>NC_141550.1:33005000-33622500 GCF_021556685.1 Rattus norvegicus | reverse complement strand
CGTCGTTTCAGGGAGGCTGTTAGCTTCCCTCTCATAGGAATTTTCAATAGTTGGGACCAAGTACTGCACTTGACATCTCTGCTTCTTGTGTGGTTTTTAAAAATGCTGTCTAGTCTACTGGAGTAGAACTTTCCCCGCCAGGAGGCTGCCTGTTGTGTATTAAGCTTCCTAGTTCCTCATAACTTCATAGTTCCCAGGCCATCTTTTTGGTGCTGGACTTTAGGGAATTATTTAATAGCTGGACAAGGGTCATGGAGGAGACGGAGTCCTCCCAGGTATCCAGGTAGGTTAGTCCATCCTCACAGTCAGGGTTCATTTAGATATGTTTAGCGATCACCTAATTATGAAGTAGTTCTGAATACCTGATAATTTTAATTAGTAAATTTTACTTAATTACATATCTTGAAAAGTATACAGTTTTGAGTAAATGCTATTTCCCAGAATATCCACAGTATCTCAGTGCAAATGGGAAATTAGCTCTGATAATGTTTCTTAGTGGGAATTGAAGACTGGGCATACAGCTCAATGGAAGGCTCTTGCTAGGCCCAAGATTCTGCACCCAGCCTGGGATGGGGGTTGGGCACTGATGTTGAACATCCGGCCTCCCTTCTTGGTTGCAAAAGTAAAATCCAAGAACAAAATGGGGTGGAGAGATGGCTCAGTGGTTAAGCGCACTGGCTACTCCTCCAGAGGTCCTGGGTTCAATTCCCAGCAACCACATGGTGGCTGTAATGGGATCTGATGCCCTCTTCTGGTGTGTCTGAAGACAGCTACAGTGTACTCACATACATATAAATCTTAGAAAGAAAGAAAGAAAGAAAGAAAGAAAGAAAGAAAGAAAGAAAGAAAGAAAGAAGGAAAGAAAGAAAAGGCAACGAAACTATAATCCTGGCCTTGAGCATTTTCTCGGTTCTAACTGGTGGTTGATATCAAATGAGACTGCAGATATGTGAATGAACCTAGAAAAGATAAGCAGTATTTCTAAAGTAGAGAGTAAATTCCAGCATATATCTGACTTTAAGGATTTTCGGTGCAGCAGGGCTCTGTAAAAAAGGGGGCAACAATTGTCCTCTAGGCAAAGGGCCTCAGAATATTGCCATACGGTCCATAGATGGAAAACATGCATGGACACACCCTTGATCTCTCCTGGTTTTCTTATTACATACTTAATTCATATGGGTGCTCACAGAGGAATCATAGCAGTCATTATATATCAAATAACAAAAAAGGTTTGATTTATATAGCATTGATTTATACAGCATTGATTGCTACAGAGAGCTCGGCCTGACTTGGTAAAGGCTGGCACTGCCTGGGAACGCAATCGATGCTCATAGCAAACTAGATCCATCAGAGCGGGCAAGCCGCTGTCTCGCAGCTGCCAGCTCTGGCTTCTCCTTGCGGCTCACAGCTGTGTCTATTGTACAGTCATCTGGTCCTTCAGGCTGAGCCCTTCTTTCTGTCAGGCCCATGAGCCTAACTTCCCCTGCATTTTACTTAGCCTTTTAATTGATCGTCTCACCCATTAATGTCTAGTTAACTAGCTAAATATAAAATCCACTAGGCAATTGGTTTCAAAGTGCCATGTTTATCTTCAATTATAGAACCAAGAATTCTATTTCCAGGCTATTCTATTCCAGGTATTGTAAGGGCAAACAAAACTGGTTTTTCAAATGGCTCTGAGCATGAACTGCTTTGCTGTGTTACCCTATGTAGCTTGTGGGTTTACTTATGAGTCCTAGGGTCATTTCATGGCACCCCAACTGAATGCTGTTGAGAAGAATTTTTAGTGATATCCTTTTTTAATGTCTTATTAAAGGTGGAACCTCTGCTAGCCAGACAACTGTATTTTTTTGCTCAACAAAACAGTGGACATTTTCTGAGGGGCTACGAATTACCTGAACACATTAGCACTCCAGATTACCACCGGTCCCTCCGTCATTCTTCCATCCAAGAGTGAGAAACCAACAGCAGGAATGATTTCATTTAATTGTAAATACTCGGACAGGACAGCCAGTTGGAGCTAAGAAGCGGGTTCCCACTTGAAGACAAAAACATGGATTCGTGAGGAGAAACAGCTGTATCTGCTCAACAGAGGAGCTTGGTCCAGAAAAGTGCTTGTCATCCAGGTCTTGACAAGTGCCAGTACTTGGGTGACTGTACCCCGGCTTATAACTGTGAAACTTGACAGTGTCGTGTTTACATGTACTTCAATACTGGCTTTAGCCTGGTGTCGATGGCCTTTCGCTTGAAGACTGAAAACCCGTGCCAGCATAAATCCCTGATAAAAGACATACATATTATTGGTCCATTTCTCAGGGAACGGAAGTCTAAACCAGAAACTACTCTGTCCATCCACAGAGAAGTGCACTCCCCAGTGGAGTAACTGTAGGACTCCTGGACCATGCCCACTGAGTGAAGGGTCTTGGTTCTTAGTCCCAGTCTAGGCTATCACGTCCTGGTCCTGCAGACTCTCTCTGAGTGGACCCTGTATCCTGTTTGCTCCCTCCTCTTGCCCTTCTCTAAAAACCAGCTGGTAGACTCTTGTTGCCACACACTTGAGCCAAAAAAGCATCAGGGACATATAAGATGAAGCAGTTTCGTATCTCCTCCAATCTAACAATGACTGCAAACTGCAAAGTACTTTTTGCTATCTCCCCTTTTTGTTTTGCCTCTCATTCTTTAGAATTGTTGCTTTTTTTTTTTTAAAGAAAGGGGGAAGGGAGGGAGGGAGGGAGGGAGGGAGGGGGAGAGAGAGAGAGAGAATACTAGAGAGAGATTTTTAAAATCCTGTGCCATTTCTCTTTCTATTTGTTTTGTTGGCCATCAGTAGTCTCCATGGCAACACTGGAAGGGCGGAGCCTTTGAGTAGTTTGAGAACTGTCCTGGACACCAGTGGTTCAGTATACAGCTGCAGACTCAGTGGGCTGTTTCTGCTTATTTTGTATATTAGATGCTTCCTTGTGCTAATAATAGTTTGACAGAGTCTCAAAATTACCAGGCTTTTCCAACAATACATTCTTTCACTGAATCCTGAAGAGTCTCCCTTGCCTTCATAAATGGTCTGATCCCTTATTTTCTTGTTACTGTTTTGTTTAGGTAGCTTTGGCATGCTACAGAATTTTCTCCTACCACAACATAATTTCTGTTTCTTCCAGGCTCAGAAAGAGTCAACTGTCACACACTGGCACTTACTTCTTTTTTTTGTTTAACATGCCACTCTTAATATTTCTTCTTAAGTCTTTCAGCAGCAGCATACATTCAATAAGCAGTGGACCATTGGGGTGTCATCTATGTTTTTATTTTTTAAAAGGAGCCTTTGATAAATAATACACATCACAGAAAATGGAAGCATGTTTCATAGAGAAGGGGAAAACTGAAAAGCATTTTGTATTTGAATCTTCCTTCCTAGAATTAGCTCCAAGAGTTCAGTCTGTTCTTTAAACATGTTTTACTTTTCAATACTTATGTATGAAGTTGCCTTTTTTTAGAGAGAGACAGAGAGACAGAGAGACAGAGAGAGAGAGAGAGAGAGAGAGAGAGAGAGAGAGAGAGAGAGAGAGAAATGTGATGACATTCTTATGTACCCAAGTATACAGACTTACCTCATCTTTAGAGTGGCGTGTGGAATCCCACTGCAGTGTGCCTGGGTGCTTCTTAGCCACCCGTTATGAGTGCATCCCAGCAGTCCTCTGAGTCTCGTGGACTGAAGTCGCTTATACATCTTATAGATGCAAAACATTCTGGGGTATATTATCCCAAGGGAAGATGAAGGCAAAATTGGGAAGCACTCATTTCCAGAGGCCCCAAGCCATAGCAGTCCTACCAGAGTGTATCAACCGTATCTTGTATTTTACCAAGGCTCTTTGCCTGGTCTTGGGTGACCATGACTCTTTCGTCCCATAAGCAGATGCTTTGTTTCAATTGCCCTGTGAGTTCTTTTTTCCCCCATTGCTGTTATGCTGCTTAAACAGTAAAGCTGACTTTTCTGGGAAATGCGTATGGTTTGGGCCCCCAGTTCATGTCTCACTGACAGACATGCATGCTGATGGCTTCCATCTTGAGGGATGGGAAGATAGGCAAACACTTCTGACACAGAAAGGAACACCTCCCTCATCCCCATTGAGACGAAGTGGGATGTACACAGTAGACTTTCGTTTGCTCTCACTGGAAGATTCTGTTGAAGAGATAGGCCGAGGAGCACTGCATCCTAGGGTGAAAATGGGCAACGGGTGCATGCTGTTGGTTTGGCTCCAGTGCTTGTGCAGGCATTAGTGTCTAACTTAAAACTAAAAGCCCTGAAGCCCCTCTGTTGTTGTCCCCGGACAGAGAAGGTGGTAGAATTCACCTGTAAAGATCCAGATAAACTCTGGGTTTGGAGCAAGGAGGGGCCTGCCTTATCGTGAGAATGCCAGGACCACAGAGGCCCGAATGTACTGCCTGAGTGGCTGTGTGTATGTGTGCCAGACACAGGAATTCCAGAGGCTGAGATTGGTGACTGACTAAGGCATATGTGAGGTGCCCTTGCCCTGCAGACAGGTTGAGTGTGAGCCCCAGCAGCAAAGGATTCTGGGAGTTGGGGTATCATGTCTTACAAAGGAAGAGCCTTCAATAATGCTATTAAAACTTACTTTCCCATTGCTGATATTTTGATAAAAATCCAAACAAGGTTTAAATGCCCTCTCATCCCTCTCCAGGCAGTCTTGTCCGTCCTGCTGGTGAATACTTTTATTGCTGTTGTTGTTGTTGTTGCTGTTGTTATTGGTGAAAATTGTGAAATTGTTAAGATCTCTGTTTTTGTTATTTATCTCCTTAAACTGCGCGGCTACTGTGTACAGTGCAGTGTTGCCACGAGTCTGCCGTGCCACACACATCTTTTTGCAAGTCACTTCTTCACTCACTGAAACCCGAGCTGTAAGTGAAATTCACTCATTCCTTGCCGACGGCAGTTCACTGTCACACGAACACAGGCCAGGCTGGTTTTCCTGGACTCACTTTCAACATGTCTCCAGAGTATATTGAAGTAGAAGATGCGTTTGGAAAGCCAGTTCTTATTAGACACTGCTACATGTGTCACACTCAAGTGGACCCACCTCAAGTTGAAGGGCATCAGTGCCCTTCTGCTCCATGGCCTGTGCACCCACTTTCATAGTGAAAGACCTGCTGGGGACCAGGACACAGAGATCTCTGGCTTAAGAGCTTGTCCTTTGGATGTCTGCCAAGTCTAAGTCCAACAGGAAAGCAGGTACCATCCTGCCTGCAGTGCTGGAGGGATAGCTCATGGATTTTGCTGTAAACTTGCTTCATGAGGAAAGCCGTGTGTTTTAAAATATTTGATAAATAAAGGATTTCTAAGAACATTGACCGTGGAGCATATTTAACACCATCCTCACAGCCCTTGAAACACTTCCTCTCTCTGCTGGGTTCTTGGTGAGGCTGTCAGCGGCCGACTTCCTTCCTGGTTGCCTGTGAGTCCCTGAAATCAGTTCTCTAAAGTTTTAAGCAGAGAGAGAGAGAGAGAGAGAGAGAGAGAGAGAGAGAGGAAGAGGAGGAAGAAGAGAAGAGAAAAGAAAAGAAAGGGAGGAAGAGTGGTAAGGAGGGAGGGAGGGAGAGGGAGAAAAAGCTAAGCCAGTTCTGTAACTATGCCACCGTTAGTCTGAGTCTGAGGGGAGCATCTATTCACACTGTGCTCCTTCTATTCTGTCTCCTCCCTAGATCTATGTTCTGAAAGGTCTGGTAGACCTGGTGTTTTGTTTGTTTGTTTGTTATGGGTTTTTTTCATTTTTAGAAAAATTTAATTTATAGTGTGTGAGTTTACGTCCTTGTAGGAACATGCACATGCAGTACCCGTAGGGCAAGGAAGGGGGTCTGATCTCCTGTGATTGTAGTTACAGGTGTTTGTTAGTCACATGTGGGGGAACTAGGGTCAGAACTCCAGTCCTCTGGAAGAGCAACAAGCACTCTTAACCAAGTTGAGCCATCTCTCCAACCAGGGAAAATATTTTTTAAATTGTTTTAATGTTTTGTTTTATGCTTCAGTTTCCTCTGAGTTCGTTGTCATGTTCGAACTCAGTATAGTGAGCCCACATTCTGATAGGAGAGATTCTGGGGGAGAGGCACAGGGTGTAGGTGGAATCTTGGGTATCTCCAAGAGAACCTTGGCTGAAATTCCTCTCTGAGAAGCTAAGTCAAAGAATGCCATTCTCAGCTGCATCACACTTCCTGACGAGGCTGTGAACTTCCATATCTTTCAGTGTCATAGGAAGACTGTCAGTCCAGGATAAGACCTTGGCCTGTGAAAATCCCAGAGATTCAGAGCTTTGAGAAGAGCCTTTGGTGAGGATCTAGAATGCCCAGAACATCAGGAATCAATTGCATTTACTAAATAATAACCAATTGCTCTACTATTTCTTTTTTTTTTTTTTTTTGGTTCTTTTTTTCGGAGCTGGGGACCGAACCCAGGGCCTTGCGCTTCCTAGGTAAGCGCTCTACCACTGAGCTAAATCCCCAGCCCCTCTACTATTTCTACGTTGGGAGTTTTCTGTGTCTTATTAGCATAGATAGGCTTAGGTTAACAAGCACAGCCAGGATTTCACCAGAGAGTTCTACTATTGAACCTGAGCTTGCCTGAAGAGATTTTGCTGACTTGAGTTTTTAAGTGGTATTGTGTTCCCATGGGACCGCTGGTCTTAGACTTTTCTTTCCAATTAGAACTTTTGCTGTTGGATTTGGTTTTTGTAATTAGTTGGTAGTATTGAGACAAACACAGTGGTGCTGCACATGGGCAATGCTCATCCATCCCAGAAAAAACATGGCCTTATTTCTGGGAAGAGACTACAGGGTTGGTTGTAATATCTTATGTTTTCTAGCAGAAATGACTTTCAATAAATGTTTAGTTAGGAATAATAGGGTACCCAAGGCCTACCAGGATGTTCTCTCTACAGCCTGAGCCAGTGGTCAAGGGCTACCTTTAGTATGTCTATGCACGTACCCTGTTCTTCCCTGGAAGACTTCTCCTGCCCACCTGCTTGCCTGGCCAGATCTCTCTCATGAGGACAGAGTGTCCTTTCTTTCTAGAAGGACTTCACCTCTCATGTGTACCCTGTTTGGTTCTGAGAAGGGTAGCATTTCTATGCCACTGAGAAACAATTTTATACTCTTTCTTTTACTTTGCCTTCTCTCCTTTGGGACCAGGGATCAAAACAACCAGAACACTGGGAAGCAGTGATCTGACAGAAGTATGCTGGAAGGAATGGTGAGAAACATGGGTTAGAAAAGACCACAGCTGCATGATGAAGGATGACCTCATGGTTGTCTGTGTGGATCAATACCTGAGAATGGTGGATATGCTGAGATGGGTCTGAGCAGAGCTGAATGTGGGCCAGAACACACACACACACACACACACACACACACACAAACACACACACACAGGCCTCTCTCACACACACACACACAAACACACACACACAAACACACACACACAAACACACACACAAACACACACACACAAACACACACACACAAACACACACACACAAACACACACACACACACAAACACACACACACAAACACACACACACACACACACACACACACACACAGGACGGTGGGGCAGAGTTGAGGTCCTATAAGCTCCCTCAAAGGCACACCTTCAATTATCTAATTTTTCTCACACTAAACCCAGCCTATCAAAGACTGTACTTAAGGTTATATCTCATCCCAGTAGTGCTTATCAGTCACAGAAGCTATGGACTTTGGTTTGTAATGTTTGTGTCTATAGCATAACACTGACCACTCCTTTTTTTTATTTCTTAACTTTTAATTGATCACTTGTGAATTTCACATCATGTACCCCAATCTCACTTATCTCGCATTCCTTCATATCCACCCTCCATCCTTCCCACCAACCCCCCACCTCCCAAAAATCTTGTTCTGGAAGCTGCAGTGTGTCCCTGTGTGTCATACAGTATACCCTTTTGTCCACACTTCTTTATGTGCAAGTGTTCATTGCAATAAGTCATTGGTCTGGTTCAAGGCCTCTGGCTTCTGCTACACTGTCATACTGGATCCTCACCAGGACTCCTTTCAGATAGAATATCCTCTTGCTGTTCTATGTCATGGAGATCCTGAAGCTTTGGTCCTGTAGGACTCTCCCCTTCACGCAGTTCAGCAGTTCATAGATGGGGTAGATGTTGGGGTCGGCCAACTCAAAGCCTCGGATTTGGACCTGAGTGATAACTGAGTTGTTCAGCATACCAGCTCTCCTGCACCCACACCACCAGCGTGAGCTCTCCAGCAGTGCACTGGCTAGCTCACCCAATGCCATGGGCGGTTAGGACCAGAGCAAACTTCCTAGCTCTCATGTCCTTGAAAAAGGTTCACCCATACCAACACCAGCAGGGACAACGGTACTCTGCTGCTTGGCAAGGTGCAGGACCCACTTTCTTGAGTGTTACAGCTAGTGAGGGACAGGGCCAGCTCTCCTGCTCTCTGACCTTGAAGCCAGCTTTTCCTGTGGCCATAGGTGGAGAGGGGTGAGGTGAGGGAGGAGGGCATCTCTTTCTCATCCATGCTATGCCACAGTAGACAAAGTGTGGTGCCAGCTCCCCCATGCTCATATCCTCGGGGCTGACTCACTTCCACCTCTGACGCCAAGGTAGCTCTACTGTGTTGTCCTGGTGAGGGGCAGGGCTCACCCTCCCAAGTGCTACAGCCAGTAAGGGTCAAGGAACAAAGGCCATTCTAAGACACTCACACCACTGGCATAGTTATTCATCAACAGGATACAACCCACAGTCATTAGGTAGAGAAAACCTCAGTTGAGAAAATGCCTCCATAATACTGGCCTGAAGGCAAGCCTGTAGTAAATTTTCTTAATTAGTGATTAAAGTGGGGAGGGAGTTATGGTCCCGGGTGCTATAAGAAATCAGGCTGATCAAGCCGTGGAGAGAGCAAGGCAATACACAGCACTCCTCCATGGCCTCTGCTTCAGTTCTGGCACCGACTTCCATTAAAAAATGGACTACAAGCTCTAAGCTGGAATAAACCCTTTCTTCCCCAAGTTGCATTGTCAGTCATGTTTTATCACAGCAATAGAAGCCCTAAGTAAGACTTCACAAACTAAGAGTCAAAGGATGGAAATCAGTTTACAAAGCAAATGGAAACAAAAACCAAAGTGTTAGGACTGCCTTCATATCTGATAGAGTTCAAATCTTCAAGTCAAAAAATAGCCAGAAGAGACAAATACAGTCGTTACAACATGACTGAAGGGACAGCTCTTCAGGATCTAATAACAGAGACACTGCTACAATACTCTTATATCTGATAAACATTTTCAGCAAAACAATAGTATACAAAACCAACATGCAAAACAAAACCAACATAGCTTTTTAAACATATAAAAACAAAGGATGACCCAAGAAAGAAGAAAATAGGGTAACTATTTACACAAAAATACTAGGGCTCATGTTCATTAAGAAACCTTAAAATGCATGAAAGACAGATCTAGGTACAATAACAGTGGGAGATTTCAATAATTCCCACTCAATTTTTTTTGCCAGATAGGGTTTCACCATGAAGCCTTGCTGGGCTATAACTTACTATTCAATCAAGCTGGCCTCAAACTCACAGAGGTCCACAGGGTTAGGGTTAGGGTTAGGGTTAGGGTTAGGGTTAGGGTTAGGGTTAGGGTTAGGGTTAGGGTTAAGTCCCCCTGCCTCTGCTTTTAGCATGTTGAGATTAAAGAATCTGACATCATGCCTAGTCTCATCTTCAGACAGCTATCTTGGATGGCTAACTTTAATTGGCAACCTAATAAAGTCTAGGATCATCTGGGAAGAGACTCCAGACTGTCAATATGAGCCTTAGTCTTTGGGTAAGCCTGTGGAGAATGTCTGATGTAAGTTAATTGATGTGGGAAGGCCCGGCCCACTCTAAGTGGCACCATCCCCTAGGCAGGGCTCCTGTTCTGTTTGAGAGTGAATAAATGTGCTGAGCACAAGCACGTACGTGTGCATTCATTTCTCTCTCCCTTCAACTGTAGTTTTGATTTGACTTGCTGTTTGATGTTTTTGCCTTGGCTCTCCCACTATGATGGACTGCAACCTAGAAATTTAAGCTGAAATACAGACCTTTTTCTCCTCAAGTGGTTGTGTGTGTGAGAAGGAGATGGAGAGGGAGAGGAAGACAGGGGGTGGGATGGGGTGGGGAGAAACAGAGACAGAAAGACAGAGACAGAGAGACAGAGAGACAGAGACAGAGGAAAGTATTTTTTAAGTTACAGGAACAGGAATGAAACTAGGAGTTTCAAAACTAAGAGTAAGCAAAGAGTCTTCACAACTAAAGCAGGCCAGCTATCAACTGGATTTAACAGGTATCAACAGCTTCATCCATCTAAAAGATAAAAAGTATACACTATTCTCATTTAACCATGGAATCTAACCTAAAACTAACCACTTAAAAACTAACCTAAACTTGTTGCCTGCATATGGAGCCTATTCTCCTAATTGAGCTGCCTTGTCTTGCCTCAGTGGGAGAGGATGTGCCTAGTCCTGCAGTGACTTGATGTGCCAAGGTTGGGTGATACCCAGGGGTGTCCCCCTACTCAGAGGAGGAATGGGGAGAGAGCTATGTGGGAAGGGCTGTGAGGAAGGGGGGCTGTGATCAGGATGTAAAATGAATAAATAAATTAATCAGTGAAGAGCGAAGCAAAACAACTCACATTATAAACCATAAAACAATCCTTAACAAACAAAACGAATGTTTGAAACCCCTTGCTCTTCATCATACCATAGTAGAATAGAACTAAAACTAAAAATTATAGCACCCAAAACTACACACATTCTAGGAAAGTGAGCAATTTACTTCTAAAAGAGCAGTGAGTCATTGAAGAAGCAAGAGGAGAAAATTTTGAATCCCTAGAGTCAGACGAAAGTAACAGCTCAAGTTACCACAGCTTCTGATGCACAGTTAAGGCAGACCTACAGAAAGAGGGATAGCCATATGTGTTTCCATTAACAGAAAGAATAAGGCAGACTTCAAATAAAATATTAAATAATGCACTGGAAGTTTCTAGGAGAAAGAAAAAAAGAAAGAGTAGAGGGGGGAGAGACAAAATTTGTATGCAGTAGATAGCAAGAAAAATAAAGATACAATCAGAAATCAATAAAATGGAGACTAAGAGAGCAATACATAAAGCCAACCAAAGAGTTGGTATTTGAAAAGATAAACAAGTTTGATAATACTTATAGAGCAAAAAAGAGAAAACTCTCAGATGAAGAAAACAAGAGACAAAGCAGGGGATGCGAACATAGACTACAGTGAAATCCAAAGGACCATTGGGGAATACTTTGAAAATTAAATTTCCAAACCTCAGAAGTCTAAATGAATGGATACATTTCTAAACATATATGATCTATTAAAGTTAAATCAAGAAAATATAAACAGCATAACTGGGCTAAAAATAACCAATAATATTGAAGCAGTAATTAAAAATCTCCCCACAAAGAAAAGTCTCAAACTAGATAGATTCACTGCTTAATTATTCCAAACTCTTAATGAAGATTTAACAGAATACTCTCAAACTGTTCCACCAAAAAGAGAGAGACGGGACAGGACCAAAGTCCTTTCACAAAGCCAACAAAACCCTGACTGCAGAACTGGGAAAGGATTCAACAACAAAAATTAAAAACTGTAGACCAACTTCCATTAAGAAGTCACAACAAAATACTTGCAAACCAAATTCAGAGGTCAACAAGACAATACGTCATAATCAAGTTCGTTTCACCTCAGGAAAGCACGATTAGTCTAGCATATGCAAATCAATACATGTAATTATAGTGAGCTTAAGGACAGAAATAAGAAGATTGTCTCAAGAGATGCAGAAAAGGCATTTGAAAATGCTTAACATTGGGCTGGAGAGATGGCTCAGTGGTTAAGAGCGCTGACTGCTCTTCCACAGGTCCTGAGTTCAATTCCCAGCAACCATATGATGACTCACAACCATCTGTAATGAGATCTGATGCCCTCTTCTGGTGTGTCTGAAGATAACTACAGTGTACTCACATATAAATAAATAAATCATTTAAAAAAAAAAGAAAGAAAATGCTTAACATTGAAGGACTTCCTGAATAAACAAGGAATAGAAGAAACATTATACAAACCTTGTAAAAACTTACAGCTGATTAAATGGAGAAAATGCAAGAGGATTTCTTCTAAGATCCGGAACAAGACAAGGTCACATTGTCTCTATTATTTTTCAATATACTGCTTAAAGTCTTAGCTAGAGCAACAAGGTAAGTGAAAAAAAAATGAAGGGAATATAAATAAGGAAGAAGTCAAGGTATCCTTATTTGCATATGGAGCTTCCCTATTTGCATACAGCATGCATATATTTAAACTCTACTCAAGACTCCACCAAAAACCTCTTAGATATGATTAAATATTTTCTGCAAAGAAACAGGACACAAAAACAACATGCAAAATCAGTAGCTTTTCTATGTAGAAATATGAAACTACCTAAGAAAGATAAGTTAAAAAAATAATTATTCATAAGAGCTTCAGAAACAGCTAGACATGAACCTAATAAAGAATATGGCTGGCCTCTAAGGCGAGGCCTTTGAGACACTGAAGAAAGAAATTAAAATTGACATTAGAAGATGTAAATGTCTCCCATACTTATGGAATGACTTAAATTAATATTGTAAAACCAACTAGACCCCTGAAAGGGAATATAGTTCAATTCAATGTCCAACGAAAGTCTAACGTTGTTCTTGACAGAAATCCTAAAGTTTATATGGTATCATGAAAGTCATTAAAGAGCTAAAGCCGTTCTAAGCAGAAAGAACAATGCTGTAGGTATCGTAATACCTGACTTTGAATGGCACCTAAGTGACAAAGGCAGTGGCACTGAACAGACTAAACTAATGAACTAGGTTAGAGTAACCAGAAACAAGGCCACACACTGTAGCCAAATAGTTTTGGATTAAGGTGTCAAAAACATACATTAGAAAAAAGGTAGGTTCTTCAAACAATACTAGGAGATCCAGATAGACACATGTCAAAGGGTGAAATCAGATTAGTGTGCCTCATACTGCACAAAAATAAACCTGTAATTGATCAAAAACCTTAATATAAGACCTGAAACACTGAAACTGCTAGAGGTAACTGACACAAGACAGAAACATAGACAGCGAATCTCTGAAAAGGACACCCATGACACAGGACACAACCCCAAGGATTGACAAATAGGATTAAACAAAATAAATAAAGGAAATAAAAAGCTTCCCCACAGGAAGGAAACAGTCACTAGAGTCAGGATCCAGATTATACAGAACAGGGGGATTTTGTTTGCCAACTACACTTTCAACAAAGGGTTAATATCTTGGGGTGGGAGATATATATATATATATATATATATATATATATATATATATATATATCACAAAAAATAATTTTCTATTCAATAAATGGGCTAAAGGACCACATAGACAGTTATCAAAAGAAGAAACACAAATGACCAATAAAACTTTAAAGACCTGTTCAACATCATTTACCATCAGAAAAGTGCAAGTTGAAACTGTACAGGACTCAAGAAACAATCACCAACGGACACTGGCAAGGACAGCGGTGGAGACAGGGAGGAGTCCTTGTCAGTGTTGGGGCAAGTGTGAACCCATACAGCCTCTATGGAAATCAGCATGGAGGTTTCTCAAAAAACTAAAAATAGAACTACCAATGGCCCAGCCTTTTTATTCCAAGAATAGACCAAAGGATCCTAAGGGCAATCAAGAGATGCTTGCCCGTCCATGTTTATTGCGGTCCTAGTCACAAAGGCTAGGAAACACAATGACACCCAACGGTAGATTAATAGCTAAAGTGATAGTGCATGTTCATAATAAAATTGTAGTTGACTGAAAAGAAAAATCAGAATATTTGCAAGTAAACAGATAGAATAGGAAATCACAGTGTTAATTAAAATAAGCCAGAGTGAGAAACAAAAACTCATTTTCTCCCTTGTGCATGTGCCTCTCTTTATACACGTATCTTGAATGCACAAAGGTTTCCTGGGTCTGTCAGGCGGTGAGGCTCGTGCGGGATGGGGAACATGCTGCAGCCAAGTGGCTCCTTTTAGTGTTCTTTAACAGGGAGCCTAAACTTATAATAAATTCTGTTAGGAACAAAAGGGAACAAATAGTCATCATGTCTGTTTTGAACTACATTTTGCTATCATCTCTGTGCTTAAAATTTCCTTAAAAGGTTTGTTTTATTTATGTGTGTGCATCTGTGTATGGGCATTATGCATTTGTGTAGATGTTCACTGAGGAAAAGAGGGGTGCTGCATCCTTAGTCAAGAGTTAACAGGAAGTTGAGAGCTGCCCAACCTGGGTGCTAGGAACTGAACTTCTGTCCTCTGGAGGAGTAGCAAGTGCTCTTAACCACTGAGCCATCTCTCCAGACCTTCATTTTTCTTTTAAACTAACAAAACGTATATATATTCAGGGGGATGTGCACAATGTTTCATTACATGTACCATGTACAGTTCGAATCAAGGTGAGTATAAGAGTGGGGGGTATGGTACCCTCCAGTCCACCCTTACAAATGACGATCATTTCCTCTACTTGCCTGCATCCCATCTGGTGTTGGGACGGAACCCTGAAGCTGACTGTGGTGGATGTTTTCACTGCACAGGAATCTGTAGACACTGCAGACTAGAGTCTTATCTCTTCTTGTTGCTGACTGGTTGTAAGCATTTGTTGGCACAGCGCAGCACTGCCTGGGCAGCGGTTGGCTATTTCACTCCTATTCCTCCTCCCTCTGTTCTAGCTGCTTTCCAAGCATTAGGATTCTCAAGAGGAGCAGTGACAGACATGAGAGGGGCCTGGCGTCTTTTGCTTGCTGCTAACAGCATAGAGCAGCCTTGCCTTGTAAGCCTTGACTGGAGGCAGACGGCTGAATGGTGGGTCCTGAATAGACCAGGTGGGAAGGAAGGAAATCACCAGGACCTTCAGTGGGGGATGGGAGATGTAGAGAGAATCTCTTATAAACATCACCTGTCAATAAAGAAAAACGATGGCCAATGAGCTGAGGCAGGAAATAGAAGGAAGGAAGAGAGGATTTTGGGAAACACTAAGATACAAGACTGGGGAGAAGAGAATCTCGAGAGATGAGATGGGAGAATGATGGGGAAGACAGACGTAAAAGAATACACTGAGTGAGATGCAGAGGAGACTCGAAGAAATAAGTGGGACTAAAGAAGGGGTAACTAACCTCATGGTAGACATTGAATAGCTTTAATGGGTTGAACAAGTTATGAGCTGGTCAGGGAATGACCAAAGTTTATAGCCAAAACATTTAGTAAACAATTAGTGTGTTTTTCTGAGAGCCAGGAATAGGAAGCAAAGGAAGATATTATTATTATTATTAATTTTTTTTAACAAGAAGAGTCTCAGAGCTCCCATCTCTGCAGGTCCAGTCTCAGGGATTTGTCCTAGGAATGGACCACAACAGTGACTGCCTACATGTGCCTAGGTCTCATTGGCCCTCCATCCTCCTTCCCTGAATTTTATGTACTCTGTGACCAAGGAGATGTCCACTCCCACTGAGGCCTCTCTTACTGCATCTCACTCTTCATCTACTCCAACAGTGGGCAGAGGAAGTGAACACGATCACACTCACAGAAAAGACAGCACAAGTCCTTACACCTTCAACTTCCTCCTGCTGCCATCACAATGTGGCTGCCACCTGCCCCCTATCTGGACCGAGCATGCCATCTGCTTGGGGTCACCCAGGTTTGAGAGAGAGCTGCCTGACATTAAAGAAGTCACATGGAAACAAGGAACAGAGTTGCATGGCCTAAGTTTGGAGACCCGAGGAAGGTCTTAGACCTCAAGTCTTTAGTTTAAGAGAATAGCCCGATGGAGGCATGCTGACTAAGGAGGAGACAGCGGCCACCCTTTTTCTTACATTCTTCCTAAGCTTTCCAGAGTGGCCTCTCAATCCAGAGGTAACAGTCCAACAGGCAGGGAGCCCCCATCACTCGACATGTTCCACCTTTGCTGAATGCCCACTTAGGGAGCAAGCATAATGACAGAGGACTGTGTTGATGAGGGCACGAGCTTTGGAAGGTGTGTGACTGGAAATGAGCGGAAAACATTGCTGTGGGTGAGCTTCGCTGTGCTGTTCTTCATTTTTATTCCAGTGATGCTGTTGTCTTTGTTCAGACATCTTAAACTCAGTTGTTAGGTCGGTATTAGTAATTCCAACTTCTTGTTTAATTTCCATGCAAGATAGGGCTTGCCTGTAAAGTGCGCTGACAGAGGCAGCATTCTATATTTAGTGAGGCAGATGCTATCTACAAATTACAGGGAAGTGATTGCATCAAGGTCCCTGATTGGTGAAATAAACCACAATAAAGAAAAGAGGAGCCGGAGAGAAGCAGCGTTCTAGAAGTCACTGAGAACCAAAGTGGCTTGACTCTGATTGGTTGATGATTTCTTGGTCCCCAAATGTCCTCCCATGCCTGAGCAGCGTGGCCTTCATGCCCTTGGGGTTAGAGGAAGAACAATCACATTAAACAATTTCCTCTATACCCTGAGAAAATGATTATCTATGGACAGTTAAGAGTCTAAACCTCGGGGTTGGGGATTTAGCTCAGTGGTAAAGCGCTTGCCTAGCAAGCGGAAGGCCCTGGGTTCGGTCCCCAGCTCTGAAAAAAAAAAAAAAAAAAAAGAGTCTAAACCTCAAACCACCAGGAGAAACAGGGAAGGAGGAGAAACAGGGCATCTATCTTGTGGCTTACCTAAACTCAGGAGCCATCAGGGGGCTTCCTGACACCTTTAAAGGAAAAGAAAGCATAGGCGCAAGGTAGATATGGGGCCTTCCTAGGCCACGGAACTGATGGGGCTGAGGGTTCAAGTTTCCATTGACCATGCCATGTTCTTCCCATCCTGAATACAGAACTCACTCTGGGACTTTCATAGACAAACACAATTCAAGTTGCCAGAGTGAACTGCCTCTGTGATGGCAAATTTCCCAGCAGGTCTTAAAATGAATACATACATACATAACACATACATACATAATACATACGTACATACAGCTCACATTTATTTAATTATCAGGAATTTGGGTTACCTTATCTTTTTGTACTTGCCACACACTTTCATGCATACCAGGTGTATATCAAGTCCTCAGGATTCATATGTGACCAGTGACTATTACTGTCCTATTGGGCTATAAAGATTAGGATTCAGTGTGTAATTAGGAGTCACAGCTCTGACTTCTGAATCCTATGGAGACTTAAGATCACATCCTATCTTTGTGTCCAGATTTTCTCAGGTGAGAAACCATCCCTGGAAACCCCACCAGAGCAGATGTCCAGCAGCAACCTGCAGGTATCTGGCCCTCCACAGTATGCCGAGGTCTTTCATTGTTGAGCGGTGTTCACCTGGAAGCTTCCAGACACATACTTTCTTGACTTGCCTTTTGGTTATCCAGGACTCACAATGGCGGAGATCAGCAGTGCTCTGTAACTTCAGTAAGGTCAATTGGAAACAAGCACACACTGAACACTGCTCTGTGCAGAAGACAGTGACTTGACTATCTCAGCATGACAATTTGGCAGTCAGATCCCACAGTGTGCAGAGAGGATTCACATTCTGTGCTGTGAATAATTATTCTGAAACTCTGAAGCTGCTCTAAACCAGAAAGTCCGCTGTCTACACTTCTGGTTGATTGTAATCAAGGCAGTTATTAGCCTAGCTGGGCTAGTATAGAAACAAGACATTTTTTAAATCAATTGTATAGCCAGTCACCACAAAGTTGTAGCAAGCACATACACAAGTATCAGTAGATGTGTACATTTATTAATGGCGATTACAATGTAAGGACATCCCTAGAGTTGTACAGTGCAGACATGCACAATACCGTGCAGTCATCTTCACTTTATTGAAGGAAGTAGTCCCATGAATCAGTTGCTAAAGTAAAAGTCAAAGAAACAATCCACTAATAGGAGGAAAATTCAAATAAACCAAACACACGGGAAGGCAAAGAGTGAATGAAAAAGGAAATAACACTGGGAAGAAAAATACAAGGAGAATATTAGGAACAAAATGGGGGTCCCACGCAAGTGAGCAGCTGTTGTGTGTCAGATACTAGCTTCACTCTGCCCTGGCCTCCTGATATTTCCTGTTCTGTTCTTACTGTAATCCGTGAGGTGAATATCTGCTGATGTACCCTTGGTCTGCTTCAATGTAAGGGACATCCCCAAGAGCCCCACATGTTATGAAGATAAGATATCAACTTCAGCCTCCTGTGTTCCTGGGGCCACACTTACCCAGCACATGAGTTGGTGCCCCAAATGGTATCACTACCATGATTGACACCTGAGAAATGTACTGGGTTGGAGATGGGGAGCCTGGACACAAGTAGAATACTTGTCCCAGGACTTCTGTGTTGCAGTTGCTTTGACTATGACCTGAATGGCTATAAGCATGCTTTAGAGATGTTCCACTCCTCAGTGGTGTCCACTGGACTCTATGTTACGTCTTTGGCCTTAGTCCTACTCACTAAATAAAGAAGTCTACTCAACCTCAGAGCCAGAGGGAATTTCCACCAAAAGTAGTTTCAGGTGGCTTCTTCCTAGCGAGTTACAATAACTCCACCAAGACATGCTCACTGGCACAATAAGGGCATAAAGACATAGGAGTAACCACTCACTTTTAAATGGATTTAAATCCAGCTCCATGAGCTGAAACCCATATCTAACACATTAATCCTACCAAGAGCCTATGGGCACTAGTGAAGAACCTACTATTATTGTTCTGAAACATGGATATAGTATTAAACCAACTCCTAATGACAACATTACACAAATAGATTGGTGCATCTTTCAAGCCCCATTGAGAAGCTTCTATTTGCAGTAGATAGCAACTAACACAGAGACTAACACAGCTGGTCAGGATGCAGAGAATGAGACCCCAGAATTCTCAGATATATAGATGTGTGTGTGTGTGTGTGTGTGTGTGTGTGTGTGTGTGTGTGTGTGCGTGTGGTGTGTGTGTATTTCATTTCCCCCTCCCAAGGCTCCAGATCATTTTGGAAGAGGAGATGGGAAGATTGGAAGAGCCATAGGATAACTACAAGAAAACAGTGTGTTCTGGACCCATCAGGGCAGACATATATGAACTCACAGGAGTTACAACAGTATGCATGAGACCTATGCGAGACCAAGCCAATCTTAGCATGGAGATGAGAGTTGGGCATAAAAATCCCACCCCATCAGTGGAGCTGTTGGCAATTGTTAGGTGCTTGGAGAGAGACATTTTTCCTCTAAGACTGTGACTCCCTGGAAGTCCACCACTGTTGTTGTAAAAATATATAAATTATAAAAAGTAAGGGTGTCTTTTACCCTGCTAGGTCCAAGCTGCGGTGCCCAGATATCTGCTAGATATCTTGGCGGAAACATATCCCTGCCGCACATTTTCCTACACTCAAACCCTCACATAAAAGAACACATAACACAATAATCTTAGGTTCAATTGGTAAGATATAATTGCCCACTTAAACATACAAAGCCCGGTACCTTCCATCCCTTAGGAACATTGATAACAACCTGTAAAATACACAGAGCAGAATCTTAACATCACCTGCCATGGCTTCTCCCCTCTCTCTCTCCTGTCTCCTCCTCTCTCCCTTAGTCTCTTCCTCTTCCTTCAAACTTCTCTCCCACCCATCCTTCCTTCTCCTCCAATGACAGGCCTCCTTCTATCCTGTACCTGCCTCACCTGTGACATCATCCTACACACCACAATCTGGTGAAATATCACACACCCAAGGATATCTGGGACACACAAATACATGTTGATTTTTTTTTAAAGATACAAAGTTGGGTGATTGGAGATCTGGGACAAGTTAGCAGAGATGATGAATATGATCAAAACGTGTACAGAATCTCACAGAATTAAAAAAAAAGAACAAAGTAATAACTCAAGAATCCAAGGGTGAGGATATTTTCATAAAGTCCTTGTTCCTGTTTCCTATAGGAATTTTACTAAGAGAAGCAAAATATTCACATACACGTGTGTTGATGTTTCTTTTCTTTGGCTATTTTGAGACAGGCTAACCTGAAACTCCTGCCTTAGCCTCCCGAGTACCAGGAGTAGGGAATACATGAACAACACCTGGCTGCATGAATTCATCTTAACGTCCATTTTCAAGTGAATGAAACTGGACTTCCAATGCATGACTTTATGGCTGTGGCATTCTGAAAAGAGCCAAAGGATGACAAAGAGAGAACAGACTGGTGAATGCTGGGATGGTGGTAACTTGTCTCAAAGCGCATTAAGAGGACGTCCTAAAAATGACTGCCTAGGTCTTACCGGAGGCAGTAACCTGCACATACATAGCAGAAAAATCACTTTGGAATGTTCACTCATACTTCCCTCCTTCCTTCTTCCCTCCCTCCATCCCTCCCTTCTTTTCCTCCTTTGTTCCTTCCTCCTTTTCTTTTCTTTTTCCTTATCTTTCCTTTCCTTTCCTTTCTATTCTGCCCGCCCTCCCTCCCTCCCTCCCTCCCTCCCTGCCTCCCTCCCTCCCTTCCTCCCTTCCTCTCTCTCTTTCAGCCTACATCAAAAGTAGGTTTTTCTAGTGGCATCAGAGCCGAAGGCGGGGGTGGGGGGGACCTTTTCCCTTCCAAGGGTGGCCATAGTGTTCATTTTTCTAATAATGTCCCTAGAAATTGCCAATCCTAAACTTACATGGGGAAAAGCAAAAAATTGAGGAGCGATATTGTGACAACTTTGGAACATCAACATTTCAAGGTCAAGAAAGGTAAGGACAGGCTGAACATGGAGGGCCTCACAGTTTGTGTCACCAAAAGTTCAGTCAGTATTACTCTCTTACCCCCACCCACTCATCAAACACAATTGCTGGTCTCTTCTGGGATTCAGAAGCTGAGAGCATTATCCAGTGCGAAGTCTTTTACTGGTTGTTGGAGACTGGGAATCCTGGCCGGGGCTGGTTACAAACTTATTCTTTCCTCCCCTCCCCCTCCCTTCCTGAGTTTACCACACCCCACTCCCCTTAGTTTTTACAGAATCCTGGTTCTCCTCAGGGCAATGTCCTCTACTTGGTGAGTTTCCACATCTACCAAAGGATATTAGGCTAGTGATACCTATCAGGTGGTGTATTGAGGGGCAGCAGGAAGGGTGAGGACTGGAGACCAACATTCCCCAGCCTGTGTTCTCTGCCTATGGTACCAGCTTCTTTTAGACTTTTCTTCCATTGCTTTCTCTCTTCTGAGACTGGCAAATAGCTGTTTTCTCCCAGTTGCAACTGTCTGTTCTAGAGGGAGGCTCATTAAGACTTAAGAAGTAAACAATTTGTCAGACTCAGGAAGGGAAAACTCACAAGTCTCAGGAAGTCCTGAACTTGCAAGTAGCTCAGGGACCCCCACCCTAAGGACACATGAGCAGTAAGAACTGTGGAGAGAGGACTCCCTAGTGTAAGTTGTGCAGGTGGTGCCAGGGGTGCAGTTTTTGTAAGTTGTCACTCATGCTGTGGTGGCTTAGCTGCTTTTGAGTCACTCCTGACTGTAACAACAAACTCATTGGTTCACTAAGCTAGCCATACATTGGATATTTTTTGTCACTCTCTTTGGGATAAATGGACATTTGTTCCTACATCCCCAAGAAAAGTTAGACAGTGTGGACAAGTCCCCAGATTCCTGCACCTAAAGTCCCCACATTCTCTGCAGCATGTTTACCACGGGCCAGACTAAGTCCTTCAGTCACAGTCTTACTACACCCTTCATGACAATCCTGGCTTCTGAGTGGCTTTGTGTCAAGTGCCCAGGTCTAGCAGCCACAGAACCACATGAGTTCTGGGCCTCTGACCTCTTCCCTACCTGCAGCTTGTGTGCTGGGATAGGATATGTCTCCCTCGGGTGATACCTCAGGGACCTCTCACTGACTGGGGATGAATTTCCACTGATGAATCACTGAGATAAGCCTAAAATAACCAAGAGCTTAGTGAGAAAGAGCCCAGCTTGGGTTCTCTGTAACTCTGTCTCTCAAAGGGAGAGGCAGAATCTCCAGACATATGAAGAGTCCATACAGGGAGAAGTCAGCTGGTCCTAGACGTAGTACTTGTGTAGCCCTCGGATTGTGCCCACAAAGTAAACAGTGCATCATCACAGTGAGAATCGCATTGCTAGAAATGGTCACTTCAGTGTAGCGAGATCACAGGGATCCTTTAGGTGTTTACTCTGTCCCTTTCTAATGAAGTAAGGTGACAGTACATACCTTGGCCTGGGGAGCCCTGTGGCTGGGATGCGCACTGAAGACATGAAGAAGCTGTGGTCCTGGGGTCAGATAGAGGCAGAGTGGCCCTCGTGAAAAGGCTGAGCTCTGACTCATTTCTATGATCGCATTTTCATTCTCTGCTGATCAACTGTCAGCTTGTGAGGGGAAAACGCCCGGGTCACACACAGTTCTTCAGTTATTAGAAATGCTCTGTAGTTCCCCAGATCCTTGGCCATCGCCTCTGGCATGAACTGAAACACTAGAGGCTAGTTCCCTGCTAGCAGCCTCATTTGGTTTTGATTAGGTGACCGATGAGAAGGGGAGAGACATGAATCTCTATCAGCCTGAGGCACTGATGGGTGGATGCTGGCAAGGCTACAGAAGCCGCATCTGGGGCCCAGGGCTAGACTGCAGATGTTCAGAAGATCAATACTCTCAGTTCTGCTACCTCTTCACATGTGCTGGAACCTGCATCCTCTGTCGGGACCTGGAGTTGCGCTTCAGAACAGTCTCCTAGAGGCATGGCCTAGCCAGGGCCCGTTCATAGACCAGGTATCCTGCAAGGAGAACCAGCGACTTCTGGCCACTGTCTCAGCCTGGCCATGGCCTCAGCTGGGATTGGAAGATACCAGCTATGCTACAGAGGTGTCATGTGGTCACGCTACAGATGTGTCATGTGGTCATGCTACAGATGTGCCATGTGGAATTTGCCTGATCTCCCTGGCAACTGTTGTGCAGGTCAAGAGGATGACTCACGTCCTCTCTAAAGAGAAGTAAAGGGCATCGGGCTGTGTGTAGAGAATTGAAGACTGAGGAAATGTGTGGTCCAACTCTTAAAATACATACGTATTAAAATGTGTCATCTTAGTCACCTTTAATTACCCAGTTTAGTGGAATTAAAGCCACTCAAGTGGCTGTGACTTGTTCACCACCATCCACCATCAGGACCTTTTCCCCTTCCCGAACTAAAGTTCTGCACTTAGTTAAACCATCCCTCATCCCTCGACCCTGACCCCTGGCTATTTCTGTTCTTCCCCGCATTTCCACAGATTTAACTCCTCTAGCAACCTCATATCAGTGTTTCCCTTTTTAATGTGACAATCCTTGGTTATTGTAAGTAATGCTGATATGTACCTGGGGGGGGGTGACCATCACAGACTCCTGCCTGCAGCCTTTTTGGGTAAGCCCTCAGCTTACCTTAGCACATAGTGAGCCCACAGTAGCTGCTCTGTTTTGCAATCTCATTGTGACTTTGGATGTTGTTTTAACAGTTTCAGACAGGTGTAGTGGTAAGATTCTAACCAGCCTGGATTGCGGGGAGGTCCACATCCTCAGAAGTACAGGACAGGAGTGCTTCCTTACCGTTAGTTGTTTTACCTTCTTCAAATCTGTACCTAATAAGCCAAAATTAAATGGTGGCCTCTCATCAGGATGACAGTGGGAAAGGTGCACCTGGCCACAGCGACTCTCAGGGACCTATAATCATATCTCAGAAACTTCCCTAGACTTCCCTGCACCAAACTGTGAGTGTGTGGAACTGACAGAAGCTGGGTGGCCCAATATTCTTTTAGAATATGTTAGTGCTCTCTCTCTTTCTCTCTCTCTCTCTCTCTCTCTCTCTCTCTCTCTCTCTCTCTCTCTCTCTCTCTCTCTCCCCTCCTCCTCCTCCTTCTCCACCTCCTCCTCCTCCTTCTCTACCTCCTCTTCCTCCTTCTCCTCCTCCTTCTGCTCCCCCTTCTTCCCTCCTTTCCTCTCATTCCTTCCCTTCTTCCCTTCCTCGCACTCCTTCTCTCCCCCCCCCAACTCCCTTCTGGACTAGAAGGGTAGATTTAAGAAAATCAACTGAAAGATGTTAGTAGATTTATTGAAACTGGTCAGTGTGGAAGGTACTATTACAGCCATCCCTCTTGACAGGTGAAGGAGAAAGAGGAGGTCACCTGGATTGTTGGGGAGCCTGGGTTCACCTCTGGCAACCTGGCTGTGTGGTCTTCATGCCTCCATTTGTCCGTCTGCAGGAGGGTGTTGAGCAATGGATCCCTGCCCTCGGTGTGCATGTGGTGTACTTGAGGACATAGATAGCACATGGACACACACGTATGAAGTGGCACAGAGGTTGTACCTGTTCTCTGTGAAGGAGTTAACAAGACCCATTTAAGTCTTCTAGAAACACTTTTGTTTGCATATCCACTCCCTGGGTTGGTGGGGGCAAGGGTGTGTGGCAGAGAGATCAATGTCTTGGCCTCCCCTCCTTTATGGCTGTCAGTACCTAGCAACTTATCGTGACTGCAAACTACAGACTTGAGCTAAGACCTGTTTCTTGGATTTGATTCTATATCTGTGAAAACAGTTCTGATATCATTAGCCATTTTTGATGTGTACAGTAGTGATCCCAGGATGCCTCACACGCTTATATTTTACGGTCCTTTTACAGCTCATCTGCAGAAAGCACAAACGCTTTTCTGCATTGGTCATGTTTCCTGTCACCACTCCTCAACTAACTGATGTAGAGGGAACAGCACACAAGTCATCCATCACAGATCCAGTCTTTTTCTACTTACGGCCAGAGTTTGTGACTCCTACCACTCCCTCCCCCGGGACTGTATGGAAACACAGGCTAGACATCATGCCAAGCAAACCCCCTTTAAAGCTCAGGGCTCAGCTTACTTCTTACGTAAGAGAGATGTGCTAAGCAATTACAGTATCCTAATATCTATCATTTTCCTTTATTTGGGTTTGTCTGAATTGAGCAGGAAAAAAAATGACTTCCTATTTCCCGAAGTAAAGCACCAAGCACGTTTACCAATCCACTGCCACCGACAATAACATTTTCTTCTCGGTGCATATTGCATCCACACCCATGCAATGGCCCCAAAGAGTATCTTACAATATTAGAAAACATGAGGAAATGAAAATTTCCCAGGAGGCTCCTGATGATAGGCTGACGGGGTGTAGCTAGGTCACTCCTGCCAGACTGGGCCTTGGAAACTGGAGCCTGAGGAGAGGGTGTTGTAGGAGTTGTTCTCAGAAGTCAGCTTGTTGAGAACTGTTGTGCAAGATCATCTCACTGCAGCCACATGGAGACATGACAGTCATGGGCTTTGTGACCTCTGACCTCTGATCTGTGGCTGCAGTAGCCATGAAGTGTCTGACATCTGTCCAGCACTTTCCAGTCAGGCAGACACCTTTCCCTCACATCATCACCTCCGTTTCCACCCCTTATCTGTGGTTCAGAGAAGGGTCGCTACGAGGCAAACTACAACAGGCTCGGTAGTGTGGGCACACCCGGGACCAAGTGCCCCTGCTTGGGGGTTCTGTCTGCTGAGACGTCTGCTTCTTGTCTCATCTTCCTAGCAAACAGTCTTTGCCCTGAACTTCATGCCAGCCAGAAGGTGTTCTTCGTCCTCATCCCACCCCAACCCATCTCATCCCATCCAATCCATCCTCCCACACCCCCCACACCCCACCACACCCCATCACACCCCATCCCACCCACCCCACTTCATCTCATCCCACACCACCCCACCCTAATCCATCCCACCCCAACACATTCCACCCCACCCACCCTATCTCATCCTATCCCATCCCACTCCACCCCACTTCATCCCATCCTACCCCACCCCATCCCACTCCACCCACCCCACTTCATCTCACCCCACCCACCCCATCTACCATCACAACAGATTCCAGCATCCCATCCCAGCCGACCACTGCCTAGGGAAGCCGGGAACATGCAGGCCACCTAAGTGGCTATCTATAGCTTCATTTCCCTTTCCGGATAGTCTCAGCTGTTCAGAGACATCATGGAAAGACGTCATGCTTTTGAAGTGTCCCTCCCTCTGTCACCTACTACAACAGGCCGAGTATGAGAGGAAATGACTTGTGTCATCTCATGTGGGTGCACAGTGTGCCAGTTTTTCCTTCCCCTTGCCAAGGGCACACACATGAGTAACATACTGGAGGAACCTGCCTGCTACCAGCTCGCAGCTCAGTCCCTGCATCTTTCCTTCTTCCCCCAGCCCAATCGGCTGGCCCGGCCTGATCATCCCACACCCAAGCTCCCACTCCAATGCTGCCATGCGCCCTGCTTAGTACTCCGATGGTGAGATTTGGAAGGTGGGGGTTTCTGCAAGCTCTCAAGGGATGTTACAGCACCTCCTTTCAGACTGCAGGTGCGCACCATGTGCAGTTTTCCTTAGGAACTCTGTCCACATCATAGTATGGCACCAGAGGGCTGTCCCATGAGGATAGAGTTTCTGTTTGCCTGGCAACAACTGAAGGCCTCCCCGTCCATATTCTACCATCTCACAAGAAACCCTGTGGCTCCAATCTTAAGAAAGTGGCCCTTTTCACGCTCTACGGGGAAGTTCTGGAGCAACCTCTCTGGATGGGCTGACTGATGAGTCAGTCATAGTCTGTGTGGGAGCAGTCAGGATGCAGGCTCAGAAGAGGGGAGATGTGCCGGTGTACCTGGCCTCACTCCTGGGAGAGGCCCAGGCCTGGGTCATGTACTAGGCTGGTAAGAACAGCTGTTTTCGATTTCCCCTTTACTGGTTCACTGTGACGGGTCGTTACAGCTTTCTCCTGGTGTACCATGTCCAGGGAGGCACTTCCTTCTCACCATGAGGCTACAGCATGAAGGGAGGGGATAGAGCAGTGAAAACCTATCCCTCCCAATACACACACACACACACACACACACACACACACACACACAGAGAGAGAGAGAGAGAGAGAGAGAGAGAGAGAGAGAGAGAGAGAGAGAGAGGTGGGAGGCTGTTTAGTGACGCATCAAGGCTGCCAATATTCAGGGACAGTCCTGGGCTCCAGGGGAGTGGGATAAAAAATGAGGGGATCCTGAGTTTGGATGTGGCCCTGAGTGTTGTCACTCCCCCACCACACATACTCAAAATAGGGTCAACCATGGTTGACCCATCATCTCAGGTGAATCCAGCACTGGTCAATCAACCACATATGCGCAGTCCTATTTTTAGACCCCTAGGAACAAATCAGAGTCAGAGTTTACATGTCTTAGGAAACAGGTCTCCTTCAGTTCTCTCACAGCGTTCAGCTACATAGTCACCTCCATAGCTTCGAAGCCTCTGTGACAACCATATTTGTTTCCTGTTTCCTGATCAGACACTTAAGTGATCGTGAAGGAAATTCCAGGGTGGTGGTGGTGGTGGTGGTCATTGTGGAACACATGTAGTTCACAAGTTACAACTGCACAGTCCAAGGCCCAGGAGGAGGGACCTGCTTCTCATGGGCACCCTGCCTCCTTAGTGCAGGGACATCTCGATGGTGGAAGGAACAAGTGAAAAGCTAGAAGCTCTTCTCCATCTCTGTCTCCTGGGGGTGCTCCTTAGCACCATACCTTGAGGGGCTCCTCATTGCCACATATCCTGGGGCGGGGCTCTTCAGCACCATCCCTCTTGGGAAGGGATCCTGAACATCCACCAAAGAACAATGTTCCCTTCCAGTGCCTGTGCATATTGGTATGCTGGCTGAAACCACAGTATAAATGTAATTTTGTTGATTGCTTGTAAAAGAAAAGGTCTTCCATGACTGTGGGACAGTGAAGCCGTGTTACTAAACACAGGACTTGGCTTCTTAATTCTCTGTTGCTGACGTTTAATTTGGCTCCGTCAGTCAGCACAAAGCATTAGTCAGCTTTCAGTACTGCAATAAAATACCCGGGGCAGTTGATTTAGCTCAGTCTTGGAGGTGTAGGGTGTGGTATCTCTATCAGCTCATGTCTGGCGAAGAACTCCTACCACAGTCACTTCAGGTTGGAGGAACTTGAGCATGTGTGTGCATGTGTGTGGGAAGTTTACATCTCCCACAGGAAGTTAGGGAGGAGCTGAGATTCCCACAGTCCCTTGAGGGACATATTCCTCTGATGTAAGAACCTCACACTGGGTCCTAACTCCTAAATGTTCTATCATTTACAAATGGCTCCAGCCTGGAAACCAGGCCATTAATCACAAGGACCCTCAAAAGACATGCAACTCACACCAGTTTTTGTCAAATTGACACAAACTAGAATGATTCAGGGGGAGGGAACCTTAACTGAGACAGTGCCTTCATTAGGCTGGCCTGGAGGCAAGTCTGTGAGGACATTTTCTTGTTTAATGATTGATGTGGGAGGGCCCTGCCCACTGTGGGAGATGCTGTCTCTGGACTGGTGGTCATGGGTTGTACAAAAGGGAAGCTGACCAAGACACAGAGGGCAAGCTAGTCAGCGGTCTTTCTTTGGACTCTGCTTCAGCTCCTGCCTCCAGGTTCCTGCTTGAGTTCCTGCTGACTTCCTCCAGTGACAGAGTCTGACTGGAATGTGTAAACCAACAAACCCTTTCCTCTGGGTCCCACCTCTGAGACCTTCGTAATAGGCAATCGTTCTATGTTTGCTGGGATAAACACACTCCATTTATAGGAGCTACGTGGCCCTTAACAGTCTCTTGCTTTTAGTCTTAGACTATTTGCCTTTCATTTTCTATGCAAATAGTAATAATAAAAAAGCAACAACAGTAATAACAACAACAATAACAATAATTAATAAACCACCAATCATAATAGCTCAGCTGCTGTTTTACACAACTCATCTAGCTTATGGAATTCCTAAATGTCTCTTCAAAGTCTCAAAGATTCTTCATGGGAGCCAGAGAGAGATTATTATCCGCAAGGGTTTGGCCTTCACTCCTCTGCTGTGTCTGTAGCCTTGGGTGAGGTGCAGTATGGATCATTTAAGAAAGGACTGAATTCCACAGGCTGGAAGCACAGAAAAGAAAGACAGGGATTTCAACGGTAAGCAAAGGAGGCTTTGTTAGACAAAACTGTCACGTGGACGGAAGTCTGCCTCTGTGGAGAGGAGGACGTTCTCTCTGGACGGTCAGATGGAAGAAGCCTTCGGCTGTTCTGCCTTCTGTGTTCATTGCTTATAGGTCAAGAGTACCTGACCGAGGTGTTCCCCACCCCAGCTCCCAACTGATTCCCAGCATAAGCCTCTAACCAGGCTCTGTGGTGGTAGGACCTTGGCCTTGGTGCTCACAACGGGCACCTCAGTTGTTTCCTAGTGGACATGGGATGCTGTACTTTCCTCTGATGTTCTAGGCCAAACTCGTGTTATTGTTAGGAGCAGGGCTATCCCTCTAGTGGGAGAAGGTGAGAGGGGCTGGGACTTCCAGCACATTTAATTCTCCTTTTATTTTCCCTTCTTTCTTTAAACAAGATCTTGCTATATAACCCAGGTTGGCCTTGAGCTTGTGATCCTTCTGCCTCAGCCTTCTGAGGGTTTTATAGTCTGAAAAAAATGTGATACAAGTAGTCATATATTAATTAAATAAGAATTATACATTAGTCTGGGCTTTATTGCAACAGAATTAAACACATTTAAGAAATAGGGACATCACATATGTGCTCCCCCATTCCCCCTGGTACCCTCTAGACACCAAAACTAAATAGACATTTTGGAGGTTGGACTCTGCAGTGGATGCCTTGGACTTGGCTTCTGTATTTTTGCCTCATTGTTGTGAATGTTCCTATCTCCCTTATGCTGTGGTCAAGTCTGCACAATATAAGTCCTGCTACAGAAGAGTTGGGCATTTGGGGAGTCCTCAAATACCACTCTCTGTTGAGTAGAAAAGGTAAAATATATGGCTGAATTTTCAGGGCTGCAATGAGTGTGTTCTGGGGAGGGTCAAGGCAGTGATGGCCCAAGTGCTCAATGAAGGAAAATAAGTAATACAGGAATTTTATACCTAGGGAGCAAATGCTTCCCAGGGCCTGAGATGGGGCCTTGGCAGTGTCTCCTGGCATAGAGGGGGGCCAGTCTAGGGGAAGATGGTGCTAATGGAGCCTACAAGGCTTGGCTACACACAGCCAAGGGGTCCAGGTCACAGCAGGGCAGAAAACAGTTGGTTAATGGATTTGGTAACATACTCATTGAGATTTTGCTGAATGGAAGTTGAATGAGTTTGAAATCAAAGAGTAAACCACAACTCGTGAGGAGGAAACAAAAGATGGTTCTAGAGAAGGCGAGGGTTGCAGAGTGGCAGACAATGGAAACGCAGCCACCTGTCCACAGGCTCTGAAACCCAACTTGTTTTTCCTTCTCAGATGACTATGATGATTGTGTTTTGATTTGGTTTCTTTTCTTCTTCCTCTGGTTTTTCAGAGTTTGAAGTAGCAAGGTTCATTAGAATCCCTCTAAATGAGCTCACCACAACTGAGCTGGCCTGCTTACTGGCCACTCCGTTCAGTTCTGCTGTTTCAGTAGTGGAAGATCAGGGAAAACAAAAGCCCACAGGTGAAGGCTAGAAGAGCCACGCCTCATTTCCAGAGGTGGACCATGCCAAGATATGGCACCTGGAATAAAATATGGCGCTGTAAGGTCAGACATGACAAGTGTTAGCATTCTGTCTCAGCTCCACCCCCACAATTACCTGGCAATAGCCAGGTAGGCCTCACACTATAAAAGGGGCTGCTTGCCCCCTCCTCACCTTCTTGCTCCCTCTTGCTCTCTCTTGCCATCTTGCTCCTACTCTCTCACCCACCTTTGTCCCTTTTCTTTCCATTCTCCTTCCCCTTCTCTCCATGTGCTCATGGCTGGCCTCTACTCTTCTATTTCTTTACCTCTACTTCTCTCTCTCTCTCTCTCTCTCTCTCTCTCTCTCTCTCTCCCTTACTACCCTCTTAACTCCCCCCCACATGCCTTGAATAAACTCTATTCTATACTATACTGTGTGGCTGGTCCTCCAGGGGGAAGGGAGGTCTCAGCATGGGCCCACTGAGGCACCCCCTTCCCCATACCTCACCACATCGCCATAGAACATATCCCCCTCCTCTTTATCTTTTTATCAACACAACAGCAAGGCAGTGGGGTTTCAGGGACCAGAAACCCAAACATGGGGTCCTGGTGATGAGCCTTAGGGAGATATGAACCAATCAGAAATAGGACAGCTGTCTTAAAGTGCCAGGCCCCTCGCCCCAGGTCCACAGACTTTTAGGAAACCAAGGAAACAATGTGCTAGGTTTTGGTGGGGTCTGAGAGACCACCAGATTCAATGCTGCTGTATTTTCTTTGGAAATGTTTTGAGCCTGTCTCTTAGCCTCCCACCCCAGAGTCTAATTCCTACAACTTGCTTAGTTTCTGGGTTAGGGCTTCCAATACCCTTTAACACAACTCTCAGGACTTGTCTTGCTTGCTTGACTCCCTACAGAAGACAGATGAAGAGTGAGAAAGCATGTCTTGGAGGGGAGACCCAGCTCAAGGCAGATGCACTTCTGAAGAGGAAGCCTAAGTAGATGCTACTTAGTTGGGTTAGTATGTGCAGTGAGGGAGATGGGCAGCGGCACCGAGCAGGAGCTGGCATGGGAGCCCATTCTCCCGGAAGCAGCTGGACAGCTCACGTGTAGACAACATTCAGTATATAAAAGATGGTGGTCAAGAGGAACATGGTTGACAAGGTGCTGTGTGTATCCTGCAAGTGGTTTTCCTGTTCCTTGGCTCTATCTTCCTGTCTTGTCCAGACAGGGGTATCCATCCATCATTTCAGCTTCCCATCTTTGGTTGGAGTAGATGGTCCCAATGGTCTCCTAGGTATGGGTATGAGGAGCCCTCCTGGGCTGCCTTAGGTTGGGGAGAGCAGTCAGCACATCCTCCTCACCTCTTTAACCTATTTAGTGAATGACTTACGCAATTGAAAAAAAAAAAAAACTCATACCAAACAACAACAGAAACGTAAGCCACAGCCTCAGTGATGAGTTCCACTGGGAAAGTCAACTTTCTTGGTGGAAACAGTGATACAGAGCTTAATCCTGTTTAGCTGGCACAGGCAGCTGCCACGGCTCTTCGAAAAAGAGGCGCGGCTTTGCCTGACTCAGTGGAAGGAAGTGGTGTGTTTCCATCGCTGAGCTCAAAAACAAGGTGGTTTGAGGAACGGCCTGCGTGGCGTTGGCATTTCCCTGTCTTGTTTATGAAACGAGGTGGGAATGAAGTCAGGGTTACTCTAATCTCGTCTTTTACAAGAAACCAAGAAGCCCTCAGTGGAAGGCAGGCTGAAGTGGGCTGGAAGCACTGGGGAAACCCAAGGGCAGTGGGGCAAGCAGGGGGCTGATGTGCTGCCTAAGTCTTCAACACTGAATTATGAACGGCTGGAGACCTTAGCTTAATCATCGAGTCTTAGGTTGAGAAGTGATCTTATTTAAAATTGCACACACACACACACACACACACACACACACACACACACACACACACACACCACTCTCAGGACACAAAAGAACATAGGCATACACTGAGGGAACTCAATGAGGTCTGCATGTGAGAGGATAAAAGGAAACATAATCTGCAAGCCAGAGAATCCTCGGAAGCAACCAGCTCTGTCTATGACGTGGTCTTATATGTCACCCTTTCAGGACTATGTGCAAATGGACTGCAGTTGTCAGAGCCAGGCAGTCTGGTGTTTTCCTCCAGCAATTCAGCATTTTTCTAGAGTCTGCCTTGTGTAAAGAAGCCTAGAACGTATTGAAGGGAATCCTCATTTACAGCTGAGGAAAATGAGCTTCCCTAAATCAAGTCCTCATACCCAACAGGAACCTGTCGTATTTCCCAAGTGTCCCATACGTGCCTGATGGGAGGAACAATCCAGAAGTGCAGGAAGGCATGTGGTCAGTGGTTCCAGTGAGGGCCAGGAGAGCATGGAGCCACTGTCACTAGAGCCCAGGAAAGGGGCAGAGGCAAAGGAGGAGATAGGATGGGCTGACAGGACAGCAGCTTTGCTTGGGTGCCAAAGGTGGCTGTGGGTTGGGTCTCTGGGTGGAGAGCCAACTTCTACTCTAGAGGGTACCACATAAGGTCTACATGTCAGGAGGCCATGGTAGGAGAGGGGGCAGTGACAGGCTACCACAGTGCCAGTGAGGACAGGATGAGAACTGTGGGAAAGTTCTGAGATTATCATAGCTGTGGTAAGGTTAGATGTGGGTACAGGACAGAGGGGAGCATCAAGAAAGGTCCTGGGCATGTGTAACTGCTCATCAGATGATCAGAGGCTTGCTGAGAGCTGTACCTGTGCTGAAGCATGGCTACAGAGCCCAAGGTCATGGCATTGAGACCTGAGAGCTGCCAAGAACAGGATCAGAGAGACAAGGAGAAGCGAGTGCCAGGGTAAGGAGGAGAATCACAGGTTGACCAGGAAGCTAGGGAGGGCCGTATTTCATGGCTCCTGAGACAGTGATCTTGGCAGCTGCAGTTTGGAGGTAACTGATGAAAGTCAGTGAGACGAGATGAATTGTCAGAATGCTGAGTCAGGTTCATCCAAGGAGTGACTAGACAGAGGAGAACTGAGGGACTCAGCAGGTGTATGGGTGCCCTGAAAGAAGAGAATGTTTCTAGAGGGAACTAGTGAGGCATGTGTGCCTATGAGAGTGATGCTGTACAGAGAGGGTCTGCTAATGTGAGGGATCAAGCAGAGCCACCGGTTATAACGGCCAGGAGGGCATGTGATGGGCCAAGTGCCACCTCCCGCTTCTTCACCCCTAGGAAGACCCAATTCTGTTCTCCTTCCAAGAAGCCATGACACGTACGGGAGGCCCCTAAAGTGACCGAGTTCTCACCAAGCAGAGATGTGACACTTCCTGGCAGGTGGAGTGGTTTTTCCAGCTTCTTGTGAACAGAGACTGCAGGAGGACTTTGCCTGTCTTCCTCCTGGGCCCGGACTTAGACACCACTTACAGCAGTACCTTGGGATCTTCAGGAGACAACTGTAAAACCAAAGCAAACGAGCAGACCATGACTGTGGGTTGGTTGCTTGGTGTCACTGGCCACTGGTAACCAGACTCTAGCCTCTCGTTAGGTGAGATAGTGAATGGCGCATGTCATTGATCTTAGAACTGGAGCATAGAGTGTCGTCTCCTATGTTCTGAGAGAGATCTGACAGCCTTGCATCACATCGATAAACACCTGAGGAAACCCAGTTACCTTATAAAGAAGAAAGGTTTCCCATGGATCACTTGGGAGGGCTTTATCCGTGGTGCATTGATTTCCACTGGAGTGGGCTCTATAAAAGCTTGTCACGTGGTGGAGAGACATCACTTCTTTCATGGCTGGGAATGGGCACAGGGTCAAAGACAGGCTCGAGGTGCTATAATCTATTTCAAGGACACACTCCCAATGACCTAAATTTTAACATAAGTCCTGCTTCCATTTCAGAGTTCACTCCCTGCTTGGGGACCAATCCTCTAGCACAGGCATCTTTGGGATTTATATTTCAAAATAATTTAATTTTTCTTTAAATACTTAAAACATGTGAAGGAAGATTTCTAGGCCTAGGGGTTTCTTTGTGAGAGGAACACTAACTATAATTACAGTTGTAACCTTTTGGGTTATCTAATTCTTCTCCTTCTTTGAGACAGGGTCTTATATGCTAGGCCATACTAGTCTCTAACGTACTATGTATCCTGGGCTGGCAGGAGAGGCTGAGGAAGGGAAGGAGATGGTGCAAGCATTCAAGGGCACTGGGAAGCATGAGGACCCTTTGGCTAACAAAGACTTTGGAGGAAAAGGAAAAGGAAAGAGAAAAGGAGAGAAATGGGACCTAGCTTGAAGGTTTTGCCTTTGACCTTCTGAAACATGATATTCTCTTTGTTAGTGGAAACAAATCACTTGTCACTAGAAGGGAGGATGCTAATTTCATGTTGCATGCATTCACTGCTTCCAGAGCAGTGGTTCTCAACCTTCCTAATGCTGCAACCCTTTAATACAGCCCCTCATGTTGTATTTCGTTGCTACTTCATAACTGTAGTTTTGCTACTGTTATGAATCATAATGTAAATATCTGATATGTGGGATATCTGATATGCCACCCCCAAAAGGGGTAGTGACCACAGGTTGAGAACCACTGCCCTAGAGGATGCTGTGTCAATGAGGGGCAAAGGGCTCCCTGAGTCCCAAGGCTCTTCAAGCTCATTGGAAACCATGTGAGCACCTGTTCACCTCTAGGCTCTCCCTTCCCCCACCCCTTCTTGCTTTCAGGACTGGTCCTGGCAAGGCACCTCGTTGAAAAGCTCTGTAGGAATAGATACTCAAGCATCACTTTCACTTTTAACATGCTTGAATGCCCTGAACTCTTCCTAGCAATTTACTGTGAAGCAACTTCAGACAGACAGACAGAACTGGGAAGACCACATCGGGTGGCCACACATGTTTGATTTCCTCTAATGTTAACATTGTTTTCACAAGTGTTGTAGACTTGTGCAAACTGGACTTAGTGCTACTAAGATCTAGAATTTGTCCTCAGATCTGTATGACACTTAAGGAAGGCAATTGTGCCATTTGCAGGAGGCCAACTTCCAGGGCAGCCATTAGCAAGAGACCTGAGGTTTTACTGTCCCCAAATTTCAATGCATTTGCTACATCTTGGATCTGTAGGTGCAGCTGAGTGGGACAGAGGGAGAAAACACACTAGCGCTGTCACCTCTGCTCCTGATGATGGCCCTCTGAGGGTGAAAGTGCTAGTTGTGGGGAGAGACCAGCTACCTGATAGAGAGGGAGATAACGGTTGTGGGATACTTTACAGAGTTTGTCACAAAATGACTAAAGGGTGTCCAGAATCTGAGCGTGACTCACTGTAGGTGAGTCCTAGAGAGATGAAGTGCTTTTGGCAATGACCTGGTCCATCTCCCCTAGGCACAGAGACAGAACTTGGGGGTCGGTGCTGGGAGTTAATTCTCCAGCATCACAGCTGAGGAGGTAAAGCCTGCTTACATTTAACCTTCCAAAACTGTCCTGCTAAACATTTTCAGTCATATCTCCAGAGTACTGGCTTCTGTGGTAAAATTCACAGCTAAGACAGAAATAAGACAGCCACCCTCCAATGTCCTTCCAATAAAGAATTAAGGCGAGAACACGTGGGGATCTCAGACATCATTCCCAGAATGATGGTAGAATATTTTGGTACTAGCTTTGGGTACCAAACAGCACATCTCTCAACCTGACCTTCACTGTGTCCTTAAGGTGGTAGCCCTTACAGATTGGAAGTGGGTGTGTGTATGGGGTAGCAGAGACGAGGCTTGTCACAACATTGACTGTATGTTAACAAGCATAATGGCTGATGGCCAGAGTGACGTCTCTATTGCAGGGAGTACTGAAGAGAAAGACAAGCCAAGTGGCTTGCACTGGGGTATAATCCCCGAGAAGAGATACTTCCCCCAACTAGAAAGTGTGCAAGTCGGTTTACAAGCTGCTGGGGCTCCCTACATGCTGTAAAGCTGCTCCCCCTGCCACAGGGGGTAACCTGATTTGCTCTTGAAAGAAGTATTTTTTTAGCTTTTTACTTTTCTCTGAGCTGTATTTTCCTGAAAAGCAAAAGCAGGGAAAGCAGTGTGTCTTAGTAGCGAATGTCTCACTTTTCTTTAAAAGTGTCGGGGAGGGCTGGAGAGATGGCTCAGTGGTTAAGAGCACTGACTGTTCTTCCAGAGGTCCTGAGTTCAAATCCCAGCAACCACATGGTGGCTCACAACCATCTGCAATGAGATCTAATGCCCTCTTCTGGTGTGTCTGAAGACAGCTACGGACAGTGTACTTATATATATTAAATAAATAAATCTTTTAAAAAAAAGTGTCGGGGAGAGGTGAGAGAAACAACAGGTAGCTTAATGCCGGTTAGCAGCCCCCATTGGGTGTCCGGGTGAAGGCCCGAGGCAGCAGAGACTGTGGCGGTCTTGGACATCGCTTCTTCCTCTTTGTAGGCAGCCCCTTGATATTTTACCCATTCTGATCTCTGGAAACAAGACAAGCCCTCATTTCTGATGATAGGTTGTCCTTGACACCCCACCCCCACCATTCCATTCTCTGTGTCATTCTGTCACTAGGGTACCCATCATGGTCCCATACAGGGAACTCTGAGAGTGAGGTGGCTGCAGGAAAAATGACGGAGCATCTGGCTTTTGCCTTGACCATGGGATTTTGAGAAGCAGGTTAAAGAAGCTTAAAATAGTGACTCCAGCTGCCAGGACTGTGGGTCTGTCAGACACTTAAGCTCTTCGCACCCAGTCTAAGGTGAACGGTTTACAGGCAAAGCATGACGGTAACATGACTGTTTCTTTGTCGTTCAAATCAGTTTTCATGGAATTTCTGAAAATCAAAATAAACAAAACACAACATTCTGACATTCAGGAAGCAAATTACCCAATTCCAAGGACGTGTGATTCATCTCCTCCACAGGTTTCATACTGCTGCACTGTCGATGACCCAAAGTCCAGACGCCTGTCATGTCATTCAGGTCGCACAGATAAGTCCACATTCTCACACGAGGCAATAACATTATGACTTTCACTTCAGCTGACTTCTACATATGGTCAACACCCAGACCATGTTTAAGGCTCCTCTGATTACATCCAAAACCTCATGGTATGCTTTCACTGGAGAGTTATTAGAATATAGAAGTAAACTACAGAAAGGCACAATACGTTCAGATTGTGGGTTCTGATATGGGTACAGTCTGTCCCCCCCAGAGGCTGGATAAATGACCCAGTGGGCAAAGTGCTTGTTGCACAAGAGGACCTGAGTTCAGATCCCCAAGCCACATAAAAACTGGATGAAGCAGTGTGTGTCTGTTATCTCAGTGCTCCTATGAGGACAAGATGGGAGACAGGAACAGAATTCATGGAAGCGGTGGGCAAGCTAGGCTGGTATCCACAGCAGAAAACAACAGAAAGCCTGTGTCACAAGCAAGGTAGAACGCAAGGATTCACACCTAAGGCTGTCCTCTAAGCTCTGTCTTACACCCTGGCACGCTCATGCACACATACACGCGGGCACATATACATGCACAGGTACAAGCACATGCACACACACACTCCCATGCATGCACTTGCATGCACACACACCAGTCTCCCAAGGAACACTCTTCCCTCTAGATTTCAGCTTTGGGCAAGAGCTTGAAAGCAGCCAGCTACTGTGCAGGAGAAAGTGAGGGGGATCTCTGTCTCTGTCTCTGTCTCTGTCTCTCTCTCTTTCTCTCTCTCTCTTTCTCCCTCATCATTTTCAGCCAAGCTTTAGCCTCATAGCAAGAAAGGGGCCACAAAGAAGGGGCCATAACAGTAGGATGCCACAGGTCTTGGTTTTCCTCTCATCCTTTTCTCAAATGAGTTGGTGATTGTAGGTGAGTCATTAAACGCTCCCGGCCTGTTTCCTCTGTTCAAAAATGCAGATGTTAAAAATATTCTGGTGAAATCTGGTACCTGGAGGATGTTGAAGAAGTGCCACGTGCTACACGTGTGAGACACTGTCCTGGCCAGGAGCTATGGTAAATATAGGGACGCCTGTGCCGACCTGTGGCGCAGGCGTGGCTCTGGGCTGTCAGTGGTGATGGTATCTGCACTGGGACTTGCATGACTGAGTAACTAACTTCTTGCATAAGACGAGTCACTGGCGTCTTTAATTGCACACAGATTGTGATGGAGAGTGTCCCCTCTGCCTCTGCTCTGGAGCCTAGGCACTGGCTTTGTCTCGTGCTGTCTTTGTTAGGGTTTCTATTGCTGTGACGAAATAACATGACCCAAGCAAACTGGAGAGGAAAGGGCTTAAGTGTTCCTCATCAAAGAAGTCAGAACAGGAACTCAAGCAGGGCTGGCTTTCTTACACAGCTTAGGACTGCCAGTCCAGGGATTTCAGACACCTCCTGCCATAGGCTGGGCCTTCCCCCATCAGTCACTAATTAGGAAAATACGTAAGGGTTTGCCTACAGCCTGATCCTATGCAGGTTCACTCCTCTTAGATGGCTGTTGCTTCTGTCAAGTCGACCCGAGCCTCTCCAGCACAGCTGCCTCTGTGATCTGTCTCTTCAGCCTGGGCTGACTGGAGTCCTTTCCAGTCTATTTGTCTGTCTAGTCATCACGTACAAGTACAATTGCATTCCCTCTCCATGGTTCCCCCAACACCTCTGAGCAACCTCTACAATTTCGTCCAACCCCAACAGTAAGTTCAGAAAGCTGGGAGCATAACTTCCGAGTTTCCAACAGCCTCATTTCCTGGTTAAATCTCTTCCTCCCATTGGAATAATAGACTTGCCAATGGCAACCGATCCAAGGACCAAGGACAGATCCCCTTGTTTCTGAGGAGGACGCCTTGGTGTGGAACACAGCAGCCGCAGTCTGTCTTTCCTTATGGGTAGAGCAAATGTGATTGATTTGCAAACCTCTGGAGTCATGGATTCAGCCACTGGCACAGGGCTGCCTCTCACTCTGACCAGGACTCCATCAAGCTGAAGAAACATGCTTTGTGCCAACCTTTTGCCATCCTGACAGACAGCTTCCTATTCAGCAAAGCTTTGCTGCCTAAGGTCACTTCAAGTCAGGGCAGGTGGCTACAAAGCCTCAGAGTTTCCTTACTGTTCTTGTGCCTCGGGCAAGTTATTTGACCTCAGTTTACCTCAGTCTCCATGTACAACATGAGGATGGCATTGTAGACCTGGGAAGACCTGAGTGTAAATGCTCTTACATGTCAACTTAGAACAGTGTTTGACAGATAGTAAGGGACACCCTAAAGTGACATGTCACAGAAGCTAGAAAGTATAGGCGCTGAAGTTCTCTGCTGTACGCCTATCAGAAGCCCTGGGGAATTAAAAAAAAGAGCATGAAATCACCAGACTTGATTGTGTCCATTGGGTGATTCCAATGCTTGGTGTCCAGTTCTCAAACCATACTTCTGGAACACCCTTTTCCCCTTGAAAAATAAAGCAGGAGAAATAACCAGGTTCTCCTCTCCTCCCCTCTTTTCTTCCTCATCAGCCTATATCTATGGAGAAGCTGCACCACAAGGAGTTTGACTGAGGGTGTGAGTTCAGCTCCATGCATCTGGGCAAGCCACCATCTGCATGCCAGGAGCAAGAACAAGTAGGGTTCTTATACAGGGCACAATTTTTCTAAAGCTGTGGCTAGAAACCTACATTTTTCAAGAACCATTTGTCATTCAAAATGTCACCTGGATAATATCTTACCCGACAGCTCACACATAATAGAATTTTATGTTGTGACTTGGTACTGTCAAACACGGGATAATAAACTTAAAAAAAATTCCCACATGGCAGCTTCTCATTTTCAAAAGAATGTCTCTTTCAGTGAGGACCTGCTAAGCTCTGGGTGGCTGCTTGCACTGGGGTGGGGGCGGGGCCCACTGGGGGAACAGCTGAGTTTCTTATCCCATTAGGGCGGTGAGTCCACTAGGATATGGAAGCTGGGGAGAGAGGTGGCTAACTGGTATCTGTACTTCCTGCCCTGTTGACCTGGTCCAGGTCTACAGCCTGCTCTAATGAAGGTCCGTTTCCCTTGGACAGGGCCAGGGTGGGCTTGGCTGCTGGTCTTTACACCCACAGCAGGGATGAAACAGCTGCCACTGCAGTAAAAGGCGTGACAGTTCCACAGCAGATCAGGAATGGCTGTGTCGGAATTACCCCTGCAGGGGCTCCACTGCAGGTAGCTTAGCTTCTGTTGCAGGGCTCAGCACCCACAGCGGAGGAGCCCCTCCCAAACTCAGCACTGGGTTTGTCATGCCAAGTTTTGTGATGAACTTTTCCTAGGAAGATGAACCTCAGATAGGTCACTAACCACAGGCCAAAGCAAGAATTTTACTCAAGTCTAGCGTTGTGAAACACGGAGTTTGATTAGGGTTATTTACAGGAACACAGGAACAAGGCTTACAGATAGCTATCCCACTGAGCCCAAAACCTTCCCAGCGACAGTGAACTGTCCGCAAGGGGTGTGCCCTCGAGTCCCCTCCCCTGGCCATAAGGGAAAGTTCACGGGCACAGTTTTAAGCACATCTTCTTTGAGTAACCACAGTTACTGACAGTTCAAAGAGAAACGACAGCCACATTATGCCCAGAGGACAGGGGTTTCACAGCTACTTAACTCCACACACACTCTTTTACTTCATACCCGGTTTTCGGCTTCAGACTTTTCCCAATCTTTCTACTTTCTGCAGACATTTCCTCACCGATTGTTAGAACATTTTGCTTCACTGTGGACACTTAAAACATGTGCACTAAAATCATCAGCTAAACACCAATTAGCTACCCATAAGGCTGGCCCCAAACACATCAACAGGAGTGACATTAGAGAGGGTAAGTAAGCAGGTTTTATTTATGTATTTAAGAATATGTACGCACGGGGTTGGGGATTTAGCTCGGTGGTAGAGCGCTTGCCTAGCATGCGCAAGGCCCTGGGTTCGGTCCCCAGCTCCGGAAAAAAAAAAAAAAAAGAATATGTACGCACACACTTGAAAGAGAGAAAGAGACAAGGAGTGATACATGGAAGGTTCTGGACAGAGAAAGGAGAAGAAAAACGATGTAAATATAATATAATCTCAAAAAAAATTCTTCCCATCCTCTGGGCTTGATGCTGGTACTTAGAGCCAACCACTGGCCTGAGGCCTGGGACCCCTATGGAACAGTCAGGGGAAGGACTGAAGGAGCTGAAGGGGATGGCAGCCCCATAGGAAGAACAGCAGCATCAACTAACTCAGACCCCTCAGAGCTCCCAGAGACCAACCAAAGAGCATACATGGTCTGGTCCGTGGCTTCAGCACATATGCAACAGAGGATGGCCTTGTCTGGCCTCAGTGGGGGAGGATACACCTACTCCTGTAGAGACGTGATGTCCCAGGGAAGGGGGATGCCGGGGAGAGTGAGATAGGAATGGGTGAAAAAATTTTAAAAATTCCCTTCTAATCAAAATATCTGGGTGATTTTAGTGTCAGTATCTTTTGACTTCTGATTCTTTTGAAAATGTGTTCCAGCTTTTCTTTTGTCCTGTAAATGTCAGGTGATTTTGTAGCTTGTCCCTGACACTGTGAATGGCAGGTGATGGTTGATCTGGCTCCTGCTTCATTTGGATTTCATCTGGGATGCTTGTCATCTCAATTACAGCCCTTGTTTTCAACTAACCTTGTTCTACATCTGCCACGTGCAGGCCTTCTTTCAGGTGTCCTGTGATGCCAGTGGACCTCGGGAATCTTTTCTCTTTTCTGAAAACCATTTCCCCACTTTACTCCAGTAGCTGCTATTTTCTGGATTCAGTTTTCTGGGCCCAGAGGCCAGGAGGAGCTCCTGGCACCTTTAGCACTGGGTGCATTCCTGTGGTTGCAGGTCAAAACCATGCAAATGGAGACCTCTCTGCATATCTGGGCTATGAGCTCCCAGTGTGGCTGCTCTCTTCCTTTCTGTGCCTTTGGCTACCCATTTGCATGTGCTAAAGTCGGAGTTTATGGCTGTTGTCTCAGAGTGCCACTCTGAGGGTATGGTGTTTGACCAGTAAAGAGAATTACAATGCAGTTCTTTCTGAACTGCTATTAAGTTGTACTCTGACTCTAATAATATTCATTAAAATGCTAATCTTGGCTTGGTGACAGAACTCACTTGACTAACACTTGACTAACATATGAGACCCTTGCATTGACTTCAGGATCGCTGAATGAATGAATGAATGAATGAATAATGAATACACTAATTCTAGCAGTCACTTATCTCTATACAAAACTGTATCTTGTAAGGAGATCAATCTTTTCTGAAACTTTACTGTATAGGTCCCTGACAATAATATAGAAGGGAACAAACGTTTCATCTGCTAACCCGAGACCACAGATCTGGGTAAATGATCAATGAGCATTCACTCTTAAAAACACCTTGCACTGTCACTTTTCTTGTCACTGTGGCCAAATGCCTAGTAAGAAGTGACTTCAGGGAAGAAAGGTTTACTTTGGCTCCAGTTCAAGAAGGGACACAGTTCCTCATGTCAGGAAGGCATAGCACTAGGTGAATGCAGTGGCCTGTCACCTCTGTCTACAGTTATGAGACGGAGAGACCAATGCTTGTGTTTCTTCTCCTTTTCTCTTTTTGTGCACTCCGGGTTCTTAGCCCATAGGATGGGAACATCCACATTCAAGGTGGGTCTTTTCTCCTTGGCTAAGGATTTCTAGAATCACCCTCATAGATTATGTCCACAGGTGTCTCTAAGGAGATGCTAAATCCTGCTGATGTGACAACAAAGACCAACCACCATAAGCTGTTGGCCCACATCTGCTTGGCGCCTAAACAGGGTTCCATACCTCTTTGCTTCTTGCAGGTGGCCAATACCCAGCGGCTCTCCAGTCATCTTTGCCAACTAAGAAAGGATTTGAGACTCGCTACCTGCCCTTGTTTAACTGTTTAGAATAATCTAAATGTGTAAATGGAGGTACTCAGAGTGAAGTATTGTAAGTGGTGACTTAAGGCTCCACAGTGACTGGCTTTGGGCCACTCTTACCCTTCCCTGTTCTGTCCACCCCTCCCTCATCTATAATCTATACTGTCTTCACAGGCATATGCACAGCTGTCCCCGCTTGTGGTGTTTGCTCTGGAGCCTCTGTGGATATCCAAACGTACAGGTATTCAAGTCTCTTATATAAAATGGCTCAGTATTTGCACACAATTTACACATATTCTGTGTTCTTGAATTGTCTACAGAGTACATGTAGTACCTAATCCTGTATAATGCCATGTAAGTAGTTGTCACCTGTGTTATTTAGGGAATGAGAACAAGAAGAGTCTGTACACGCCTTGCACAGAAGTGACTATCATGGCCTAGTACGAGGAAGACCAGGTTTGGATGAAGCCCACATTAGAGCTGTGGGGAGATAGGCTGCAGAAGCAGGGACAGGACATCAGGGAACTGATAACTCCTTTTTTGTACACTTAGCATAGGGCGTGGTGCACATCTAAGTCGTTTTGCTTTTGAAACCTCTTGGAGGTTTCTTTTTTTTTTTTTTTTTTTTTTTTTTTTGATTCTTTTTTTCGGAGCTGGGGACCGAACCCAGGGCCTTGCGCTTCCTAGGTAAGCGCTCTACCACTGAGCTAAATCCCCAGCCCCGGAGGTTTCTTTGTGAATTCTTTCCATCTGCAGTTGGTTGACTCTATGAGTGTGAAGCCAGGAGATGCAGAGAGCTTCCTATGTATCTTCCAGTATTTTATTTTTCAGAGATGTTTTAGGTTCGCATAAAAACTGAGTGTGAAATATAGAGTTCGCATAGACACTGGTCTCTCAGACCCTTTGTCGTATAACACATTTGCTATAATTCTCTACTGACACCCGAGTGTCCACTCAGCAGCATAGGGTTCAGACTAGGTATGCACTTCCTACAAGATTTGAGAAAAGTCCAAGGATGGTATGTGTCACTGTATGAGCACAAGAGATAGTTCCACTGCCTTAAAATCTCTGCTCCCTCCCTCCCCTCTAATGCTGGAAATACCAGTTTGCTTGAGAATTTCACCCTGCTTCCTCTCTAAACGGCATTGGTTATAATCACAGCACAAAGCCTTCTCATGCTGCCTTGTCAATCAATATATGCATTTTAGGTTATGCCCTGTCTTTTCAAAGCTTGATACATGCACCTTACTGGTGAGTGTTCTTGCACTGTCTGGATGGACTGTTTGTATATCTAGCTACCCACAAGAGGTCATACAGGTTGCTTGCAAATTTGGGCAATTTTAAGTACACAGTGTCCCTAAAAAGTTATGATCCCGATGTCATCCCAAGTTTCCATTATTTCCCAGGAGTTTTCTAGTTTTCATGTTCAATTTAGATATATAATCCACTCTGAACCCACTTTTGTGAGGGCTGAGAAAGCCATCTGTATTCACGTTTGTGAGGGCTGAGAAAGCCGTCTTTATTCACTTTTTTTGCAGCTGGATATTCAGTTGCTTCAGCACCATTTTTTTTTTTTGCTCACTTTATTTTTTTTAAACAGCTTTATTGTAATATCCTTTTTACAAGAAAAATACAAACATAGTGTTATATAAAAATTAATAAGTTTTAGGATACAAGGAGGTTAGATAAAAATCACTCATATTTAAATTTCAAAATGTGTTAGCAACTTTTGTCATCACCAGTAACCAACACATGCAATAGTAAAACCTGGCACTCAAGCACACCTGAGACAGATCACGTATGCCTTGTGCTTAAATGCTAGGCAAGAGGCAAATCTGTTCTCTACTCCAAATAACTTGGTAACCTTGATTATCTCAGTGTTCTAAAGTTTTATTAAATTGGATATTTTATTTATTTACATTTCAAATGTTATCCCCTTTCCTGGTTTCCCCTCTGCTAACCCCCTACCCCTTTCCCCTCCCCCTGCTACTATGAGGATGCTCCCCCACCCACCCACTCCTTAGCGATCTAGCATCCCACTACACTGGGGTATCAAGCATTCACAGGACCAAGAGCATCCCCTGCCACTGATACCAGATAAAGCCTCTTCAGCTCCTTCAGTCCTTCCCCTAACTCCTCCATTGGGGTCACTATGATGAGTCTGATATTAGCTGCAAGCATCCTTATCTGTATCAGTAAGGCTCGGGCACAGCCTCTCAAGAGACAGCTATTTCAGGCTCCTGTCAGCAGGCACTTCTTGGCATCAGCAATAGTAACTGGGTTTGGTGTCTGTGTATGGAATGGATCCACAGGTGGGACAGTCTCTGGATAGCCTTTCCTTCAGTCTCTGCTCCACTTTGTTCTGTGTCTCCTGTATTTCTTTAAGGGAGTTATTTATGTCCTTCTTAAAGTCTTGTTATCATCATCGAGATGTGATTTTTAAATCAGAATCTTGCTTTTCCTGTGTTGCAATCCAGGGCTTGCTGTGGTAGGAGAACTGGGTTCTGACGATGCCATGTGGCCTTGGTTTCTGTCAATTATGTTCTTGCACTTGCTTCTTGCCATCTGGTTATCTCTGGGGTTAGCTGGTCTTGCTGTCTCTGACTGTGGCCTGTCTGCACTCCTTGGAGACCAGCTTTCTCCAGGCAGGAACTGGGTACAGAGAGCAATGCCACAGGGTCAGCTCCAGAGTCCAGATGGAAACCAGAAGGATCTTGTCCCAGACTGCTTCTCAGTTCTTGTATCCTGAGGGCTCTGGGAGGGTTCCTCAGAGCAGAAAGGGTGGTCTTACCTGTGCTCTCAGGTGTGTCAGCACTCCAGGGAGACCAGCTCTTTTCCCATGGGAAAGGGTCAGCTCTGGGTGCAGATGGAAACAGGAAACAGCACCATTTGTTTTAAAGACTTCTTCACTGTATCACTTTTGCTCCATTGTCTCAGGTCATGTGACAGAATTCATGTAGGCCTATCTCTGGGTGCAAGTCTGCTTTAATTTACTTATTTTTAGCAATGACTGAAAACTCATAATCACACATCATCACACACCTGAAATATTAGCAATTCTGTACTATCAACACTGCTTAGAGATTTTATTTTTATTTTATGTGTATATGGGTGAAGAATTTCTTGGTTTTAAATAGTTAAGATTCAAACTTCCCTCACCTAGTGGTGACTAGGTGATAGGTCTTGGAAGTATCTACTATTGTGTAGTATCTCTCTGGCCACACGTTCTTTCACTCTTTTTTTTTTTTTTAAATTTGATTTAAATTAATAATTTTCTTGATTAAGGTTTGATGTGGGGCTGCCCAGTTCATGACGCAAGGTGTCACTCCTGAGCAGGGGGTACTGGGTGGCTAGCAGGCTGGCAAACCAAGGGGAGTAAGCCTTAGTAAATACAACCCCTGCCTTGACTTACTACCCCGACTTTTCCCTAGTGAAGGACTGTGACCTGCAAAATGAGACAAACCTTTTCCTCTCCAAGTTGCTTTTGGTCATGATATTTATCACAGCAACAGAAAGCATATTAGGACACACACAAAACACAAGTGCAAGCAATTTCATAAAAGAATACTATTAGATCTTAAATTACAAAATAACCCCCACACAGTGATAGTGGGGCTGAGGTCATCTGGACAAAAACTAAACAGGAAACCATTGCAGTTAAATGACATTATTAAATCAAATAGATCTAAAAGCATCTATATAATCTTCTATGCAAACACTGAGGAATATGTATTCTTCTTAAGCAGTCCATGTGACTTTCTCTGAAATTGACCACATATTAGGATAAAAAGTAATTCTCAATAAATATAGGAAAATTGAAATCATATTCTGCATTTTATTTGACTATAATGGACTAAAGCCAGATCTCAAAAACAAAAGAAACTATAGGAAGTACAAGAACTCATGGAAACGGAGCAACACACTACTGGATGATAATTGGGGCAAAAAGAAATCAAGGAGGACATTTAAGAATTCCTAGAAATGAATGAAAATAAAAATACAATATTCCAAAATTTATGAGCCACAATAATGGCCAGAAGAATGTTTAGAGTACAAAATGCCTACATTAAAAAAATTGGAGCTCTCAAATAGCCTAATGATGAACTTCAAGACTCTGGGAAACCTAGAACAAAGACTACACACAAAATAATACTAGGAAGAGGCATCAAAGATTTAGGGCTCAAATTATGAAGTAAAAAAGAAAATATCCACACAAATAATTAATGAAATAAAGACTTGGTTCTTTGAAAAGATTAACAAGATTGATAAAATTCTAGGCAAATGAACAAAATCAGACATGAAGAGGGAGACAGGGAGAACAGACATGGAGGAAAGAGAATCCAAAGGGCAGAGCTAAAAACCCCATATTCCATTAATCTTTATTTTAAAGCAGTTTAATTGAAAAAATTATAGCACTCTTAATTTAAAAATTAAAGTACTCTACAGCACACATTCAAAATAGAAGCCCACACCACTACTAGCACTCACACCAGAATTGCAGTCACAGGGTCCTTGCATTTTCTTTAAGAACTGCATGCAAGGCCTACAGAGATCAGCGTCAGTGAGCTCCACCTCTGTCTGTGCCAGTAGGGCTTGTTTTGCAATCTGGAATGACCAAATCATTTCTAGAACATGCCAGTTTCATGGTACACTGATAAAGAAAGTCTTAGAAAAGCCAAATTATTTCTAGTAGTCCTTTAGTCCTAAAGGTGAGACCAACGTGTTAACTTTCATGGAGCCATGCTGAGCCACACAGACAAGGCCTTGCTAAAGCAAGAAGTTCCCCAAGGAAGAGAGCCTTTGAGCACTGCCACTCTCCCTCACATCCTCTTTGTCACCTGTTCCAAGCCTGCTCTGTCTCGCAACTTCCTTCTAAATCATCATGTTGCTGGCTCTTCTCCACCACCAGTCATACCTTTCACCTTCTTTAACTCAAGCTTTTGAAATCCCCTTCTTCCAAGAAGTCCCCCATGACTTGTTGGAAGTTGTCTCTGAACCTCCTCATTTTGGTATGGGATTTTATGCCACCACCCTCCATCTCTACGTCCTAAGTGTTTCCATGCTCTATGCTGCTGGGAGTTCATCAACCCTTGTGCATGCTTATGTGTTCGCTATGGCCCCAGAGGAAGGATGACAAAAACTGTGTTGAACTGGGAGGAAGAAGCGGGTTGTGGTGAAGTTCAGGGTCAGGAAACCAGCGTTGTGAGTGCAAGAACCAGCCTTAAAGTCTCAGAAGCAACTCATCTCTCTGTTAGCCTGCCTATAAGGTTGCCCGAACCACTGCATGTAGTGAAGTAATTTAGTGTTTGTGGCACACTCCTAATGAAAATAACAAGACACTTGATAAATGTTGTCTAACAATGAAGACACAAACACAAGATAAAAGAGAGAACACCACTATTTATTTTGGATTTTAAAACTAGGAATATAAACAATTACAGAGCTAATAAAAAATGGTGAAATAAAGACACTTAGAGGTTTTACAGAGAAGGAAGACTACTGGCTTTGTGTAGTGTATTTGTTAGGTGTTTAAACAACCAATAGTTGTGTACTTCTGCCTTGGAATTCAGTTTGGCTATGCCAGATGTAATACCAGTGCACTGAGGAGACAATGCTGTACATACATACTTTGCAAACAAAGGATTAAATTTGTACTTCCAGTTACTGTGATAAATAAACACACTGTTATTAACCTCAAATAATCCATAGTGTGCATATGCTGTGCTCTGGAATTACCTGAACTAAAAGTGACAGGAATTTTGTCAACTGAAAGAAAGGCGCCACAGATCTGTCTGGAGTGAACCAGAGCTGAAGCTAGGGTCAGATGCAGTGAGGTAAAAGCTGCTTGCAGGTCGCAGTGACCAGATTCTACTGTGCCAGCCAGTGAGCAGTGAGTCACTGCTCAATGCCTGGTCACCGAGGCACCTCTAATCTTTACAAAACACAGCCTGTGCCAGGGCACCATCTTTCCAGCTATGGAGCAAGACATTTCGAAGTGTGGAAAGTAGCAGAGGGGAGTAACCTGCGGGAGGGGAGGAGCCTGGCTTAATCTTTAGGTTGCATTGAAGACCACAAGCCTGCCACAGGGCTTGCGGGTGTGACAGGGCCTCCACATTCAGGTCCTTGTAAACCCTCCCCACAACGATGCATCAACTTAAGGGTGAGAACCAGAAGCTTCCGTGTTGAACACTGGGAAAAATGAAAGCCAGACTATGAAATTCAGAGTTCATCCAGGGACTTCTGCATCACAGATTTTAACATTTTTATATTTTTCTTTACAGAGAGAGAGAGAGAGAGAGAGAGAGAGAGAGAGAGAGAGAGAGAGAGAGAGAGCGCACCTAGAACCACTTGTTTGAAATGGTGGGTTTAAAGTTTATGACAGCTCCAAAAGCTGTGACTTCATATCCTCCCCTGGGCTGGAAACTGCCAACACTGAGGCCAGGTAGAGCGCCACTGCGAAGCACATTCACACACACCATGGGCCGCTTTGGGCCATGCTGGAGAAGCTCTCAAAACTCACACCAAGAAACATAGAGCTAAGAAAAAACATTTTGAAGAGTATGCTACAGGACCAAAGCTAGTAATAACAAAATTGTATGGTAGTCTAAATCGGCTGAAATTAAATACCCATCAACATCTTTCTGCACCACCATGCTGGGGAAAAGAGAGAAGGTAAATGCAGTGCTTGGACTGGGATCTCTGTCTGTGTCTATGTCTTCATCACTGTTGGAGACGCAGCTTGGAAGCAGGTGAGCTGCAAGTGCATACTGCTCTTGAACTTGTTGAGCAGCTCTTCCAGTAGCCTGGAGGGAGGAGAGAACTTTACACACTGACAGCAAAGGTCTGTGCTAGCAAGATGTATGCCAACATGATATAAACTGGTCGTCAGAGGAGAGGGAGCCTCAGAATCGAGCATTTTCTGATTAATGATTAATGGGCAGGGCCCAGCCTACTGTAGATGGTGCCATCCTGGGGCTGGTGGTCCTAGGTTGAGTAAGAAAGCAGATGGAGCAAACCATGCTGAACAAACCAGTAAGCAGCACTCTTGCATGGTCTCTGCGTCGGCTCCTGCCTCCAGGTTCCTGCCCTGTGAGTTCCTGCCCTGACTTCAATGATCAATGATGTAAAAGCAGAAGACAGACAAACCCTTTCCTGCAATCTGCTCAGGACACGGTGTTCATCGGTGATGGAGACTCTAAGATCGGGCGGTTGTCCTCGCTTGCTTTCCTGCTGCTCTGATATACCACCATGACTAAGAGCAACGTGGACAGACTCACTTGGACTACAGTTATAGTCCATCCGCCATCTGCGGAACCCAAGGCAGACACTTAGGGCAGGAGCCCGGAGCAGAAATCAGAGTGGTGTTGCTTACTGGCTGCCACCAGGCTCTCAGCAGGCCACCTTCTTACACAGGCCACCTTCTTACACAGGCCACCTTTCTTACACAGGCCACCCTCCTCCTGTGGTACCGGGCACAGTGGACTGCTCTTTCACATCAATCAGCAATCAAGAAAATGCCCCGAAGACAGACATGCAACGGCCACAGTGATGGACCGGGTACAGTGATGGGGCCATTCTTCGGCAGAGGTTCCCTTTCCCCAGGACGCCAATCTGACAGACCTAGGATTAGCTATCACAATAACAATAGCTTAGCAACTCAGCAAATATTCAGGAATCTGATCACCCAGGTCTGACCGCCATACTGCGTTTAGAAGAAAGCCAAAAAAAAAAAAAAAAAAAAAAAAAAAAGCCAGGGCCTGTGAAATCTTAATCAGCAATAGAAACATCTCAACTGGAAGTGAAGAGACGGGGCAGAGAACACATTAATCAACAAGTCTGCATTTATCTACATTTTCTTTACACTCCTTCTCTAGAGTCCTCCCTAGAATAGAATAACACTTAGATCTAATCTTTTAACATCATTCAAAAAATCAAGAAAAACTAAAATTCTTTTTGTTTTCCAGTTCTATGATTGCTGGCAAGCACACACAGTAGAAATGGTCCCAGAAGACGGGATTATCTCTCATTCATTAAATTGTTCATTTTATTTTTATTACTGTTATTAGGGTGTCTGTGTGTGTGTGTGTGTGTGTGTGTGTGTGTGTGTGTGTGTTTGTGTGTGTGTATGGGGGGGTGCTGGCCTGCATGCTATAATATATGTGGAGGTCTCAGTTTGTAGCCAGGTTGCTCTAGAACTGTAAATAAACATCTGTACTTATCACTATTTTGAGAGGAAGAGACTGTGTGCATGACACAGAGGAGAGATGGGAGGCTGGTTCTTTACTGTCTTATCCGGGTTCTGGGCACAGTGTGGGTCATCAGACTTCCACGGGAGGTGTCTGCCTGCTCCTGAGTATTGGCACCACAGGCAACGACAGCTCAAACAGTCCATTATTAGTGGTTTTGATGCTCAGATGCCTTTTGAAACACGTTCCATCTATTAAGAATAGTGCTGACTATTTTTACCTTTTATCTTTTATTTCAAGAAAACGGAACAGGCTCAGAATGACTTCTAAGGCACAAACAAAGCAGGGAAGGAAGGAGTGCACTCTGTGTCTCAGGACACCCTTCTGCTGCTTGCCTGACTGGGAGACACACCCAAGGGTCTGCGCTGGGGTCACACAGCAGGAAAGCTGGTCTGCTCCCCTCTCTCCCAAGCCTAGTCTCTCTTTACACCCACAGTTGGTCCAGGCACCTTCTCCATACAGCATTTTGATGGGCCTGGCCACAGTCTAGTACTGTGAGTCTTCCCCCAAGCAAAGGCAGGTGCCTTTACCTAGGAATGGCAACAGAGAGAAGAGACACAGGGTCTCTGTGGCCTAAGCTGAAGCTAGACTGTCATTTACAAAGACACCTGGCCTAGTCTCCCCTCATGCCACAATCTCCTGTTATCTGAAGAGTCAGGTTTAAATGCAGGCTGAGCTTATGAGTATGGTAATGGCGTAGCTATTCTGTGTCTTGTATGCAACAAGTCTTACTCTCCATGCTTTATAGAAGCCAGTGCACAAAAGTGGGGGTGGGGGAATGGGGATGGCTGCATCCTGCTCTCTTGTCATACAGAAGTCAGGGCTGCAGCTGAGGAAGGAAGCCCAATGCCATTCTTATGTCCTCTGTACTTGTCACTTAAAACTATAAAATGCAGCAGTTTTAAAGTCAGACCTACAAGACAGAATTCCTTCTGTCATGTGACAGTAAGTGAGGCATGGGGACCCAGCACACCGCTTCCCAGGGAGCCTGTGCTCTCCTTATTTAGATGAGCCTTTCTCAGTACTTTCAGTGGGTCTCTGGCTGTTAGGCTTGTTCAGCAAGGCCAGAGGACTGAGGAGAACACCCAGAACTTACTTTTTGTCTGCACCACTTGCAAGCTGAGGCAGGGCCTCCAGGGCCTGTTTAAAACTAGACCTGAAACACAAAAGCACATGAGCTCACAGTCTGCATTCTGAGAATTTGTAGGGGTCATTGTAGACAACCTTAAGCACATTTTAAATGTAAAGAAACCGACAAAGGCCAGTGAAGTAAGTGAAGATGCAGGAGAAAAAGTAAAAGTGAAAAACAAGAGGAAGAGGACAGGTAGAAGCAAGGCTAAGTGAGCAGAGCAGCAGGCTTTCTGAGGGCACGCCAGTGATGCGGACACGGTGACACTGCCCCTCAGGAGAGGGGAGGCTGTGGTGACTGCACACGGGTGTGTGTATGTGTGTTGGAGGTGTGGGGAGAGGAAAGGGAACTTTCTTTTGAAAACAAAGCTATAGGTAAAGCCACCGTGCAAACGGGAGGAGGGTAAGTAGAGATGGACGGTGTGCAGAACAGTGCTCAGGGCAGTCACGGCACCGACAAGGACAGGACTGCTTTACAGCCATAGCTCCTCAGTGCACACAGGGAACAGGACCTAGTCCCTCTCGGAATCAATGTGGACGGAGAGGAAGATATTTACATATAATTCTGAACATATCTTTATATGAGAAAGTTAAAATGAATGAATTGAAAAACTCCCTATTTAGTATGCTCAGTTTTTTCCAAGTAGAAAAGTGTCATGAGAGTTACTGAGCGGAGAACTTATTTGATAATAACGACTATTCCTAAGAGCAGTTTTGAACATTTCATGTCCTCTATTGTTCTCGTGGATTGGAAGAGACAGACGTAATCACTACTGACCAAGGGGTGCTCGCCTACCTTGTATTAAAATGATACTCTCCATTGACCAGGACATGAATGTTTGAACAACGTTTCTTAAACTAAGGGCATGTTAAAAGAACGGAAAGTCCCCAGAGTCACAGAAACGCCCCTGGGGTCCTCCCTCTCCCCAGCCGAGGCGGAGTGTGTGTGGGGACAGTGCGTGTTGGCATCTGGAGCTGCCTTCTGCTCAGTAGGCTTTCCTCTTTCCTGAGGGAGACACAAGTCCCTTCCTACTGTGTCTCACATCTCATTCCCCACAGGCCTGGGTTAACTGGATAAACATGTTGCGCCCGCCATTGTTCTTTCTTGCTCGAAGGCCATTCTACTCTGGGTGGGACACAAAGGTGACCAGACACATGCTATTGACCTTACAGTGCTGTCCTGGAGTTCACAGTTGAGCATCTCTAATCTGAAATTCAATGTGTTCCAAGATTTGAAATGTTTAGAGTACCAATAAAATGGAAAGTTACATACCAAGTACTAATACGTTCCATGTTCATTTTAGACCCATGGGTCTTTTGACTGCACGCATGTCCACGTGCCACATGCATGACTGATGGGTGTACAGGGTAGGAGAGAGCATTTAGTCCCCTGGGACTGAGTTGCAGATTGTGAGGCACCAAGTAAGTACTGGGCCTCAAGCCCAGAGCCTCTGGCAGATCTGTCAGTATCTTAACTACTAAGCCATCGCTCCAGGCCTCAAGCATTAAATGATTAAGAAACTATTAAATTACCTTTAGTCATGTGTATAGGTGCAAACATAAATACATTCCTTATTTAGAAAAGTTCCATCTTCAAGATAACTATTTCCAACACACACACACACACACACACACACACACACACACACACACACACACACGCACTCTGAACATACTTTTGTCCAGCCTTGTTATCAAACACTAGAGATGAAATGAGAGGTCCTTGTGCTCACAGCACAGCTCACACTTCCTGGGCAATGCTGTGAGTGGGTAGGCAGCTCTGTGCATTTGACCTACTGATGTCTCAATAGTAGGAAATCCCGACTTTCATTCAAAACAGCTAAAATTTACCATCAACTTTCCACTACAAAACTTTGCAAAGAAACCACAGGCTTCCTCTTACTCTGATATTTACAACACTTAAACTGTCTTTCAAATCTGATAAAGATTTAATTTCCTTAGCCTTTTTAAAAAAAATAAAAAAAGTATGTCATACGTGGCCATATTATTTATGAGACAAAGGTTTGTAATTATGAATGAAAAAAATTAAATTTGTAATGTGCTATAAAGAAGTGGCCTTCAGAATCACTCTTCCTGTAGGCTTGAGCTTTTTAGCAAAAAATTCTGATGAAATTATCAACTACTTCAACACAAATTTATGAGCATTTTCTTGGTAAGTTTTCTGACAGAGGACACAATACACAAGGAAGGCGATTCTGATCACAGGAAGAAGTGCACAGGAACACTCGGCATCTTACCTGCTCTCCGGGGTCAGGTAAATGGCTACAGTGTCCCTCAGAGCACAGATTTCAAGTCTGGCCTAAAGATGAGAAAAAGGCAAGAGTGACAAGTATCAGGCAGAAATGATAGCAAGAGTGGATCCAGGTGACTGTCCCAAGTGCTTACCGCAGACCAGGCTGGCTGTAACAACAAAGAATGGTTCTAAAATACCAGTGTCTGCCTTAACCCTGCTGTCAAATATGACTTCGTGACAGGGGCTGGCCATAGAGCCATGGGAATTACCACCTTTTAGTTTGGTAGTGAGAAGGACGGACGGACCTGAAACATTAGCTTGAGTGGCTGGGCTTGCTTCCTGAGATTTACTGCACCATTTTATATATACTGTCTCCTCTCCAACCTCTATGAAATCAATCTAATCTCTGTTATATTTGTGAATAAGCTTTAAAAATCAATGAAAATTGACAAGCTAATCCTAAAATTCATATGGAAATGCAAAGTTCCCAGAGAAGTTAAAATGATGTTGGAAAACAACGCACTTGGAAGCCTCATATTTTCTAATCGCAAACACTCTCACATCAGGGTGGCACCAGACATGGACAGGCACGGAGCTCAATGATGCAGAATAAGAAGCAATTGATTTCAACAAGGGCTACAAACGGTTCAGGGGATAAGTACCCACTCAATGAACAGAGATCCACATATGCAAAGATGAAGCCCAAACTTCCCTTAATATAACTAAAAATAAATGTAAAACAGACAGACAGCATCCTAGCTTGATGCCTGGTTTGGTAGCTGAAGCTGTTTGATTCCCAGGACACATAAAAATCAAATCCAGGCAGCATGGCCACCATGACTGCCCTGCCGTCCACAGACCTGCCCTCCTCAAAGCAGGGCAGGAAGGTTGTAAACACCAGTCTGCAGGAGGACATCACCCAGGGGCTTGCCAGCTGCATGGCCCCTACAGCCTGTAGCAGGAGGCACACAATGTGTGAGTATGTGGTAGTCAGGTGGGAGAGAAAGAGGAGTGGAGCAGCTTGAATATTATAAAGCGAGGTGGAACTGGAGACTCAGGGTGGAGAGGAGTAGCCTGCTGTGAGTGGCCAGCCCTGCTACCTGGGGCCATGGTGAGATGCCAGTCTGAGCTGTTGCTGAGAGCCATGTCTAGGTCCATGGCTACACAGCCACTGGGGTCAGTGTCAGTGTATTTGGCTCTTCTTAACGCTAGAGAACATGGTCTGGCTGGGGCAGCCACTAGGGGCATGCAGAACTGGCCTTGCTCCTCACTGGCTGCAGTGCTCTGGAGACCTGTCTGTTACCTATGGCACCCTCTAGCAGCCACAGCGCTGGGGGAATAGGCCCTGCATCTTGAGCAGCTCAGACAGTACAGTAGAGTTAGCCATGGTCCTGCAGGCTCCATAAGCAGCACCAAAGGCGAAAGAGGATAGCTGGCCCCACCAGTAGGTATGGGTGCAGGGGTGACACCCTCCCACCTCATCACATGTGGCAATCAGAAGAACTGGTCCTTGCTTGGGTCATGAGAGCAGGAGACCTAGCCCTGCCTACTCACTGGCTCTAGCCCTCTGGAGAGCAGGCCCTGTACCTTGTCTGGGCAGCAGAGTAGAGCTGACCCTGACGGTGATGGCAAGGGTGAGGCTGAGAGGGCAGGAGTTGGTCCAGCCCCTCACAGGCTGCAACACTTGGGAGTGGGCCCCACACCTTGACTGGGCAGCACAGTGGAGCTGGCTCTGGAGGCATGGGTGCAGGTGGGCTGGCTGAGAGGGCATGAGAGCAGGAGCATAGACCCTGGCTTCTGCCAATGTCAGCATTGGGTGGCCTAGCAGGAGCAGCACTGGGGAGCTTGCCTGGTGGTACAGATAAGGGAGAGCCACTGTGACATACTACAACTTCCTGACAAGATGCAGTAACACACCATCAGGAAAGAGAGACAACAGCTGAGAGAACGAGACGCAGCCACACAGCAGGGATGGTGGCCACAGTCCACAGGCAGTTTGTAACAAGTGCTGGTAAGGCAAGGGGTAACAAGAGGCTTTGCTAGTGACTGCCAGGTGGACAGCAGTGTCCCTGCTCTGGAAGGCAGTCTGGCACTCCTCTGAGGAGATATGCACCACCACTCTCACTGGAGCCACACACCAACCTTTATTCTTTTTATCTTGAGACAGTCTTGATGAATTGCCAAGCTGGCCTTAAACTCACTATATAGGCTCCAGAAATTCTGAATTTTTCACTTTCCTGTCTCTCCTCTTTGAGCTGGGATTACAGCTCCATTCTTATTTCAAGTTTCCTTGTCTCAGACGGGTTGGTCAGACCCGCACACATGTTCAAGGGATGAGATGAGAATCTGGGCCTTGCATATAGGCTGTAATGCTGTGCTCTGGGATATCTGCCTGTGTTTGGGACAGTTCTGAAATCTAACCACAAAGCTGATAAGAACTTGTACTGAAGTGGGATAACCTTCAGGCTAAAAACCCAGGAAAAGTGGGAAATTTACTAAACTACCATTTTTTCTAAGCCTACTACCTCAATGCCAGTTTGTTATTTGGTATCATTTGGTATTTTCTTAGATATAGATGTTAAGTTTGCAAGTGTTTACTGCAGGAAGCAGGCCTGAAAGAGCTTCCTCAGCTATCAGCTGAAGAGCTGTCATGGTGTTTTGTTGTTGTGTGTGTCTGCAAACATATGTGTGTCATTGAGGAGTGAACCTTCAGGATTCCACACCAGCCCAGCACACCCTATACCACTAAGCTAGAGCCCCATCCCACCACTGCTTTTTAAATGCATACTGAATATCTCAATACACAGATAGCTTACAAGTAGGAGTCACTGTCCCCTCTACATGTGCACCTGTCATAATAGTTACCTCACCAAGGAGGAGGACACAACTATTTATACCTTTGAACTACACATCACTGAATGCTTTGGAAACACATGGAAGAGATATATGTGTCTGTGTTAAATAGTTTTATAAAACTCTTAAAGGTCTTATTCTGTTTTAATGCCTGAAACAGAACTTCGAGAAACTGCAGAGAATATACAGCATGGGTGTGTGTGTGTGTGTGTGTTTGTGTGTGTGTGTGTGTGTGTGTGTTTATGTGCCTATGTGTGAGTGCTGTACAGTGGGTATGGCTTGTGTGTATGTATACAAGTGTTGTATGTGCTGCAGTGTGTATGCCTGCCCCCCCCACTCTGTGTGTGTGTGTGTGTGTGTGTGTTTATGTGCCTATGTGTGAGTGCTGTACAGTGGGTATGGCTTGTGTGTATGTATACAAGTGTTGTATGTGCTGCAGTGTGTATGCCTGCCCCCCCACTCTGTGTGTGTGTGTGTGTGTGTGTGTGTGTGTGTGTGTGTGTGTATACCTGTGCAATTAGCATGTGCATAGAAAACATCTGCTATGCCTAACACAGTTTCCCATTTCAAAACAATTCTTCGTGAAGCTGGATGATTTTGGTACCTGCAGCGCTCCATTTCTGCTGAAGGATGAGACACACTGCATCAGCCGGCTCAGCTCTTCAGAGACTGCTTCTATCACTCTGGCCAGGACCCGGGGCACCAGTTCTTTGGAAATAGTGAACACCTGATGGGAGGTTTAGAACAAAAAGAGACAGTGCATTAGATACACTTTTCCTGGCTTGTGTCTACCAATAACAAAGCAAAACAAGATACACTGTTATATGTAAACTTTTGTTTTTAAGATTTATTTTATTGTGTATGTGTAAGTGTTTTGCCTACACATTATGTATGCCTGGTGCCTGTGGAAATCACAAGACAGCATCAGATCCCTTGGAATTGGCGTGGTGATGAGCCAGCAGGTGATACTAGGGACCAAACCCATGTCTTCTGCTAGACAGCAAGTGCTCTTACCCACCGAGCCATCTCTGCAATCAGACATACGCTTTCCTTATATTCACCGATTAATGACAAAAACAACTTTTCTAAAAGGCATTGCAGATGTTGACTACAAATTGTTCTGAAAATTTCTAAAAGTATGTGGTTATGTATTTGCCACAATTAAAGAAAAATGAAGTGAACGAGGGTATTGGTGTGGTGGTGTGCACCTGCTACCTTGACCACTCAAACAGATGAGCAGAAGAGTGCGTCAACCCAGGAGTTGGAGTGCAGCTTGGGTAATATAGTGAGAAGCGCTGTCATATAAATACAGAAGACGTTCACTATTCTGTATTGGATAAGCATTCCAGTTTTACTGTGCACTATGAATGCATAATTTCTTTTTATTTGACAAACAACAGTATTGCTAAATTTTATTTCTTTATTTAATTTGTGTATTCATCTCTCTCTCTCTCTCTCTCTCTCTCTCTGTGTGTGTGTGTGTGTGTGTGTGTGTGTGTGTGTGTGTATGCTCACATGCACATATATCTTTGCATGTATGTGGAGGTCAGGGGACAACTTTTGGGAATTGGTTCTCTCTTCCACTACATGGGTTTCTGGGATCAAATTCAGTTTATCAACCTTGGCACTATGTGTTTTATCTGCTGAGCCACCCTGGTATCCTATTTCAAATTTTATCACACGACAACGTTGTACCTGGAGGTTTAGTAAAGTATTTTACCTTGCTAATTCACAAATTAAAGAATGTTTTCGGGGTTGGGGATTTAGCTCAGTGGTAGAGCGCTTGCCTAGGAAGCGCAAGGCCCTGGGTTCGGTCCCCAGCTCCAAAAAAAAAGAACAAAAAAAAAAAAAAAAAAAAGAATGTTTTCTTTTTAGCTTTGCCAGTTACCACTTTGAAGCACTAGTGTTAATTAAACATTGGTGTCAACCCAAACAAACAATTTGAGTATTCAACAAATATTTTGACAGTTTAAGATTTTATCACAAAAGGTAGCCCTGGTGAAATTCTACTTTGAGTTACTGGGCTAAACTGAAAGGGGACTTGAGAGATTGATACTTAAATAATATCACAGCTGTTGATAACGGCGAACAGCCAACCTTCTGGACAGGACCAGAGCGACCCTTAAATCCTGGTATCTGCAGTTCCTCTACTCTCTGCATACAGGATGTTCCTACCCACCAATGATTTCGCTTATGCTTTAATCTCAAAAGAAACTAACACAAAAATTTTTAAATAAAATCGTTCTAGAGAGGAGCTCACACACTCCTCTGCTAAAACGTGGAAATGTAAGATGACATCACCTCTGTTTTGTCCTCTGTTACACTATTCTGATTTTATTGTCCTTATCCATATTTTCCCAGATACCACGATGCTCTCCAAACCTTCTAGACAGGAAGGCCATAATAGCAACTGCCTGAATGCTAGAGCTAAGAAGAGGAGGCGCCTGGACAACAGTGGTAACCTTTATCGCCTTGCTTTACTTTATGGTTTCCCATTCTTCTCTGAGCCACCTTGGGAGTGCTGGCAATGGACCCATAACAGACAGTGAGATCACTGCATGACACTGCAGGCAGCAATGGTCACTGTGACACCAAAGGGGACAGCTTGTTTTCCAGTGTGCCTCGAAAGGACTCCCACTCTTAGGATGTTCAGGAAGGAAGGCAGCATAAAACCTCAAATAATAACTGTGGGGGACAGGTGTGTAACCATGGGCAGTAACATCTACACACACCAAAGCAACACAATTAATTTACTGACTTCAGTGTTAGTATCACATAAGACATGTGTAATTTCAGAAAAAGTCTCAGTTTTACACCGCCCCCCTCAACACACATACTCGGGAGTGGGTGCTCACACCCATGCACACAGACACAAACCCAAGCAGATGCACACAGAGATATACATGCACATCAACACACATAGGCATACACTTACATACATGCATATAGACTCATGTAAAAAAGACACACACGAAGACATACGCGTATACACACATACACACATACACAAGCTGAGCTCTATTTTACTTATATGACTAACATACATTTGAGGGGGAAAAAGAGACCCCCCCTTGTGTGAATAATAATCCAATTTGCTTCTTTCCTTCTTCCCCTCAGTTACCTTCATCCGTAGGAACAGTGGATGACAGCTTACCTCTGCATGCACAGCAATTATATTCACCAGTGCTTCTTTTAAATAGTTTCTGACACCTGAAATCAAGATGTGAGAAGTGAAAGGCACTCAATGAAATACTCAGCCAGCCCTCTCCCTGCAGCATCCGAATGCAACTGTCAAAGTGGTCTGAAGTGAAACTGAGAATAGCACCATTACTGCCCATTTCCTTTAGAGATCAAGAAGGTGAATGGTGAAAGGACTATCTGTCACTGTTTGTTCTGAGTTTACTATCAGTTGGTCTCAAAATCAAAACTGTAACATATCTTCATATTTCACATGTGTATCAAAGTACAGGGGACCAAAGGAGGGTGCTAAAATCTGTAAGACTCAGGTTAAACATCATAGCATTATGCAGAATGACATTTTGATTCTAAGGAATCACTTTATTTTCTTTGTGTGTGCACGCACATGTGCATGTGTGTGCATGTAGCATGCATATGCAGTTGCCTGCTGAAGGAAGAGGGCATCAGATCCACTGGAACTGGAGTTACAGGCAGTTGTAATCCAAACAGCATGGATGCTGGGGACCAACACAGGGTCTACTGCAAGAACTGCCAAGCCATGTCTCCAGCCCATGAATGACTTTCAAAGTTGAAAACCTTAAGGGCTTGGAGATCACCCAGTGGATTAGAGTGCTTGCTATGCAAGCATGAAGACAATGCATGAAAAGCAAACACCTATGTACGTGCTAGGCTGGTTAAGGCTGTGGGAAGCGGCGGGTCAGGGGACGGAGAGGGAACAGGATCATCACTGGGCTTCCTGGCTGTCAGTCTAACTTCAGGTTCAGTGACAGACTCTGCCTCAAGAGGGTAAGGTAAACAGTAACAGAGCAGGATACATAGGTGTGCACTCCACATGTATCCAACCATATGCCCTTTACACACAAGAAAAGTTTTCCACATGATTAATTAGACTTGATTCTATAAATCAAGTTAAAGTCTGGACATAATAAAGACATCAGACTGTAGGTCTGGAATTAATGAGCATAGTTGAGTTAACAGCAGCACCCAGATTACAGGTGCAGAGCACCGTCACAGCTTTTTGAACCAACTACCTCCCAGCGGGGACTTCTGGGGGGAAGGCTTTCCCACATGCCCAGTGAGTATAGATTCTGCACCTCTTTTGCCAGACTGCAGTGAGGACTGATGGTGACCACATGTGCATATCCTACAGTTCACCATTGCTGCGGTATAAGAAAAACGCAAAAGCACAGCATTGTTCTCCTATACCCCAGAATGACTGCTTTCCTTTGGAGTGGAATGTTCTAGACTGTCTTCTAGAATTAACTACAAAGGCTGAAGGGCAGTATCCTCGCAGAATGTTACACATAGCTTGGACAGGCAGAGACCATTAACTACAATCCTTTTTCCCCTGGCTGTTTTGAAGCAGAATCTTTTGCAGTCTAAGCTGGTCCTGTACTCACTATGCAGCCAAGGATGACTTTGAATTGGTGATCCCTCTGAGTCCCCTTCTGAGTGCTAGTTCTGAGTGCTAGGACTACAGGTGTAACTCCCAGAGTAGCAAGCAGGGCTGAAGAGGGACCAAAGACAGTGAAATATACAAACTTGTGGAACACAGCAGCTTTTCCAGTCAAAGTAAAGCCATGGTACTGGCGTTCCTTGGACCATCACTCTGGGTGTTAGAGCAGAGCACATGAATGTGTACCATTCAGAAGTCTGGTCACCGAGGGAGCGCAGCTTGTGCGTGTTCATCTCTACACACCTAACATGCACAATTACTACCTCAAGCCCAGCAGGAGAGCAGTGATGCTCTAAGGAGCCAGGGGTTAAAACTCAACAGCCTCCATTGTGTGAAACCCGCTCCATTAGTTCCACTGCAGTATAGCTGCTAGCAACAACTGGACACGTAAGGGTGGTTTTACAACTTAAAAACTCTAATGCAAAGTGAGACTGGGGTGCCAGTGCTGACCACTAAGCCAAAAATGGAACTTCCACTCAAGCAAGGCAGGTACATGCCCAGTGACCACATACTATGAACTTAACTCCCCCTCTAACCCCGATAGGAAAAACATTGGCAAGAACGTTACACTGAGCATCTCCAACAAAGTAGCCCACAGTAGAGACAGCCCTGGATTAGTCAACGCAATTCTAGAGACATGGCTGCAATAGCAAGTAGTAAGAATGCCGGGAAGAAATACTTCATCCAAAAAACATTTCCGAGAGAAACTGAAAAAAAAAAAAAACCAAAAAACAAAAAAAGGTTTCCCTGTTAACCTAACTTCAGGATTTGCATGAATAGCAGAAACCTTAACCTTGGGAAAGAGAGCCTTGTAGTTCTTGGAGTTTTATCTTTATGAATAGGAAAAAAAAAAACCGCACACACAAATAAGTGTTTGTTCACAAAATAACGAATGAGTGCTTCAGGGCTATGGGGCACGCTGGGAGGGCCGGGCAGGTGTGGAGGCGAAGGGGCAGGCCGATGCTGAGCAGCTCTGCGATGGCTGAGCAGCCTGAGCTGGATGTTGCTAAGACCAAGTGCTGCTCTCCCACAGCACTGCACACACTACAGGGCGACCCAGTCACAAAGCTAAGCTGCTTGGGATGGAGCATGCATGGCAGCAATCTTAGAACCCAGGCACAACGACTGTGAGCTCTGGCCACACAGTGACTCTGTGTCTGCTCTTGTGCTTTCCTCTTGTTGAGTTTACTGCCAAGTGAACTAACCACATTTCACTTAAAGGAAGTGGATACACATTCATTCATTCGTTAACACAGAGTTCCTGAAATTCTCTATGTGGTAGACTACTAGGTACGTATCTAACATTGGGCCCCTTTAAGTGGAACATGTTGATGACCCCAGAAAAAGACCACACAGTTGCTACAAGTTTGGTCACGATTTGCTGCAGTTGGTTTGTGTTTATAGTCACATATAGCAAATTCACACAAGACAGTTATATGAAAAGGTTTTAAGTGTCAAAGAAAAGCAGTATAAAATAATCTGTCAGTGTGTTAGTTGCTTTGCTCATTTGGTGAAGCTCTCAGCTGGTTAAACCCTAGTGCTGAAGCAAAGGTAGAGTGATGGCCTGGGCATCATTTATGTTTGGAGATGGCTACTCTGCCCGACTCTTGGTGGCGAGCAGCTGGCAAAGGGGCTTTTTGCTGACTAGGGAAAGGAAATGTATGGTTGGGCTTCTGTATGCAGGGATGCCATGCCCACAGATTCAACCATTAGCCAGCGTAGAATGCTGAAAGCATTAACATAAACATATTTTTTCTCTGTGTCATTCTTCTCTAAAGAAAGGTTTGTGAACAGTTACCCGTGTTCAGCATCACAAGGAATGAAGGAGGTGCAGAATTCTGTGCAGCTCTGTGCCCTTTCACAGACTGGACCAAGCATCTGGGACACTGGCACCTGTATTGAGGACTGTGGTAAGAATGGGTCTAATTCCTAAGGCTGTAGGCAGATGGAGTTTAAATGGGAGGGTGGGCTTCATATTCAGCTTCAAGGACAATGACTGAGCCTGTTATTTCTTCCATCAAGGAGAAGTGAGAGAGGAAAGGAAGTCAGAAGCAGCTGGGGAAGATGGTCCCAGGGAAGCTGTACAGATAGGAAATATCTACAATAAAGGTTGCGCTCCAGAGCTAGAAGGTAGGAAGGATTGTAGGATGATGGATTTCAAAAGTCCCTCTGGCTGGTGCCTGGGGGCGGGACCAGAATTGGATTTTTGGTGAGGAGGCTATTTCTACAGGATAGGTGACTATGAAGGAGGAGCCACACTGTAGTCTACTCTGGTGGCTCTTGCCACATTTTATTCTATTTTAATATGGTTAACATTGACAGTTGTTAATTGCTTTCTAAGTTCTGTGAGGTGACAAAGGGTACACCTAAGGTACAAATTCTGGCTTGCCAATCACTAACCACAGGACCTCAGACAACTCAGTTTGCCTCTCAAGTCACTGCCAACCCTGAAAGGCAGGGACTGTAGTATGTCCTTTGCTAACAATGCCATTACAAGTGTGCTGCTTATTCTCTCATTCTTCAACAGCACCTACCTGCCCTGTGTGAACACCACCAATGTGCCGTAAGAAGGATACAAAGCAGGCACAGCCTGCAGCCCCGAGAGAGAAGAGCCCTGAGAGAGAAGGGGCTTCGGTGGAAGAAGGGAACTATTAAGTTTCAAGAAGGCCATGTATGCCAAGGGAAAACCATCCGTTGGCTAACAGGCATACTGGGTATGAAATGCACTAACTATAGCTGCATTTGCTGAAAGTCCAGGCATACACATGCGAACTAATGCACTGTGACTGCCCTCCGACTGCAGGTGAGTGAACAGATCAGGAATCGATTGACTGCTGAAAATTTGTTTGGAACACACAGTAGCAACAGGCAGCTTGACATAACATCCAGTGTGGCTATGCTGGGGTCATACAGGGGCTTTGCCTGACAAAACTGCTGCTATACAGGTTTGCAGCAAGTGTGAGGGTAGTGCTCTAGTGGAATTCATTTGGCTAAAAAGAATAGCAGAGTATCACATATTAGCATGGCCTTGGGAGATGGCCATGCTTGGTTTGACCACTAGATTCTTTAGAGCTGAACCATCTACATGAACTAACTGCTAAATGAACGGTGAATAAGTAGTCAGAGGAAAACTGAACCATGTGTCCAATTTATAAGATCACCTTTCAGCAGGCTAGAAACATGCACGCCTATTATGAGATGTTCTCTGGCAGGGCACGTCTTACTTTTCTTGAGACATAGGAAAGCAAGGACAGTGTTTTTGATATTAAGCAGCAGGATCTATTTAAAAATACAGTTAAAGAAAGTAGGACAGGATAATGTCGCTGAAGCTTTCCACACAAACTTTGTTCTTCTGGTGACAGCTTGTCCCAGTCAGCACTGTTTTGCTCAGTGCCCACAGTGTGCTAGATACTGTGTAGAGAACACAGTAGGGACAGCCTGTGTGCTAGAAAACCTGGGCTTTAGTTTCTCTCCAATGGCGGTAGCCATTAAGTGCTAACTGTACAGTGCAGACCTGCGTGGTATGGAGGGGAGGGTAATTCAGAGGAAAACTCACTTGCTTCTTGGAGCTGCAGGGAAGTGTCAGGTCAGTATGATATAGTCGTGAGTGTTGTTTTTAAGAGCCCTACTTAGATAAACCCCCACAACTTTCCACGTTACTTAGGTGAGGGAATGAGAAGCAGTTTCTGAGCATTCAGAGTGCCAGCCTTCTCTGCTCTGAAAATGAAATTAGAATGTGTCATGATACTTGACCAGCAAAGTGTCCCCACCCACACAGTGTGATATGAACCTAGACAATCACACAGCAATTAATCTAGAAGCCTAGTCTGGAAATTCCCCCAGGAGAACACAGAGCTCGCCTCCTCTGACCGAGGTCCTGTAGGCTGCTGCTAGTACGGTGGGCTTCCGGCTAGTGAGCCTGTGTGACCTGACTCCCCACAAGGAAAACAGTGTTTGTACACATTAAGTTAAAAAAAGAGGCTTCTTGGTCGTTTTGTCAGGTTCTTCTCTTTTGAGCAGGAAAGTCATACAAGTTTGGGGATGGGCACACTATTAATAAAATACCCAGGAAGAGCCTAGGCGCCATTTCAGGGCCTGAGGAAAACAGAGACCTTCTCCACAGAATTTAGAGCTGATACAAGCAACGCCCAGGTTTAATGGCCTGACTATCTGTACGAGAAAAAATGGCAAAGTTAACCATTCTTAAACAAGCAAATAGCTGTATGGTATAAAATTAATCAGGCAAACAGTAAAGCCTGGATTGGCAAAGGCAAGGCTGCAGTGTATGAGAATGGTGCCATTGTGACAATGACCCCATCCCTTGTTGGATGAACATTGGTGTTAATGTGTCCGTTTCATGAGAATGCTTCCTGGTAACAATGTGATAATGTGTCGTCGTCCCCTCCACCCCCATACTAAACCCATTAGGCCTCTCTTCTTTTTTTTAATTTTGAAAATTTGAAAATTAAAAGTCTGCTGAAAAGAAATAAAAAAGAAAACAAATATGGGTTCATTTAGTCACAGCTAAAAATTCAATGAATGTTGTCTTCACTCCTTTCCTGAAATGATACCTGACAATCTGGTAGATTCAGACTTTCTTCTAGGAATATATTTTTTAAAAAGAGATTACACTATAATTCTCTTCTTAAAACTTAATTATGTGACATTCTTTAAGAAACAAAGCAAACCAAACAAACCGGCCTGCTTTTCAGAGCAGAGCTGGGTCTTTAGCAATGTCAAGTAGAAAACACAGGCTCCCATGCAATCGTGCTCCTCCTCAGGACAGATTCCTTCCCAGGCGGGTATAGCTTTCCCACTGCCTGCTCTCCACCCACATAGCGGGGTACAGTTGATACACTGATGGCCATGTCTCCAATAGGGCCACTGCTGGAGACGCACATTCTGTTGGTTTAGTGGAATATACTCACCACTTCCCAGTGATGTGGACAGTCTTCCTGCCTGAAACATCACTGCTGCCTCTCATTCATGTCTCCTTCTCCATTAACCTTGAAGCAGATAGCTCCCCACCCTCATCCTGCCCTTCCCAGAATGTCATAGACTTGGGCTCACAGTACATATACGATCAGGGGCCCTGAGCTTGCAGCAATCATCCGCCTTAGCATCCTGAGGGCTGGGACTACAGCTAACGTACTTTAAGAGGATAATCCAGAGGTGGAACTGCTGAGTTCAAAGGTTTTCAGTCTTGGTAGATTCTGCCAAGCTGCCATCAAAAAGGCCACAGGAAACAGAGGTCTTGGTTCTCCATGCTTTTAAACATGGGCTGTCTGGTTCTACAACATGACGTGGTTCATTGAAAACATCAACCCAACTCAATGGTTCATTGAAAACTCTTAAACAGTAATTTGACAAAACTTTTCATTAAAAAAAAGTCAAGTAGAACTTTGAGTAAAATTTAAAGGTGAAAGAAGACAAGCCAAAGGCAAGCAAACCTTTCACTCCTCCGCCTTTTGAAGTCTCAAAAGGAGTTACAGAAAGCATGCTGTACCATGTGAACCTATACCAAGAATGCAGATCCCCCTTTCCCTGAAACACGTCCTGGCATAACGGACATTTCTCTGCAGACAACTCACTCAAGGTTCTCTGCTAGTGTTGTTTTCAAACGTGGTACTCCCCGGTAATACTTCAAGAAATCAAATTGGAAAGTCTGGAGACAACCTACTTTATACACCACATTTCCTGTTTTTAACCCCTGTGCCTTAAATCACTTAGTACTCCTAGTCTAGTGACAAAAATAGATCGAAAATACTATAAATATCCCACAATGTACTTTTTAAAATTGTCAAAGTGAAACATTACATGAAAGAAACCTGCGGTGTTTTTTTCAAGTAAATTATCTATTCGACTACACTCTAAAGACACATAAAGATACTGCCGGTTGTTTTAAAAAAAAAAAAAAAAAGGTGGTCAGAAACTTCATCAATATTGGCATAACAGACACGGGAACCTAAACATCACATAACACAATTAGCTTTTGTTGGGATGGAGAAAGCAAGTTTCCGTTGGAAGTACAGGTCTTCCCGTTTTAGTGCACATTCCCATACTGCCTTATTTGAAGGTGTTTTAAATGTGTACTCAAGGGCAAGGTGGCCCTACTGTGAGTGTGTGAATAACTTCTACCTCTATAGTGTTGTTTTATATACCAGGATTTTTCCTTGCATCAAAATGTGGTCCTACTGATCACTATGATAGATTTCATAAGAAAAGTCTACCCTTTAGAAAACAAAGTATTACCCACAATGAAAATGCTAACGAGTCCATGATTTACTTCTATATACATATAAATAAAATTCAGTGGAGCTTAACCTCACTCAATAAACTGCCTTATTATTAAAAGCTGTTTAGACAGTTTTCAAGATTTAGAAACAGACAAGGGGAGCAGAAGCCCTCACCCTCTTGTCGGAAGTTTACTTGATGTGTTAAAGGGACCATGAATCACATTAACAGAGCATGTTACAAAATACTCTGTAGAATTAGCACACAAGTCATCCAATACTTCATAAACCTAATATCTTGAATTTCAGACTTTAAAGGAGACAGAATTAACATGAAATGAACAAATTAAAACTCCCTTGTTTCAACTAACTACACACACACACACACACACACACACACACACACACACACACTACACACACTCCTCACCCCCTCACCAAGTCTTTCATTAGAAAGCAGTCTCAATTGGAAAAGTGAAAGTAACAACAAAATAAGATTCATTCTCTACATGCAAATGAGCGTTTTTATTCACACTGTGAACTATCACTCTGGACATAATAATACATAAATAGGTACTGTTCAATTTTTAAAATCTCAAGAAGACCAGTTTAAAGAAAAGATTATTTCAATAAAATTGGAAAAATGTCAGCCGTGAGGAGCAAGTCCATGGCCTGGCACCTGAACACAGAAGGTACAGAGCTGCTCTTGGACCTAGGACAGCAGTGAGTAGTGGCGAGGCTGCTCTAGCACTGGAATAAACTGTGAGGCAGAGAAAGAACTAGTGACTCTCATCCTCAACACCTAGCCCCATACACTAACCTTTGATAAGAAGGGGTAGCCCACTCTTGTGATTTCAGTCATTAAATCAAAGGAGCAATATGGAAATTACAAAGTTGTAGTCATGTAAAAAGTCAATAGCTATGAATTATTCAAGTCCCATTTCCACGGTAAGAAATCCAGGTAGAAGAACCTGTCTCTAAAGTCTTATGTTTTTGCACGGGCCATTCATCTGATGAGAGAATTGAAACCACACAGCAACACAATAGATGGTTTCCTACTTACACAGTATGAGAAATATGCTGGAGTTAATGTTTAAATAATCTGAGCTCTAGTTCTAAGTCCACTTTATTTTGCTGACTAGATTAAGTGGCTTTAATAACTGAGAAACTGTCACACTTAGAAATAAATGCAGGTGTATTTGAAAGAGGTACCTTTACCTCTCACTAAAAACTTATCCCTGTCGAGATCTTTCAAAGGAGTTTTTCTTCTATCTCAAGATGAAATATAACTACTACATAATGAACCATATAATCCCTTTGTATACCATTTGATTTTGTAGTTGTTCACATGCACACAAACAAACAGTTCCATATGCACTGGCAGGATAAGGATGGGAAACAGGGTTTCCAGTAGACTGTAGCAGCCCTTGCCTATCTACAAGGGTGAAAGTTTCTTGATACCTGTCTCTGTGAACACACACATTCAAACATATGAATACATATGCACGTGATAATCTATAGTGGGTGATCACTGCACACCCACATGCTCATCTGAGGGGCACAATTACTGCACGTGTATGTGTGTGTGTGCGCGCATGCGCACACACACACACACACACACACACACACACACACACACACACACACACACACACACACACACACACTGACCTGGTAGTGTGTGGTCATTATGCACATGCATGCATGCATGGTCATTGCACATACTATTCTGAAGTATGTGTGGCCAGTTGTCCAGTGAGCAGCTGGACAGCGGGGCTACAGGCTCACCCGAAGCACACCCTTGTTCAACCGTTTATGTTCAGGGCTGGTCCATGTGGGCTCTCATACATACAAGCAGCACTACCTCTAATGAAAACAGAACGGGAATTGCCAGACCTTCTTCTTTTAGTAGACCCATTTCCCAGCAAATACAAAAACACAAGACATAGCACCAAACAATAAAGAAGAGAAATAAAGTCTAAGAATGCAAATCACTTTTCTTTATACTACCTAACAACAGAGTACCAGATATTACATTTTTCATCTCCATCATATTTTAAGTCCAAGAAGACAGTTTCTGTAATTTTATAAAACCTATTATTAAAGTTCTTTAACACATAAACTTGCTAACGTGATATGCATTTTACAGAAAATTCCTAAGAGTCCTTGTCATCATAATCATAGGCTGTCATAGCATTTGTAACCAAAAGTGACAGCAATTTCAAAACCAAGAATGGGTTTTCAAGTATATCATATTTATGAATTTACTGTGGTTGTCACTCAAACATTCTGACTATTAGTGCTCGGTATTGTCAGAAAATTGAAGTCAATTGATTAAAAAAAAAGGCATATCCTGAGTACCCTGTACAATACAGGCTTTACTAACATTATTTAACTTCTCTGATAGACACAAAATGCTTCATTTTTTCCAAATACTTAAAACATAGCTACTTGCTGAGGTTTTTATTTCAAGTGTATTTTTCTTCCTTCTCCCCCCACCCCCCTTCACTGCTTATACAATGTAGTATTCAGACAAACTGTAAAAAGCATTTTATTCATTTATTTACTTTGGTGTGTGGTCATGAGAATGTGGAGATCAAAGGACAACTTGTAGAAATGGCTTTCTCCCTCTGCCACTTGGGCCTGGGGGACTGAACTCAGGTTGTCAGGCTAAACCACTTCCTGTCCTACTGGCACACTAATTAATTAGCTTGCTGATAATGGTATTTTTTGAGAAGCCAAGAAAGGGAAATTCCAGGTTTGTCAAGCACGTTTCACCTACAAAAGGAGGGGTGTCCAGGGCCTTCCTGTCCACCCAAGACCTTTCACTTTCTCCTTTATGGATTCTTAGGAAATGCTCAAGATCTTATTTTCAAAGGTACAGAAGTCAACACCCTAGTATTTGGAATGAATGTGAATCACGATGGCCAACTACTGTGCTGTGTGGGGGGATGGCTTTTGCTGCTTAGTTGGAGAGAGCAGAAGAACACTAGCAGTGGTTACTTCATTAAGGACTTACTAAGCACCTTTATCTGTGGTGCTGGAGGACACAAACAGCGAGAGCCATTTTAACTTGAGGAGAAACAACTCCATGGAACACACAGATAGCAAGAACAATTCTAAGCTGAGTAGGGACAGCTCCATGATGGGGACCCGGTCAGTGAGGGCAATTCTAACTTGACTAGGGACTGCTTCATGGTTTAACACTCTTAAAACTTCCTGTTAGCTGCTCACTTTCACTAAGAGGACCAAGTCTCTGGGTCTCTTTATCCAAGTGCATGCCATACACTGATATGCAACTGACAGTTTACTAGCGCTCCCTGCTCCCAATGAAGATTTATATAGACCTCAGGTCTCTCAGGAAGCAGACGCTGAGAAAAGCTTCAGAATCCTGTGAGACCCACAGGGTCCCAGATACCAGGTGGACTGTACAGAAAGGGCAGAGAAGACAGAAAGGATAAAAAAGTCCTTCAAAGTATTTTGAAAGGGAAGTGACAGGAACCAATAATCATATCTTATATTTTAAAAAAAAGAAAATGTGCAATGAAAGCTCCATTCTTAATTAATTATCCTCAAAAGAGACCATAGGGAAAGAGAGTTCTAAGGAGGATAACTGTTACTACAAAGAAGGAAATGGGAGAAATGGGGGGCTTTAACTGGGGAGATGGGAGAGAGGCAATACAGGGAGAGAGAGGACAGATGAACAGTGGGTGTTTTAAAAATAATAGGGAATCATATTGTTTTATTTAGAAATAGATACATAATGTATATGTGTAAACACACATCTATGTATTTATGTACCCATGTGTGTGTGTGTGTGTGTGTGTGTGTGTGTGTGTGTCTGTCTGTCTGTCTCTGTTTTTCTCTCTCTCTTTCTCTGAATCTATGCCACTTGGGATGATAATGATCCCCCACAAGCCATAGACAATCCAACAAAACCCCCAGTGACAGGCATGGGGATCCTCCCTCGAGAATTGTTCGTCAGAGGAATCAAAGAGACTACTCAAACAATATAGGTTGTTGCTGTAACCCTTGGTTATTCTAAAACGTGAAGGTAAAATTCTGTTTATTGGCAAGATACTCACATTTCACTGACCTGGAATCCTGCTCCCTGAAGACTAACTCTCATAGTATCAGATGGTGCTGTGCAAACTGCAAAGGGAGAAAAGTAATCTAGAGTCCTACTCTGTGGTAAAGCCTCCAAACTATAATGACTAGCACAGCAAGATATTCCTAATCTCGAACTAGAAGTGTTTTCGTTTTCTAGATAGCTGTCTAATTACACATAAGGCACACTCAAAAGGAGGGACATCATGCTCGGTTACTGTAAACATAGCCAACTACCAGTGGATGGAGGGGACATAGACTTTAGGAGCGAACATGCCATTTTCTTAAACCAATACAATTCCCAATTGTTTCCTAAATACTTATACCCACAGTTATGAGTAGTCTGTGATCACTGTACGTGTGTACACATGAACTGACAAATTAAAACTCCCTTGTTTCAACTAACTACACAAACACACACACACACACACACACACACACACACACACACACACACACACACACCCCGTTTCGTTTTGCAATAGATGGATACTATTACAGAGAGCCACAACTAGTCAAAGTGTAAAGAGTGATACATCTATAATGTAACCCCTACACTTAAGGTTCAGGACACAGAAATGGGGTTGGAAAAACCTTTCCAAAGGCAGAGGCAGAGGGTTAAGATGCTTGTAGCTAGATGGTGTCATTTAGACATGGGAAGGAAGATGTACCATGAAATCTCAACAATGTGGCTGCCTAAAAACACCTTCACAATACCGGCTGACATACCGGCATGGATGGAGGAAATCTCACAAGACCCCGATGAAGAGCCTCAGGAGAGTAGCAGCTGCTGGCAGAGGAGAATCAGTCTTCTCCATGGATGAGCCTCCTGATAAGTTACTCAGCCCCAAGCAGTCAGCCCTACCTAAACACATCTGCACATGAACAACACTAGATGGAATGTATACTAAATAATAATTAAAGAGGGAGAGGTCATGAACTTGAGAGGGGGTGATATGGACACAGGAGGAGTTGGAGGGGTAGAGGGAGGTGTAGAAATGATGTGAATATGACACGCATGTAGGAAATTCTCAAAAAAATGAAATAAAATGAAACAAAACTGTCTTTTAGTTCTAGCCATACAAAGAGCATTTGAACAATGCTGCTTTTGATCAAACCAAAAACAAATTTATAATGGTTATATATAAAAGAGAGAATATTTGAAATATAATTTTTTTCAACTCAGTACTCAGAATTATTTGAATTGCTCAAAATTAGTAGCTATGAACTATAATCTATTTTACCCAACATGTAAGGAACACAAAGAAAAAGAAATTTAAAAGCAACCAGAACCCACAGCGGCAGGCTAAGCCACGTGGGTGGTGAAGTGAACAAAGCAAGGCTGTATCTTCACATTTCTTGTCTCTTCAGTATCTGTCCCCGTTGGTTGCCATCTTTTCATGCTCAGTAAACGACCTACTGCACAGGCAGAGGACCCGGGTAAAGAAGCTGAAGGGGGCAGCACACCTCTCTAAGCCTGCATTAGGGGGGCACAAACAGGTGAATCCCTGAAGCTCCCTGGCCAGCCAGCATAGTGAAAACATGGCTTTCAGGTTCTGTGAGAGACCGGCGGCAGAAAGATAAAGGTTGAAAGGAATTAAGATATCTGACAGCAACTTCTGGCTACCACACTCGTGTGTACCCATGTCCACGTGCACCTGCATACACAGTTGCACAGATCCACACTAACAAGTGTAACTTACCACCACTCCTTATGTGTGTATAGCACTGTGGTTGCAAAATTTCCATGTTACACAATACGTTTAAAGGCCAGCAGCAGCTTTAAAGCTGACCGTAGCCCCTCAAAACCCAGCAGTGTGTCAGGTGTAATGGTTCAATCTCTGGGTTTCTTTTCAGACCACTTGTCTGTCCTGTCCTGAGCCTCACTACTGTGACTCTGATCTCTTAGATTCTGGAAACAGGGGCTACATTATCAAGGCACCTTCGATGGTGACTTAAACCCTGTAAGTGGTCCAAATTTAACATTTGGAACTCATCTGGACTTTGGCTTTCTGCTGTGATACGTTATAAATCACAGCACTGATCCTTTTCCCAATTCAAAACTTAGCAACGTGGATCTGCTTATGTCACAGAGTGCAGGGCACCCACCCATCCAAATCTCATGGCAATCCTCAAGTGTCATCAGCCTCACTTCCAACCCCTAGTGAAGATAATGAGCCTAGTAGTTTTTCCACCCAGGAAAGTCTAGTAAAACCATACGATTTACTAAACTGGGATTCCGACTACTAAGCAAGGCTTTTGTTGAAGAGGTGTCAGGGCGACAGCATGGCAGCACGGAAGTTCCTAGACTGAAACCTATAATCTAAGTTTTAACATTTGCTGCAAAGCTTCAATGTTCTCAAGCATGGAGCTTGTGTCCCTATGCAGATGGCCATTAGAGCAATGGGTCTGCTTTGCCAGACAATGGTGTATCAGACTGAGTGAGAATTGCCACAGGGCAGGTTCTCAAATGACCTATGAATTCTTGAAGACAGAACTATCGAAGAGAAACAGTAAGCTCAGTTGCTAGCATCAACCCACTGTGACAGACAAGTACTAAGTAAGACACGCTGAGAAAAGCGGTACCTTTTCTTTTTACCATACTGTTTACTGCTGTGCAAAAGGCTATAAAGCGTGGAAATTAAGTTTGGAAATTAAGTCTTAGATTTGTAGCTAGACAAACAAAATGAGGTAAAGTGTGGGGGGAAAATCCCTAACACTTTCCACAGTACTTCAGAAGCTTAAGTTCCACAGGTTCACTAGATACAAAATTACTACAAAATACACATGTATACTCTTTCACTACCTGGAAGGGACTATGCAGAGTGCAGGGACACACCCTTCATCACTGGTCAGACAGGAGCAGTGGTGCTCTGGAAATGCTCAGCATGTGTTTATAAACCTGGAACATAAGAGCATAGGAACTAACAGATTTCTGGATGAGATTCCCTGAGAGATCAGAAAGCCTGGGACTAATGAAGTGAACAGAGACACTGTGTAGGGAGAGAAAGAACTGAGAGGAAGAATTGCTTATCTCACATCCCTCCTGACTTCCACTGGTTGGTCCCTCTGGGACCACTGAATGTGGTATCCAATGCTATGCCACAACACAAGATGTCAACAACAACAGCCTTCAAGATCAGAAGTCCATTCCAGGGGCTGATTAGTAAACACGCTCAGAGCTAGCATCAGTAAACAGTAAGAACAACTACTATAATGAAATGAAATTCATTAGGTATGTTCAAACCAAGTTCATACAACTTTACAGCTAAGACTATCTTGTTGATGAGCCTTGACAAATGCTAGGAAGCCAACCTGCTTGGAAATGGCTTAAAAAAAAAAAAAAAAAAGACACACTGTCCTGCCCTTTCCTATGAAGGAACCAAACAGCTGGTGAGGAAAATACTTTGTATCCCTTAATAAGAAATGGCTTATCTGGGTGAGATGGAGGGAAAGGAAGATGTTCTTATCTCAGGTGGCTGTGACTAGGGAGTTAGGGTGACACTCCCTGTTAACCACAACTTCAACCAAACACATGGTTCTGCTTCTGGGCATTGTCTCACTGACTTTAAGACTGAAGTCTACGACAACCAGAAAGGTATATGCAGAGAAGGCTTAAAGAAGCTTAACACTCTAGAGCAGAAAGTAAAGGTCTAGAAAGCAAGAGAAACTCTGGGAGAGAGGGTCTTCAGAAAAGGGAGATTAGCACATGGAAGGGGCCCATGAAAGGTAAAAACCCATTGGGCAGTCTTTCTAGGAGCTTCCTTTAGGACTTGGGAGAGAAACTAGACAAAGACCGAGGTGACTTCTAGTGAGATTGGCTTGGTTCTGGGTTAACTATAAGCCTAGCCAATTAGGGCAGCTCTGCCATGTATATTTCTCTGGGCCAGCCACTTTCTGAACTGCTAACTCAGTCAGGGGAAGCCCTCCCACTCTTGGCCCCACTATGGGTCTCTGACTTGCTTTGCTAGCTGCTGTCCTTGACTGCCTGCTAGTTATTCATCCTGGCTGGTACTGCAGTGCTCAACCCTCCCTGTAGGTGTTGCTAGTCTTAGAGGATGTCTGGGTTTGAGCCATTAATTACACTGTTCTCACATTTACATCATCAGCTTGTAGTTCATCACATTTCTTTTTCCTTAATTAACTGTCAATGGAGAGTTAACTCTTCTCATAGCTACAAGATGTAGCTGTAGTTGTTCTTGGCTGTCTCATGTTTAACTCCTTGTCTATGGGGTAGTGGTCTTCCTTGACTAGGTGGGAGATAAATGTTATAAGTCATTCTTACTTGCTGTTTACTCTACAGTAAACCATATTATTAGATGCATTAGAAGCAGGAACACATGAAGGGATACAGGATGTTGCTTATGCTGCCTGCAGGTTGGGAGTTGGGGTAGGGGTGGGGGAGCTCTGTGAGAGCTAGCCAGCACTAACCTGTCCTTTCTCTTTCACAGTCAGCTTGGCTATCTCATACCCGGCCGCAAGGCCTCCTCATTTACCTTCCTCAGTGTTCCTGGCCTGGCTGGCTGTTTTAATCTTCACATCTCCTTTAATCTAATGTTTGTTCTCACTATAACGGTGGAGTGGAGGTGTAGCTGTATGGTGGAAAACCTATGTGTGGGGCAAGTTTCCCAGTATACATCCAGTGGAAGGGACGGAAGGGAAAGGAGGGAGAGAGACATCTTTATAGTTGAGTTATATCTTCTCAAGTATTACTAATTAAAAAAATCAGGAAACAAAATGAGCAGTGGGTGAGACAACTCAGTGGGTAAAAGGACTTGCTGATGCATTCAAGCCACAGAAGCCAAGAGAAGTTGGACGTGCTGCTACTCATCTGTAATCCTAGCACTTGTAGTAAGACGGAAGGATGGCACCTGGAAACTTTTGGGACAGAGAGCCTGGAGTATGTAGTGTGGCAGAAACAAGGAAGACCCTACTTCAGAAACCCAAAACCCTGTTGGAAGAAGGGAGTGTTGTTCTAAAAATTCTGCTGACTTCTGCATGTGTATCAGGGTACACACGCTCTCCACTCATGCAAACAGACTAAAATAGAAAGAAAATAATAGATCATGGCACAAATCAGTGGTTATAAATCATCAGATGAAACTTCACAATGAACCTTTAAAAGGATGGTCCAAAGGACACTTCAATTCAATTTTCAATCTTAATATCACAAACAGAGAGACTAGCAATACCCCTGAATACTATGGAGCTTCCTTTGTAAATGAACTTACAAGGAAACAGAAATTAACCTCACACTCTGCTTTTTCATTTATGGGAAACACAAAAGACATATAAAAGCATGGGGGAAGCAATCCTAAAACCCAGAAGAACTTCAGAAAATCCGAACAACGAAGAACCTAACTTATCCGATAATAAACTGGAAAGCGAGACCCTAGAGAGTTAAACCAAACCAATCAACTAACCAACCATGAAACAAGAAAAGGGGATACATCAACCAAAGCAGTGCAGAGATCTGGGGAACCCTGAGCAAACTTTCTGTGCAATAAGCATCCAGAATTTGAACACTGACAGGATATTTGGTGAAATTAAGGAATTACTATTAACTTTTTTCTAAGTTTTATAATGGTATTATGATTGATCATGCTTCTTTAGGAAAAATTAGTCCTTGTGTGATTTGCATATAGATGACATGATCTGGGATTTACTTCAAAATAAGAGGTCTTAGAAGCAGTAGGAGTTCCAGGAGTGCAGACAAAATACACAGGGCCAGAACTGAAGACTGCTGGAGTTGGCCAACAGGTCAATCACGACTTGTTATTCTGTTCTACTCTGGTTAGTGTCTGAAATTTCCTATATTAAAAATGAGTTAGGTTTGCACAATAGGACATTCGTTACCCTGATGCCAAGCTGCATAGTTTACAGCTATCAATTTAAAACATAACAAATACTTCAGCAGATAAGACATGCAAAAGAGAAATATGCAAGCTACAGTCCACCTCAAGGTTAATCAATTTCACATTGAAGATGAGTAAGGCCAAAATTAAGCTTTATTGAAAAATGCTTGGCAAACAAAGAAATTATAACCAAATGTCTAAAGCCTTGTACAAGTGGTTTTGTGGCATTGACTATAATATATTAAACTGTTTGTAAAAAGGAGACAAGGCCCTTTTTACAAAAGTGAAAAACAAAGCGAGCTTACATAATGAACCTGTGACTTAGAAAGTTGAACAACCAGGCTTATCCTCCTTCAGAAAACTGAAAATTGCTTTTTTTCCCCTTTTTTTTGCTTATGAGCAGATCAAATATAGGGCCACTAAAATGTCTTTACAAAACTTCTCAAGTGAAATCAAGAATAGTCCTAGGACTTAGGAAAGCTTTTCCTCCAGAGTTCAGGGCAGAAAAGGATAAGACCCACCCAGCAGGCACATTTCCATCTGAAGCAGTATTCGCACTGAGCTGAGCTGCTGACAGTAGGAGTCCAGGAGCCTAGGAGGACTGCACCCTGAACCAGCACATGTTCCATGTCCAGAGAAGAAACAAGTTACGAAAAGCACCCGAGCATATAACATATGATCTATATTGGCTCAAAGAATTATGAGAAGGGGTCTGGGCAGGTAATGCTGCCTTTAGGAAATCCTTAGTGCTAAGTGAATTATAAATGTCCTGATACTTCGTAACATGGATGCTATGTTTGTCACAGCTATGTCATTAATCAACAACATTCCGTTCTTTGACATTCACTGAATAAGAGTGGTTGGTTCTATCTCATATTCTGTTCAAAGTATCTACTCATCTAAAAACTCAAGTGTAAACTGGCATTTGACTGCTGTTTATCTTCCCATTGTACTTCGTTGGAGGAACCTTTGTCAGAGTGTTTCTCATCAACCAATCCACGAATTGCTGAAAGAGTCTGTTGGAGAATGCATACTGTGAATCAGGTTCTGGGTAGGGTAAAACAAGTCCAGGTGGGGCAAAGAGGCAGGGAACAGCAGGAGAGAAGTCCTGAGCTAGGTTCAAGCAGCTGAAAGGGCATTCTGGACCTGTGGAGAGGCCTCAGCTGAGGCTGGCAGGGCAGTGGGAAGTCCAGTGGAGAGAACACTGTTTGAGGACCTCTGAGAAAGAATGCTGTGCACAGGGACTGGTAATAACTGCACAACTGGGTGATGATTACAACAATAGCTTATATTAAGAGCGGCATGGAGTCAGCTCATGATCAGTGCTGAAACTGTGTATGTCCTTGAGACAAGGGGACCCCTCTGGAAACTTCCAAATATCTCAGGCTATTACCAGGCTATTGGTTGCTCTCCATAAACTGATAGTAAAACCCTATTGCTGGTGATATCACTTTTATATCTCACTGAACAGGGAGAAGTCAAGCTGGTGTCTAACTAGAGCCATGACTCCTATAGACCAGTGTTCATGAGATTAGAAGATACTTTGCACACTACCAGAGGAAAAGGGTAAATACCAACCCATGTACAAAAACCCCTTTAATCTACAATGGTGACTGCCTGTGTGACACGCTGATAGAACAGTGGCACAAATGTGATCAGACTGATCAGATTTAAAGCCCACTCCATGAGATGGAATCCACTGCTCAGGCAGTCACAAACCTGACACTGGATGGACCATGGACACAGGGAAAAACCAAATACCACTGTTCCGTTAAAGGAACAAAGCAATAAGATGACATTCCGCTATATCCACAGATCAGTGCCTTGCTCAGCCGTCATCAGAAAAGCTTCCCTTCGCAGCAGAAGGGAATAAGTACAGAGACTCACAACTGGACAATGTGCAGAGAGTAAGTCGTTTTGGAACACTCAGTCCTAAATGGGATGTTGTAATCAAGCCTCTCCCCTCAGGGCTCAGGGAACTATGTGGAAGAGGGGATGGAAAGATTGTGGGAGCCAGAGGGGATGGTGATTCCAAGGAAACGGAGTCTTCCAGACACAACAGGACTGATGCACATGAACTCAGAGACTATGTTCCGGTGCTAAGAAGGGAAAACGGACATGGACCCTTTTCTAAGAAATGGTCTCCAATTAACATCTGCCTGCAAAGAAAACCTCTTTTTCTCCAAAGGAGCCTCACAGGGAGAGAGGGCTGGGGCCTGGGAATGGGTATAATGAGTCTCCCCAGGTAGAAGCAGAGGGGGCTGACTGCTGGGTTCCATTGTCTAGAAAACCAGAAGGTAATAAGGGAGAAAAACTTTCAAAGTTAATTTATAGTTTAAAAGCCATCTTTACAACTGATCCATTTGTAGTATTAACAGAAGTATTTCACTTGTTTAGGAATTAACACTGAAACATTTTTCTGAAATGAATGCTTTGTTAGCACAGTTTTATTTGCTGACATCAATGAGACCTTTTTTGTACACCCTGTAAGGATATTAGTCACCCATTCCTTATGCACATTGACAGAAATTAATACAGCACTACAGTGTTTCAGTAATTACAAATAGTATTAACTCACACGACAATCATTTGGAAAGGTAGGTTAATGAATGCCTTATAAGTTATAAGTTAGCCTTTTCTCCCACTTCCTTCACTGGTGCAAGGATGCAGGCTTTGTCCTCTCTGAAGGACGCAGGTACACAGTGTGCTGCAGTCACCACACTTGATCTGAGGCTCCCAACCTTACTCTTTATAAACCACCCGATTGGAGGCATTTTCTTACAGCAGCACAGAGGAATGAGAGCACAGAGGAAAATGCAGAGCCACAAATGTTTATTTTAATGATTAATAGTTAGGGAACAATAGCAAGGTTATCTTTAATGTTCAAGTTTTTCAAAACAAATACAAAATGCAATTTTTCCTTATTTTCATTCTTCTAGCATATTTTCTTCTCTAGACATTCAAATTGGAACCTGAGCTCCAAGAGATTCATGTTACAAGATACAATAGATATCTGAATGGTGCTATGTCTCACACAGCTCAGTGAAAATATGTCAGACAGATCCCAATGGTAGAGAGCTGAAGGAACAGCTCAAGTTGCTCTTGGGAAAGCAAACACAGACATGGAAGAGCTGTGGACTTCCTATGTCACATCAATGGTGCACACATGCTCTGCCTGAGACTTATGAATCACTCTCATGCACCATCCCAGCCACAGACATCCAAGAACAGCTGGGTCACGAGTCAGGGCACTATGGGCTATGTCTGACCAGCCTGAGGAGTGCTCCAGACTACAATCATCGACTTTCACTGACGCGTGATCTCAGAGTGGCAATAGACGTTTCACGCCATCATATCTGTGAATGCTCATCGGGAATCTACATATCATTACATTACAAATATAAAGCACTTGAATTAAAAGTCAATTATGTGCTTAACTTGGATAAAAATGGTTGAGTTTAAATTCATTTATTAAATACTTTAAAGAAGGTTAATAACTTTAAGTTTATATGCATTATAGATAAATAGCTTTAAAGAAGTACTTAAAAGAAAATTAAAGGAAGTCTTTTCTTGAGATTCGCTTCAAAGACCTGAATTTGCAGGTTGCAAGGAGAGACATTTTCAATTTTTCTAAAATTCATAAAATGTAAAGCATCACATAATCACAAATAACAGAACACCTAAAATCTTAAAACAGTCAGGGGTGTGATGTAGAACTAGCAAAAATAACCTTAGTAACACATGTACCAATAAAAAGGTAGATAACTATCTGACAGCTTGAAAAACATAGCTCGATTTTAACAAATTTCTTCTTAAATCATAATACTAGTCAACTGTATTTTTAAAGTTACTGAACATAGTACTGGAAACAAAATTTACTGCTAACTTCTGTATGAGCCATTAGTTACCTATGTGGTTTGTACAATTCAGTTTCTAGAGATTAAAAACTCTAAAAATACTATTAAGTTGCTGACTGAAATATTTTAGAATGGTTATGTCAATTCTGCTGGATCACTTAACACGAGATCCCAGCTTATAAGAAACTAATACTCACTAAATGACTAGGGAAGATGGAGGTTCAGCTGTAATCAAGTCAAAACTGCACAAACAACAGAATTAAATAAGGTAACAAGTAAAAAAATGCAGGGCTTCTCAGAACATTTGCAATGTGAGAAATGCAGTGTTGACAGTGCCAGTTATTTACAAAAGGAGGTTTACCTTACAGTTAAGATCAAACTAGGTAAAGAGGTCGGATGCCACCCAGTCAGCACAGTCTTAATGCTGAAAAGTCCAAGGCTACTATTATCAAGATAAATCTTACGATTTACACTCTAATCCTAACCTTGTGGGTTAGGTTTAGACTTGGGTGTCATGGTTGAAAGAATCTGAAGATAACAGAGAACTCAGACTTTCATTACCTGAGCTAAAGGGAGAGGGTGTGGACCTGTGAAGTCCTGCTGTCTGAGTGAATTGAAGAGACTCTTCACCCGGCACCACCATTCCCACACCTCTTCCACTCTGGCTAACTACACCTCAGTGTTGTCAGAGGATCCCTGCCACATGGAAGTGGCCAGCTGACACTGCACCCAAGACACTGGGACCTCACAGTTCTTTCTGGGGAGGTAGACTTCACAAGGTGCTTGTGCCAGTCTCAAAGATGGCCCTAGAGAGGGAAGTGCAGCAAGAACCTGGTTCCCTGCAACAGAGAAGGCAGTGATCACTGCCATGAAGCTCTACTGTTTGCCCTGAGAAGCAACCGTGGTCAGAAAGCCCAGGAAAAATAAGCCCTCCTCTGCAGCACTGAAAATTGCTACTGTTCTATAGGGACAATGACTCTCTCCATGAAAACAGACATGAACCCAACAACAGAGACTCAGTTGCACCATGAGCCATATAAACAAAGAATCCAGAAAAGCAGACACATGAAGCAAAACCACAGGACAAAGGCTAAGATATAAATTTCCAAAACTAAAACAGCTTGACTTTCAACACAGGTCTAAAAAATACTCACTGGCTAAAAAGGCAAGCCTTTCCACAAAATGATGCTGGACGGTTATATTCAGAAGAATAAGACTAGATTCCTATTGTTATTCATTGTACACGAATCAATTCATAATAGATTAAAAGAAAAAACCTTCCATGTGAAACTTTGAAAACTTGGAGCATATTAGAGAGAATCACAGGAAAAACATTTCAAAATATTGACAGCAATATTTTGATGATAGGACTTTATACGAGGAAGAACTACCAGGAGGGACTCCATCAAGTGCAAAAGCTTCTGAATAGCAAAGGAGAACAATCAGGACAGTGAAGAGACAGCCCACAGAACCGGAGACACAGGGATGGGGAGACACAGCTCTTTACCTGATATAGAATACACACACACACACACACACACACACACACACACACACACACACACACACACATACACACACACACACACACACACCATGGTCAGCAAATATATGAAAACATATTCAAGATGCTAAGCTATTAAAGAAATGCAAATAAACACTATATTGAGATTTCACTTAACCCCAGCCACAATGATCATCCAGAAAAGGACATCAACAAATGTTAGAGAGGATTGGGGTGTTAATTAGCTCAGTAATACAGAAATCAGGGTGGAGGCACTGTTGTGTGATCCAGCTACTCTATTCCTGAGTGGACATCTGAGGAAATCTAATTCTACTCCCACACGTACTTGTAGAGCCACATTTACTGTGGAGTTATTTTTGTACAGCTCAAGCTATGGAATCAGCCTGGGTAACAGTAAGCAAGAATAAAGAAAGTATTTTTTGTTGAAGATGCTTTCTTTATTCCAGTGTGTATTTCTGGCTTCTTTATCAAAAAAAATCAGGTGTCCACAGTTGAATTTATATCTGGGCCTTCAATTTGACTCTATTGATCAATGAGTCTGTTTCTGTGCTACTAACATGTGGTTTTTGCTACTATAGTTCTGCTGTATTACTTGAGATCAAGGATGGTTATACCTTTAGCAGTTATTTTATTCTACAGGCTTGTTTTAGCTATCCTGGGGTTTTGTTTTTCAGTATGAAGCTGGGTATTGTCCTTTCAAGGTCGTAAAGAATTGTGTTGGGATTTTGATGGGGATTGCACCGTAGCTTGCTTTTGGTAAGATGACACTTTTTACTCTGCTAATCACACTGACCCATGTGCATGGGAGGTCTTTCCATCTTCTGACATCAATTTCTTTCTTTAAGTTTTTGTTATACAAGTCTTTCACTTGCTTGGTTAGAGTTAGCCAAAGATATTGTATATTATCTGTGGCTATTGTGAAAGATATTGTTTCCCTGACTTCTTCCTCAGCCCATTTGTCATTTATACACAGAAGTAGAAGTGACTCTTTTTTTTTTTTTTTTAATTTTTGGTTAATCTTGTTACTTTGCTGAAAGAGTTTATCAGTTGTAGGAACTCCCTAGTGGAATTTTTAGGGTCATTTATGCATATTATCATATCATCTGGAAATGATGATACCTTGACTTTCCTTTCTAGTGTGTATTCTCCTGAGATCCTTCAGTTGTCTTATTGCTCTAACTAAAACTTCAAGTATACTACTGAATAGATACAGAGAAAGTGGATATTCTTGTCTTGTTCCTGATTTTCATGGAGTTGGTTTGAGTTATTCTTCATTTAATTTGATGTTGGCTCTTGGCTTGCTATAGACTGCCTTTATTATGTTTATTCCTCATCTCTCCAGGGCTTTTTATCATGAAGGGGTAGCTTTTTCTGCATCTAATGAGATCATCATGGTATTTTTTTTCTTTCAGTTTGTTTATATGGTGGATTATATTTAATGTTTTTGTAAGTTGCATCTCTGCATCTCTGGAATAAAGCCTACTTGACCATGGTGGATGATCTTTTTCGTGTCTTTTAGTTAGTTTTAATAAGAATTTGACTATCTTGATTTCCTCAGAGAGTCTCATTAATTCTTTGTATTGTTCTATTTGTTCATAGCTTATTGGTTTTAATCTCAGTTGACTATTTCTTGCCATCTACTCCTCTTGAGTATGCCTATTTCTTTTTGTTCTAGAGCATTCAGCTGCTCGTGTGAGATCTATCTGGTTGTTGTATGCAGGCACGTAGGGCTATGGCACCACGTTCCTTTCACTGTGTTCCATATGTCTAGGGATGCTGTGCCTTCATTTCCATTGGATTCTAGAAAGTCTTTAATTCTTTATTTCTGTCTTGATCCATTTTTCATTCAGCAGAAAGCTGCTCAGTTTCCACGAGTTTGTAAGCTCTGTGCTGTTTTTGTTATTGCTATCAAGCGTTAGTCTACGGTGCTCTAACAAAATACTGGGGTTATTTCATCATCTGTTGAGACTTTCTTTGTACCTGAGTATGTGGTCAGTTTTGGAGAAAGTTCTATGAGGTGCTGAGAAGTATATTCTTTTGTGTTTGGGTGAAATGTTAAATAAATATCTACTGAGTCCATTTTTAGCACTTCCCATAAACTCAAGTCCAAGTAGATCAGTGGCCTCACATAAAACCGACACAGTGAACCTGACACAATAAAAAGTTGAGGAACAGCCTTGAATGAACTGGCACAAGGAAACATGTTGGGGTACACTATGTGAAGGTGTGTCTTTGTACTGTCAGTTGTTGACTGCTGTATTGGCAGAGAGCAGAAGTCCAAGGTAGAGAGAGGGTCTCTGGGAGAAGACGGCAGGTGCAGAAGATTTGCCAGTGGAGTATGGTGGGGTACAGAGACAAAAACTCTGGCCATGTGGAGGGTAGTAGGCTAGTTAGTTAGGTTAAGTTTAGATAGCTGGCTAGGACATTGCCCTAGGTAAAAGCCTACACATTAATATATTAAAAAGAGTTGGTGTCATTATTTATATAGCTGGTGGTCCTCGAAAATCCTACCATAGAGACAACTTTTTGAAACAAAACTAATAGCACTAAGATTAGCAATTAATAAATGGGACTTCCTGAAACTAGAAAGCCTCTGTAAGGCAAAGGACACCACCCGTCAGACAAAGTGGCAGCCTACAAAATGAAAAAAAAAAAAGTCTACCAACTCCACATCTGATAGAAGTCTAACATCTGAAATATATTAAAAAATCTCAAGAGACTAAATATCCAAAATTCAAATAATCTAATTAAAATATGGGGTACAGATCTACACAGAGAATTCTCAACAAAAGAATCTTAAATGGCTGAGAAACACTTAAATGTTCAACATCCTTAGCTACAAGAAAAAAGCAAATCAAAACAACTCTGAGATTCCATCTTGCTCCCCTCAAAATAGCTAAAATCAAAAGCTCAAGTGATAGCTCCTGCTGGCAAGGACATGGAGCAACGAGAAGACTCCTCTACTGCTTGTGGAAGTGCAAGCCTGACAGACATTATGGAAATCAATATAGTGGTTCCTCAGAAAATTGGGAATCCATTTACTTCCAGACCCAGCAATAGCAGTCCTGGGCATATATCTGAAGGACACTCCATCCTACTGTAAGGACACGTGCTCAGCTATGTTCATAGAAGCTTTATTTGTAATAGCCAGAAACTAGAAACAACCTAGATGTCCCTCGACAAAAGAACGGATAAGGAAGATGTGGTTCATTTACATAAGGTAGTATCACTCAGCTGTTAAAAATGACATCACGAAATTTGCAGACGAATGAATGAACTAGAAAAAAAACATCCTTAGTGAGGTAACCCAGACCCAGAAAGACAAGCATGGCATGTCTCACTTGTAAGTGGACAGTAACTATAAATAAAAGGATAATCATACTACAATGCACAGAGGCAGAGGCTAAGCAACAAAGAGGAAGTAAGCGGTGCTGCATGGGTCTCCCTGGGAAGAGGCACTGGAACAGATTTTGTGGGTGGAGTGGGTGTGGGTACAGATGGGAATAAGAGGGTCAGGTAGATGGCTGTGGAGGAGACATGACTGGAACTGGAGGATCTTTCTTGGGTGAGGTAGAAGTCTAGTGCAATGGAAACGCCATGAAATCTATGAGGGTGACCCTAGCAAATACTCCTAGTAAAAGGGGACAAGGTACCTTGAACTGACCATCTTCTTTAACCAGCTTAGGCCTCAAGTCGAGGGGCTGGGACATGAACCCAGCCACAAATTCTTCGACAGACAGTTGGTCCTGCCTGCAGCATGTACTGGGACCAGAGCCTAGCATATTTGTCATTAAAGAGACCAGAGGAATTTCATCTGGTAACTGATAGGAGCAGATGCAGAGTCCCACAGCCAAACATTAGATAGAGCTCAGAGAGACTTGAGGAGGAGAGGGAGGAAGGATTCTAGGAGTCAGAGGGGTGAAGGACACCACAAGAACATGGTCCACAGAATCAACTGACCAGAATGGGGGGCGGATGTCAAGGAAATCAGGGATCCCAGGCCCTCTGCATACATGTTATGTTGTGTAGCTGGGTAATCTTGTGGGACTCCTAACAGTGGGGATAGGAACTGTCTCTGACTCTTTAGCCTGTTTTTGGGACCCTTTTCTTCTTACAGGGTTACCATGTCCAGCCTTGATGAGAGGCCATGTGCCTGGTCTTACTGTAGCTTGTTATGCTGACTTTGGTTGATGTTCCTGGGAGTCCTGCTTCTTTCTGAGAAGAGGTAGAGAAAGGATGGATATGAGGGAAAGGTGAGGGGTGTGTGTGTGTGTGTGTGTGTGTGTGTGTGTGTGTGTGTGTGTGTGTTGGGGGGAAGACTGGAAGTAGGAGGAGGGGAAACTGCAATTGGGATGTAATATTTGAGAAAAGAATAAATTTTTAAAAAGGAAAAAATAGTTTAAAAATGATTTAAGCCAATAAGTAAAAATAACAAAGGACCTGTCTTTGATAAGAACAGAAAGGAATGAATATAAAGAAAAATAGCTTATATACATTTTGATTTACAGAAACCTATCTAGACTTACCTGCTGGAGGCAGACAGTCTTTCCAATCAAAATAGCCTGCATATATCCCAGTTTCCAAGGATCCAACAATAGGATCTGCTTTTAGCTCAATGTAATTTTCAAAGAGTCGTTGATCCAGTTCTTTCAGTGATGCCATACTAACCTACAACACAGGACATGGGGTTAAAATGCCAATTAAGAGTGGAGAAAAAATAAAATAATGCAAGTATCTATTACATTTTAAAAAGAATTTTTCTACATAGTTCAGTTTTCTATATTATCTACGTCAGTAATAGAACTGTCAGTATTGCTATTTTACACAATAAGGAATAAGTCCCATCTATGGACTATAGGTCGTCTTTCAAAATCCTTCAAACTTCCTTTTCTGTAGAAAGATCTAACTGTCAGTATAAATATTCAATAGCCAATGAGCAACAATACAAAGGACACCAACTGCAGTTTCTACATCAGTGATGTCATTCAAAGGCATCCTGTTCTAATAGCCTGCCTCTAGCTACTCTGGCTTCTTCCAACCACATGTCTGCATGACTGAGATGTATCTTAGTGCTAAGCAATCTGTTTGTCCTACAGTCACTCCGTGAAGAAAACAGCTTTTGCTCTTTCATGGTTCAAATAATACATCAAAGATGCTACTAGAGAGTCCTGGTGTGAGTACTACAGGCCCAGATCTAGGCACAGTGCAGCACAGGTCAACTGTGGCTTCTACTGGCAGTATTGACAAAACAGACAACAGAGGTTGGTATCAGCCTTATAGGAGGGGCTTTGGTCTCGGTGACACTCAAGTGACTGCCATTTGACAACATCAGTGTGCTGCCTCAGGGTATGTGTAGTGAAACATGGTCACTCTTCTTTCGCATCCTTTACCTGAGGGACACAGGCTTCTTGAACACCAGAGCTGAACTTCAAGAAGCTGACAGGAAAGCGGAATGCTCATCTAACGAGTACGCCTGTGGGAACCAAAGCACCCACCAAGCAGTGGTGGGAGCAACAACAGAAACAGAATACAGCAAAAGGTCTTCAGAAGGGAGGTAGAGTAGAGCACAGAACATGCTTTTATGTCGACAGGATACATAATCTCCAAAGATATTGAATTGAAAGGCAGGCCGTCTTTTAAAGCACAAAGAGACATGATAGAAATCTAAAGCTGAAGTTAGAAGTGGGAAGACAGACTAGCTCTAGGAGGCCTTATAATACAAACCGATAGAAATTTAAGTGGTATGTCCACTTAAGTTTTTCAGTCATGCAGACATGTGATTGGAAGAAGCCAGAGTAGCCATAGGATGCCTTTGGATGGCATCACTGATGTGGACACTACAGTGGTGTCCTTTGTATTGTTGGCTGAACAATAAGAGATTATAGACACAAGTTTAGACATAACAAATGAGAAAGCTAGAGAAGTATCCCTAACAAGCACCGAGAATTAATGATGAAGCTCAGTGAACAAAGACTTATAAGCTGGAGTGCTGTGGGACTAAGGTGAGGAGGTTTCAAGGCTGATGAGCTAACCATGATGTACAGCCAGGCACCGTCCCGGGGTGGGAAGGAAACATCCTATGATGGAAAGGCCATGATCTGTCCCACTTGGGGAACAAGGAAAAGTCATCATGTGCAGCTAGATACAGGGTGAGATATCTACGTTTGCAATGGCTCAGAAGGCAACAAGACTAGCAAGCTGGTTGACAAGAAGGTGTTCTATAGACAGGCAAGCCACAGCAAATGTTCTTTCAACAGAGCACAGAAGGCTGGCGCTGAGTGAGTGGTTGGCAGAACAAATGAGTGGAAAAGACGGATGAATCAAATGAGTTAATAGACAGCACTCTAAAGTCAGGGAGATGGATGACAGACAGTCCTCCGCAAACACCAGCAAGGGTATTTACATTTAGTTCTTCAAGCAGGGAGAGGTGCAGGAATATGGGAAGGAGGACGAACCATAGAGTCAGATTTGTTTCTGGAAGCTCACTAGATATTCTATGAAGGATGATTTGGATATTGAAAATAATAATAATGATGATGATGATTGATGATAGATGAAATTAGGCATCTACAAAGCAGGTTCTTGAAACACCACTGGGTCTGAAGAAATGAGGAGAAAGACCAGAATCTGGACAGGAGCAGCAATTCAAAGGAGTGGAAGATGGTCCAGAAGGGCTTAGGAAGACAAGTATGCAACCTAAACTGTCACAGGGATGCTGTCAAGAACAAAATCCCCATTAACATCAGTTGGTAGAATGCTTACCTAACATGCATTAGGTTCAGTCCCCAGCACTGCATAAAACTAGTTATATTGATGTATGCAGTAATCCCAACACTTTGAAGGTAAAGGCAGGAGGGTCAGAAAGTTCAAGGTCATCCTCAACTACATTTGAGTTGAGGACAAAAAAAGAAACGACAGCCACAAAAACAAATGAATGAATAAAGAAAAGGCTAGGTAAATGGACTCCTACACAGCCTTATAAAATAAGTCTGCTATTTGCAATGATAGAAATGAGACGAGAAGACACTGTATTTAGTGAAATAAGCCAGGCACAGGGAGATGAATACTGTGTGATCTCATCTATAGGTATAATAGGTATCTTTCTAATGTCATTTTCACAGACACAAAGCAGATAGTAGTCTAGCTATGGAGCGAGGACATGAAAAAAGGAGAAATTTGATAAAAGACACAAAATTTCAGACTGGAAGAATTTGTTTCAGGGAACAACTGCACGGAGTAACTAAGAATTATATGTTTTAGCTTTCAAAATTACTCAGAGAATACACTTTCAATGTTCTCACCACAAACATAGTTAATGAGCCAATGGAGATGCCAATTACCCTGACTGACCACATACACAGATCACAATGCCACACTGTACTCTATAACTATGCATAATTAGCATTTTCCATTTAAAACAGCTACATAAATCAATAGCGAAAATTCTGGCTAGTTGACTCAATGGTGACTGTCTATGGCAGGAAAAACATCGAAGCGAACCTTGACTTGGGGATTCAGTTCAGATGGTTTGAAATCCCATTGGAAATTTCTAGTGAAGATGTGTAGTAGGAAATGGGTATCAAGTCTAGGGATGAGGTGTAAGGTTTACGAATCTGGGCATCAAGGCATCAGTGGTAGATAAAGCTGTAGGGTAGATCTGGTCCTAAAGGAAACTGTCAGGACGCTGAAGGAAAAATCACATGGTCAGAGCGCACAATGCTATGGAGACGGAGCTTTCAGGGCTCAGACCCAGAGATTCCAGCTCGAGACCCTCACACCACTATCCTGGAGAATCAGCCATTTCACTCACTGGTTTCTATTTCATCACAGCTTTCTAAGGATGCAGAAGGCAGTCCAGGCTCTCTTATCTCTGAAACCATGTCCTGGGCCTGAACCTTACATCTTCTTTTCTGAAGTCTGTACCAGAGAATATGCTGTCAATCACAAATTCCTGACTTGACTAACTTGACTAATGTATATTCTATCCCATCACCACCTTCTCTCTGTCTGTCTCTTTGTCTGTGTCTCTGTCTGTCTGTCTGTCTGTCTCTCTGTGTCTGTGTCTGTCTCCCCCCCCCTCTCTCTGTCTCAGTACTGCTGAGCTAGTCTCAGTCCCCACTGTGTAGTTATTCATGTATCTTTTTGCCTTTCCCATTGATAAAAGGTATATGAGGCAACTACATAGGGTCAAATTTTTAGCTCAGTATTTAATAAGAGGGAACACATTTACTCAACTTATTTGTCTATAGAGCCTTAAACTCTAAAATGAATTAATTTACAAGTAATTTGTTGCACAAAACTAATTTAAGAAAGAGACCCAAGCACCTGCCCTGGCCCTGCCAGCCAAGGGTGGCCAGGAAAGAGACCCAGGCAAGTATCCACCATGGGTGCCACTATAATGAGTGAATATGTGACAGGGAGGTAAGAAAGATGGAGTATGCAGTGGAGACAGGAGAAAAAGTGAAGCCAAGGGAGAGGTCTGAACACTGTGGAGAAAGGTGGAATTAGCAAAGGGGTGAATGTGAAGACCTCATGCAACCATCTGAGGCTATGCCCCTCACCTGGACAGCCTGGGAGAGCTGGCTCTGGGGGTATGGGTTTGGGAGAGCTAGCCCTGTCCCTCACTGGCTGTAGCACTCAGGGTTAGGTTAGCCTGTGGCAGGTGGGAGAGCTGACCCTGGGGTTATGAGAACAGGAGAGCTGGCATTGGCCCTCGCCAGCTGTAGCACTCAGGAGAGCAAGGACCTGCACTTCACCTGGGCAGGACAGCAGAGCTCACCCTGGTGGCATGTGGGAGAGCTGGCCCTGTCCCTTGCCGGCTGTGGGATTGGGCGAGCTAGCTAGGGCAGAATTGAAGAGCTCGCCCTGGTGGTGTGGGTGCAGGAGAGCTGGTGTGTTGACCAACTTAGTTACTACTCAAGCCCAGATTTACTCCATCTATGAACTGCTAGAGCTCATGAAGGAGCCTGTCCAGCAGATCCAAACCTACAGGATCTCCACAACACAGGGCAACAAAAGAATATCAGAGAGAAGTCCTGGTGAGTATCCAAGATTGACAGGGTAGAAGAAGCCAGAGGCCTCAAACCAGGCCTTTCACGGATTACAACACACATTTGCAAGTAAAAATGTATGGACAAAAGGGTGTACCATGTGACACACCACAGCTTCCACAACAAGATGTTTTGTTGTTGTTTTAGTTTGGTTTGGTTTTCTTTGAGGTGGGGGGAGGAGTTGCAAGAGTGGAGAGATGATATGAAGAGATGGGGAGATGAGTGGGATTGGGGTGCATGATATGAAATGCACAAAGAATCAATAAAACATTAAAAGTATCTTCTAGGCAAAATTTAATGTAGTCTGATAAAAATGAGGAAGACGAAACAAGCAGAGCCTCGGATAACACAGCAGGAAGGAAACATGAATGCAGTCATTCCCATCAATAAACTCACATGGCTTCAAGATCTAAGAAGTATACTCGGTTAAGCTAAAAAGAATTAACTATATTCCATCTAATACCCATGGTTCAAGCAATAAGAAATACTTTAAATTGGTTGCTGGATATAAAGGATTTGCTTGCATTTGTGAAGAAAAGAAACTGTCCCCTCACCCTTATGAGTGAAATTTCTGGTTAGGAATAGTTCAATAATGCATTTAATACTTAATCAATGTCTGTATTCTCCAGTCAGGGAGAGTTTTTAATTATACAAATAGTAAATCAGTTGCATAACTTTGTTCCCTTAGATTGATTGCATCTAACATATGCTAAAAAAAGAAGTCCCTGGAATTACATTATTATAGCTGCCACAATAAAATAGCATGCTAAGGCTTATCCACCACACAGATCTGACACTCTCAACAAATGTCCTGAGGGATTTGAGCTGGGCCATATCTAGACTCCATCCTCAGAACATCCTCTGTGTCTCCCTTGGTCTCTAAATGTTTCCTAGCTCTCTCATCTACAACTCAGGCAATAAAAATGTAAAAGCAGTCATTTTCTAAAGGAAAAGGCATGCAAATTAAAGCACACAAATGCATATTTTACAATTAAAAATTAGTTGGGAAATGATGATCAAAACACCATGTGATCATGTTCCCCAAAGCAACATGGTTATTTATGTCCAGGAGCTTTCACATCTGGGGTCCCATGTGAAGTCAATTAGGGGAAGCTAATCAGTGTGGGGTAGTGATGTGATATGGGTCCACTGTGTGTGTATTGGGGGTGATCAGGGACACATCTAGATTTACTGTGGGAGTAAGGGGACAAGTCAGGAACAATCTGTCTTAATAAATACTTTGTCTAGGACATTAAAGATGATTCTGATTTCTCCTTTTCAAAAATATCATTAGGTCATTGAAGTGAACATTGTGGAGAGAAGCAATAAGCTGTGGGTCACATTGTGACATTTTCATCCTTCCACGAAGAGGTATTTTCTATGCTTTGTTTTTGGTTTTGTGTTTTTTTATTTTTATTTTTTTATTTTATTTTATTTTATTTTTTCAGAGCTGGGGACTGAACCCAGGGCCTTGCGCTTGCTAGGCAAGTGCTCTACCACTGAGCTAAATCCCCAACCCCTTGTTTTTTTATTTTTATTTTTATTATTTTGGGAGGTAGGTTACAAGAGTAAAGGGCAGATGTGCTGGGATGGGGAGATAAGTGGGACTGGAGAGGGTGATCTGAAACTCACAAAGAATCAATTAAAAGTCTGTGTGTGTGTGTGTGTGTGTGTGTGTGTGTGTGTGTGTGTGTGTGCGCGCGTGTGTGTGTGTGCACACACACACACGCACACACATGTAATTAAGTCTTTTATAAATACAACAAGAAAATGGATGAGTAGGTGGAACTTTCTAGGCACACAGCACTTACTGCCTGTGACCCAGAAGCTACTGAGGCCTGTGAGTCCCTCAAGGGGCCTGCTTGAAGGTGGAATCTTACAGGGTAAGAGCACGTGGATATTCTTATCTAATGAATCACCATCAATGTCCCACAAGGTTAAAATGACACACATTAATCAATTAGTTTCATTTCCTTGGGTATATTATGAACTGTGAAAACTAAAGGCTATGAGTGACCTAATTTTTCTTCAGAGCAAGTGGTTTTTACTTGCTTGACACCATGAAAACACGCTTTGGCACACGGCACAAAATACAGCAGGCAGGTACGGCTGCGGTTCAAATCTTTACTCCACTCCTTCCAGCCACAACTGAATCATTTCTAGACATTCAAGAAATAATTTTTTAAAACTCATAATGTTAAGTGGTGAAAAAGTGAAGTGCTTATTCTGAGCTGTCCCCAGGTCCTCATATTGTCTTTCTCTGTGATTCAGACAAAGAAGTCAACCTTCCTTTACGTTACTTTAACTTTGCTTCTTAATAGCATAAAGTGAAGCAACATAATTTGTGCCTATTAGTTCACAAAACTCAAACACTGCTTCTTTCACACGCAGTTCTCAATGACATCACACATTTAATGATAAAGTTCTTCGTGTGGACATATAGTCACGTTACTATTTTATTGAATAAAAACAAAGCACTCCCCTCCCCGCACAGATCTTGTAATTATGAACATGAAAACTTTCTGGAAATAAACCAGACATTTGACCTCAAAGCCTCAAGTCACAACATTTATCAGCAGGATGATTAATCTTTACGAACGGCAGGAAAACAAGACAGAGCCACCCACCCACTCTGACATTTTCATTTAAAAAAAAACCCATGTTAGTTTATGAACTGGAAGCATCATTTATAAAAAGTAGATCATCCACTGAGAGTAAACTCTGATTCTGTGATTAACAAGATGATTATCATCGTTCTTCTTTCTTCACTGAGAAAAGTGTGCTGGCATTAGACGGTGGCTCAGTTTTACCTAGAAATCTGATAAACTTTGTTCAGGAACTAGCCAACCTTTAGCAACAAGGCACTTCATTTTTTTTTTCCTTTTCTGCTTATTTGAAAAACTATAAACAAGACATCGAACATTCTAAAGCATGAAACTGGCTCCACTGATCTGCATGCACATGCACATTTTTGCCTACATCCAGCAGGCGGAGCACAAAGCAAGCAAAAGTTCTAGTTAAGTCAGGAAGGAAGGGCCAGTAGGTAGAGAACAGGATGTGTTCACGAAGACTAGCAAAGGCAGGGCTGCAGTCAGGAAGAGAAGAGAGAAGAGGAGGAGGTTGGATCAGCAGGAAGTGATCCCTTGCAGTTAGGATCAGACTTGCTCTTAGCAGTGTCTCAAAGCTTAGTATATCAGGAGTCAAATGGGGAAAGATTCTTAAAGATTTAGGTTCCACTTTTTTCTCCTGATTATCTTGACTAATATTTGAACAGTTCAGACAGGATTAAGCAAACCAGTTCAACCATGAGACATCTTTACTTCTGAGAAAATCAGTGTTACATTAACAATTTAAAGTGAGGAAGGAAATCATTCTTAGACGGGTAGGGTGAAGAGAGTGGGTCTAGGGCCTGGGGAACTGGAATGCAGGGGAGCCAAGGGTTTCTGAGACAATAATGTGGCAAAGCGCTGGACTTGCCTACTGACCACAAAGCACTTACCTGTGTTATTTTTTCTATTCCCTGGAAGTTGTGCTTTTCAAAATGTTCTGCTATGTTTAGGAAGGTGTGACGTTCTAAATAGCAGCAATTACTCAGGACTATCAAAAGCCTCTGCTCCTATAATTCAAACAGACCATAACGAGCTTAGATAGTACTAGTGAGTTTGAGATAACCCTGATCTTGTATTCAGTATAGTGATAGGCTTCTGCCCTTTAACATCAATATCCAATGTCTTGTTTTTCTTGGCTGTTTATTTCCTAAAATTAACACACAGAGAAACATAATACAATTTCACTAATTATTACTACATTTACACTAAGGATTTAAACAGGGATTTGGAGTAGATGCTCAACAGTGAATTCTTCTTGAGCATTCCGCTCAAGGTTCTGGGTTCTACATCTAATATCCTCCAAAGAAAAGAGTCAAATGTTTTATTTAACATTTTTGTACGCAAAGGCCACATAAGTTGATATTATGAATAACTACATAAAGCGTTGAAACTATTAGAAAATGGTTTACTAATCTTCCACAACTTGAATGAACATTTTAATCCAGTATGGATTAAATCTATCTATTATTATCTATCTGAAGGGCTCCTTGTTCCTTCCTTGGCCCAGAGTTCTGAGGCCAAGTCCCATCCCATGTTCATCCCAGTCTCCCCACAAGACGGGGGAGGGGAAGAATGCCTCCTGCTGTTACAGTCTTCAAGCCTCTGTCCACCTAAACAATTCCTTACAAAGTTACTAGGCTGTCACTGCAGTCTAATGAATACAGTGGCTTTTAACAGTTCAACAGAACTCTATCTGTAAATAAAATTCTAGGAATGGCCCCTGATCTGCTGCTGCTGTGGTTCACTTCAGGTCGGCCTGGGCCTGTGCTCCTATAGGTGGGAGGCATTCTCTGGAATGGTGACTCATCCAGGCCTTCAGTGGAGATCCCTGACTAAAATTAAGGCCAAACCACTTTCCAGGAACGGCTCTCACCCACACTTGGTTACTCTTTCTGTGTAGAATCAGAATAATTTACAGTTAAGTACTCCAGGGAAGAAAATGCAGAAAAACAGAGGTTCCTGCACTTTGAGGCATGAGGACTCAAGGATGAACTAGAGCCTCAGAGTGAATAACCAGGCAAATCTATCTTCTAGTAAGTATACTGAGCTCAGCCGATGCCCAGCATCCTCTCCCTTCTTCACTACAATTTTGTATCATTATTTCCAGTACAATGCAGTCTACTTACTGTCAGTTTTGGTCATCAACAGACATAAATAAAAGTCTAGAGTACCATTAAAATAACCCAGAAAAACAAAAGGCTGCTGCTGGTGGCCCTGAAATAACTTTTAGATAGGAAATGGAATATTAAAAAGGCCAGAGAAAGTCATACTCTATATGACATTATTTTTCCAAAGTGAATACATGGCAGAATGAGAGAGAAAATAAGCTAGTTGAGCATAGTGAGGCCGTCTTCCTTTCTGCTACCTTCTGCTATATGACACATTCCTCGTATAGTACATGAAGTAAATGGCTTTGCAGCAGCCACTCCAAACATGCTGAACACTTTAAATGTCTCAACTGGCTTCATTACCACTCTTTCATTTAGGGTTAAAACCTCCATTCTAGTTGATTGAGTATGCAAGTCTTTCCTGCCCTGTTCCCCAGCTCTCTTGACTTGGTTTTCCCCATTACAACATTTATGGAACCTCTTCAAAGGGGGAGCTACACTGTAATCTAAAGACTAACTCTTAGCCAGTACATTTTGTTCATATATGTTATATGAAGCATCATTTGAAATGAAAGTAGGAAGAAAACAGAATAACAATTAAATCTTAAGCTCGGATGGTTAACCTGAAGTTTGCTTATACCTTGTATAAAGACATATATTTGACATAATAGTCACTGTATATGAAGGAACGAGTCTTACGTAGAACCGCTCTTGTCCTCCTAGACAGCACCAGCAATGACCACTCTTGCCCTCAAAGCCCCCGCGGCTGTGAATAAAAAGTCTTCTGACTAAAAATCTAGATCTTTTTCTTGCCAAATCAGTGAGGAATGCTATCCAATGTTATTCATTTCCTTCTGGATAGTCCTCTCAGATGACAAGTCAGATCTGATGATATCCCTCCACTAAGAATAGGTTTTGGAAACCAAGGAGTGTATCTTGGGAAGTGAGTGGACAGGTAAGATGCTAAGAGGAGCAAAGGTAAAAATCCCGGGAGACAGCTCACAACCTAGTATAGCTCTGGTCACACGGAACCATCTTGCTCTTCTCTCTAACCCTAGAGACAGATGGGAGGCTTGGACTAGCACTCCAAGTCAGGGTGCACACAAATCAGCTGGGGCATAGCTAATCGGCTACACAGTGTTTGCTGGGAGTTGGGAAGGGAACAAAGATCAGAAAGGTCACTGTGCATCCTTCTGAGAGACCAAGAAAACACAAGCATAGTTGGGGCAGGTGGCTGGCACCGTCTTAGTTTCAAAGGCTCCTTCCTTTAGCTCCACCTCGTCTACCCCACTTTCTTTCTAGATTCACATGGAACATGTTTTAACCCACTTCATGGCTTCCCTTAGCTCTTGCCACCTGTTCTTGCTGGGTTTTTGATTGATTGATTGTTTGTTTGTTTGTTTTTGTTTTTGTTGAATGCAGGCTGGAGTTATCTGGGAAGAAGAACCTCCATTGAGAAAATGCCTTTATCAGACTACTTGTAGAGATTTGGTTTTGGCTTTATCATATAACCTATGTTCAAATAAAAGAGGGCACTTGTAGGCAAAAAGCAGAGAAAAGTGAGTCTGCCAGGCTGAAGAGACAAATGACAGGAAGGAAATGTCATGCCGTCTGCTTTCCCCCAGTCCATCCAGGAAACTCTGCAACACTAGGAAACAACCAAGGCACCTTTGAACATTCAAGATGCAGGTGGGATAGCGGGTCTGTTTGGGTAACTCCCGCTAAAGTTCTTTTTCAGTGTTAAATGCACAGAAGTCTTTATACATGCTAACACAGTCTGAAAGTCTACTGCAGTGGCCGTCTTAACATGGGCTGATGCTTCCGGCCCAAGTGACTTAGGCTGATTACCACAGCCGCTCCCTTTGACACGGTGCACTTTACTCTGTGCGCTTGCAGTTTACTTACTGAAGTCAAACCGAAGTCTTCATGGATGCTTCCAAACAAATCAGGAGAAGAAACATCAACAGAAAGACTAAATGCAGAGGGGGCAGAGAACAGTCACAATTAAAATTGACTCAAAACTACAATGACTCAAAGGTTTTGATGAAAATGGCTGTACAACTCTCTGTATTTTCTTTGTATTTAATTATTAGCATCATAAAGAAGCAGGAAAGACTACCTTTTATTCTGAGTCATATAAAACACGTTTGGGGACATTCTCAATACTCAACTGACTGTATTATATTTAAAAATAAATTACTAAATGACAAAATATCAAATAATACTCATAATTAAAATATTTTTGCCTATCAGAATGTCCAGGGGAAGATTTGAAACCCACTTTCAGAGCGACCTACTTATAGGTGAGCTAAGAAGTTAGTTTACAACTCAAAAACAATCACAACATAAAAAGATCAAAACGAAGAGCAGACTGACTAAATTAATTTACTGAGTTAACGGAATCAGAAGTAACACTTTAACAATTTTTTGTTAACTTGACTGATTTGAATTCATATGTAAGTCTAACAAGATAAAAAATAATATGTTAAATAGAAATAAATAGAAATAAGATAAAAAGGTACCAATCTGGAAAGAGTTGAAATATAAACAAATGGTAATTAAAATAGCACTAGCTGATGTAAAGTATATTTGAATAAACACTGCAGAAGATAAATTTCGGAAATGTTGCAATACACCTTGGAGTCCAGCAATGGGAAACAGGAATTTTAACAAAATAACAAGAAAAGGCTGATTTAACCAATGAGATTAAGGCCGTGAACAATAACACAGCATTCTGCTGGGATAATGAGTCTTATACAAAAAGTCAAGTCAAAGAAGCCCAGGAAAGGGTGAAAAAGATCAGACAGGGGTGGGGGCAAGAGAATGGAAATAAGCAGCATTGGGGGTAGGGAAACCCTCTAGAAAGTACCAGCGACCCGGGAGGGAGAAACTCTAAGGACTCAACGGGGGTGACCTTAGCCAAAATGCCCAACATTGGGAAGCAGGAACTGGAAGAGTCCACCTTCAGTAGATAAAAAGGGCCTCAATACACAGGGTTACTAACACACAGTCAAAATTTCTGAACTACAACTGTTCCTTGTCTAAAAGAACTTCAGGGACAAAAATAGAGAAGAGACTGAAGGAAAGGCGGTCCAAAGACCGGCCTAACTTGGGATCCATCTCAAGCGGGGACACCAAGGCCTGATATTATTAATGATGCTATAATGTATTTACAGATAGAAGCCTGGCATGGCTGTCCTCTGAGAACCCTACCAGCTGCTGACTGAGACAGAAGCAGATACTTATATCCAACCAATCAATGGTCTGAAGTCAGGGACCCCTATGGTTGAATTAGGGGAAGGATTGTACAAGAAGCTGAAGTGGAGAGCAATACCATAGGAAGGTCAGCAGTCTCAACTTATCCAGACCCCAGGGAGCTCCCAGACACTGAGCCACTAACCAGGAGCATACACGGGCCCTAATAGAGGTCTGCCCGGTCAGGCCTCAGTGGGAGAAGATGTGCTTAATCCTCTAGAGACTTGAGGCCCCAGGGAAGGAGGGGGTTAGCAGTGGGGAGCACCCTCGCAGAGACAAAGGGGAGGAGGAATGGGATGAGGATGTATGTGTGTGGGGGGACATAGTTGGGGGCAATGACTGGAATGTAAATAAATAACATAATAAAAAGAAAGAAAAAGACCTATAAGCATTAAAAATTGTGGAGTTTGGGAGATAAGTGTCAGGTCAATGCTTGTACCCAATTATGAGGAGCAGTGGCAGGTCTCTAGCACCCATGTAAATACTAGGTAGGTATGATAACTCACCTGGACTCTAAGTACACACACACCCACAGTCACACATACACACACACACACACAGTCACACAAACACACACAGTCACACACACACACACCCACAGTCACACACACACACACACAGTCTCACACACACCCATAGTCACACACACACAGTCTCACACACACCCATAGTCACACACACACACACAGTCTCACACACACACACACACACACACACACACAGTCACACACACACACAGTCACACATACACACACACACACACACAAATGCATGCAAGCATACAGGGCATGAGCATACATACACAACTTAAAAAAACATATTTGGTCACTGGAGGTGATAGTTTTATATTGTGAAGAGCAAAAGTTAATATCAGAAAACAGAAAAATTCTCAAATCACCAACTAGATTCCAACCCTTTAGTCTGATACTGTGTTGAAGCAGGAATCTTAGGCGCACAGGAAAAGATTCACAGGCCAAGTATCAACCAGACAGCAGCATGCCATGAAAACGAGCACAACACTAAGTGTTACTACTGTACCCAACAGTGTTGGGAGGGAACTGCAAGTGCCTGTCAAGAGTCAGGAGGACTCAGAAGGAGGGGACCACAGAGACACGGGGCAGCCAAGCATATAATGAGTTCACAACAACCTAGGCTTCCTGTGAGACCCTACCTCAGTATGGAATGTAGGTTTACATTTTATTACTCTCAAATGCATCCGTGAGATTAATTCCATTCTTACTTACTGAGTAGTATCTATGTCCGCATCAGGCTTGGTGCTCAGTTGTTCCAGGCAGTATATAAAAACCTGGATCAAAACCAGCAAATTTCAGTGATATAAATTTTCAGATATAAGTATATTTGAATATTAAAACAATTTTGTATAAATTAAAGCAGAACTGTGGGTGGGGAGAGGTGTGTATAATAAGAATGTGTATACGTGTGCAGGTACGCAGGTGAGTGGTAGAAATATATACCCCATCAACGTCTAACTACAGAAGTGACAAAATATTAACAACACCTTGCTTGAATCATTACTATGTTCATGAATATATTTTAGGAGACATTTTTTCTTTTATTTACTCACAAAAATGCTCAACTTCGCTTATGTACCTACTGTAAAAGAACCTGTATTTAGTAGTGATGTGGACATTACCACAGTGAGTGACAAATCAACGCACGACTCCGGAGCCTGCATCACTGTCTGCACTTACCTGCATCACTGTCTGCACTTACCTGCATCTCTGTCTGCACTTACCTGCATGATACTGATGCACAACTGGCAAACCTCCTCCTGGGTTTTAGGCTGCTGAAAGACCTATGAAGAAGAATGCAGAAAAAAATATGTTTTGATTTTGCTGAGAAAACAAAACATTTTACTTGACAAGTTAAATATAAAAGCTAAAACATGGAAAACTACTCTGGCATCCTTACTGTGAAGGGCTAGCCTTAGGTGGCTGTCTACCTATGGTGGTTCTGATCCCCAGTTGGCTGACCATATCCAAGTCAGTCCACAAGGACCCTGGTCTGCTTCTAGCTGCTGGACTCATGTTGTACCTGCTCAGTCTGCCCTCAGACATGAACTCAACATGTCCACGTAGGTAAGTAAATGAAAGCTGTAAGTAAGAGAGAACAGCTCTTGGACAGCGATGACTCTATTGCTATTTCCAATACGGATTTCTTTTTTTTTTAATTTTTTATTACATATTTCTTTACTTATATTTCAAAGGTTTTTTCCCTTCCTGGTTTCCTGTCCATAAGCCCCCATTCCATCCCCTCCCCTCCTCCCTATATATTCCCCTTATTGCCCTCCCATATTCCCCTGCACTGGAGGTCCAACATTGGCAAGACCAAGGGCTTTCCCTTCCCCTGGTGCCCCAACAAGGCTATTCTCTGCTACATATGCAGTTGGAGTCCTGGGTCAGTCCATGTGTAGTCTTTCGGTAGTGGTTTAGTCCCTGGAAGCTCTGGTTGGTTGGCATTGTTGTTTTTATGGGGTTGCAAGCTCCTTCAGCTCTTTCAAACTTCCTCTAATTCCCCCCAAGGGGATCTTATTCTCAGTTCGGTGATTTGCTGCTAGCATTGACCTCCAACAGGGATTTCTTAAGATCTTATAAAGCAAGTGGAAGGGAACAGAAACTTACACTGGCTTCTCCAGGTTTGCAATCCACAACACCCTTCAACGACTGCAGGGAGTGAACAATGCTCTGTTCAAACTGACATGGCTGAAAAAAAAGAACATACCCCTCAAACACAGACAGCATGGGCTAAATAGATGTTATTTATGGAGCTGAATACAGTGAAAGGTCAAGGACCCAGATGGACAGAAAAGAGCAAAGATACAATCTGACCAGAAGTCTATGCTTACTGAGGTTAAGAATGGCATGTTTTAAACAGATAAAGTTTGGACTAAGGCTTCTCTAATTCATCTAGAACTGGGTAACCTTTTCCATCAAAATTCTTTTCATAGGAAACTGACAAGGAGCAAATGTAAGGTGTTCGATCACACTTGAGGACTATATTATATGTGGATTATTCTTCTAGGTGGGTCACCCCTTGTACTGTTATAACAACCATCTAGAGGAGGTACAAGATCGGTAAAGTCAATTAAGTCATGTTACTCATTTCTACCTATACTAAGTAAAAAAAAAAAATACAACTCATGAATACATCTAAGCAAAGACACCCCAAGGAAAGTGGGAACAGAGCCCAAAATCCTAGTCTGATAGGCAGAAAGAATTCTTATCATATGCTTTCCCAAGTTGAGAGACACAATATGACAGTCACAGATCCTTCCTTCCTTCTTTCTTTCCTTCCTTCCTTCCTTCCTTCCTTCCTTCCTTCCTTCCTTCCTTTCCTTCCTTCCCTCCCTTCCTTCCCTCCTTCCTTCTTTCCTTCCCTCCTTCCTTCCTTCCTTCCCTCCTTCCTTCCTTCCTTCCCTCCTTCCTTCCTTCATTGTATATACATGTGACAGTAATTTAAACAATAACCATTTGAAAATATTGAAATTCAAAGAATGGTGCTAGAGGCGCTTCTCTGGTCAGAGTCCCTGAGAACAGGAGGAGAGGTATAAGCATAGCACATGTGGGGACAAGAAATCACAGGAACCATAGGAATTGCCAGCATGGTTTCTGTGTAGGGAGGAGCAGTTTCTGGGAAAGGGGGGAGGGGCTTTGGTAACCGTTGAGGGCATGAAAATTATTCTGTCCCCTTCAGAGGTTCAGAATGCACATGCATAGTGGGCTGAAGCGCGCAGAGCTGGGATGCAGACTTGTGCTCTAAGTCTTGATCCTCCTTTCCTCTTGAGAAAGTTCTATGATGAACTGCAACAAGGGTTCTCCACATCAAGCCCACCATGATAGCTTCCTTCGTCAACCACATTTGACTCAAGAGGTCTTGGTTGACTCCAGACACAGCACTTTAGCTGTCTGTTCACCCACTGGGTTTAGTTCTTTAATCCTGTGCACACATATGTGGCTTGTGTGTGAGGGGGTGATGTGTCAAAAACAAAATACATATCTTTTGACTGTAACTACATTATGGAAATGCAATTTTATAAACAGACTAGGACCATGCTTCCCTACTAATGAGCCTAGTTATTGTCCAGGGTTCCTCTACAATAATAAGCAGGAGCAGAGTCTTGACCTTCAGACGACAACCAGCTATGGCTTTCAAAATAAGTCTACCCAGAGCCTCTGCAGGGATGCCAGGAAAAGAAGACACTGTGTGGTCTCTTGCCCTGGCTTACCAATGGCTTCTAACTTGTGGGGCAAAGCCACTCTATTCTTGGTAGAAACTGGAAGTTCCAACCCCTACAACTTATTATCTCTCCCATGCAAAGAAGGACATGAAGGAAACTGGCAGTTGCCATAAAGGCTGCTGGGCAGCTTTTCCTGGGGCATGGGGACACCTTCTGGCCAGCAGCCTCTTAAGACAGTGCCTATGGCAGCTCGGGAGAGCCACACAGAGACTGGAGCAGAGAGTCACAAAGGCAAAGAGTGACCCTGGCTGGTTGCATGACAAGCTGTCTGGCCAGAGTGAGGGGAAAAGGCAACCCCTGTCCTGTGTCCTCCATGCCTCAGCAGTGACTCAGTCCCCATCAGTCTGTTAGGAGCATCCCTCAAACAGGCAAGAAAACATGAAAAATTATAAGAAATATTTTCAAGAAATCCTAAATCCACTTGGAAACAGGATGTTTCTAGACTAAACATATTAGACTATGCTTCTTGTCTTGCTTGGTTTTAACTTTGGGAACAAAAACATCGTTCTACTGTCTTGATTCTTCTGAAGGCTCTTAAGTTGCTAAGTGGCATGGAAATAAGCACGATCTAATTGAAAAGCGATGTAAACTGAAGTAATGCTGCAGCCCCATGACTCCAGAGTAAGCCACTGCTTTCGCGCGTTTCAATGCTTGTGATCTGCAATCAGGAAAACTGACTCTGGGAAAGGATATTTTAAGATTACTTCATAATTTCTAGAAACTAGAATATAATACAAAACAAATATGATCCTTATTAACATAAAATCATTTATTCTATATAATAAATGCGAATGACTAATAAAAAAGAATTCCAACTTACTAGGGAAGTCAGTCCTTCGTTATCAACAATCCAATCTTCTTTTTCAGCTAATCTCTTTATCTCTATATGGAAAAGAAGGACACAAATACTTCCCATTATAATTATCTCACTGAACTGCAGCAGAGACAAAAACATTTACAGCTGTAGCTTTAAATGATTTTACATATGTTTGAGGATTTAGTTATTTTTTTCATACTTTCTAACAAAATGTTTATGGAATATATTTTGTTTGTTTTTAACAGCCTACTTCAGAGCCTCTAGACTAGGAGAAAAACTTCCTCACAACAGTGATGCCTTACTCAGTACTCTTTGCAGTGGTTACTCAGTGTTCTTTGCAACAGTGCTGGACTTGTGCAAAAAAAGCCCTGGACTCCAGGACTTCTGCTGTCAGCTTGGTGTGGCTTAGAGTCAGTGTTGAGTCCTCCCTCTCTCATTCCTGAGTGGCGGCTGCCTCTCACTTGGAGTGACACTTGCCCAAACTTTGAGCAGGGCAAGCTTAGGCGCATGTGAGAGGAGTGTTTAGCTTTTTACCTGGATTCCATTCTCTCTCCTTTGACACAAAATTACTTCCAATTCTAAGTGCAAGGCCCTCCCCGCTTATAGTCCTAGTGGCAGATGATAGTGGCCTATGCTGTTTATAACAACATTTTGGTTTTTTTTTTTTTAAATACTTAATACTTTAAAGGTCATTTAAAAAATAATTCTGAAGGATGTAGTGGTTTGAAAGAAAATGACCCCCATAGGCTCACAGGGAGTGGAGTGGTACTATTAGGAGGTGCGGCCTTGCTGGAGTAGGTGTGGTTCTGTTGGAGGAAGTGAGTTACTGGGTACCAGCTTTATGTTCTCACAATCTCAAGCTAAGCCTAGCAGCTCAGTTCATCTCCTCCTGCCTCCAGATCAAGATGTATCTCTGCTTCTTCTCCAGCACCGTGTCTGCCTGCACACTGCCATGCTTCCCACAATGATGATAATGGACTACACCTCTAAAACTGTAAGTCAGATCCAATTAAATGTTTTCCTTTGTAAGAGGTGCTACAGTCACAGTGTTTCTTTACAACAATAACACCCTAAGATAGTGGCTCTATAAAGAAAATTCTGGAAATATAAAGAAAAGCATGTATAATTTCTAATACCCATATAAACACTGCTAATAGTGTTCTGATTTCACGTGAATTTTAAAATTAACTTAGAAAATATCCACATGTTTTTCAACTAGGATCATATTTTACATATACTTTTATATTCAGCAGTTTCTATTTAATTTTACTATAAAGGTATTCTTATATTCTTATTTTTAACTACATCTACTTTCATTTTTGCAAAAAAATCTTAATTAAATTATTTTGAAAAGATACTTTTTAAAAAAAGAAAAAAATACTATTCTACAGCTAGAAATGAATAAATAGATATAAGTTCCTCTAACATTAGTTCTCTCTTAGTTTCAAGGCTTTGGAAGTTGGAAGGAAGCCAGCTCAGGTAACTTTGTCTAGGAAAAGTTATTTTTCCTAAGATACCTTCAGCTGTATGTTGCAACGTCACCATTATGCAATGTATACGGAGATCCAAAATCAGGTCCTGGATAATCTGTAACATGTCATTGGGAATCTCCAGAGCGGTCAGTGATTCATATGTCAGCCTGGCAAACAAGTGAAACAACACAAGTGAGAAGACGGGGTCCAAGCAGTCCTGCCATGCCCGCACTATCCTGGACTTAGGCCTTGTGGGGCTTATGAGGGGCAGCATCGGGTGGAAAGTGGAGAGCCCAGCAGGGACTGTACAGGTCTCTGCAACAGACAGGTGCTCATACAGTATACACTCTCACCCCGCACATCCACCAGAGATGCTTAAGAACGCCTGGTTACATTCTAAGTGAGAAGTGGAAGCATCAGGAAAGAGAGACAGAAAATAAATTCTTCACTGACATGTTAAGGCAGCATATCTTACTCTGTGGTGTTGACTGTTTCAAAAATCACTAAAACAAACAAACATCCGTAAACCCAGGAGTCCTTTCAATGAGCATGGCTCCCATGTGTCCACACTTGCCTTATGGTCTGGATAACGTGTGCGAGCCACTGCCCCGAGAGCTCTGCCTGCACCTCCCAGCCGCCATACTGTCTCCCATCCCCTTCTCGGAGGCTGAATGGGAGCAGGGCTCCCCGGATCAACTTCACCAGGGAGTGCATTACTTCTTGAATCATTTTCTAGAAAATGAAGAACAAAATTGGATTATGATCATCAACCTGGTAGAGTAAAGAGTCTCCTAAATGCTAAGAAAGTATCTTGACTGTAAAGTCTTCAATAATGCCGGGAGAGAAAGCCCAGTGCTCTGAGAAGTCTCCATTCTCACCCCTCACTTACCTTGAAATCATTTTGTCTTTGCCTCACATTCTTTGATCTTTCAATCTGGCCTGACTTCTCAGCTGTCTAAGAAATTGAAAAATAAAAATAAAAAATTAACTGTCTTTTATAAATAACTTAGAAAAGTTAAGAAATGCTTTAATATCCATACATGAAGACACGAGACTTAACCTGATTAATGAAATGCCTTAAGTCATAACCAGAAAACAAAACAAAACAAAACAAAAACTTTCTTATTCCAAAAAAAGCTAGCCTTCAAAGAAAGGAAGGAAGGAAGGAAGGAAAAGAAAGAAAGAAAAGTTATTCTTTGTCTTTCTAAGTTCTGGTACAAATCTATGCACACGCCCAAGAATCAAGTTGAGCCTGCAAACTTTGGAAGAGAATTAGGCGTGCCATTTCCCGTCAACACTCCATGCAACTAACACACACAGTGAGTGCATCATGCCCAGGACAGGACTCTTCCCATCATATCTCCGTGTCTGGCACAGGAACAAAGGGAGAGTAACCTCTGAGTTAATGGAGCAAGCCCCACATCTGTGGGGGAATCTGGTGACTGTCATAAACACAAGCCCCACATCTGTCCCTTCATTCTTAGAAACCATTGTCTTCTTCACAGCGTACCTCAGAAGTGAGTACATTCTATCATTCTGGAATTACTTATTCATGTTTACTCACAAAGCCTATGTTTTTCTTTTCTTAATGTAATGTGCAGGAGACTATTTTCAGAGTTAAGAGAAATTTATTTAACTGGACTTCTGCTAGTTTCTTATAAAGAAGTGTTCTGACAACCAAATACTATTACATAAAAATGTCCTAAAAGGACAAGCTTATGACCTTTCCAAATAAAGAATCAAAACAAAATAAAGCACTGTGGAACAAACTCTAATACTTCACTAACATAATACAAAACTTATCTGTTACGTTTAAAATTTTCATGTACTGTGGACTACGTTTAAAGACAGGTCAAAGGACCTTCTGGGTTAAGAGGAGACACATCATAAATAATTACAATAGTCCCTTGAAGTCAATGTGAGAATATAGTCATGCTTTCTATATGTGCACATATAGCACACATGCTAGAGCTATGGACTGGGTGATCCAACGAACAGCACTGTATGAATGAGTACAAGAAGGGTTAGGCTGCTGGCTGATTAAGAACCAGTATCAAACACATACATAGCACATACCCTTTAACTTACATGTCTTAAAATTTCATAGTAAGTTGTCATATACATAGCACATACCCTTTAACTTGCATGACTTAAAATTTCATAGCAAGGTGTAAAGCTTTCATCATTCTTCTCTATAAAAAATATATTTACTTTGAAACTTAAAAATATAAACTGAGTTTACATCATAATCACTGAAAGTCCTGAGTTCATTGCCTTACGCCAGTCCACATTCTTTGCACAAGATGGATCATCTTTTTTGTTTTTAACACACAAGAAATACTTTTATATACTATTATATAAAAGACCAAAGTGTATTAAGTGTAGTAAGCAGGGAAAAGGCAGGATTAGCCTGAATGGTACAAGGATGTAGGCCATGTGCCCAGCTGAGATGCTGCCACAGCCAGGAAGGTACCACACCAAATGGTTTCGCTCTTCCACCCAGACAAACCACAGAGTTCCATTGCTCTGTCTTCTGCTTTGTTCAGCTCATGAAATGATACACACAGCCTTCTGAATGTTAGCAATTGTCTGATCTTAGTTTGGGACATGTTATCCTCTTCTATTTCCTACCACCAACTTTGCCTTTAGTTTCAAATACTTTCTCCCTTATGGGTATCTGCAGCTCAACACAGGGATCTTAAATTACTACCAACCACCTCTTAAGCAATTCACTCATGCAGCACACTAAAAACCAGAAATCTGGCAGGCTTTCTTCAAGAAAGAGACTCTGTGAACAGCACCTGCTTTGCCAGAAGCCTGTTTCATTGTCATATCTGAATAATTGCCTCGATCTCTCCCTATGATTCACAGCAAGACCTGCACACCACCTCTGAATACAAACTACAGCCACAACCTTCTCCCTACCTCCACTGACAACACCTCTCCCACTCCTATTCTTCCTGTACACACAGACCCATGGTTTCTTCCCATGATTCTCTCCAAAGGCACTGTGCCTCCAGCTTCACCTCAATTCACTGACACCCAAGCCTCCTAGGACCTGTGCACGACATGGCTCTCCTTGGAACCTCCCCTTGGTGATGTTTATTGTGTGAGCTTCTCTGTCCACTTCTTGTGTGCTAAGACTCTTCTTCCTACCCCATTGCTAACCACTCTCATTAGAAGCCTAGCTTTGTTCCTCTGATACACATTCACAAAATTAGGATGAGTTTTTAAGAATTAACTTTTGGGGTTGGGGATTTAGCTCAGTGGTAGAGCGCTTGTTTACCGAGCGCAAGGCACTGGGTTCGGTCCCCAGCTCCGGAAAAAAAAAAAAAAAAGAGAGAAAGAATTAACTTTTATTTGACCTCTTCAAGAGGGGAAGATATTAAAGTCTATCTCAGTAATTTTTTCATTTACATGGTATCTGTGTGCGTGCGCGCGCACACGTGTGTGTGTGTGTGTGTGTGTGTGTGTGTGTGTGTGTATCAGTGCTTCACACACTGTGGTTAGGATACTGTTCTGAACATGCTTTCAAAAGCATCTGTACCTTCAATCTGTGCTGATCTAAATGCCTTCCCAAATTACCTAGATGTCAAGTGCTGTTGTGACAGACTGGCCAGCCGCCAGGGTGGAACATGTTATGCTAACAGATGTTTATGCATGAATGCCATGCCATGCCATGCCATGCCATGCCATGCTATTCTAAAAAACCTGGTGGAGCTCTTTTATGGAGACCCAGTGTCAGTAAAATGGAGAGCAGATGGCTGAGAGTTTTGTGTGATGGCAACAGTTTCTGATGGTTTTGATATTACAGTACTGAGTAACCCCAATACAGAATACAGAGGATTCATAAGGTCTGCCCTATTTAAAAGCACATCAAACTTTTTAAACTTTTACTAACATTTAAATGTGCTTTAAGCTCTGGAACTTTTAAAATGCTGATTCTTAATGTATAAGAATTATTTGATACTTTAAAATATACTATGTTTGAAGCACACTCACAGGTGAGACAGTATTATTAACCTTTGTTAACTAAAGCCTCTGTTCTTTCCTGCACAATCAGATCAAAACCAGTTTGTGGTGAGCCCAACGGCAGATCTCACTGGTCTGATTCACATGGGTCCAAATAGTTTAAAGAAGTGACTATTGTTTAAACTGTTAGAAACTTGTAACAAATGAGCTCTTAATAAGACAGTTCTACAATTTAAAACAGGACATTTAAAGTGGACAGTGTTTAAAGCTCTCTGATATCAACTGTCTGAAGTGCCAGGCCTCCTGCCAATGCTCACTTAATGAACTTTCTTGTTTCACTCATAGACTGGCTGAGTGGGGACATTTTCTAAACTCTTCTGCTTTGTGCAACTTTCCAGTGGTGGCTTTTAAGCTTTTCAATAGAATAAATGCTCTAAAGGCATGCAGAGTTTTTTCTATAACCAAATATTTATGTATTTACTCTAAGTAGGCAGGATCTATAAAGAAGTATATTCTCTTTTAACCGAGATAAGAAAGATCAAAAGCATTTGTCAACTTTATGATCTAGAAAGAAACAAAGCAAATACTCAGCATTTGGGATTTGCCAACTATAAGAAATGATCCAGCCATGTGGTGGTGGTGTACACCTTTAATCCCAGCACTCAGGCAGGTGGATCTCTCTGAGTTCAAGGCCAGCCTGGTCTACACAGCACTACACAGAGAAATCTTGTGTAGACAAACAAAGGCAGGCAAGAAGGTAGGCAGGCAGGCTGGCTGGCTCAAATGACCAGAGAAAGTACTTGAGTGGAAATAACTGACGCGGCGCTTAGAGCCCATTCTCTAGGGGTCTAGTTTTTCACATGCATTCATCTGCCTTAACATCCTTTTGTGTGACTGTAGATGTTCATCAGTCTACTACTTTCCAATGCTACTAAGTCTTGTTTATACCCACATGTGCCAAGCCAATGTCATTTCAAATACGGCAATAGCTTTAATGGAGGATATGACAGTAGGGATCAAACTCTGTGTCTACTGCATATTAGACCAGACTCTACCACTGGGGTGCATAGTAACTTACAAAGTGGCTACCACCAAGTATCAGTTGTTTCTTCTCAAGATCTACACATGAAGAGATGAAAATGCCATTTTCACGAGCCCATAAAGTGATCAAAATTCAAAGTGCATTTCTTTTGGAAGCATGTAATTTTCACATCCTCATAATTGGGGATAGATGCATACTGTGATTAAGGTACTTGGTAAATGTGAAAAACTGCAAGGGAAGTACTACTCCTCACATACACAAGACCTATAGGACCAGAAGAGGCCAAGGTGGAGTGCAGAGGTTGAAAGGAACTACAAAACAGGACTTACAGCCTCCCCTCCCTGACACACCAGAATCCTAAGACTGCTGAGTCTGCAGAGACCAGAAGCTCAGAAACCTTGCTAGAGCCTGAGAACTGAGAACTTCACCTTTAACTCACAGCAGCTGTGCCAGCAACCCACTCCACAGTTCTCTTTTTATTGTGTACTTTCTAGTGCACTCTTGACTACATATGTCTTGAGGGCTTTGCTTTGGTTTGTGTATTGCTCAGTTAGGTCTTAGGGCTGGTTTATTTTTCCTGCTTAGCTTACTCAGGCATTCATTAGAGTCTTCGACCATATCTCACATAATTCACTTATCCCTCTATCTTTCCTTCTTTCTCTCATACTTACCCTCCCAGCTTACTTTTTACTTGCTACTGATTGTACCACTACGATCTGAGGACCCAACAGCATACCAACTTTCCCCTCCCAGCTACAGTACCCAAAGTTGATCTAATCATCAATTCTTATCCTTATCAACCCTACTTCTCTCCAACTCCTAATCCTATTAACTAAAATCCAAGTCTACTCCATACCATGCTTGGTTGTTTATCCTCCAGAAACAATTAGAGTTAAAAGGTGTCACTGTTATTAATTGGCTAATATGACTTTTGCACAGTGGTAATGGTAAACAGATGTGGCTGCTCTCCCAGTTAATAATATATTCAAGGAATGATATAGAGTTTACATCAGACACCATGAACTGCTAGACTAAGGAATTATCTTCTAAACTACACACTCAATTCTACTGTAATCAAGTGCCACTTGAACATTACAAATATTTCAATATCTGATAAAATTACATACACAAAATACCACAAGATACATGAATCCCAATGGAGTAGCAAAGTGATAGAAGAAAAGATAATATATCGCCTCCAAAAATTATGCCCTACAGTAATGCCTTCTAGTGAGAGGAAGTTAAATGAAATCCCAGACAAAGAACTCAAAATAATGAGTTCAGGTATGTAAAAAACAAAAAATACAAGCAAATAGCTGACAAATAAATATAGAAGGTGAAACATGACACGAAGGAGGAATTCAACAAAGAGAAAAGCTACTTAAATGTTGAAAGAGAAACAGAAAAGTTAGTAAGTTCAATTTAAAGCATCTACAGAGTATCAGTAATAGAGTCAATCAGGGAAGGAGAGAACAGAGTATCTGGGGTTGAGAGCAAAGTGGAGGAGCTTGACCAATCCAACGAGGACAAAGACAAGTAAGAAGGTACTAATGGGCATCTGAAAACACACTTGACACTCTACACAAAACCAACCTCAAAGATAATGGGCATAGAAGGAGGAAAATCTTGTCCTAAAGGCAAAAAAAAATCATTGTAGAAAACTCCCAGAGTTAGGAAAAGAGATGCCACTCTGTATACAGGAGGCATTAGGATACCAAGTAGACAAGACCAAGACAGAACCTCAGCACATCAGATCATAATAAAAATACACACTGAGGACACAGAACAGAAACAAAGTATACTGAAAGTAACAAGAAACACCAGATCATATGGAAGATCAGCCCATCAGAATAACAGTAGACTATTGGTTTGAAACCTTAAAAGTCAAGATGGCTTAGATAACAACTATCTACCCAGACTACAATATACAATAAAGAAACTTGTCATAACTTATACTAAGCTCTAGAGAAGAAACTTGGAAGGATACTTGAGTCCGAAGAGAAAAGTGAGTTCACTCACAGGGCCACAAGAAGGAATAAGCCACACTAAAACTACAGTTAAACAAGAGAAGGGAAGGAGTAAAACATTACAAGACCAACAAGATGGCAGAAATCAGCACACATCTTCAATCAAAATTCAGAATGCTGATGGTCTCAATTCCTCATCAAAGAAAGCACAAGCTAGTATAGTGAATCAAGAAGTAAGGATTGTCTCTTTGTTGCCTCCAAGAAATGCATCTCCCTTCAAAAGACAGATAGTGCCCTCAGATAAAGGATGGAGACACATAGTCCAAGCAAATGAACCTAGGAAATAAGCAGTTATCACTCAACCGATACCTGCAATTTAGTATTGTTTTTCAATTAGTATTGATTTTCTGAATTTTAGTAGTATCTGTAGCATTACCTAAAAATAAACAAAAATTCCAAAATTAAACCAAGATGAAATAATTTAAAATATCTATACCACACTATGAGGGCAATAACCAATGCTTCTCACACTACCCCATAAATAGAAAAGGACATTACTATATTCTTCTAACCAACCTAATATTACCCTGATATTCAAACCAGACAAAGATTAAAAAACAAAACAAAATAAAAATTATAGATCCATTTTCCTGATGAACATAAACCTACAATCAATTCAAGGACACAGTTAAAAGATTATTTATCATGAATAAGTTGGCTTTACTCCAGAGGTCTAGGATTATGAAATATGCATAAATCAACCAATTCTACAAATTACATAATAGACTCAAGGACAGAAATCACATGACCCAGAAAAGGCTTGACAAAATCCAGCATCCCTTTTGTTAAAAGTCATAAAAACTCCAGTGACATTCTTCAATAGAAAAATAAAATCTTAAAATTCATATGGAAGTAAAAACCTCCCAGAGCCAAAGCGATCCTGAAAAACAGTCCTGCTGGGGACATCAGCATATCTGATTTCCAACTATACTGCAGAGCCATGTAAAAACATCACGATGTTGGCACAAAAACAGACACATAGGTTCAGACCTACACCTACATACCTATAGCACCTGATTTTTGACAAATATAACAAAATACACATTGGAGAAAGGATAGCGTTTCAAAAAAACAGCACTGAGAAAATCCAATGTCTACACAAAGATGAGACTAGATCTTTATATCTTATGTGCAACACTCAACACCAAGGGCTCAAACACTTCAACAGAACTGCCTGAGGAGGTAGGGAGCACACAGGATAAAGGCATAGGTAACATCTTTCTGTACGAATTAAAATGCTCAGGAAGACAGGCCAGAAACTGCGCTGCTCTCAACAGTAGCATAAAGTCCAGCCCTAAGCGGGATGCCTACAGAGGACGGTGATGCAGAATGAGTTAGGAGTCAGAGGACAGGAGGAACAGGAGGAGTCTGTGAAATGTCGTCTTACGGACGTGCCATGTCTGCTACCCTAGTGGTCCAAGTAACCAGCAGCTGTGCTTACTTGACTAAGATGTACACAAAATCAAGCCCATGAAATTCAATCAAGAGAGGACATGACTCAAAAGGCCTTAACCCTAGCTGAGGAGCTACTGGCAGATGTTGGTTGTGAGGAAGAGAATCTAGTTTCTTTGGGGACATGTCCATGGAGGGTGGCAACTGACCCTAGAGGATGCACTACCTCCATGTGCAGCACTCACTGGGCTCTGTGGGCGATGCAAGGAGACAACCAGCACTACGTGCTGAGGCTGGGAGGGGGCTGTTATGGGTAACCAGACTGAGTTAGTGGAGGAAAAGGTGTGGACATGACCAAAATACAATGTAGCATATGTGACATTCTCAAAGAATAAATTGAAAATATTATATTAAAATATACTCAATAATGCTGACTCTGAAAGTATAATGACTTATAAAATATACATTAAAAGCACCAGTGTTCCTCCTTGTCTAGCATTGCTTGGTCATGCATTAAACATGCACACAATTTGGACCGGTCGCTATTCCACTAGATTCTGCATCTCTAAATCAAGTTCCTTGACCTCTCTTTAGATATGCATCTCCTTTAGCCCTTAGAGCCCCCGTGGAGCAAGAGAATCTTGCTATTCCATGTTTTCAGATAAGAAAACTAAGTCTCAACCACATAACAAACTCAAGGTCACAGGGACTTATAATGCTTTTCATGAATCTTAAAAAATATGAAAATGGCTAATTTTGGTGTGTGATGTATTTATTTACTTGCCAGTTTCTTTAATAATAAAGTTGATTATTTTTTAAATATGCAAAAATGGGTAAAGATGTTAGACATCTACGACTTTTACAAAGAACCCCAAAACCTTAGTTTTAAGCCCAGAAATTCAGTGGTCTGTAGTCAGAAGTGTATACATACCTCACTGAACAGACTTCCATTAACATATGAAATCCAGAGTTTCCAGAAGTTAGGCAGCTGACTTAACACAAGCTTCGTTAATTTTTCAACAAATGCCACTCTGTGGGGCGTCTTGTACCTCCATGCTAAAGAGTAAAAGAATAAAACACTATGAATACATTTTTGAATCAAGAAGAAAAATCTACTGGCACAGTGGCCCTGCCCCTTTCCCTTCTTTCTGATGAGGCAATTCTCTCAGACTGGCGATGCCAGGCTACGGGAAGGGGAGAGCAGCAGCCAATGCCTCAGAGGACAGAGATTCACCCTTGTCCCAAGGATTGCTAGTGTGGTGGTTTGAATATCCTTGGCCCATGGGAAATGGCACTATTAAGAGGTGAGGCATTGTTAGAGGAAGTGTGTGTGTCACTGAGTGTGTGGGCTTGGAGGTCTCCTAGTGCTCAAGCTCCTCCCAATACAGAAGAGAGCCACCTCCTAGCTGCCTACAAAAGACAGTCTCCTCCTGGGTGACTACACCAAAAAGATGCCCCACCAACCATACCAATCAGAAGGACACTTGCTCAACTAGGTTCACAGCAGCTTTATTCATAATACCCAGAAACTGGACACAATCTAGGTGTCCCTCAACTGAAGAACAGATAGAGAATATCTACACAATGGTATACTATTCAGCTAAAACAAACAATGACACCATGAATTGCAGGCAAATAGATGGAACTAGAAAATACCATCTCAAGCAAGTTAATTCAGACCCAGAAACACAAGCATGGTTTGTACTCACTATTAGGTGGACATTAGCCACAATGTACAGGACAACCATGCTACAATCTGCAGACCCAAAGAAACTGGGCCCAAGGGAAGATGTGTGGATCTTAATCAGAAGGGGAAACAAAATAGTTATCATAGGGGAATGGAGAGAGGGAACTGGATGGGAGGGGGGTGAGAAGGAGAACAGGGGTAGAGAAAGGTGGGGTGCAGAGAGGGTTTGGAATGAGAATGAAAATTGGTGGGGATCATCTCTGGTGACTACCTGGTGACCTGGGACAGGGGAAACTCCAAGAAGTCTATGGGGGCAATCCTAGCTGAGATTTCCACCAACTATGAATATGGAGACTAGAGTGGCCACCTCCTGTAGCCAGGTGCGACTTCCAGTGAAAGGAGGGGGACATAGACCCACTTACAAAACATTCAACCCAAAATTTGTCCTGCCTACAAGATGTGTAGGAATAAAGATGGAGCAGTGACTGAGGGAACAGCTATCCAATGACTGCCCAAACATGAGACCCATACTCTGCTTGCAGACAGAAACTTAGCCTAACTCTTTCCTGAGCAGTTTCATCCAGCAGCGGATGGAAACAGAGGCAGACCCACAGCCAAACATCAGGTGTAGCTTAGGAAGTCTTGTGGAAGAGTGGAACATTAAGTTGAGAGAGCCAGAGGGGTAAAAAAAAAAAAACACCACAAAAAGACTTAGAGAGTCAACTAACCTAGGCACATAGGGGCTCACAGAGACTTGAATCACCAAGGAGCATGCAGGGCTAGACCTAGACCCCCTACACATTTGTAACAGATTTGCAGCTTGGTCCACACGAGTCTCCTAACAACTGAAGCGTGGGCTGTCTCTGACTCTGTTCCCTGACACTGGATCCTCTTCCCCTAGCTGGACTAACTAGAAGGTTGGGCCTTAGTGAGAGAGGATGTGCTTGGTCCTGCTGGGACTAGATATCCCAGGTACACAAAAGGGGGTTTCCTCTTCTTCAGGGCAGTGGGGGGAATTAATAAAGGTGGGTGAAAATCCAGTCAAGAATCCATGAACACACTCAAGTGCAATCACATCAAGACTAGCACTCCACGGCACAGAAACATAAGGTGAAAAGTATACTAACCCCTTACCTAAGAGAAGAAGACAACTGGAGAAACTGAACAATATTATCCATTGCCTGGTTCTTCTACCTTTAGCTACGCCCCCTGGCTATGGTTTCCTCTCTAACCTCCTGCTGTTGCTAGATCCCCCCCCCCCCCCCCAGCCACACTCAGGCTAGAACACAGCCAACAGCTCTGGGGTCCAGCCCTAACCCTCACTCTATAAACAAACCCAGGCTTCTTTGCAAGGTATCCCTAGGCAGGGTTGCCTTTCAACCCAGTGTCTGAAACTTAGGTAGCACACATGATACCATGAGTTCTATCCTAAGCACAGAGAGTCCAGGAAGACAGAAGTAAAGAAAAATAGACAAGAAGTGTTGGCACTGTATTCCAGTGAGGGAGGGGTGCAGCAGATTTACTTTACAATGCCCTTCCCCCATTTGCCTGTTGATAAAGAGCAGGTTTTTTGTAAATCTTTCTCAAGTGCTTTTATATATGGAAGCAAATAGAAATATGCTCTCTTCGCTGTCAAAAGTCCTGCAACTGCTGTATTTTTTACACAGCTTGGCTCTGTGCATTTCTCTTCACTGGTTCCTGGACTTTCACATTCATCATAATCATCCCGAGAGCATTTCTGTAGACTATTTCATTTGAGATTATTCAAACTAACAAGCTTCCTCCTAACGAGTAAGATTGCCTTCTGTGTTTTAGTTAAATCTGATGTTTTCAGTAAATGAAACCCTCCTCATTTAGCACTTGTGCAATAAGGATAAATCCCACAAGAATCACTGGGTCCAAGAGTGCAGCTATAGGTAATGTTGAGAAGGACCTCATTACATGCAAAGGGCTTCTGTCCACTCTCAGAAGAAACATGAAAGCAGAGGCTCTGTTATATTCCCACCAACAAACAAGCCCCCAAACCCAAGACCAAGCAGAACAAAACCCTGGGGTCTTTGTGGGACTGAAGTATTATCGCCTTTTACAATTGCCATTGTCAGGAACGAGAGTGAGGACTGCATGTGCTTAAGAAGCATAAAAACTTCCTTTTGCCAGCTCAGGGCCTCTTCATGCTACGGCACATTAGCATTTCTATATTGTAGGGAAAAGTTTCAAACTCGTTTTCATAAGTCAAAGGCATGGTTCTTTATCTCTAAGGGTGTTGTAAACTTTTATTAGTTCCCCTGGTGAAAGCCTGAAGATTATCTGTGTGCTTATCATACACCTCTGACCTGATCTATATGGACTGTTGACTGCTTGGGCAAGCTCTGCCTTCACAGTTCAACAGAAGGCAAGTCTACCAAGAAGCAGATTTCATCTGTCAACATGGCTATTTTCCCCCAAAGTAACCAATAACAGCGAACTCTACTAAGGCAGACACCGTGCTGTGTGGAATGCGCATGCCAGGGTCAGCCTGATGCTCACAGAAACAAGACAAGGGCATTGGATCCCCTAGAACTGAGTTCCATACAGATGTTGTGAACCATCACTTGGGTTCAGGTAACCACATAGGTGCCTTCTGCAAGAGTACCAAGGGCTCTTAACTACTGTGCACTCTCTCCAGCTCCCAAATTAAACTCTTTAAAGCACTGAGTTACCTGTCTGTAGCAGTTACGTGGCATTTTCTCAAAGATGATTTCAAAGCAACATTATTCCACCACTCAGTTCTCTGACCACGGCTCTGCATTTCTGCTGTGGAATACTCACCTGTTGTTGGGAAATCAGTAAAAATGGCATGGACAGAAGCCACATTCCTGAGAAGCTCGCAGAGCTCTGAATGGTCTGACTGTGCACTCTACCCATGCATATAGGAATCACTCAGACTCATACCCACTCTACACAACTAGTCTCAAAGCAGCTGATCATGAAGATGATCCTAACTTCTTGCTGACTTAAAAACAAAACATTATTTGAAAAACCAGGAACAAAAAGTAAATTTAGGTCCTTTCTTAAGTCCAATAAGTTTTAAGCTGAAATCATTTTATGAGAAAATCACTGAACAATTATTTTTAAAAAATACCAAACTGATTCCAAAAGCTTAGTTCAGCAGATCTTTTACAGCAGTTTAGTGGGTAAGTAACTGTGCCCCAGTTCACAGCAGTGGAGAAGACTGACACAGTTCTGAGCAGTGCTGCCAGACAGACACTGTAGTGCTGTAAGTACTTAGTACACTGTTGCTCAGTCGTCCAGGCCCTCAGTACTTCACACACTTTTGCTTGGTCATCCAGGCCTGAGCAAAGTGGTGTGGGTCCAGGGCTTGCCCCATGCAGCATGGGGGGAACTCAAGAGTACTGTATTCTCTTTCATCTTTTTACTACCTGCCAATTTTCTTAAGTATGAAATGGATCTTTTTACTGCATCCCTTCAAAGTATATGTTTGAAAGATCACACGGAAGTAGGGGTGATAACTTACTGTCATCTCGACCAGACTGGAAGCTGCTGCCTCTCTTCAGTGATGCTGTCTGACTGAGATGGCCCAACACAGAGGGGCGGGCATCATTATCTAGGTCAAGCATGGGGCTGTGTGGGCCTGGGTTACCTGGAAGAGAGATGGTATTTCTGTGTAGTTTAATCTAATGAAGTGCTTCTTTAAGACTCTTTCCTGGTCAACCATTCCACTCTTTCAAATAAAGAAATTTAAGTAAACATTTCTACAAATAGCTTTTGTTCTTTTATTTCTTGTGGTGCTGAGGATTGAAGTCCAGGCCCTCATGTAAAAGTTCTGCCACCAAGTTACTTGTAGCCCTAATTAGGTTTACGAAGTCAGTTCCATTATATGACACCCAGATAACTCATTCTGGCTTAATCCCAAGTTCTCGGAGACAACATGGTGGAATTAGTGTGTAATTTGAGAAAGCATGCAGCTTCTCAGATGTAGAAGCTCGCAAAAGTAGACATTAAGAATTCAATGGCGGGCTGGAGAGATGGCTCAGCGGTTAAGAGCACCCGACTGCTCTTCCAGAGGTCCTGAGTTCAATTCCCAGCAACCCCATGGTGGCTCACAACCATCTGTAAAGAGATCCGATGTCCTTTTCTGGTGTATCTGAAGACAGCGACAGTGCACTTATATATAATAAATGAATAAATAAATGTTTAAAAAAAGAATTCAATGGCTACAAAACAAGACCCATGCATAGACAGAAAACCACGGGCTTCTCATTCTTCTGCACACGTAAATGCCACCGCTCACACATGCTTTCACCACTGTCCCTTTGGAATATGGGTTTTGATTCCCTATTTTCACAGCCACCAAATTTGAATCCTTCTAACCTAGCACAGTTAATATTATAGAAGCTGAACTTTCTACTTCTGTCAAGGAACTCCACCCCTGTCTGTCAGTGAAGCCCTTAGGAGATCGCCGCAGGAGGATCCCTAGTTTAATGGCAGCCTTAGCTACATAAGCAAGTTCAGGCCAGCCTGGGCTACATGAGATCTTGTCTCAAAATGTGGAACTTTTTGTTGTTGGCTGAGGGGAAGAGGAGAAAGAAGGCCTCGTCTGCTTTCTCGCCTCGTTTCCCACTTTCTCCGCCAGTAGGCCTCACTCACCATGTCTCTTCATCCAGTTAAACTCATATCCTTAAAGATGCAACTACCACAGCTACTCCCTGGCCAGTCCCCCACCCCCAACTCTAACTGCTTTCCATCTCCGCCACCTCCAGCATCATTCAGGATGTGCTCCATTCTGCCAACTTCATCAACAGTCTGCACTGTTCGCTTCCAATCCAGCCCACTGTCTCCTTGGGGAACAAGAACTGAGTATTTTATCTCTCTTCCCCACATCACTGGGCCTTCCACAGACAACTCCCTCAAGATACAGGTGACTGATTTCAAGTTACTTACTAAAAACTGTTGTAATTCAAGTTTAAAAGCATATGGATATTTTCAAGTTCTAAAGAAAAGTACTATTTATAAATTAAAATAATATTTTGAGGAGAATAAGGTGACTTATTCCTATGGCAAGACAGATAAGAGCTATTCAGTAACATCTAACAAGTATGTACTGAGCAATCCTTTGTGCATTTTCCTGGAGGTCTTTAGATTGTGGTCGACTCAGGACAGAAAATGAGTCAATAAATAGTTCAAGTTAAGTTGCTATTCAGAGAATGTGCTGAGAAAGAACCGGACCCTTTTTCCTGAGTCCTGTCACTGTGTGTCACTAAGCATGGTATAGTACTGGCTATATTCGACAGTGGGTTTTACAGAATGAAACTGATGTCACTTGGATAGATTTCTTTCCTTCCTTCCTTCCTTCCTTCCTTCCTTCCTTCCTTCCTTCCTTCCTTCCTCCCTTCCTCCCTTCCTAAGTGGAATACAATTATTTGTAGACCATGTTCTGATGACTGTGCTAACTACTGCTCATCTATGACTACTTTAGAATATACTACATGTAGCATAAGACTTCTATAACCCAGAATGCAAAGTAAAATAAGTGGTATATGATGTAAAGTTTAAAACTGCAAACAGTATGACGTTGGTATTAATGGACTTGTACGTGTCCTCCACACCATGAGGGATTATGTTGACTGTGCTGAGGTGGGAGGGCACACGCTCAAGTAGGCAGTACTGCTCTCTGTGTTAGATACTAGCTTGCACAGTACGGGGGAGGATGCTAGCTGAACACGAGCCCTCCTTGCTCTCTGCTTCCTGACTGTGGACAGAATCTGCTGCCTGGACCTTACCACCATGACTAACTTTAAATTTCAACTGAGCAAGTGTAAAGCCTCTTCCCTGACAGCTGCCTCTGCACAGCAGCTATGACAGTGATGGCAAGAGGACTTCAGACAGACAGGATAAAGCTATCTACAATTGATCTCCTTGCGTATTACATGGAAAATCTGTGTGGAAATTTTCATGATTTATGACATTTTACACACTGTAGTTTATACAATTGTTACTGTTACTAACTATAGAAGAAATTAATATCAAAATACTAGTTTTATGATGTACCAGAAAGATAAAGGGGCTTAAACGTAATAACATGTTAAAAATATCTGAAAATTCATAATGTGTATAAATATGGGCATTTAGAACTTCAAAAATGCTTTTATTTTATGAATACATGGCCCACATTATTTTCATTGGCTCTAAAGCTGTACATTTATGACTAAGTAGGAAAGATTTTCTAGCCTCATGAAAATATATCACCTGCATTACAAAGATTGGAATTAGCACTGCTTAAGTGAATCCTCAAAGAATGTTTTTCTCCATAACTGGCGCTTTGACTTTAAGTTAAATGGTTTGATGTTATTCCTAGTTTAAGAAGGCTTGAATTTTGAAACTTAAAGATTGGCTCATTGTTTTCTTTAACAATGATATTGATAATACGTTCTGTTCTGTCAGAAAGCACCACATCAGTGCTCTGCTAGCTACACAAGAAAGAATTTCTTACCTGATAATTATCATTACTAGCAAAAACTCACGGTAGGTAGCTGAAACAGCATGTGCCCAGCAGGTCCAACTGGCACTTGAAATATCTTTGTAAACAGTACATGAGCTGAATGACCAGAAGGTGGCGCTGCAGGGCTACATGCAAGAGTTTAAACAACTGGTCTCAAATTGTGGGTCCTGACTCCTGCAACTAGCTCTCAAAAACATTTATATTACAGTTCATAACAGTAGCAAAATTACAGTTATAAAGTAACAACAATAATAATTTTATGGTTGGGGTCACCACAATGGGAGGAACTAACTGTATTTAAAGGTCACCACACTATTAGGAAGATTGAGAATCTCTTTTTAAACACTTCAGCTAAGCGGTGGGCACTAACCTAGAGCTTCTCTTTCCAAGGTTTAGTTTCTTTCCTCTGGCCAAGGGTCTCACAGTGTGTCACAGAACGCGGAGGAGGTGTAAGTTTAGGAGGAAATTTACTCAGACATTTATTTTAAACAAACCATATATCACATAGCATTGCCATGTCAAAAATCAAAAGGTCTTGTGGATTCTGACATTCCTTTAAAGCTTAAATTATGTGACTCGATACTTTTATTTTTGAAGATGATTACAGATAAGTTGTTTTGATAGTGAGTATTTCTATAGGACAATGAAGAACAAGAGAAACACATTTTTTGTAAACTATAGAATCAGCATAAGACTTTAAAATTCTCTACAAAAGTCAGCCTTTTCTTCATTTATACCTTATAATATGATACACAAAGCATACGCAACCAGGACTGAAGAGATGACTGGGTGGAAGCTCTTATAGGACACTCATGTAGGGCCAGCTCCAAGGCAATTGATTCCGTGCTTCTCTGGCCTCCTGGACACTGGTACTCATGTGCTCACACACCCCCTGCCCCATGCACATAATTTAAAATAGAACCATCTTTTTGTAAAGGCATACACAATTGAAGACCATCTTTTTACAAAGAGCATACAACTGAAGATGGTGTCACTTAGTTTATTTCCTTTGGAAGCTCACAGGCCCGGCCACTGGGAACCAGCTGAGGACAGTGTTCTCCATCACCACAGTTTAGGCTTTACTGTCTGCATTGGGCCTTTTTCTGTAGGTGACAGGCAACAAAATTTGGCCCCATCTTTTTCAAACTAATACTAAGTTAACATGAATTTTAACAAATCAACTGTTTTCTTCAACATAAAATTTCTCAAAAAACTAAACTCTTAAGATTTTTGGTGAGTAGAACTTTGGGGAAGGAAGCTACTGGCAGCACCAAGGATCAGGACTGGCTCCACTTTACCTTTGAGCTACATCTGCAGCACATGGAAAACTTTAAAAACTTCATTGTCAGATATGAGGCTGCTACATTTACTAACAGCAGTAGGAATTCATATGCAGAGGAAGTCGCATGGCTATGGGTAGCAGCTCACTATGTTGCAAAATAAGGCTATGAAGATTAATGCTTTAAACAATGCAACTGTGAAACCCTTGTAGAACAAAGTGGAATGCATACTTTTTGATTGGCAGTTGTTATTTGTCATTTCACATTGAACACAATTAAAACTGTGCCTCAAATGAATGAATGAACGACTCATAAGATTAAACCCCCCTTCATTATGGATCTGTGAAAGCTATCTGCTGTATAACTGCCATGCAAAGAGGTCTCTGGAAGTTTCCTTCAGGAGGTCCATGCAGGAGCAGAAACCATATCAACACAGTTCCGGAAGTAAAGCTTCACATACAGCTGCACCCTTCAGTTTCCAAACTAGCAACAAGTTATAAGTTTGCCCAATGTCTGAAGGAAAGGCCTTGTAAGACACTTAACATGAAACTCATACACAATCAAAGTCTTACTTTTCCAGTTAAATTTTCTATAACCTCAAGAAGCAACATTCTTTTTAAGTTTCTTCTAATGTGAAATATGCAGAACAAATTAAAACAAAGATCAAATCTGGAAATTATTTTTGAAATAACATAAACACTGAACAGAAGTCTTGTTTTACTAAGAGAAAACCAATTGGAAGTTTGGTTTAGAAGTTGCAGGAGTGCTCCTAGGACCTAAAGGAGACCGGTCCTAGTAATGTCACCATTTGCTATGAATTTGAAACATTTCTAACTTCCTACTTCTAACTTGCTACCAACTATGGAATTTCTACTAGATAAAAGCTCTTCAACTTTTAATTGTTTCAGAAAGGGCTCTTGTGAAGCCCACAAACTTAATGTGTGAACTCGAAACGCTCAGTTTCAAATAGCAATAAGGACTTTTAGAAGATTCTATAAAAAAAGAAAGGAAATCTTAGCTTGTGTCATATATCTTGATTATCATGTATCACATTTTAAAAAGCAAGGATTTTCTAATTTAAATGCAAATATTTGTTAAATTTTGTTTAGCAGGCTTCATACATAAAGCCTGCAGATGTGCAGCCAGGGGAACACCTTCCCTGTGTTTTCATGCCTCCCGTAGCAAGTTTCTCACAGTCTACAATAGTGGTGGTGTGGGGGTGGGGGTCAGGGGGACACTGATCCACGGCCCCAGACTTAGGAGGGCAGCCTACTTCCTTGCCACCCTTAAACACCTTTGAACACACTTTCCTGTGCACAGCGGGCCCTTGTCCTGTGCTGCAGCCCGACCACCCACTGTTGCTTGTTGACCAAACATGTAGGCCCAGGAGCCTCCAGGCAGAGGCAGGATAGGATTCCTTTCAAGCACTACACAGAGGAATTTCAATGCCAAGGCTGGGGTGGGGGTGGGTGTATCAAGGCAGAATTACAAATTCCTCACGAATTAGACCTGTGTCAACAGATAAAAATGCTCTTTGATCTTCTGATTCTATATATTAGAAGCTCCAACAGAGTGATTTCCTCAATTTCAAGGGAATAATTTAATCCAAACTAACCCAAGGACTCAGTCACCTCTCAGTTTGCCTCCTCACATTTGAGCTTCCCGACTGGGTTCTAGGCCACACTTTTGGTGTGTACTTCAACATCAAAACAACAGCTTAGAAAAGGAAATGAGGGGTTGGGGATTTAGCTCAGTGATAGAGCGCTTGCCTAGGAAGCGCAAGGCCCTGGGTTCGGTCCCCAGCTCCGAAAAAAAGAACAAAAAAAAAAAAAAAAAAAAAAAAAAAGAAAAGGAAATGAATTTTGAAAACAAAATTAAAGACGTGAACTTTCAAGATTCTAGAACAGCAACTGGCCGGTGAAACAGTTTGTAATAAAGTGGGTGTAAGACTAACCAAAAAGGGTAGCCCCTGTTTTTATTAAGGTCTTACAGTTCACAGCAGGTATAAATAGAAGACATTCAGGAAAATATGTCTATATTATGCAAGTCAAAGAATGATAAAAATCAGAGAATACAGAATAAAAATACTTGCAAATGTCACCATTTTACTACTACTTTGTAAATGTTCTGCACTGAGTACACCTGACATTTAGGGTTAAACCTTAATTCCTACTAGAAAGGACATTCAAGCTGTACAGTAAGCCACAGAGAATCGGTTGGGGGGGGGGGGGGGAGTGTGCACAGAAGAGGTTCTCTGACAAAGCATTTGTGATCTATCTGTATAAAACAGAAAGGTGAACTGATCACTTAATGAGAGAACAAGACCCAGCTCCTCCATACGGCACACAGAACAGTTCTTATTTTACTGTGCAGACCCAAAATGCCACTGAAAAGGCAAACTGAATTCATAAAGTCTTAACTGCTTTTATAAAAAAAAGTGTCTGAGTTATTGGTACCAACTATTGGTCTTTATTTTTATTTGAAAGGTAAAATTGTCATTGTGCTCGTTAGCTTTTTGTGAACCTGACACAAGTCCAAGAGTTATCTGGGAAGAACTTCAATTGCAAAAACGCCTCCATCACACTGGCCTGTAGGAAGTCTGTGGAACATTTTCTTGACATATGGGAGATGCCACCCCTGGGCAGGGGGGCTTGGCTTGTATAAGAAACCAAGCTGAGCAAGAGAATAAACCGCTTCCTCCAGGGCTTCTGCTTTAGTTCTTGCCTCCAAGGCTCCTGACACTGTCCTGCTGAGTTCCTGTCTGGCTTCTCAGTAATGGGACTACACTTTATGAGCTGAAGTGAAACTCTCCCTCTACTGCAATCGGCTGTGGGCATGTTTTATCACAGCAACAGGAAGGTAAACTAAGACAGTCATCACATTATACACATGTTTTAAAATCTACAATCAATCATGTTTTAAAAAAACTGTCAATTTGTATTCTGGCAAATACAACTGTTAAATACACATGCCATTTTCAGACACCAGCAGCAATTTCTAATGTGGGCACTCTGAATCTAACTCATGATGTTCTTCCTGCTTCTGAAAAACAGAACGTACACACACGCACGCACACACGACAGAGAATGGAAACTCTTGCCGTCCCCCGCCCGGGGAGAAGACTGCTTTGGGCTCAGCACTTCTCCGATGCTTCCCTCTTCTGCATCCACTGTATCCTGCGCATCCCTATAGAGCTCCCAGACTTACGGCAGTACCCAATCCTGCCGGATTCCCTCTTCTAAAGCCAGTTCAAAACACTGTCATTACAGCATACAAAAGACAACAGTCCAGGTGGAGGACTCCCTCCCAGGAGTCTGCAACTGGACACTGCCACACTGCTCAGGGGTTATGAGCCCAATAACAGAGGAGACTTAGCTGCAGGAAAAAGATGTAGATCTCTTTCCTTCTAAGTGTTATCATTCAGGGTATGCTACGGCAAACACTGAGATTCACTCATTCAATCTCAGTGTTTCAATCTCCAGGAAATGAACTCCATGATGAACCCTTCCTAATGTACAAACTACACTATAACTTTAAAGAAAAAGTTATCATTTTTTAAAAAAAAATTAATATGTCTATAACCTATGTCTACTGTCTTAACTGTGGAAATATATTTTTTTATAATTCTAAAGAAAATTCAATGAAGCCAACAGTTTCCTAATAGGGACTGAAATTTACTCTAATACATGGAAACTACCCTACTCTTCTGTTAAGAAAACACCAAAATTGTATTAGTAACCCTATTATTCAAAATGCTTATGTAGAAAATGTGTACATAAAGATAAATGCTATAGTTTAGATAAATATCAATGGAAACATAGCTTACTTTTTCTGTATAAAATGTAACCAAACTGTAGATCCCTACCACTGAATGAGCTCCAGCTGAAAAATCAAACCTTGTGTATCTTAAGGCTCTTGGGCAAACAAATATTTTTAGTTTTACAGTGGTGTTTAACAATCTACTACACGTTTGAAATCATTAAAGTCTATTCTGTTGGCTGGTTGGTTTACAGTGCATCAAACCCAGGGGTTTGAGCATGCGGAGCTATGAGCCTCTTCTGAGCAGCTCACTGCCTGCAGCCCACGCGCCACTGTGAATACTGAGAAAAGACCATTCAGGAGTGACCTGTCCCCTCCAAGTCTTCAAAGACACCCTGAGCCATGGATGACTGTTCCTTCCTTCTGCTGAGTGTCTATTTTAAGAACCCGTTGCTTACATAAGCTCTGGCTCCTCTTCTAAACGCCCCTCACTGAGCTCTGATTCTAGGAAGTCCCTCTGGAAGTCCTACCTAGAGCACAGATCCAAAGATGTCAGAGCAAGCTGATGGCCTTTCCCCCAGTTTACCAGACAGCCAGCTGGCCTGAGAGGTAAACTCAGGCCACTTCAGGAACAAAGAAGAAGACACCTTTGAAGGCCACCTTCTAAAGTTCTGTTTGAGAATCCCAGCAGGGGTTAACCAAAGGCTTTTCCTGGCAGGAAACCTCAAGACGTACACTAATTTTGGATCTATTTCATAGGAATTCCTAGAGACCAATCCTTAGGCAGTAGAAAAACTTTGACTTGTGTAATGGTTCAGAGTACTAGGTGCTTTGCACTCAGGGCACCAGAAACTCAGCTCAGGCTAGAAAACACAGTACTCAAATCCTGAGTCTGTATTTAAACTTTCAAAATCAGGTCTTATAATGTACATAAATCATGAAATTTAGAAAAAACTAAAAATACTTATATTTTTCCAACATAAAACATGTTTTATCTCCTGACACTCTTCCTTAATGTAAAAAATCCCAAACGTCGTATCTGGGTTTCAGGGTCAGGATCCAGGGAACAGGGAGGGAATCTGGGAATGCCAGCTCTCTGAGGAAGGTAGTGAGCCTTCTCATTGACTCATTTGATGAGCAGCATCTGCCAGGGTGGCTGTACACTAATACTGTAACAACTGAAGTCTAAAGGAGGTCCTACCAGTCCTCAGTATAGACCACAGTCATGTATAAAGGCCAATTTTTTTTAAAAGACACCAAGAATTATTTCCCTGCTTTTAATATTTATAGTCTATCCATTTAAACTGGGTTTTATTTCACTAGCTGTCTCAATTCTTAGCCACTGTTTTGTCTGGGTTTAAACAACTGCATCCATTTCTCTTCTCCAAAGTTAGTAGTCTAAGTGCAGTGACTAGAATAGAAAGCCTTCAGATCCACTGCTTATGGATTGAAAGGACAGCCAGCTTTTGTTGTGAAACAAGGGTCCTGAGGATACCCACTGAGAACCATGTCACCTTGACAACAGAGTTCTAGATGCAATGCAGGTCTCATCATTCTAGAGCACACACACATCACCTCTAAACAGCACCTGACAGCTGGAAGGTCAGTCACCTTCTCATATGCAGCAGCCTTCAACAGAGCTGCAATCACATCATCAAGCTTGTACCTGACAGGCAATCAGGGGCTCGGTCTGTCTCTGAACACAGGGGTCGGCCCAATCAAGCCACAGGTACCGGGCAGGCCAATGGCAATGACTTCTCTAACCCTGCCAACCAAGTCCTGACGCTCTAGAGGGAAAGCTCGAGTATCCTGCTCAGATGCAACCGTAATTTCTGGGCCCTTCTAGCAGTCACCTTCATCTTTTCAGTGTCAACTCAGATCACATACTTAAGCTGAGGGTATCAATTCAACTGATTACTAATTAGAACTCTGCAACCGTTCCCTAATAAAATCCACCTATGACAGAAAATGAGCATCAAAAAACACAGAAAGTAGACATGGCTCATCTAGCTTGGGAAGTTTCAGTACAGATCTTCCTCAGTAGCCCAGGGCTAGCTTGCCTTCCTGCCAGAGAAATCCCAGTTGGGTGGAGCACTTGTACAACAGTGCAGCACAGGGACAAGTGGAGGGGTATGCTGTCAGTCACAGGCCTGGAGAGAACAGGATGGTGCAACACTCCTACACTCCTTCTTCCCATCGTCAGTGTGTACTGACAAGGGACATCTGTCAGTGGTTCCTGTGACACCTTCTCACCAGAGAAATCCAACAAATGGCATTAGGAAAGTATGACTGACGGAGGACCCACACACTTAGTGGCGATTCTTCCACAGACTTAAGAAAATTCTAAGTATCTGTTACGAGTTCACCAACAACTATAGATTACATGAAAGAACAACTGTTTATTCCCTGTAAACTTCTACTTAAGGCATGTTTTAGCTAAAGATTCCCCCTTGCACACAGACCTGTACCACCATTACACTGCCTGTGACACTGTGTATGTGAAAGGGGTAGCATATCCAATGGCATGTATACATATAATGCTGACATGAAAACACCGTGCTGCAAAACAGGTCAAAGCAAATGTATTTTCCCGAGTACCTGGCTCTTCTGCGTTAGGAAACAAGCGCTGCTTGTGCACCAGGCACATCTGCCAATTCATCTACAAAAGAGCCAGCTAAGGAGATAGGAGCAATGCTTCCTGGCTTTTGGCTAAGATCAGGTGTAAAGGGGATAGCATGAACACCTAGGGACGGCTCTGGATAAAGTTAAATTGAACTTGAAAATTAACAAACATTTGTTATACATGTTATTAACATCAGGCATGGTAGTATGTGTCTGCAATGCCAGTATTCAGAAGTTGAGACTAGAGGACCTGCAAGTTCTAGGCCAGCCTAGGCCAGCTTCATAAAAAGATCCTGTCTCAAAAGAAACAAACAAATAAGACACCCCCAAATAGAAATAAATTACTGATATTTCAAGTACTAATATTGGTACTTCAATTTAAAAATTTTAAATCACCCTTGCCTCTAAAAAATACATAATTATGTAGTCTACTTCAAACAATATAGAATGAGGAGGAAGGAGTAACAGGTGAACGATTAGCTATTTGCTAACAACTGATTAAACTAAGCTAGGTTTATAAGAAATTGTGTGTGCAGACATATCTGGTGTGTGTGTGTATGTGTGTGTGTCTTCGTGACCATGCTTGGTGATTGAGGCCCTGAATTCAGTTCCCAGCACTGTGTGTGTATATGTGTATGCATGTGATTTTCTAAAATAATATAATAAAACTGCTTCAAAGATTGCATCAGTCTTTTAAAAATGTTATATGTTAAAATTATTTACATTCAGCACTTAATTAGACTTGGGGTTATTAAAAACAAAAAGAAAAAAAGACAAGTTGTAAGGGAGATGGTTACGGGTACTAGGAGAAAGTAGAGGAAGACAAGACTGGTTAAATGGTCAATATACACTGTATAAATGTGAGGAACTTTTAAAGAATAAAAACTAATGTTTAAAAATTATTTAAATAATTCATATTAGCATTTATTATAACAAAACAAAGGCAAATTTAAGCCTATTCAGAAAATAAAGGAAAAATTAAATTTGGTAATTACCTATTTAAATTGCCTAATGAGTTTAGCAAATCACATGGTATGGCCATGAAGTCTGCAGAGTGGTTCAAAAAGCTATAAGGTACTGTGTTTTACTTCCAATTAAGAAAAACAACCTATGAAATAAACTAGGTAAAGCTTTTAACTAACATTCTTTCAATTAATGAGGAAGTTCTACATAAATTTTCAGGAAAAAAACCAAGGGGGATCGAATTACATGTAATGCTTTTTCACTTTCTCTTTGAAATGCTCATTTTAAGTACATTAATACATACATATATACATACATACATACATACATACATACATACATACATATGAATACATAACATGAAGTTGAGAAGGGGCTGGGCCTGCAGTTGGGTGATAGAACAGTTGCCTAACACACACAAGTGCCATGCTCCCACCCCAGCATGGAGGAAGGAGATTCGAATCTTTCAGTGATGGAATACTGCTCATCAGTTCTCTCAGGCAAAGGTGGCATGAAAGTTTGTGGGATGTTGTCTTCGAGCCAGCATGCCGAAAGATCTCAGAAATACTGTATACTGTGTGCTTTCACACTGCATTATCTCTTTAGACAAGCACAGGTAAGAAAACCCAGTGTCAGAAATGCATCCTGCTGTGTAGCAAGCAGACAATGGCAGTGTTGCTCCATTGTCATGCTGCCAGACTAGCTACCCTGCAGTATGACTTCATCAGAATCCACATTCTGCACTTCCCAGATTTCCACACTTACAATCGAACATGCACTTATGGCACTGGAAAAAATTATATGTTCCATAGATCCAAAGTTCCAAGAGGTCTGCTCACCATTGTCTTGTGACTCTAGCACAACAACCAGCACACCGACCATGTAGCCTGTACATGTGACTGGTACTCTGTGTCAGAGAACCTAGCAGGCAGAGCCATCTTTAATCTGTGGACTGTGTGAGCCACACTGATAACCATGAATGCAGCATAGCATATTACAATACATTTACATAAAACAAACAATTTCTAGGTTTTGTCTATCTGTGAGTGAGCTAGTTTGTTTTGTAAACTCTCAAGCTTGAAAACTTGAACTTTGTAGACCACAACTTTCTGTCACAATGTCAAAAGGCAGAATATGCCTATTAGAGGCTAGTAAATGACAAATGTTAAAACACCCCAGGAATCTGCTGGTCAGTCAACAGAACAGAGAAGACTCAAAAATGACTAGCTGACACATGTATGTAAAAGGACTCTTACGATTTCCAAAGATGGGGTTGGGGATTTAGCTCAGTGGTAGAGCGCTTGCCTACCAAGCGCAAGGCCCTGGGTTCGGTCCCCAGCTCCGAAAAATAGAAAAGAAAAAAAAAAAAAGATTTCCAAAGATGTTCCTTATCATATACTGTCATCTTCCCTTGCAACTAATACAAAACAATTACTGACAATTGAGACTGTGACATCAGTTCACGAAACACAAGGTTTCCAAAGTATCCAACTCAGAAACAGAATTGGAACTGAAAAGTTATGTACACTAATTACATACAGCTCACTAATGACAAAACACTACAAATGAAGGCTCCATTTTCCCAGCAACCACTCCACGGTGCCACAACACTGCCCTCGTTGTTTGTTCCTCCACATTCCCGGGCCCTGGCTGGCATCCCTACTCCCTTCCCGGGAGTCTCAGGCACTAAAGCTGCTCTCACCAAGGACACCAGCACCACCGTTGGTGCTCAACCCGCGATGCTCTTGCTCTTCTTTCTCTCTTAATTTTAAAACCAGTGCACTTTGGTGTCGTGTGGCCATGCTGTCCCTGTGACCTCTTCACTGTTACCACTCCAGGCTCCTCTTCTCCCAGTCACTTAATGAAGCCCTCCAGAGTCTGTTCTTGGTTTTCTTTTCTGTTTTTCCCATCTCCATGAAAAATGCATGAACTTCAAGGGACAATCTGGGTACAAACCCCCTCCAAGTCTCTGAATCTTTACTCCAACTACCTCTTGGATAGATCTGTCTTCTTTCATGACAGACAATTCCAAACTCACTCTATGTTCCCTAATTCACAAGAGCACCACCATGTTAATGAACTACTGCAGGCAGTTATTCCCCTGCTCCTCCTTCCTGCCCAAGTCCTATCCATTCTACTTCCTAAACAGCCTTGACTCTACCCCATAGTTCACACTGGCATCACTCTGCCAACCTCACACCCCTGTTATAGACTCCCTCCTCCTTATCCATTCTCCACACGAGTGCAAGGATGTTTCTCTGCCTGTACTAATCAGTAATTCCCTATTTCCCTCACTGCTCTTCAGACAACCTCCAAAGTCCTCCAAGCAGCTAACAAGGTCCGTTACTTCATCATTTTTATGACAGCCTGAACTCCTGTAGCTTTCATCACATGCTTTGCTCCAGCCACAGAGAACACAAAGCTGCCTCTGGCTCCCTGATATTCTTTCTAGAACAGTTTTCCAAGTCTAGATGTTTCTTCTTTTTTCCAGTACAGATCTTATAACACCCCTTCCCTGACCCTCAGAGCCTAGATCACAATTGCTCCTGTGAGCTACCGTGCCACTCAGAACTTCTCTTGTCTAAGGAAGTGACACATTACACAGCGGAATGCTGTGGTCCGTTACGTGCTGCCTCCTTCACCACGCTGGAAGCAGGGACAAGTCAGACCCTTGGGACTGCACTACAACTGAAACAGAGTCACTAATACGTATTTGCTGAGTGGCAGAATTCAACAAAGAAAAGTCAATAAACATACACGCAAACATTGCTTTAATTTCTTTTTTATAAACTTACCCCAGAGTCCTAGTCAGTAGTTCCTTACCTGAGCTAGAGGTTGCCTGGTAGCTACTTCCAGTTCTTAGGTAACATGGAGCCTCTGTAAGCTACCTTCTCTAACTGACTGTGTGAAACATTCTTCTCAGCTACCTTCCTTGAAAATCTTTGACGTTTCTCTTTTTTATTACTGGTCTCAACATTTTAATTGCCTGGCTGCATGCTTAATATAGTTCCTCTCCCAGTAGCTCCAGGAGGCAAGGCCTGCCTCTCCTTCACTCCCCATTATCTATTAGCACTTGGTACTTGCCTAATTCACAAGGGATTCTGGATATGTCTGATGAGGAGTGGAACTTATCAAGGACTAATACAGTTTCTACAGAATCATGTCCACCCTTGTAAAAATTAACTCCTCTATAAAATAAATTTTTGTCAGTATCACTAGTCAACAAACTCCACAGATTTCTGAAAAAGTGCTCTCTTTACTTTTGTGAGGTACAGTACTACAGTAGGTAGGGGCCGACAACAATGAAGACAGGTACCAAGACCAGGAAACTCTGCCATCGTCCCCTTAACTACTAGGCATTAACAAGCAAGAAAGCTGGAAGAGAATCTCTTGCCTTTCAGGCTCTTCATGTGGCCTTCTTTGCAGTCTTGCATGAGTTTGAGGGTCCACTTGTGCTGAGCTCCGATACACTGCCAAGCAGGATCACCAGGAGCATGGAGGTCAGAAAGATACCTGAAAAGGCCAAGCAAAGGCTCCTGTTACAACAGCAAAGGTGAAGGCTGATATATTGGAACATTATTACTGTTTCTTTAAAGAAAAACTAAAATTTAAACAACTAGTGAGGCCCTTGCCAATATTTGTCTTTAATGCTTAGTTTATATTGAAATATACTACATTATTTTCATTCAATAGCAAATGACAAAGCTATTTTTCTTTTTAAAATTGAATGTGTATGTATATTTTGCCTTCATTATGTAAGAGTATCTATCATGTGCGTTCCTGGAGCTTGTAGAGGTCAGAAGATGGTATTGAATTTCCTAAAAGTGGAGTTACAGGCAGTTCTGAGCTGCCATGTGGGCACTAGAATTGAATGTAGGTCGTCTAGAAGAGCAGCTAGTGCTTTTAACACAGCTGGAGAGTTTTAATTTACCTCTTGCCTAACAGTCAGCAAAAAAGACAAAGCCAATTCGACAAAGGCCAAAGACTGTAAGGTTCTGGTGAGAATATTTCTTTACATTTAAACTTACTTTTTATTTTATTTAAAGAAAAATATGACAGAAGAAAACCAAAGGGGTAGATAGAGTGAAAAGAAAAGAAGAGGGGGAACCAAGACAGAGAGACAGATGAAGAGAATGGGGAAGGAAGAAACTAGCTGGCCAATAGTGATCAGAATTCCATCTCACATCTGCCAATCACACTAGGTTTACTGGACCCTCCTATCCTCCTCTACTCCTACAGATACAAACATAGCAAACAAATCACATTACAGTAGGCATTAACTATAGCCATGCAGTGCTAAACTGTTCAACCTAACCTTGGGGTGGGGGTTCTTTTTGTTTGGGGAAGAGGAAGAAACTAACTTTAACAGTCCCTTCTCTCAAGCTTTTTCTATTGAGATTCATTTCTTCAAACCTAGATGGGAGCCAGCAGAGGAAACTGGGTGAATTCGCCACCCCATCCCCACCCCCCAGTCTCTTCTGGTATAAAATACGGCCACTGGATGGCAATGTGACACTATTCTACAATGACTTAAGTATGAGGCCACTAAAATTTAAGGTTTCTTTGAGGGCATGCACTTACTTCTAGGGAGTAAATTAATTTACAATTGAGAAACTAATTCTCTATAAAATGTAATGCAGATGGATGCTTTTCAATAGTTCTTAAAATATTTAAAGTTTTCTTTGTACAAGAAATACTCAAATCCATATAGACAATTTGAATATATTTTCTGTCAAACATTCCTCATTTGGCCCTGAGCCCTTATATAACGCACATATATTAACTCTAGAAGGAAGTTCAAATGAACTTACTGCACTAAAATACTTTTTAACCCTCAGGTTAAAAAGTTGCCTTGAGGTTAAAAATTTGTGGTCTATGAAAATGTTCATTGATGGTTACAAGCTGTGACCTTAGCCGTGTCCTAATTACTGTGGGGCATACCCACATCTCCTCAGTAGTGGTTACTCATTACTCAGACATCTCAATTAGCAGCTAATTAGAGGAGAAACAAATCTATTTTGTAATAAGTTCACAACAAACAAAACGCTGAATAGAAACCTGACGTGCATTTAGGAATCCACCACACAACCCTGACCTTCATGAGCTAACAGCTCAGAGACCTGACTCCCCAGAGAGCAGCAACTCTGCCCCCTCAGCACCATGACTGTCTGCCCTCCCTGTGACTGTCCACAAGCTGCAAACATCTATGTTTACCTGATGAAAGTGGGAAGCCAACTTAAAAAAAGGGAGGAAGGGGGAGAGGGGAATGGGAGAGGAGGTAAGGGGTAACATTTGAAATGTAAATACATAAAATATCCAAGAAAAATAATTTTTTAAAAAAGGATTTTTGCCCATATAAAGAAGGCACCTATAAGCCGTCCTCATTTATGAGAGCACTACCCTCAGAAGAAAACCACACTCCAACAAATTACACTTAGCTTAGTATGAGGAATTCAATGCAAACAAACTTCCCCAAATCCACTCCGATATATTCCTCTCCCAAGAGCTGTTCTCTTTTCTTATTTGGGATATAAATGCAGCAAGTCAGAGCTTACGTCTTCCCTTCCCTAAGAACATACGTTCTGTTCTTTCCTGCTGAGGATAATCCACTGCAACACCTCCCGACATGGCTGCTTTGCATCTGGATATTTCAGAACTCCTAACACTTTCATTCAGGCCCAATTCACTATCTACACAAAGCACAGCACTATTCTTGTACAGAAGATGCATCCTTTCCCTTGTGATGTTCCTGGCTAGGGCTGCAGGCAGTACACCACTTGGGCTCTTTAGCAGTTGCCCAGCATAAAATTGTAAATCTCTTTAGATCATACACTATGACCTTAAAAGTTTTGATAATCCTATACCATCTTAACAGAAAATTGAAGAAGCTGAGAAACATTTTATATAGAAAGATAAAGTTACTGTCTCAAAAAAATCTAGAAAATGTTTCGGTTGGTAAGTACTATGTTAGTTCTAGACCTAAATAAGTTTCTTTTCTTTTTAGCATCAAGCTTAAAACTAGCAGTTTCAGTAAAAGAATCTATGTTTAGTGGTACAAGTTACTGCTTTTCTTTTTAAATTATATACTAGAGAACATTTTGAAGAAGGCGTTTTGGAAAGGTAGGGAGGTGGGGTGAAGAATCTTAATTCTGATGAGCACAGATTCAGAGTTTTAGAATTTAAGGAGGAATATTTTCAGTGAAACTCTGGGCTCAATTCTCAGGAAACAAAACAAAGGAAATCTAAAAGCCTTTCCAGCCACCTTCTTTGGGATTCTCAACAGCTCCAGGAGTAGGGACACACTGGGGAAGAGAGAGAGAGAGAGAGAGAGAGAGAGAGAGAGAGAGAGAGAGAGAGAGAGAGAGAGAGAGAGAGAGAGAGAGAAGAGAAGAGAGGAGAGAGGAGAGCGCTGAGCACTGCTTCTTGCTAAGCTGCATGGAAGAGGATACCTTCAGTTATGCCCAGGGGAGCAGGCAGAGCAGCAGTGAACTATCACTCCTACTGTGGATGGCAGAGTCAAACACACACAGCTGTGCACAGGCTGTCTCTGGCTTTACTTGGTGCACACAGGACCTATCGCCATAGATGTTAAAGTCAAACAGACTTGACCTGGTTCTGAGCTCAGTTTTAATCCACTAATAGCTAGAAATGTAATTTTAAAAGTTAATCATCAGATTGCTCAGTGCCTTCTCAAAGTTGTAGCCACAAGTTAATGCACTTCTTGAAGCACATTTAGCTCACTCATGCAGGAGGAAGCAAGCTAACCTTCTAACACACAAGCAGCAAAGCTTCAAGGCGCTTAGCTAACTCACACCGAGTTTATTTCAACTTTAAATTGTGCAGTTTTGCAAGCCAGGGAAGTTCCTCAACTATAACATTTCCTCAAGGCAGAGAAGAAAGGAAAGGGTGGGCTCTGACACCAGATAAGCAATTGTTGGGGCTGTGTATGCTGGACCCTTTGGCCAGAAAGGAAACACAGTTAGCACCCAGCCCAGTGTGGGCACATGGCCTGCATTTCCTAGAAGCAGCAATCAGTTCACTGTTCTCTGGATCCACTGCTAAATCCTCTGTCCTGCATCTGCTCCACTGTTAGCCTAGAAGATAGCTTAGCCCCTCCTTCAATGCACAGACAGCAGTGTCCGGGGACAGGCTGTCTTTCCAGGCCTACACACAGTATTTTCAATGTCCATAAGATGACCACAGGCAATACATATGCATGCATATATGAAGTCATTTTAGAGCTACTGAAGTTTTAGTAAATTTCATTAAAGAAGTCACTGAATTTGGGAAAGAGCCCTTTATTCTGAGTTCAGACCCCACTTAAGATAGCATAGCAGAAAACCAAGTCAGTATTTTTAAATCTTAGTTACAAAACTCTTGTTAATTTATGTTTCATCTGCAAATGCAGTGTAGGCTCTGCACAGCTACAACTCACTGCCTGCTCCTTATGTGCTAGGTTCTGAGCCGACTCCCTAAGAAGACCAGCTCCTCAACAGCCCTGAGCCAGTCGTGCTGCTTGCTCTGTTCACTCTGCCGATGAAGAAACTGAAGAGCAGGACTCCAGAGCAGCGAGAATGAAAGGCTCATTCCTCTCGGCATCTCCACTGCCCTGTGAATCCAGCTCCTCTAACACTGCTGAGTATTTCTGAATGTATTGCCAACTGAAAACTATTCCCACAGTTACTTCTCTCGATGATCACTACAGACATGTAAATCTGTATATTTTCTAGGGAAAACCCTCCTATCCTTCACTACTGTCCAGCCATGGTACACTTCTGAGCTATAATTTCCCACCTTATGGAGTTTGGCATTTGCAGGTGCAGAGCCTAGTCAACCAGGGGAGTCAGGTGGTAACCATTACTGAGCAGGAAAAACAGGTCTGAGCGATGAGACTGCTTTTCCTTCAGCCAACCTGGCAGGCTGTCTGTCCTGCGGGGGCGGGGGCGGGGGCGGGGGTGGGGGTGGTTGAGGGTAGGGTGGCTCTATAATGGCTCCCAACTTATTTATATTCCAGGAATATTCATGTCCTAACCAAATACCCCCAAATTTCTATTGTCTTCCCTTTTACCATTTCATCAGTCCTTTGATTCGCCCAAATTAGTTTTGTGGGTTTTACAATATACTCAGTACAGATATGCAATTTACCAGAGTTCTTGCACATGGTTTACCTTATGTAACGCTTCTGGTCATGTAAGGTTGACGGAGTCTCGAGCAGTTTCTTTAGAAGTAACTCTCTTAGATCTTCAATTCCTGCCTCTACTTCAGCATAATCTATTTTTAAAAGATGCAAGATTTACAGAACTGAATTTAAAATCACTTTCAGAAAGCAGAATACTGGTTGCTTTTTGACTCAGAAGAGACACAAGGGACCTTTGTGGAGGGATCAAAACACACCATCTCAAGTGTATAGGAGGCCATGAGCATTCGTCAGAATTCAGTGACCTGTAACATGTAAGGTCTGTGCATTTCACTGCATGTAAATTTCACCACAGTAAAGAAATAAATTCTGCTTTCTGAGGCCTTATAGATTTCATTCTTTTAAATTTAATAAGACCTATGGTATTTCTCCTAGTTAATAAGTTTTTAACCATAAGATATTTAAGCTTTTATTTTCTGTAACCCAGTATAGAAAGTAATTTTGAAAAGTATTGAGTTTGCGTTAGAGTAAGAGTAGAACTCATAAATACATGGTTTTAGCTTGAAAAGGGAGGACTGAAATGCAGATTTTCACATCTGTGAAAAACTTGCTGCTGCCTCTCTCTAGTACAAAAGTTTTTAATGCACTGTGGTTAAAACAACAGCAGAGCATCTGAGACCGGCCCTCGCCTCCCCATGAACACTCACTCCCACCACACAGCAGTAAGAAAACCCGTGAGGTTACATTGCACTCATTGCTTTACGTTTTAAAGAAAGCACCATATAAACAAGACTCAGGACAGAAGTGCCACTCTTTACAGAATATACACTCTTTACAGAGTATACACTGCACATTCCTCCTGCAAAAGGAAAAGACAGGTCTAAAAGTAGTAAATAAGTCTTACATTTCTTGAAAACTTGCACCTCCGTTTTCCCAAAGAGCGATTTGGCTTTTTCATAATCATTAATAACCACATCATAATCCCCCTTGAAAATAAGAAACACGTTGTGAAATCATTAGGGAAGAACAGTGAGCACAGGGTTAATATAAAATATACCACATACCTTAACCATCTGTAAGATCAGCAGCATCTGCACACATACATATGCTGTACCTTTTGAATGTTCCGTTTGATATTGAGAGGAAGGTTGAAGAGAAATTTAAACCGCTGAAGCACGTTGAGTGCATTCCTAGTGGAATCTGCCTTGTCTTTCCGACCTAACACTTCTTGAAACAATGTGTCAGCAGTATTACTTGCTCCTGTTGTAAACAGAGAGAAAGGATGATCGGTGACAATGACCTAAATCTGAGCACTAAAAGCAAATGGTAACGTTACACTGCACTGAAATTCAGTAAACTTTTTTAAAGTTACCAATATAGAGATCTTTTACAGTTTGCTAAAATAAAATGTCTAGTTTTTAAGTCCTTTCATATGTTAAGAATGGTATCTAATTAAAGCAGCAACATTTACTAAATAAGCTCAAATCATTTTCTCCAATATGCATATATACTTATTTTAACTCTCTAAATTTTATAATAATTCTGGGTATTTAAAGAACATGCACGCGTGCGCATGCGCACACACACACACACACACACACACACACACACACACACACACACGCACACCGCACCACTTAAATTTTATTAATTCTGCATCATATTACAGGTAATAAACGGGATATGGGAAACTGTTTTCAGAAAAGTATTTTTTAAAAGTCATTACAACTAACTCTCCTTCTTGATAAAATTATCCCTCAATGTTGCAAGCATAGAAAATTATATGAACTTTAAATAACAAAATTTTAATACATCACTACTGTTTCTTAAATCAGCTAAAAAAAAAATCATGTATGACCACGTATGACTCTTTCTTTTAAAAAGTACAAATTACACATATCACTTTAAATAAAAGCTGTTTTTCTAAGGCAAAATTTGCTGTATACAAAAATAGTTTAAATTTTGCAACATGTGAATTAATTTTAATTAGCTACAAGGAAAAGAGAGAGCAAGAATAAAGTGCTTTCAGCTGTTTGACCTGCTTGTAAAGTTTCTACATTATCTGGTCTAGTGACTATACTTTAAGCAAAGATGAAAAACTCACCTCGCCTCGCTGGGTGGCTTGCACACCACAGCCACACTGTGGGTGGCCTGATCCTGTTAAAAGTCGTCTTTGTAACATGATTGTTTTATCTAAATAATGTTTAAATTCTGTTGAAATTTTAAAGGCCTGATATAAAAACTTCGTTTGGTCAAGAGAACTGTTTTTCCCACATGTTATTTAATGTGGATACTAAACCTCTATTGTGGGATGAGAAATACATTTCCTTGTCACCAAGCCACGTAATGAAGGCTTGAGTGAGTACTGAAATCTGATTAGAATTTTAAAACTTCTTCAGAAAAAAAGTATCATAAAGCATTTGCTTATCATTTTAAAAGTATAAACATCATTGAGTTTAAGCTTTGTAACTTAAACTTCACACAGAACAGAATCTTTTCTGTTTATTTATTTATTTACATGTAAAGTATGGGCCGAATACTAGCAAATTCCTTTTTCTATGCAATGAAAGAATTCAGAGTAAACAGTCTGAATTCAAATTCTTCTCATCATTTTAAAGTAATAAAAAAATTCCAGCTAATAATTTAAACTCTAAAAATATGAAAAGAAGAACAGGTAGAAAATATACTTACTCTTGAATAAAATATAATTTTTTCTAGAGATAATTTTATAGGAAGAAACATAAACTGAAATTAAACTTTATGCCAAAATTTGTGAACTGAGAACCTGAATTTATACAAGGTTGAAAATTATACAGACAACTTCTGCAAATAAACTATGATTTGCTGTGATTTGTACTGCACTCACAATAAAAATTCAGTTCCTAATTCTGACAACTGGGAAAGACATTAAATGATACAATGTTTCAGAGCAATGTAACTAAGATCTATCTACACATCACATATAATCACCAGCAGTCACAAATGTTCGGGGGTCTCTTCTAGGACTGCAAGGAGACAGAAACCTTGTGCAGAGGAATGGGGGTGCTCACCATATGTGGGCTAATGATGCAGACAAAAGTATCAGCTGGGTATCCACAAAACCATCCCACCAAAATCCTCCATGTGTGTTAATCCACATACACCTTGCTCTTTCCCTCACACCAAGAATGTCCAATTTTAAGGCAACTGACAAGGTTTTGGATGTTCACTGTTGAACACAGAATAAAAGTATGGAGATTGGATGGACATGCATGCATGCCTTTGCCCTAAGACACACGATTTAGTAGACGATGGTGCTGGGCCTCAAATATCCTTTACCCTTGTCTGAAAATGGCCTCCTCATCAGTTCATTTGGATAATGATTATCATTGTCTCACACATGGGCCCCAGAAACAAACTAACTGCAAAGCCATTATGTCCACCACAGTGGCCACTACAGTGGCTGGGCCCACAGAGCAGTAAAATGTACCCTAGGGTAGCAAGGGAAGAAGTTGCTTTCACACTAGACACTAATCCATTGCACTCATACCTGTCTCTTACAGACACCTAGAAGACCGACTTATGCCATTCTAATGGTGTCTTATAATTTCAGGCATGTTTATTTAGAGTAGACATTATGCTGTCTTCTATTTCAAGGTGAAAACACTGATCTCTTTCTTTGTAAGGGCAACTTGAAATGGGAGATCACAGAAGTAAGATGTGTGTATGTGTGTCTGTGTGTGTGTTGTGCCTCATAGGAATCTAGGGGCTGGAACAATGCAGGATGGTTCCCAACCATCACAGTTTGCCCCAGGGAAAGACAAAGTATTGAGAGGAAAAGCAAATGTGAAAGCAACTGGAGAATTAAAGTACCTCAAAAATGCACACTGATACTTGGCAAAGGCAGGGCCTCCCAAAGACCAAACCTATTCTGAGTGCCTCTGTTTCAACAGGCGCCAGGATGACTAGATAGTTGCTTTCTGTAACTGAGTGACAGAACACAGTAGCTGAGACAGTGTACACTACTTACTCACACAACCATGTCACATCCCAGAGCCCTACAGATCCACATGGTACACACACACACACACACACACACACACACACACACACACACACACTTATTTATTTGGAAGGCAGCTTGACAACAGAACCATTTAACAAAACAAGAATAGGTTTCTCAGTAGGGTTTAAAACGCTTCCCAACAAAGGTTTCAGACCAAGTTTATAGCAGCAGGCATGAATCTAAGGCTCACGAAGGTGTCAGCTACCCTCATGTTAGTCACACCCTATTGCACTGGTGCATGTACCATGCCTGGCAGTTCAATTCAATAGCATGCTGGATCCATGCTATTGGGTAAGACTGTATTGATATACAAAGCTCATTTGCCCGATTTAATACAAAAAAGATGTAGTTAAAGCCAGGAAGATACTTGGTGATCAACTCTGAGGAATTCCTGATTCAGGTTACGCAATTATATGTAAAACTCAATTATATTGTATAAACTCAACAAAATTTTCTCCTCTATTCTCTCCTTGTGTCCTAAACTGGCTCCTTTACCCAAGACTAGAAATGTAAATGCCTCACAAACCATGTTCCTTTTTTAATTGCATTTATGCAGCCAATGTTCCAATGCTCCCATCTTTATTCTGCCTGCCATGGGCTCCTTGTTTGAGCTATTGAGCTCACTACAACTGTGCCCTTTCTCTGGTCTCCTATGGAATTCAATCTATGCTGATCCCATGGCGCCTACTCTTCTAAGCACGCCATCACATAGCTTCCTTACTGAGCTCTTTAAGTGCTCGCCATCTTCAGGACTAATTCTACTCTAAGAACTCTGTTGGGCACAGCAGGCATTCATATCGCTCCCTCACTACCTTGCAGCCTGTCTCCTCCCTTTAGTGCTGCTGAAGCCCTGTCAAGAGCCACACCTGATCTACCTACCCCACTGCCTCCCTGCCCTCTCTGCTTATCTGTGCAGTTGTATCCTGTGTCTCTCTTAAGATGCAAAAATGGCTTTGGTAAAATTCAGAACATATTCATTTTAACGAGGTTTATGACTTGATGCTCAGAGGCAAAAGCCCAACAAACCCAAGACAAGCAACAATCACAGGAGTAATAAACAAAGGGAAGGGTTTTAAGTCCTGTTAAGTCCAGAAACTTGGATGGAATGTCCAAGGATTCCAATACTAACACCAAGGAAAGCCTACACCAATCTTTCCAAAAAATATTTTCTTACTGACATCACTGGACCTATGAAGAAATGGTTACATAAGGGCCCAGGATGTTCTACTCATGGGACTAAACTATGAGACATAAAAATAAAATTCACTTTGTTTCATAACCCTGAATTCACACAATCTCTAAACATCTACATGAGGTTGCTTTGATTTTTTAACCCTTCTCTATAAGGGAATTGTATATTCAAGGATTATCTTATGAACATAATTATTTCATAGTACACATTGACTACATGTGTGAAACATAACTTACATTTAAAACATGTAATAGTTTTAATAATAGTACAAATTAATTTATCTCATCAATTTCTTCTAAGTTATTAGGGTAAGTATCTTGGAATGTTAGAAAAAGAACAAAAGGGGAAATGGAGGAAACACAGAACTTAGGGTCTGTTGGGCCTACAATTTTTACAGAATGTTCTAGAGTGTGTCCCTTTGGAGAAATGCAAAGTGTAAATAAACAGACACCGCCTGGGCTTCTGCTGTGCAGGAGCTGAGGCTCTCTGCCCTACACACTTGCAGATCTGACGACGGAGACTCAGGTGTCCACTCAGTAGTAACCCCGGCTGCTATCATAGTGCCTGTCTGTTTTCAGGTAGCAAATTACAGTTCTTGAGAAATGTAACTTCAGACTATGGTTTCTAATAAGTAAAATGCAAACAGACTCATTCCTTCAGGTTTTTAAGTCATTATTTAGAAGTAAATGCTGAAACACAACTCAAGCCTTGCCTGGGAAATCCCTCAGAACTAACTGTACTATACCTGGCTATAAAGGCCATTCATAGTCTCGGGGAGTAGAGCAAACTTACTGTTGAGGACATTCTCCAATTTCTGTGTCATGGATCCTTCTACTTTTTCTGTTCCGTCTGCTTCTAGTTTTTGATGGATAGCTAAGAAAAAGCAAACAAACCTAGTTACCATGTGGGCCACTTTAATGAACAGAAAGATACAAAAGCCTTTTAAAGTCATTAAGAAATAATTTTATAAATTGTTCTATTATTTTCATCATTCAACAGTAACATAAATATGCAATTTTCTGGGAAAAAAAAACAAGATGTACTACTTAAATTGTTCGCGGATTAACATTATCCAAGTAGCATATAATACACACACTCAGAAAAGAAAAAGAGAAAGTGGAACTTCGGGTACTGTGGGCCTTCGGCAGGATCTTCACATGTGCCCATAGGAAATCATTCTTCTACCTCAGCTTTATTTTTCAAAATAGAAAGTACTGCTATTTGAGTTCTACCAACCTCAAAAAATTTAATTTCAGATCTGGACTATCACATGGGGAATATATATTAGTCCACCTATATTCCCAATAATTTCCTGGAGGTTCCATGGAAACATTTCAGAACACAAGTCAATGCACCAACACTGGATAAAGAAAGTATGTACAGGGGTGTTTACATTCCTTAACTCTGATAAAGAATACTGGAGAAGGAAATCACTTAGTAATATATTTAGAGCTGTTCCCCAGTGAAGAAGGAAGGTTTAAAACAGCTAGCAGACTTATTTTGGTTAGGAATCAAGACTATGATTTCCAAGGTTAAAACTGTGACGTAATGAAGCCAGCACAGCAAACACTAGTTGAACTGTGACTATGCATGAAGGCTGCATGAACTTCAGAGGTGCATGTGTCATCTCTGACAGTGATGTGCATCCGGATTTATATCTGAAGGACGAGAAGACGGTGGCAAATAAACATGTCTGAGGAGGTCACAAAGCCAAACTTGGAATGTGAACTCAGGCAGCCAGGTTCTAGTCCTCAAAACCTCATCCCATGCTGCCCACACAGCACAGATCAGTAACTCACACTACCTAGGCTTCTGTTTTCGTGTCTGTAAACCGAGCGCAGTAAACTTTCTGTGCCTTTAGGGAACTGTATTCACTTGTAATAAAGAAGTTTCTCCTCACAACACTGGCAGAAGCAGCCTAGATTTCTACTTTTTGACATAATTTGCTCAAGTAAAACCCAAATGCAAGATGTTTCACTCTGTTGTCTTTCAGTGAACTAAGCATCACTTTTGAATATTAAGTGGGTACTCACTAACATTCAAATGGTGAGTCTGTTACAGATTCTGACTGGTTACCTAGACACAGGTGCCAGATTTATGTTTTACAAATAAACAAGCCTGCTTTATGTAAATGTGTATGTGTTTATTTCTTTTATGAGACTTCTATAACTCAATCTGACACACTGGTCTTTTAAAAACCTCAGAAAGTTGTTAGAATTTAAATTCAGTGTTCAAACAGTCATGAATATGTTCTCGACTCCAGAGAATATTTATTTTCTGTTCAGTGTAATTAGCCTTTAATCCTAATTTTATTCTTAATACTATATTTTCCTGTAATGTTACCTCAATTTTGTTTTACATCCTAAAACACACAAACTGTTCCTGTACTGCATTGAATCAACACATTCATAAAAAGGAAAACAAATAGACAGAGAAGGAATAGTCACTACATTTTTTAAATTGTCTGTGTTGATTCAGAGTGAAGAAAATGTGAGTCTTTACTGGCTTAAACTTAAATTACACAGTAGAAATGACCCAGCATATTTCCACACATCAAAGCTTAAACTTACATTCACCTTGTAAAGTTAAATGGAAGAGAATGTCCCTGTGCCTAGGCATTAAAAGGTGAACTAGGAGACTGCTGCAGGAAGGCAGATCTACCCAGCACACTTAACACAGCCGCGATGCTCTGACAGTCTTGGTTGCAAAAGCAGAGCTGGCCCACGTGAATGCAGCTCACCGTCCTGAGTGGGAAGGCAGCACAAGTTCCACAGCCTCACTGCAAATGTCATTCTCTAAGTGAAAAGTGACAATACAGGAAACTGTGCGGTCACATTTTCTGATGCTAACATAAGCCATCACTGATCAGCAGGTCAAGGCGGGGTGACCTGGTTCCCTGAGCTCAGTTTACAGTCCTTTCTGCTGACAGAGCAACTTCCTCCAACCCATCTCTACCACAGCAGAGCCACTGTCAAGCTGTCAGCCAAGCATGAGGACTAAGAGACACTGGGATCTGATAAAAGCAATCCTATTTTCCAGAAAATTAAACCAAATAACCCAATGTCTGGTTCATTTGGCCTTTTATTTTCTCTGAAAACATTTTTAAATAGAATAACTCAATAAGCAACTGGGTATATGATCACAGGTTTGTTATTGTTTCTAATCTATTAAAAACTTAAATATGTGCAGTAGTTGAACATCATAAGCTTAAAGTTAAGAAACAAAAAGGTATTATAAGAGCACTAGTCAAAGAAAAATTGAAGTTCTAAAAAAGTGTCTGTTCTTTCTTTTGAACTACATCATTGTTTCATTTAACTTGAGTAAAATCCACACTGAGTAAAATATGAAACTGCAACTTCAGTCAAAAAATTCAATATGCTTAAGCATGCACTTACATAGATGCTACTGTTAAATAAGCCACTAAGGAAGGGAGGGAGGGAGGGAGGGAGGGAGGGAGGGAGAGGGAGAGAGAGAGAGAGAGAGAGAGAGAGAGAGAGAGAGAGAGAGAGAGAAAGAACACGGAGGCACGTTATCTGTAAGAATGCATTGCTATGGGGTTGGGGATTTAGCTCAGTGGTAGAGTGCTTGCCTAGCAAGCGCAAGGCCCTGGGTTCGGTCCCCAGCTCCTAAAAAAAGAGAAAAGAAAAAAAAAAAAAAGAATACATTGCTATGCAAGGCTCTATTACATGCTCTAACCACTGTGCTTGCTGCTGGCCTGTATGAGGCAGAACATTAAAGCCAGAGCAGAGACTATTTCCATAAACAACCAGAGTAAAAATGTTATAGTCTCTGTCATGCAGTCATTATCTTCATTTTTTTTTTCCTTACAGCTACCCTTAAAAGCATGGCCATGGTTAGTTCCAGATCTATATAGATAGACTGCAGCTTAGTCATGTTAATGTCCCAGCCTCTGAAGGTTATACACTTTGTAAACAAGAGATGGACAGGATGAAATATGTATTTTGCTAATTCAAATTCATTAAAATGCCCATTAAACATTTGGTTTCTATTAAATATCATAGAAAACTTCTGTCAGTGCTATAGTTTGGGTGATGACTGTCCTCCAGGATCTGGCATGTGGAAGGTATGATTACATGTGACAGTACTGAAGGTGGGTCATTTGGGCACGCCCTCAACGGGAGTACTGTTGCTTTGGGCCCTGCCTCTGCTTCCTTTTTGCCTTCTTTTGAGTGTGTTCTGCCATACGCTCCACCATGACAAGATGCCTCCTTAGAGAACCAAAGCAACACTCCCAACCCCCACAAACCTAGGCAAATTAGAACAAAATCCCGGAATCCAAGAGCCAAAATAACCCCTTTTTCCTTGTAAGTCAATTACCACAAATGTTCAGTTATAGTAACAGAAAGCTAACACAGTGGTTAAATCATGTTACATTTGAATTGGGCAAGCAACCTATGATTCCTTTTCTTCCCTAATTAAACTACAAATAAAAACTAATAAAAACAATCTCAGCTGTCACATAAAGCCACATAAGAAGGACTCACGTAGGTAACTGAGTCCTAGCACACTGCCTATACTACATCAGACACCAGCAAACACTTGCCAGACAGAAAAGGCCAAACCCCAGCTCAGCTTTAGAATTCCTGGAGTAGCTGCAACACGCAAACAGGTACTGAGTTGCTTGTGTATGGATTCTGCTTTGGTCGCTTTATGTACTGCCAAGAACATTCACTTTGGCAAAGCAAAACAGACACAATTTTGGGGTTGCACCAAAAACAAGTGACTACTCAGATTTAAATGCATGAGCTCCAATGGCATTCAGGGAAATGGTAAAGGAACAGAAGGGTCGAATCAACAGTGCCACTGAGCTCAGAAGGGCCTCTTGCATCTGCTGCATAGTATTAAGCAGCAGAAACATTTCTCAAGCTAAAGGCTTGCTAGGGGCTTGCCTGAACAGCAGCTTGAGGTCCTCAGGAGCATCGAAGCCACCAAAGAGTGGGAGAAAACTGCAAAGTGTAAGTCAGGGAAAGACGCCTGTTGCTGGAAATGACATGATGCTTGACACATTCTGACTAAAATACCAGTGTTTTATGGAAAAAAAAATGAATGCAAAAAAAAAAAAAAAAAAAGCCAAACAGAATAAGATATGGATCAGCAGTAAAGTACTTGACTAGCATGTGTAAGGCCTTGCATTTAATTCCCAGAACCAAACGTTTTGTTTCATTTTGTGTTATTCAATTTATTTTCTGGGCACGTATGGCTGTGCACCACATGCACTCTGTGCACCACATGTCCTGGAGGCCAGAAGAAGGTGTTGGACCCCTTGGAAATGGAGTTATAGCCAGGGATCTATGGGGAATGCAATAATACTATTGTACTAAAAGAATGTAGCAATAAGGTGACTCCTAATGATATTCTGCTATACTCAGATCAGTGCCTTATTCAGTCATAACTGCAGCAGACAGGAACAGTTGCAGAGACCCACAGCCAGATATGAAGAGAGAGTCCTTAGAAAACACAGGTCTAAATGGGATGTCTCCGTCAAATTCCTCTCAGCCCTTAGCCCGAGCTCAGTCAACCGCTCAAAAGGAGAGACAGAGCCTTATTTATAACAGCCAGAGGCTGGAAAGAACCCAGATGCCCTTCAACAGAGGAATGGATACAGAAAATGTGGTACATCTACACAATGGAGTACTACTCAGCTATCAAAAACAATGACTTTATGAAATTCATAGGCAAATGGATAGAACTGGAAAATATCATCCTGAGTGAGGTAACCCAATCACAGAAAAATACACATGGTATGCACTCATTGATAAGTGGCTATTAGCCCAAATGCTCGAATTACCCTAGATGCACAAAACACATGAAACTCAAGAAGGATGACCAAAATGGGAATGTTTCACTCCTTCTTTAAAAGGGATACCCTTTTAAAAAACAAGAATTCTTGAAAACAAGAATACCCTTGGGAGGGGATAGGGAGGCAAAGTTTAGAACAGAGGCAGAAGGAACACCCATTCAGAGCCTGCCCCACATGTGGCCCATACATATACAGCCACCAAACTAGATGAGATGTTGAAGCCAAGAAGTGCAGGCCGACAGGAACCGGATGTGGATCTCTCCTGAGAGACGCAGGCACAATGCGGCAGCAAACCACTGAACTGAGAATGGGACCCCCTTTGGGGGAATTAGAGGAAGAACTGAAAGAGCTGAAGGGGTTTGCAACCCCATAAGAACAACAATGCCAAGCAACCAGAGCTTCCAGGGACTAAGCCACTACCTAAAGACTATACATGGACTGACCCTGGACTCCAACTGTATAGGTAGCAATGAATAGCCTAGTAAGAGCACCAGTGGAAGGGGAAGCCCTTGGTCCCGCCAAGACTGAATCCCCAGTGAATGTGATTGTTGGGGGGAGGGTGGTAATGAGGGGAGGATGGGGAGGGGAACACCCATATAGAAGGGGACGGGGAGGGGTTAGGGGGATGTTGGCCTGGAAACCAGGAAAGGGAATAACAACTGAAATGTAAATAAGAAATACCCAATTTAATAAAGATGGAGGAAAAAAAAAAGAAGAGGCAGAAAGAATGTCAGAGTCAGAGGGTACAGAGAAGAACAAGGCCCTCTGAATCAACCAAGCAAGGCTGTAAGAACTCACAGAGATCCAAGTCTGCACCAGGTCCTCTATGCATATGTTACAGCTGTCCACTTAGTATTTTTATGGATCCTTTAGTGGATCTCTGATTCTCGTGCCTGCTCTTGGAGATCTTTTCCTTCTGTTGGGTTGCCTTGCCAGAATTCGATGTGATGGTTTTGTTTTATCTTAGTATATTCTATTTTGTCATGTTTGGTTGTTACCTCTTAGAAGCCTGTTCTTTTCTAATGAGAAATAGAAAGGGACTAGATCGGGGGTGAGAGGGGTGAGGGGGAAGGAATAGAGGGAGAGGAAACTATAATCAGGAAAAACTATAATCAGGTTATATTTATGAGAAAATGAATCTTATTTTCAATAAAAGAAAACAAATTAAAATAAACTTCACAGGGGCTGGGGATTTAGCTCAGTGGTAGAGCGCTTACCTAGGAAGCGCAAGGCCCTGGGTTCGGTCCCCAGCTCCGAAAAAAAGAACCAAAAAAAAAAAAAAAAAACTTCACAGATAAAGTAAAAACACCATGACAAGGACTATAGCCCAGATATTAATTTGAAAACTATAATGCAATACTAAATATAAAGAATATTTTTTCTAGTAAATTCAGTAGTCCCCAAACTAAAATAAAAAAAAGAGAGACAACAGAAAATGTGTGTGGTGTGTGTGTGTGTGGTGTGTGCGTATGTGTGTGCGTGCTTGTGTCTGATGAAGCCTAAGCATCACCACCACCAGCCCTGCCACACATTAAAAGACTTCTGGTGTAACAAGAACAACATGATCTCAGATCAAAATACTGAAATTGAATCCAGAAATGCAATGTTGTGCAATGACTCCATGGGGTGGAAGTCAGTGAACTTCCCATTATAGAATACCATAGAAGGTTAGCAAGTTGTTTCTTCAATGACATGAAAAATTAAAAGGGTAAAAATAAAAGGATCCATGCTAGTTTAAAAGATGATTAAGAGAGTCAAAATAAAATGAAATTCTATTGATTTATATCTTGATTTGAATACATGAATAATAGGAAAGTTTGGGGATGACTGGAAACATTTGAATACAACTTGTGATTGAATTGAAAATGAAGAGTTCTTACTAATTTTCTGAGTTGTTCTAGTAGCATTATAGTTATACATATAAATGTTCTTATGAAAGGGATTTATATTAAGGCATGAGAAAAAATGCTACTTGAGATTTGCTTTTAAAATATATCATAAAATGCAAATTGACTGGTCTCAAAATAAATCTAATATAGTGATAAATCAAGTATTAAAAAATTTCTCGGGGTTGGAGATTTAGCTCAGTGGTAGAGCGCTTGCCTAGGAAGCGCAAGGCCCTGGGTTCGGTCCCCAGCTCCGAAAAAAAGAACCAAAAAAAAAAAAATTTCTCATAACTGTAGAATTCTGGTATACTGGAGATGGCTATACTAACAATGAATATATTGAGAAATCAGAGAAAAATGCACACACACAATTATAAAACTAAATCTTGCAATAAATCCAATGATATGAAAAATTTATAAAATAAAGCTTTTAAGACACTGAAAAAATAAACTGAAGAAGATTCCAAAAGCTGGGAAGACCAATAAACATGGTCATCCTATCAAAAAGCAACCTACAGATTCAATGCAATTTCTATCAAGATTCTAATTCAATTCTTCACAGAAATTGAAAAAAATATCTTAAATTTTACTTGCAAACAAACAATTCAGAGCAGTCAAAATGATCTTGAACAATAAAGGACTGAGGGAGCTATCACCATCCTCATTTTAAGCTCTACTCAAGATCTGGAGTATTAATTAAAAAAAAAAAAAACCTGCATGGTATTGACAGAAAATAAACACATGAATCCATAGACTAGAACTGAGGACCTGAATATGTTTATGTACCTATACTTGACTTTTGACACAGTCAACAACACACACTGGAGAAAATATAGCAGTTTCAATAAATGGTCAAACAAGAGGAGCTACATGTAGAAAGGAGTAGGCCCTGATCTTTCACCCGGAATAAAACCGCTTTCAGTGATCAAAGACTTCCCAAGACACGATTCCTTAAATTCCTCTATTAAGAGTAGAAAGAAGAAAACGTGCTTCAATGTTTTTTTCATTCAGGAAGGACTTTCTGAATGGTACCCGAGTAGCATGGGCATTAAGATCAAGCAACAGCTGATACACGGGACCTCGTGAAACTAAGAAACTTTAGTGTAGCAAAGGGCATCTTCATTCAAGGGAAGAGGAAGTCTAAAGAATGGGAAATAAATCTTTACCAGGCATACATTTGACAGGGTTTGTGTCTAGAATACTCAAGGAACTGAGTAAAAATCTAAAATAACAATCAGATTAAAAATGTATGGCATGGAACTAAAAGGAGTTCTCAAAAGAAGACCTATGAATGAGAAATATTTTTTTAAAACACTTATTCATTGTTGGTGGGAATGCAAAATGATTTCACAACAAAAATCAGTGTGAAAGTTCCTCAAAAAGGTACAAAGAGATCTACCATATGATCTGGCTATGTAATTCTTGGGCATATACCCAAAGGACTCTATACTCCACTACAGAAACACTTGTTCATTGATATTCATGGTTGCTCTTCACAACAACAAGATAATAAAGTAGCCTAGAGGGATATAGAAAAGGTGGCACATGTATACATTGGAATATTATCTAGCTGTAAAGAAAAATGGAATTCACAGGTACATGGATAGAGTCAGAACTAATCTTTCTGAATGAGGTAGCCCAGATCCAGAAAGATAACACACTGCCTGGTTCCTCGCATATGTGGATGTTATATCTGGAATACATATAGTGAGCAGGAAGTGTGTCCGAGATAACACACTGCCTGCTTCCTCGCATATGTGGATGTTATATCTGGAATACATATAGTGAGCAGGATGTGTGTCCGAGACCGTGGTAGTGAGGTGACATTTAATAGGAAGTGGGATAGAACACAAGTAGTATCAAAGGGTAAAGCAGATAATGAAACAGGAAGGTTAAATGGGGTATGACTAGAAGAGCAGGGAAGAAGAGGGAGCGTGGAAAGAGATAACTAACACAAGAACTTTGAAAATGCAATATGGAAACCTACTATTGCAGAACCTTTACAAGATATATAAATCCACATATATACATATATACGTGTGCACACACATGCATACATGTACAGGTAATGCAGTAGAGTTACCTTATAATGAAGGCTAGGAGGGGACACAATGCATGAACCATAGACTAGCAAATAAAAAGCTGAGAGATGGGTGTGGTGTACTGCTTTTCAAGTTGCTGGTCAGTGGGATCCCATAGACCCCCTCCATTTTCATCATTATCATTGTGACCTACTGTCCTTGTTCTTATTTCCTTGATGGCAAGACATGTAAAAATCCAGCTGGTCCTAACCTAGAAACCTCATCTCTACTATCTAGCTTTCATAGTGCTGGAAGATGCTATACATACTACAGAGAAGAAAGCTCACCAACATTTCCTGGCTGTGAGCTCTGTGAGCCATAATAACTAGAAGACATGCTCACTGGTACAATAGTGGCAGGGATGTCATGGGAGCCACCGACCCACCTTCTGACAGGATTCAAAAACTCTTCCATAAGACAGAACTTATATCTGACTGATGAGTGGCACAAAAACCCATGGATGGCAAGATCCTACAGGAGAACTATCATAATAACTTCACTCAAAGTTCTTATCTTTATATACATAGATTACTGCATTTCTCAATCTTCATTAGAGGTGTTTCTTTATGTATGGAGATCAATATAGGGACTTACAAATGATCGATGTGTAAAGAAACTTGAATGCTCAGCTCTAAATTTAACTTCTACATCAGAGCTCCCTCCACCAAAGTTCAAGAATCATGGTACAGAAGAGGGCACCAAAAGACTGTAGAGCCCAGGGGAGCAGACGTCTGCAGTGAATCAGTATTTGTCAGATACGACAACTCTGCTGTACACATGAATTCACAGGGGCTGGGACTCTATGTGTAAGACCTATACAATATCAAGCCAACACAGAAGTGGAGAGATGTTTATAAGGTCCACCTCTATGTGAGGAGCTACTGAGAACTGCTGGGTGTTGAGGAGTGAAGTGTGTATGAGTGACTATTCAATTGCTGTGAAAAAGCACCATGACAAAGGCAAGTTATAAAACACAGGGCTTATTCAGGCTTGTGGTTCCCAGGGTTAGGAGTTCATGATGACAGTAAACACATATTTGCTTAAGAATGAAGGTAAGAGCTGACATCTTGAACCAAAAGCACAAAACAGAAAGTGCACTGGGAATAGTGTTGAGGTCTGAGACTCCAAAGCCTGTCTTCATTGGCATGCTTCTTCTATAAGATCCCATCTTCTAAGCATACCTAAATTGCACCTCCAACTGGGTACCAAGTAATCACATGACTAAGACTTTGGGAGACAACTCCCTCAAACCACCACAGCAGGTCAGTGTTGATCTAGGATGCAGGTCCAGAAGTGTTAACCTATTCTCCATTAGATGCTCCCCACATGCCCAGGCACATACAGACACAACTAAATAAACCCACGATTTAAAAGAGCACACCAAGTTTAAAGACAAAGAGTGATAGGAAAATAGGAGGAACATTGGAAGGGAGAGAATGTGCATAGATTAGATCAAAACATATTACACGCTCTCAACAATGATCCCAAAGCAAATGTAATACAGCCCATAAAGAGACTCAAGAAAGAAAATCACATGCTCATCGAAATAAATGTACAAAGGCTTCTGAAAAAGTTCAGCATCAGAAAATAGGAACAGAAGAAACGTTTCCTAGAATAAAGACTACATCCAATAAATCTGTACTAACATTATACTAATGATAGAAAAGTAGAATGCAATTCAGTTCTCAACCTGTGGGTCATGACCTCTTTGAAAGTCAAATGACCCTTTTACAAGGGTGCCCTAAGGCCATCAGAATGCACAGATACTATGTCATAACTCGTAACAATAGCAAAATTACAGTTATGAAGTAGCAATGAAAATTCTTTTATGGTTAAGGGTCACCACAACATGAAGAATTACATGAAACCATGGCACTATCAGGAAGGTTGAGAACCACTGCTGTAGAGGCAGGACTGAGGTGGGTGGGGTGCTTTGCTCTCTCCACTCCTATTCAATAAAGCGCTTGAAATCTTGGCCAGAAGGGGTAGAGAAAACAAGAGAAATTAAAGGAAAAGAAATAGGAATGGAAGGAGTTAAATTATCACCATTTGTAGTTGTTGTAGGAATGTTTTCTCCAAAACAGAAAGGAGGCTCATGAGACTCAGGATTTAAAAAAAAAAAAATCAAGTCACATCTGGGAAGTGAGAAACTGTATCTCAAAAGACCCTGCCCAGCTTAAAAAGAGGGTTTCTCTGACCTGTAGAGCCACATGTGAGCTCAGCCCAGAGCTCCAGGAAGGCACTTGTGTGAGTTTTCGCCCATACTGAGATTGACTTTTTGGTGATACAGTTGAATTTTTGAGTCATTCCTGCTCCTCTAAGTAACCCTCACCCATACTTTTTTTTTTCTTTTTTTCGGAGCTGGGGACCGAACCCAGGGCAAGCGCTCTACCACTGAGCTAAATCCCCAACCCCTCACCCATACTTCTTTAGTAAACTCATGGTTCATCAAGTTGGACTTAGTTGCAATCATTACGTTGGTCGGTCATGGGTACCTTCTCTGTGGTAAATAGACATAGATATGTGTGTTGCATAGAAAGATCTGTGACACAATAGCAGTAGACATGATCCTGTATTTAAAAGAAGGGATTTTACCAGAAAACTCTTAGACCAATAAATACTTTCAGCGACGTAGCAAGATATAAATATCACCATCAAAAACAGTAGCTTTATTATACATATACCAATAATGAATGTAGAAAACTAGAAATCAGGAAAAGAGAACTTCAATTACAGTGCCCCACCCTCCAAAAGAACAAAATGAAACAAATCCAAGGAATACTCTTAAGAAAGTAAAAGGTCTCTACAGTGAAAACCTTAAAACACTGGGAGGAAAAAACGAGATTACAAACTAGAAGAATCTCCATGTTCATGCACTGGCAGGATTAGTATTGTGAAAGTGGCTATGTTTCTGAAAATTCTTTACACATTCAATGCAATCTCTATCAAAATTCCAGTATCGTTCTCTATGCAAATAAATAATTCTGGGTTTCATAGGGAAGCACAAAACACAGCAATCCTGAGCAAAAGAATAGCACAGTACATACACACACACACACACACACACACACACACACACACACACACACACGAAGACTAACATAATAAAAGAGAAGCCCCAAAACTTTTGACAAAGGTGTCAAAGACAGGCTCTTTAACAAACAGTGCTGGGGAATGGTATCCCCACGCTGGATATCCATAGAATGAAACTAATCTCTATTTCTCACCTGGTTTTAAACAACACAAGCAAATAAGTAAGAACAACAAAAATCTCCAACCATCCTGTACAAAACTGAATCCTGAAATTGTGAAAGTGTTCAAAGAAAACAGAAAAAAACCTTCCAAAATACAGGATCAAGCAAGGACTTTCTAAAATGACTACCAGGATTTGACAAATGGGATTGCATGAAATTACAATCCTTGGCACAGTAAATAAAATAATCCCCAAAGGCAGTCTACAGGATGGAGAAAAACTCTGCTGATGAAACATCTGACAGGGGGTTGATATCTAGAATATGGATTGAACTAAAAAATGTATATCAAACCTCATAATAATTCTAACACACGGAAAAGGAAACGAGAGGGTACTTCTCAAAAGACGATGCTTGGAAACCTAACACAGATCATGTGAGAAAATGATCATCATCTTTAGTCACATACAAATGCACTGTGATTCCACCTCACTCATCAGAGTGCAATCATCAAGAAAGACAGACAACAAACAGTGCTGGCAAGTTTGAAAGAACGGCTACACACTGCTGGGTATAGTGCTGTTAGTGCAGCCACCATGAAGATCCCTCAAAAGATGAAAATAGAGCTCTTCTACGATCCAGATACACCATTCCTGAAAATATACTCAGAAGCATCTAAGTCAGCATTGCCAGAGAGATGACCACAAATCCATGCTGACTACAGTGCTACACACAACAGGCAAGTTATCAAGTTAGCATAGGTGTCCATCAACAGATGCATGAATAAGGGAAATGTGACAGATTACAGATGATAGGAAGATAGATAATTTAAATAAACAAGTTTTATTCAGCCACAATTATGAATGAAATTATGTCTTTACATGAAAAAAGATGTACTGGAATTCTTAATAAGTGAAGTAAGGAATCTAAACGCCACATCTCTGCATACAGAGGGAAATGAAAGGGGAACTGTCTGAGAGAGAGGAATAGGAGGGACTGGGCAGGAATAGAACATAACATAGTTGAAAAAAATCACTTTGCACAATGAGTACAACCAGGTAAAATAAGTTAATGACAGAAAAGAAAGAAGATTTCTAGTATACACAACTCTACATATGATATGATCTCATTGTAACCTATACTCATATTAGCAAAGAAAAACAGACTAAAAGAAAATATATCTCAATGTTAATATGATTACCTCCACCAACAAATAACTTCTTTATTATTTCTGGTTTTCAACAATATCTTTTCTCTTTCTATAAAAGACAAAGGAGGCAGATTTATGGGAGGTTGCTAATGTTTTCAAATTGACTAGGTCAACTTGACTATGATAATTATCTTGTATATACTATAAATTAATTAGATTACTACATACTAATGTCAGTATGATCTCTGTTCAATCTGAAGCCCCCCACATACTTTTAGATCAGTGGTTCTCAACCTTTCTAACACTCCCACACTTTAATATAGTTCTTCGTGCTATAATGATCCCCAAACATAAAATTATTTTCATTGCTACTTCATAACTGTAAATTTACTACTGTCATAAGTCATAATATAAGTATCTGTGTTTTACAATGGTATTAGGCATCCCCTGTGAAAGGGGTCATGATCCACAAGTTAAAAACCCCTGTTCTAGAGTAACTGGTAAATACTGTATTTACATTACAACATACATACAAACTCAGGTCTCTCTGATTGCCATAGAAACAAAATCTGGTAATTCAAAGCAACATCAGTAACAATCGGCAACCACGAGGCATCATGGGTCACCAAAGAAGAGACTCTCCTTGCTGCATTCCCTCCCATGTGTACATTCCACATAACCAAAGTCCTAACTTCCACCTACAAGGAAAGGAAAATATAAGATACACACTTAGTAAAAAGAAAAGAGGAATTTTTTTAAAAAAGTGAGTTAAATATCAAATATTTAAACATGTTAAATATTAAAAATGTCTTTCTGAAGGTGTAGCCCTTTAATATGTAGTTAAGTAAGATGAATAGTTATGGATGGGTAAGAAGGCTCAGTAGACAAAAATGTTGCCACCAAGCCTGACAGCCTGAGTTCCATCCCTGGCACCATGTAGTGGAAAAAAGAACTGACTTCTTCCTCAAGTGGTCCTCTGACCTCCACACTAGTGCTCTGGTGTACACACACACACACACACACACACACACACACACACACACACAGACATTCACTCTTTCTCTCTCTCTAAACAAACAAACAAACAAACAAACAAATGTCATACAAGTACTTAGTTATAGAAACTTTAATTTTCAAGTTTGTGAATAATTGTGGTAAATTTTATTAATGTATATTTATATATTATATATAAATACATATTATGTATTTTCACACATAAAAATAAACTAAAGGCAGTTTATAAAACTACTCATTATCTTTCACTGAGTATCTAAAGCTCTGATAACACAATTTTCTTTTTTTTTTTATAGGATATCAGAGTGAGCAGTTGTGTCAGGGCCCTCTGGGGTAATGGCTAAGAACAATGCCACATTTTCATCAGCCCTTTCTAAATAAAACACATAATAGGGAGCATTTTTAGAATTAGGCACATGAGTAAAATGTGGTATCTGTAAAGTGACTTTAAGAATTCTAGAACTTTGTCCATTGGGATTGAATTTCTTATCAGTCCCAAAGACTGAGCATCATAGAGGGGTATAGAAGTCTCCTGTTTCACATGTAAGATGGGTCAGCAGAGCCTTAGAGACAAATATTTACAGTACTAGATCTTCAAAGAGATTCCAGCCTAGTCTGCAACAAATATTTATGGTACATTTTAAACCTCTACTTTTATAAATACAGACCAAATGTCACACCCCATAAACATGAGGGAGCACAGTGTCAGGTTTCCACAGTGGAAGCCCCAGCAGATGGTTCTCAGGGCTGCCTTACCTGAGAGAGCATCTTGAGCTTCAAAGAAGGTACTGAGGCCACCCTTCACGTACGCTAGACTACCCTCGCTCTTCTTGTTGGCCTGCCTTTTGAGGTTGGTAACTGCCATCTTGAGCTGCTCAAAACTGAAACAAATTAAAAGAATCAACTGAGACTCCTGACAAGATAATCCATTCTGTGTACCACACTAGACGTGCTAAAGTTCCTGTGAAGCATATACATTAATTCAGTAACTACACAAACACAAAAACCTTTCAAATTCTTATCTAGATCTAAACCTTTTATTTATTGTGATGGCTGGCAAATATGAAACTGGTCCTTTATCTACAAGATGATAATTCCAAACATGTCAGGTCCCTAAGAAGTAAGTACAAATGTAGATTTAATATACATGATTAAACATGAAGTTCTGAGTATCTTCTACTGGCCTAGTTAAGGTACGGTAGTTCAAAAGCAGATTCCCACTCCCTCATGCAAGAGTCCTGGAACCCCGAGCAGTCTGCTCGTCTCACCACTCAATACACAGTCTTCTGTCCTTAATGACAAAGTTACACAAAGCCTGCGGGTGGTTCAGAATTTAAACAAGAATCGAGAAGCAAAGCACAGGAGTTGCGTGTGTGAAGCACAATGATAAAACCCACTACTATGTATGTTAGCTTAGTATTTTGCAATAAAGTAACAAAAAATAAGACCATTCCATTGTATCTCCCTCTAAAGCTGAGGGAGAAAAGGTATTTTGGAAATTTTATTTCCACTTGATCTGACAAAAATCTGTTGTATAATCTTCAGTATTGCTTTAAGTACCATAGTAACTCCATATACAAAACACATTATTTCTCAGTTATAAAAGAAAAAAACAGGTCCACAATGAAAAATTAAAGCTCTCTTCTACAATTATAAACTGAATCTTAAAGTACTTGCTTTAAAATATTATCTGATCAAATTTATATACTAAAATACCAACTTTTCTCCATATTTTCTAATAATGATTTTCACTTCTGCAAGTGAACAGATTATGTTAATATATACTTTAACTCCACTGACTTATAGAGAATATACATCTTAAGTAACAACCAACTATCTAAATGTTTTCTAATATTGCTGTTTTAAATCAATCTGGCAAAAAGTTACATGTGGGATCTTTATAGTATGGGAGCATGTCAATGGAACACATGCCCTTGGAGAGCCGGCCACCTCCCTATCATCACAACAAGAAGTCAACTCGGTTTCTGTGCTCTGAGGTCAGGGAAGGCGGTTGCTCTACATTTCCCACAGAATGATTGTTTTCATGTGACTGAGGAGGACAGTCCTCTACTAGTCCTCTATTAAGATGACAGGTAGGATCAGGAATAAGTCTTCTAAGAATGACAAACACGGAAGCAGACAAACTGACAGGGACTCAGCCAACTCACAGACCTACAGCTATGTTACATCTGCGAGGCCAGACTTAAGTGATGTCACTGCATAAGCCTACTGTCTGGAAGCCCTCAGCACTCAGGATCTGACGCCCACTGACCTGGTGTTGGAGTGGTTCTCTATGAGATACCAGGCTGCTGAAAAATTCTCACTCGTAAAATCAGCACTCATGCCATGGAATAACACTTCTAAGTTCTTCTGAGGAAGTTTACACCTAAAGAGAAAAAGAGTTAAAAAACATTAGAACTGCTCTGATACTAGTCCTAAGAACTACACAATAAATTAATATACAAGTCTGCATGTTTACATACAATAAGCTATCAAGAACATATTTGAATATATGTATGGAATATACTTTCTATATTATTACTGATTTCCTACCATGTAAACTTTGTTGTGGCAATTTGACATTCAAAATTAACCAGCGCAAGGCGGAATCATTTCTTTACCCTGTCATTGTCCTATCTAAGGTGAACACTGGCCTGTCATTATCCCAACTGAAGTGAACACTGACCTGTCATTGTCCCATCTGAGGTAAACACTGGCCTATCATTGTCCCATCTGAGATGAACACTGGCCTGTCACTGGCCTGAGTTGAACAGATGTTTGCTATTCCTCAGGAAAAGTTCACACCGTGTCTATCCTGGCCAGACCCTGACCCTGACCCTAGGCCTACAACCCTGCAGGCTTTGCAGCTAACCCACATCCCTGTTTGTAATATGAAATCCAAGTTCTCAATTCCACATTCAAGAGTTTCTCTGTACTAAACCTGCTCATCTCTTAGGACTCCTTTCTGCAACTCCAGTTCTCACACTAAAAGCTTCAGAACCTCAAACAGATTATACCCTCTGGTACATGTCATATTTGTAAGTACTTTATTCCTCCGACTTGCTGATCCCTTTATCAAAAATGTTTTCCTAGCCCTGATAGAGTGCTCAAGCCACATTATACAGTATACACAGAACATCCCTTCATAAACTGATACCTTTACATTTTACTCAATGAAAAACACCCCTATACTATACTAAAAGAAAACATGGCAGTTCAAGTGTGTGTCTAGAGCCTTGGTATCTAAGTATTACATACATAGCTTCCACACATTCTAAGGAGCCTACCATGACCAAGGCTTCATCTTCACCCCAAGGTAATATTTTTGCTTTCTTTTCCTAGCCATGATTGACAGTTCATAGGCTGACTGTTACAGAGGGGTAGATGGTGACAGGCTTTTTATCCTTCCCCTGTTAGTTACTGTATCTCACTGTGGACTATTACAGGCACTTAAAACTGGTTTTGCATTGACACAGTACTTGGGCCCACAAGATAACAGAAGGCACAAGAGTCCTTACCCCAAATTTTTAGTTACCTTGGACAGACCACCACAGACAATACAGTTCTCCATGACAGCAAGACTGCATACTGATACAAAAGTCATCACCTTATAAGAACCAGAGTGGCCCACTCACAGGATGTCTTAGTTAGGGTTTTATTGCTGTGAAGAGATACCATGACCACTGCAACTGTTATGAAGAGAAATATTTAATTGGGGCTAAAGGTTTAGTCCATTATCATCATGCAGGGTAATATGGCAGCACACAGGCAGACATGATACTGGAGAAGGAGCTGACAGACCTACATCTTGATCCATTGGCAGCAGAAGGAAACTGCCACATAAGGCCTAGCTTGAGCATATGAGACCTCAAAGCCGGCCTCCACAGTGACACAATTCCTCCAACAAGGCCAAAGCTCCTATTAGTGCCATTCCCCATATAAGGACCTAACATTCAAACCCATGAGTCTATGGGGTCATTCCTATTCAAACCACCATACAGAACAAAAACTTCTTCAAAAAACTTGCAGAATCTAAACTGAGCAAGTAACCACTGAAAGCATACCTTGACAAGGCCTAATAAATCATACACACCTACTGCTCCTTACCCCAATCCTGCCTTCCTTTCATCCTCAAGTATATGCCAGTTATCTGAAAATGGGCTTGAGATCAATATCGTATCTGTCCTTCCTAATGTGGTCATGTCAGAGGCAACAGAAACAGAGGCCTGCAGCAGCCTACAGGGCTCCCTTACATTTCTAAAAATCTTAACCCAGATAACGCTGGATCTTAGATTCAACACATTGAAGAATTTCAGAAGGGACCACTATGAAGCAGAGCTGGGTTTATTAAAAGACATCTTCAACACAGATTCCAAGCACATGGCTAACAAAGAAAAAGGGACCAGGAAGAGCGGAAAGCATGAGAGGGAGTATGAGATGGACTTTTCTAAGAGTGGCACTCCACCCTCTTTCCAACAGTCACAGGTGACATTCTGGTGGCTTCTGAAGCTATTATCTTTAAAGAGTTACTTACTGGTGTTGGTAGCTGAGGTTACCTGCTGGTTGCAGGTCCTGGCACTTTTGCTCTAAAACTCCAGGTCCAGGGCTAGGGCAGGATGAGAGGAAACAGGGTCATTCGAGAGCCCTCGCCAGTACTGACACTGGAGGCCTGAACTCTACTCAGTGGGAACTAAAGCCTATTTGAGCCACATGAACATTTTCACATGCTGCCTAAGGGTGTCTTTCAGGAACCTCCACCCAGGGCCTTTAGACTCATTCTCTTCCTCCTTATGTTTATTTACACTGGGTTGTCACTCCTGGGATGCTCCACACAGCACTAGCATCTGCACTGGGGCAATGACAGCTACAAGTCAAACATGCGCTGCTCTCCTCTTACCCTTTATTCAGTGACCCTGCTCAGATCAGTGATGTCTGAGAAAGCCTAATGGGAGTCTTCCTGGAAAAGGTCTCACCTTCTAAAGAGAACTCAGAAAAATAGCCATTCTGTTACCCCTGGACATCATTATGTCAAGTTTCAACACCAGCAATTATGAAAAACTTTTGTAATTATGAAGGAAACTGGTTTATCAGAAAGCAAAGCTGAGTTCCACAAACCTTGTGATGAAGAGGGTGTCACCTCTGAATTTTGTACATTGTGGGAAAAAAAATGCCCTTTTTATTTAAGACTAATTAATTGGCATTTACCATCATCTATAGCTGAAGGCATTTCATTTAATATTCTAGCCTTTAAAATAAGCTAAAATAGACTGATTTTTTGAACTGTGTATCTGCAAAATGTGAAATAGAAACCAGGGCTACAACATGCAGCTGTCTCATGCCAGGCCTCCCAGGGGATCCCAGAGATGAGGTACCTGTAAGAGCGCAGCCCCCAAATCCTTCCACCTGTATGTACAGCCTGGGGAAACAACTAAGCTCTCCAGGTTCCATTTGCTCCTGAGGATCACAACTGCTTAGTATGTGAGAGAGCAAGAAGAGTGTTCAGACTCCACCTGCACTTTCCCCAACAGGCTGGCAGCGAGGCACCAGGAAAACTCACAAGACACTCTCATGAAGGAATGAAAGCAGTTTAGTCACTAATCACACTTGATGCCCTTTAAATGTTTCCGTTAGACGGCAGTGTAAACTCAGACTTCATCCTTTTGGAAAGGGTACCTGAGCAGACAGACACACAACAGGAATGTCTGTAAAGCACACAGTAGAAAGCACGCTGTGGGCTTGCACACCTCCTTGGTGCAGCACTGAAGAGCAAGAGGGCTGCTGGCTGTTAATGAACTGATGCTGTTCTTTGAAGGCATGTGCCGTACTTATTTCTTTCAGCTTTAAACTTCAACAACATAATTTACAATGCTATATTAAACATTAGGGGAAATTTTTTATTTTAAAATATAGCATGGTTTCTGAAATTATGCACCATACCATAGCCCACAAATCTACTTTCTACAAAATTCTACGTTAAATTCGAGACACATCTATGATCTTCAGAATGACCCTGCTGTCATCCTGTCTTTTCTGTAAAGGCAGACTTCTAAAAGTACTGGGAAAACTGGTCACTGTTTCTTTCTGCTGGAAATGTGAGTCAATAAGACCAGAGCCAGATGTACACTGCCCAAAATCCACGTAGAAATAAAACAGATAATATCTTTGTGCCAACTGAATACTCAAGACACCAACCCCCAGTAACGGCTCACTCAGAAAGTGGGAGGTGATTGAAAACAGAAGCCAAGCTCCGTTCCTCTGCCTTCACTGCACACCAGTACACTGCCAAGACTTTCCTGATAAACATTCTTCTTAGGCGAACAGGACTTTCAAGAAACAAAATCTAGTGAGGACTTTCACTTAATCTAGGCCTATTTTTATCTTCTTTTACAGCTTAAATAGTTTGTATCCATTATAACTGGAACCAGGCAAGAACATATGTATTTGTGACACTCAGCACAGTAAATCAGAAATACAGACCTTTTACAAGCGCAGCCTAGTCTCCGTTAAAGTGAAGTTACCTTTTCAGAGCAATTAGTAACGTTTTTATAAGTACCATGGCACCATGTGTGCAAAAACATCAGTTAAAAATTTAGGAACATGAAGGACTTTAACAGTCAAAGGCACCAATAAATGCCAGTTGTTAAAAACTTGTGGGACTGAAAGATGACGGCATGCATGCTGAGTACACCAATAAAATATATTAAAACCTGACTCATACCAAAAGCATCAAGAAGCCTATATTATGCTATTCTCACTTGCTTTTTCATAGTGAAAGAACCCAGGCATAGCACCACAGGACTCCTCACTCTTCTGCTGTACACCTAAGACGGCTGTCGTGAATGTCACACTCACAGGGCAATTACTGAGTGCTGACTCCTCTTCCAAAGGCTGCCTCCCACGAGTCTCAAAAGTCACCAGGACCAAAGTGATTATTTCATGATATGCATTTATATTTCTTCAAACCTTGTTAATTACTACTTTTCTACTGGCAAATAATATTAAAATCTCCATGTCTTTTATCCAATGATTTTTTAGATGATTCAAGAAACTCATACAGGTCATTAGTAAAAAAAAAAAAAAAAAAGGCAGTAAAGATTCTAATCCGAATGCAACATTATTATGGGAACAAAAGGGTTTTACTAAAAAATATGAATTGTGTTAGGAAAATAGACTCTCACTAGACTCTGACACTCTACCTCTCCTTTCCCTCACTCTTTCTGTACCTGGGCCTGGGTGCAACTCAGTATAGAGCCTCGGGCACAACAAAGGGATAAACAAATCATCCTGTAACAGAGTTCAGGAAAATCCAGGTAGCTTTCTTAGATGGGAGGGAGAGAGCAGTAGAGGAATACAGGGAAGGGAAAAACATCTTGGAAAAGGCTCTGACAAGCTCGGGTTGGCCTGTAGGCATGTCTGTTGAGAACTGTCTTCCGGGTTAATGAGGGTGTGAGGAACCCCTTGAACATGGGTGGCACCATGTCCTGGCCTGGGGCCTGGGCTGCTGAAGAGAGAGCACGTGAGTCCTGAGCAGCAAGTCTTACCTCACACATGACCGTGATATGATGCTTTCCGCTCCTGCCTTGACTTCCCTACAAGAATATATCGTAACCTAGAATTTTAAGTCAAATAAACTTTTTCCCCTAAGTTGCTTTTGGTCAGGACGTTTTATCACAGCAACAGAATGAAATTACAATATTTATGTAAAAGGGTTCTGTTCTGAGTCAGGGAGAAGCAATGTATCACTAAGCACGTAAGTCACTATGACTGCAGTGCTCACCAGTCCTCATGCACAGCCCTCATAACAGCCCCAGGAAGGCCTGAGAAACCCAGGCTAGACCTCAAGTGGTCAGCAATGTGCCCTGCATGCCAAATTCAAAGCAGAGTTTGGCTCCAGTCACAGGAGCTCTTAAGAGAAATGTAAAGAAATTCTGAAGCAAGCCAAGTCCTTTTGTCATGCCATTTTTTCTGCCTGCCTCCCTGACTTTCCTACACCACTAGAGATGGTTCACATCAACCTGTGCTGTGGTTAGCAGCAGCAGACCAAAAGGTAAGAAGAGGACGAGACAGCAAGAATTATGGAAAGAACAATCTGTCGGAATGAAAGTGAGGGTGGCAACCATAACAATGAGCATGGCTGCTGCACTGGTCAGCTTTGTGCACACAGGCTGGACAACCAGGACTCTCAAAAGAGAAAATGCCTTTATTAAACTGGCCTGTGAGCAAGCCATAGAGCATTTTCTTAATTAGTGACTGGTGTGTGAGAGCCCTGCCTATTATGGGTGGCACTGAGTTGGGCTGGTGTCCTATAACAGTTTCCTCTAAGATTAAAACATTCCACCCTCAAGTTCCTTAAGCAGGAAGGTAAACAATGCAAAATAGCTTTGGGAAGTCTCTGAAATTGACCAGATTCTCTAGGCCCCTGTGAGTAAGCATAAAAGTTGAGAATCTCTCACAAAGTGAGGCTGAGCTGCAAAGAAGACTCTGAAACCAGAAGAGCTGCCTGGAAGAAGGAGACAGACTTACCACTTAGAAAGATTACTTTCCAAACTGTTGAGCGGCCCACAGGCTGTGCAGTGCTCCAGGTTCCCAGCCTTGTGAGCTGGCACCCATGGGTGGGCTTTAGTGAAGCAGCTGTCTTTGAGTCACTCCTACTCCTAAAGTAATCCCTTTGGCTATACTTCTGTGAGTAGCTCCATTAAAACTCACTGGTCCACCAACTGGACTCTGGTGGTACCCACATTTTGGCCTGTCATGGGACTCCTATCTGGGATGAGTAGACATGTGGGACTCCTATCTGGGATGACTAAAATGTTCTGTCATACAACAGTTGGAGGTCCGAGGTGCTCTAAGAAAACAGGCTGAGCAAACTGCAGAGCAAGCTGGGAAGCAGCACTCCTCCATGTACGTCAGCTCCTGCCTCTAGGTTCCTGTCCTGACTCCCCCAGTGACGGACTGTGGACTAAGAGAGGTAAGATGAAACAGACCCTGTCCCCGCCAGTGGTCTGTCTCATCTTCTACAGAGTATGTGCATCCCCTTGGTCTGCTTCATCTGCAAAGGCTAAGGAAGAGCAGTCAGAATGAACCCCCTTCCAATACTTTACAGCAGCTTGGGAAGAAAGCTAACTTTCAGGAGTTATGATGCAGGCCCTTCATGGGTTTTCTATCAACTGCAAGTCTATGCACGCATACTTGATAATGTGCTCAAACATACCTGCCCTTATCCTTCTTCTATTTTGAACTGTCTCAATCTTAATTTACAAGATATCAAAAACCTTTGAAACAGTTTTAGAATGTCCCCTGTTTTAAAAATGCTACCTAGACATCCCAAGTTCACTAAAATCTGCTACACTCTAGGCCTTTCAATAAATAATTCCTGCTCAAAATGGGCCCCTTCATCCACTTGAGCAGGGATTCCACAGCAGTGAAAATGCAGTTTGCTCTCAAAAGTGCTAATGATCTTTAAGTGTAGACATGAAGGTTCAGTATCTAAGAGTTAGTGGAAAAAAAAATGTTCCTCAGTCTTAGAAAACCTAAAATGCAGATTTGTTTAAGACATTAATAGAACTAACTTGCGTTAATTTTATACCCAGCCACTTTGCTGAAGGTGTTTATCAGGTTTAGTAGTTCTCTGGTGAAACTTTTGGGATCACTGAAGGATACAATCATATCATCTGCAAATAGTGATATTTTGACTACTTTCTTCCCAATCTGTATCCCTTTGATCTTTTGTTGTCTGACCTTCAGCAAAGTGGCTGGGTATAAAATTAACTCAAATAAATCAGTAGCCTTCCTCTACACAAAAGAGAAACAAGCCGAGAAAGAAATTAGAGAAATGACACCCTTCATAATAGTCCCAAATAATATAAAGTACCTCGGTGTGACTTTAACCAAGCAAGTAAAAGATCTGTACAATAAGAACTTCAAGACTCTGAAGAAAGAAATTGAAGAAGACCTCAGAAGATGGAAAGATCTCCCATGCTCATAGATTGTCAGGATTAATATAGTAAAAATGGCCATTATACCAAAAGCGATCTACAGATTCAATGCAATCCCCATCAAAATACCAATCCAATTCTTCAAAGAGTTAGACAGAACAATTTGCAAATTCATCTGGAATAACAAAAAACCCAGGATAGCTAAAACTATCCTCAACAATAAAAGGACTTCAGGGGGAATCACTATCCCTGAACTCAAGCAGTATTACAGAGCAATAGTGATAAAAACTGCATGGTATTGGTACAGAGACAGACAGATAGACCAATGGAATAGAATTGAAGACCCAGAAATGAACCCACACACCTATGGTCACTTGATTTTTGATAAAGGAGCCAAAACCATCAAATGGAAAATCAGCAAATGGTGCTGGTTCAACTGGAGGTCAATATGTAGAAGAATGCAGATCGATCCATGCTTATCACCCTGTACAAAGCTTAAGTCCAAGTGGATCAAGGACCTCCACATCAAACCAGATATACTCAAACTAATAGAAGAAAAACTAGGGCAGCATCTCGAACACATGGGCACGGGAAAAAATTTCCTGAACAAAACACCAATGGTTTATGCTCTAAGATCAAGAATCGACAAATGGGATCTCATAAAACTGCAAAGCTTCTGTAAGGCAAAGGACACTGTTGTTAGGACAAAATGGCAGCCAACAGATTGGGAAAAGATCTTTACCAATCCTACAACAGATAGAGGGCTAATATCCAAAATATACAAAGAACTCAAGAAGTTAGACTGCAGGGAGACAAATAACCCTATTAAAAAATGGGGTTCAGGGGTTGGGGATTTAGCTCAGTGGTAGAGCGCTTGCCTAGGAAGCGCAAGGCCCTGGGTTCGGTCCCCAGCTCCGAAAAAAAGAACCAAAAAATAAAAAATGGGGTTCAGGTAGTGAATAAGGCAGCTGGATGTGTTCCTACCTCCCCTTTTCTCAGGCTGCCAGGAAGGTGGCAGACATTCAGACAGAGTGTGCTTACCAAAAGCAGCCTACAATCTTTCAAAACAAGAAGTGTATTTTGCTGGGAGAAATTGGCAAGGAAAAACTCCCTCAGTACTACAAAAACATCAGTCTAGGCTTCAAGACGCACAAGGAGGCCATCGAGGGCACCTACATAGACGAGAAATGCCCCTTCACTGGTAATGTCTCCATCCCAGGTTAGATCCTGTCTGGTGTTGTGACAAAGAGGAAGATGCAGAGGACCACTGTCATCTGCCGGGACTATCTACATTACATCTGAAAGTACAACCGCTTTGAGAAGCGTCACAAGAACATGTCTGTGTACCTGTCCCCCTGTTTCAGGGATGTACAGATTGGCGACATTGTCACCTGGAGAGTGCAGGCCTCTGAGCAAGACTGCTCGATTCAATGTGCTCAAGGTCACCAAGGCTGCTGGCACCAAGAAGTAGTTTCAGAAGTTCTGAGGGGACTCTAGCCAATGCCCTAGAACAAATAAAGGTTATTTTCCAACTTACAGAACAGAAAAAAAATGGGGCTCAGAGCTAAACAAAGAATTCACAGCTAAGGCATGCCAAATGGCTGAGAAACACCTAAAGAAATGTTCAACATCTTTAGTCATAAGGGAAATGCAAATCAAAACAACCCTGAGATTCCACCTCACACCAGTCAGAATGGCTAAGATCAAAAACTCAGGTGACAGCAGATGCTGGCAAGGATGTGGAGAAAGAGGAACACTCCTCCTTTGTTGGTGGGATTGTAGACTTGTACAAACATTCTGGAAATCAGTCTGGAGGTTCCTCAGAAAATTGGACATTGAACTACCTGAGGACCCAGCTATACCTCTCTTGGGCATATACCCAATAGATGCCTCAACATATAACGAAGACACATGCTCCACTATGTTCATAGCAGCCTTATTTATAGCCAAAAGCTGGAAAGAACCCAGATCCCCTTCAAAAGAGGAATGGATACAGAAAATGTGGTACATCTACACAATGGAATACTACTCAGCTATCAAAAACAATGACTTTATGAAATTCATAGGCAAATGGTTGGAACTGGAAAATATCATCCTGAGTGAGCTAACCCAATCACAGAAACACACACATGGTATGCACTCATTGATACGTGGATATTAGTCCAAATGCTCGAATTACCCTAGATGCACAGGACACATGAAACTCAAGAAGGATGACCAAAATGCGAATGCTTCACTCCTTCTTTAAAAGGGGAACAAGAATACCCTTGGCAGGGAATAGAGAGGCAAAGTTTAGAACAGAGGCTGAAGGAACGCCCATTCAGAGCCTGCCCCACATGTGGCCCATACATATACAGCCACCAAACTAGATGAGATGGATGAAGCAAAGAAGTATAGGCTGACAGGAACCGGATGTAGATCTCTCCTGAGAGACACAGCCAGAATACAGCAAATACATAGGAGAATGCCAGCAGCAAACCACCGAACTGAGAACTGGACCCCCACTGAAGGAATTAGAGAAAGAACTGGAAGAGCTTGAAGGGGTTTGAGACCCCATATGAACAACAATGCCAACCAACCAGAGCTTCCAGGGACTAAGCCACTACCCAAAGACTATACATGGACTGACCCTGTGCTCCAACCTCATAGGTAGCAATGAACAGCCTAGTAAGAGCACCAGTGAAAGGGGAAGCCCTTGATCCTGCCAAGACTGAACCCCCTGTGAATGTGATTGTTGGGGGGAGGGCGGTAATGGGGGGAGGATGGGGAGGGGAACACCCATATAGAAGGCGAGGGGCAGGGGTTGGGGGATGTTGGTCTGGAAACTGGGAAAGGGAGTAACAATTGAAATGTAAATAAGAATACCCAAGTTAATAAAGATGGAGGAAAAAAAAAAGAACTAACTTGCTACCTACTATGACTGTTAATGAGGCAACATCCATCACCTAACTGTAATCAGAATTACTAAGGCCAGAAAATAAATTAGATTAAATTAATATAGTAGATGAATTGCTTAAGATATATGAAAAATGCTAGTCATACTTGGGAATATAAAAACAAAACATTAAATTCACTTATGAAACAATGTACCTTAACTGGCACAATTCTGATAAGTAAAGCTAAAGAAGATGGGGTTAAGAAGGATTCAGGCAGGACATCAAAGACAAACGATCCCTTTGACTAAGTTATTTTAAAATATTTCTAGGAAACTGAAGCAAATGAATAGATAATTCTACTGATTTCAAATACTATCTAAACATATTAAAATGTACCAATGCTCATATCATTGATCATGAGTATGTCCCGGAATGGGGGACAGCTCTGTAGTAGAATGCTTGCCTATAATGTAAGAGTACACATTCCACAACCAACCCCCATAACCAAAAAATAGTAGATACTAAAATTTCAATACATTCTTAATCATAAAATGTAAACTCCTCCAAAAATCTAAAATAAATCTGTCAAAGATTTTTATCTATGAAACCACTGACCAAATCAAAACTTGTCAAGCTTCATATATATTACCATAAAAATAAGTTGATAATCGAAATAAATAACACTAGAAGATGACCCATGTGGGTGAGTTACCTTTACCTGTGCTCTCCAGGATATCCCTGAATATGAATCCCTCTACTTCAAGAACATAAACCTCTTAGACTCTAAGAACCAGATGATACTTACTTCTCAATTTCAATGCCGAGAGGATTCGCAGGACGAAGTGACAAGGGGGGAATCCCCTTATTCCTGTCAGTCCGCATATCATAATAATTCATCTCATCCACCCACACTGCAGACTGATCCAAAATGCCTGCAAGTGTTAGGAAAGTGCACTCAGTAAGACAGGGACTCTCCAAGGGCCTTTACATCTCACCACAGTGCTTTAGTGGGCACTACAGCTCAAGTTCTTTTCATGCTGGTGGCTTTATAACAAATATTGAGAATCTATAAAATAGCGAAAGTAACATTTCTCGGTTTATGATTTCACTATACATTATTCAATGGAGGTGATTTTAAGCCATTCACAAAACATCCTGAAAAAAACATGTTTTATGAATAACATATAAAATTATCTGTACATTGTTAAATATTAATAAAGTTGATAATATCATTTGTAAAGTAAAATGTAAGGTACAATGATATGACTTACAATATCTCTTTATTCAAGAAAATACTCTGAACTCATGTCAACTTTTCGGAAGAAATGTCTGAGAAATCTCAAGTCATAAAAGAGTCAGGTTAAACATTAATTCCATAGCAAACTTCTTGTATGTGACTGCTGAGAAGCCATCACACATGTATGACTTGTATTTAACATCAAGGTCCTTTTCCTTCCATAATCTAAAGTAATTTTATTACAAGTGCAATGCAAATGTTTTAAAATTGTATTTGAAACTCTTTTTATCTCTCTAAACACTAACATGTATTCATGAATAGTTACACAAAATTAGCATAGTCTTTGTTTTTTCTTTTCTCTTCATTATGCTGAATGCTGAAAATGTCCTACATGATTAGATAAAAAAGCTTCTTAGGCTGATATCAATCTGGCAAATCCAATAAAATATCTAACAATTAAATTGGTTAAAGAATTCATAGCTTGCACAATTGAAATAAATTATTCAGGAAAAACAGACTAGGTGCACATCTGCAAACAAGATACAAACTAAAGATAGCATTCTCTGTCCTGGGACCAAGCTCTGTACTGCCCTACTCAATACAGGACAGCTTTTATACTACTGCAGGGACTCTGGGTTGCAACAAGGCAGGACTGAAGAATCAGTAGCTCAGAGGAAGTGTGCCCTGCTGGCTAGACTAGCAGTGGCAGACACTGAGGCTTCCCAGAAGAAGGTTGTCTGAACACCAGACAGCAACAGGACCCTGTGCAAACGACTACTTCAGCAGCCATTGTGGACATTAACGAGGGCTGAGTAGAAGTCCCACATTCTGAGGCTGTCATTAAATCTGGCCCTCATCTTCTATGAGCCATTCTAAATACCCTGAACTAGGTATTCAAACTAAAATTACACTTTCACCTAAGTTTTCTTTATGTGTTATATAAACAAATATTATAAAATGATGAATTTAAGAAAATGTTTACACCTCCTCCAGAAAGCTGTAAAATAGGCTCATGCTTTGATTTCAGAGTTCACTTTCTAAAGATTACACATAAATATATACATACATATATATTTAAATGGCATTATATTTTTGTACACAAATGTATACTAATACACACACACACACATACACACACACACACACACACACACACACACTAATTCCGACTTTAGTTTTCCTCAATTCCTTTCATTTTTTTACTTCAAAAGTACATATAAGGATTTATAGAGGCCAGCGCTATAGAATAAACCTCTATGAGCTGAGATAGAAAATGAAATTTTTTCACTATAGAGAGAAATAATGACTGAATTTAATTAGGATTGATGGTCTTATACAAAAATATCTTTGTATGTTATTGCAAGATCTTACAGAATTACAATGAGGAATCTTAGCAATATTTTATTAAGAGACATAAAGTATCCATGGGAATAATCTAAAAATTGATAATTTGTTCTTTTAAGTGTTAACACTTCACAGTTATCTTCTAGCTTATCCAACCCTTTGAGGTAGATAATGGAATCATTCTTCTTCAACTCCCAGAAAACAGGCATGGGAGCTACCCAGCTGCTGGAGGTCAAAGTCTGGTCCCTCAGACTACTAAGTGCTTCCCAAATACAAAGTACTGCCAAGCAGCAGGGCAGTACATAAGAAAGAGGAAGTGTGACTCCAGGGGACAAAGCAGGGCTGCACTTCATCTGGCCCTGGGAGGATGTGACCACCACAAATGTGGCCAAAGTAGAAACTATTTCACTTAGAATCTTAACTGTAAAACGGCACTAAAGTAACGTTCACAATCAAGGATCCAAAACCATTATCCCAAACCGCCATGGGGACAGATCTCACCAGTAACGTGGAACGACAGTAATTCCTAGAACTGTCTTCACACTGACAGTCAGCTTAGTGAGCTGCCTCTCAAAGAGAATGGCTGCACAGGAAGTTCAGAGCCAGCCCTCCAGACTCTACCTTAAGAGCCAGGCACCAACAAAGGAAGTAACGCAAACTCTGAGACATATCTTAGTATTGTCAAAATGAACACACTCCACCAAATAAGACATGAGAGCTAAGGGTGTTTTAACAAGTTTTACCAGTTTTAACATCTTAAGGTCAATACTTTTTCTTTAGGATAAAGTCACTAAATCTTACCTATTTTTTCAGGTTTGAGTAGCTTAAAAGAGACAGTTGAGGTTCCTCTGCCCCCTGACTTGGTTGTGACAATAATGTCTCCTTTGTCATTTTTGGCTTGTCCCACTCGACAGACAATTTTACTTGCAGACATCCATTCTGCCGTGAGGAGGCAATTATGTCCACAAATTGTCAAGCCTGAAAGTAAAAGCATATATACAACAAATTAAAAAGAAAAAGACATAATAATGTTTCCTGTTTGAATAGATGTCAAGAGTGCCTGACATAGGCCATGGAATCTGGTTTTCTCTGATACCTAAAACCTCCTTCCCTTCCTCCACCATCATCAGAATTAGAACTGACGAGGCAGTCAGATTACTTAGACTATGAGACAATTGTTTTCAGAAAGCACTGTTACTATTAGAAGTTTAAGTGTTAAAAATGAATACATTTACTGATCATTTCTAAAAACATTCTAAACTTACCCATCTTCTAAAAAGAATCTGTGTGTGCTTTTTCTGGTGTTCAGTTGCACACAGCCTACTGAATGGACTAACCTGGGCATTTCACACACAGGCTAGAGCACAGTGATTCACACACACTCTTGGCCACTACTGAGTTACTCACAGTTCTCACATTTCCACAGGAGCCTCTCAGTGCTGGTCTAGTGTTTTCCTAATAAAACTGACACTATACTTGCCTTCCATCATTCAGCTTCCAGTAAACCAGCACCACAACTCTGGCCCATCACCACACCCTACCAAGGAGTGACTGAAAGAAATACCCAGTCAGAGCGTTGTGTAAAACCACAGTATTATAAATCACTCATGAGTTAATTACCCTGTCAGGTAACAATGATATAATTCAAACTGAGGAACAGGGGCAGAGTCCAATTATTTTCAATATCACAAAATGGAAATAGATCATGTGAGCTATTTATTTCTTAAGCTTTTTATTTTTTACTTACTTACTAAAGACTAACAAATCTAACTTCATGAAATATAATATCATCGTTTTATATTGTTTTGGAGCACTGAATTTTTTTTTTATTTCTATTGTTTGTTTGTTGACAGAGTCTCACTACATTGCGCTGACTGGCCTGTCAACCAGGCTAGGCTCAACCAGAGAAAACTCTGCCTCCTCTAATTCCCAAGTGCTGCAGTTAAAGGAGTACACTACCTGGTTTAGCCTCAGTTTTTAAAAAATAAGAGAACTCTAGGTAAAGTAGTATTTATAGTATTTTTACTTTAATATAGGCGCCTTTTAGTTAAAAACACTTACATTATTTAACAAGGTGGGTTTGTTTTTTTAAAAAGTGAGCTATTGGCAACAGATGTGACAGGTTGAAAGCTACACTAGCAAGGTTATACAAGTAATATACACTTTGTCAAAAAAAAAAATAGCACCATCCAAAACTAAAGCAAAATCAAAATGTACAGAGACTGCTAATTGTTGCATCTTGATACTATGTAGGTTATAGTTTTACATATGAATTCCATCTATGTGCTATGTTTTCATGCATGCCAAGAACTATTTTCCAGCATGAATAGAGAAACAACTGGACTGAACTATGTCCAAAGTCAAGACACTGGATTAACCCCACAGTCTTTGGGATGGAATGCAGCTCCTCGGGTAGAATGCTTGCCTAGCACACACAAAGCCCTGCCTGGTCCTGGTCCCCAGAACAGATACATCAAGCGTGGTTGTGCATGGCTACAATTCCAACAATTGGTAGGAAGAGGCAAAAGGATCAGAAGTTCAAGGTCATCCTCTTCACACACCTATCTTTGAAAGAATAAATTTAAGAGATGTTTACTAAACTATCAAAAATTACAGCTACAGATAAAAACAGAAAATTACACATAATATAATTAGGTAACTCTAGGAAAGATGATTATCTGGGAAGCTCAAACATCAATTATAAGCTACAGTGCTAAACTTCAATTTACTTCCTCCAAAAAGAAAACATTTTCTGGATGGTCAAAACTAGTCAACCAGCCATTGAACAGGGAAGGCACTTCCAGCTCAGACTCTATATATTTGGTTGTGAGCCTAGCCTTTAACGGCTGAGCCATCTCTCCAGCCCCAGCTCAGACTCTAGAACTCAGCACTGGTCTCTGTCAATTATGAAACTAATTGCTAGAATGTCAAGTCTAGAATGAACTCATGTGAGAGATTAGAACGACATCCAACAACATGTCCTGGGAATTCACCTCTACAACCTCATTTGTAGTTCATATAATCTATTATAAAGTTATATTTAAAATCTGCATGCTAGACCAACTACCTAACATTCATTTCTATTTTTAAAAACAGTATTAAGGTTTCATCATAGCAAAATAAGCAGGACTCTCCAAGTTGAAGAAACAAGAATAAACCTAACTATAACAAATTTTCTAAAGGATTTATAGAAATACAGTATAGAGTTAAATTGATAATGACCTTCGTAAAAAAGAAAATTAGAAAAAAACTCCTTTTATTCAACTCATTTTATAGAGATCGCTACTTCAATAATAAAGCCCAGCCTCTCACAATGCATCAGAGGTCATGCCCTTACCTATAAGGTCAGTGGGACCAGTACCCAGATTCTCCCCTCTAATTGTGACTTTGGTCCAAGGAATCCCTTCATTTGGAGAGATGCCTGTCACAAGTGGAGGCTGCCGGGATCGAGACATTGTACTTTGAGCAGCAAACTCCTGTTCCAGTTATAAAAGCAACCTGTTAAAAGAAAGGATTGGTGACAATTGAGATAACAGAAACTACAAGCATAGGAAAGTCTGACATTTGGTACCAATACATAAAACGTCTTCATTCACTACAGTTCTGGAGTCTTTTAATTGGTTTGGTCATTCATCATATCCATCAACATTTGCCAAAGATGAAGTTTATAATGGACATTTGTTAGCACTGTGAGAAATATTCCAAAGATGCAAAAAGTAAGTCCCAGATTCCAAATGTTTTTATCATATTGTTATTGCACAGCTCTAGGCCTACATAATTCAGTCACAAATTATCTTATTGTTTTACTCTCCAAGTTTTCTAAGAAATATACTACAGTTGTAATGAAATATATTTATATTCCTGTAAGTGTAGGAATTAATTCACTTTATTTGAATTATAGTGTAGTTTATATTTTCTACCATATAGTACATACATATGCATACCACTAACTCATAATGTGAATGTCCTCATGAATTATAGATGCTTTCTGAACACCTATGGCATAGATGTATAGGTAGAAACACATATTTGCTTCCTGCTAAGAACTGCATGGATGAAAATGCACACTGGGAAGTCAAAATAGCGCTGTGTTCTCTGTACTCTTGCTAATTCTCCACTCTCAGCAATTAGCTGTTAGTTCTCAAAAATAAGCATCTAGTCAATTTCATCCTTGCTTTTAGAAGCCTTTGTAGGATACCCACAGTTCACGAAATACTTAGGGATGTGTTTAAATCTTGTTAAAACTAGACTTCTACCTCCCCTCCTTCATCTTCAGCCATTTCATTCATATTCAAAATCAGAGTATCAATCACCTCTGAAAATTCTGAAGATACTCCACATCCTACAGCATCAGGTAGTTTACCAAGATTGAATCCCTCATGTAAATATTAACAAATACATCCATTACATTAACATGCAAGTCTGCATTCATCCTTAATAACTGGCAAAATTATCTATCAAAAGACTGATTCAGAAGGTATTTATGCTTTAATATCAGCAAATATTTTTATATCAACTTCATGCACCTACAGGTATCTCAGTAAAGAGGTCACCAGTAGAAAAAGTACAAAAACCATCTGATCTAATCAACTCAGCACCAACAAGGGAGTTTAGCTGTATTAGGACTCACATTTGTATATAAAATCAGTTGTTTAGGGCTGCAGATATGGCTCGGCAGTTAAGAGAACATACTGCTCTTGCAGAGGACCCAAGGTTGGTTTTAAATACCATGCTGAACAGCTCACAACCATCTGTAATTCCAGCTCCAGGATGATTTGATTTGATATCTCTACTCTCTGTGGGTACCTGTACTCACAAATATGTATACCTAATTAAAAATAAAGCAATGAATCTTTATAAATTTAGCTATTTAAAATATTTTAAAAGGAAACAATTAGAAAAAACTTTTCAAATTCTATTTGCAAGTTACAGATGTAGCTGTAATGCTTGCCCTAGCATGCATGAAGACTTGGGTTGGATCCTCAACACTACATAACTGAGGGTGGTAGCCCCTGTCTGTAAGTCCAGAACTTGGGAGATACAGGCAAGATGATCAGAAGTTCAAGGTCATCCTTGGTGGTTACATAGTGACTTCTAGGATAGGGTACTATGAATGAGCCTTTGTCTCAAAGAAAAAAAAATTTATATATATATATAAATGTTTTAATTGAAAATATCACTATGAGCAATGAAATGTATAAGAACTTATACAAAACACTACAAACAGGGATAATAAAGACAAGTAAGTGAAGATCCACACCACATTCATGGATCACAAGGCTGGATGCTATTAAAATATCAGCTACTCAACTGATCTATAAATTCATGCAAGTTTATATAGTGATTTTGGCAAAGAAACTAAAAAATTTCTAAAGACAGCCAAGGAACTTAGAATAGTGAAAACAATTTTAAAATGAAAAAAGTGCATAAATTCAAGATATATTACAAGTCTACAGTAATAAGACAATGTGTTATTGCCTTTAAGGTGAGCTGACGGGTGGTGGAATATACTAGAACCCAGAAGTGAACAAGCTCATGCGTGCCCACTTGACTTCTAACAAAGGTTCCAAAGCATTATCAATGGAGAAAACAGATATTTACCAGACAGTGTGCAAACAACTGGTTATGTATACAGGAAAATAAAGAAACGCTTGTTACTATAACCCTATATCTTACAAAAGTCACTTCAAAGTAGATTATGGACTCAAGACATGAAAACTAAAATTATAAACTACAAGGATGATGCCATAAAAAACTATCAACATTGGCTAGAAGTACAACTTTAGCTGTTTTTAATTAAACAAAGAGTAACCATACATTTTTTTAAACTTTTTTTTTACTTCACCAAATTAAGTCTCTATCATCCAGAGAAGTATCCCAGAAAAAAATTCTAATAATATATATTATATATAAAAAGTAGCTTATATAAAAAATTAATGCAACTTAATAGCAAAATACTTTTAAATAAGCAAAAGATTTGAAAAGATTTAAAAATACTTCACAGAAGATAAATAACTTCAGTTTAGCAATATGATGGCACACATCTGTAATCCCAGTATTCAGGAAGCTGAGAATGAGCAAGTCTAAAATAATCTGGACTATACAGCGAGTCTCAAAATGTTTTCTATGAATAAAGTATACATGCATATATAATGTATATATATGCACATCTAAGATGCATATGTTATGTAAATAAGTATTTCTGTAATACATACAATTGGTAGAAGTACTTAGGCACTTGTCATAGTGAGTACTTCAAGCTGAAATCACCAACAGAACAATATCTTCAGAAAGGCCATCTGCACTGAATCTTCTTGTGTGCAACAAACTATTTCAAGAAAGATGGCGCTCGCATATAAAAGAGGACATATATAAGAAAAGCTCTGACACAGTGGCATGCTCCAGTAAAGAAGGAGTCAAAGAACAATGGAGACGTGTCAAGGTTGTAGGGACCTAACAGAAGACAACTAGTATTCAAATTTAGGAAAATATAGCATCCAAAGAAAACTGTCCAGGTGGCTTTCCTGTTCTGTGCCCCCAGTGTCACAATACTAGCCCAAATACAAAGGAGATCTCTCATGTGTGTCCCTGCACCCCTTGCCTGCTTTTAATAGTGCACACTGAGAAAAAATAAAACAAAACTGATAGCAGTAAGTTGTGTATATGTTTTTTTAAAATATTCAACTCTATTCGAACAAAATAAACAGGTAAATGGAAAGGATAAAGAAAATGGGTCAAAAAATAAACATTTGATGATCTGGCTAAGGCACTTGCAGAAATTGTTACTTTTAATACTCTTAAGACTTATTTTTTAAATTTAAGTTATCTCAAAATAAAGTTAAAAAAACAATGTTCTGATATAATTTTGAATTAAAACATAAATGCAACAGATTAACATCCCATTCAATTCACGTCAACTAAAAACTCATGAGAAATATATTTATATCTAACATTGACAAAATACACAAACAAGTGGCCAATAAACTGATTTTAAATAGAGAATATCAATAGGCTAACAGTTAATAGTTAATTTTATATAAAATGGCATTTTACAAATAATTATTCTTTTAAAGGGATAACTATTGCTCTCTTTTACTAGTCCTCTAAAAGAAGACATAATAGTGTTTCAAATACTTAAGCATATTCCCGGAAACTATAATGTAGAATTTAGCCTGGTAATGGATTAATAAAAAATTAAGGACATACATGGGGGTTTAACAACTCTTTTAGTGAATAATTATGTTGTTCCAAAGATACTATAACACTTACTGTACAGAAAATAGACAAGGAAAGATTAGATAAATAACTTGTCTCATGGATTAACATCCACAAACCAATTCTTGACAAAGGTAAACTCTCCTTTAATTGGCATGGAAAATTGAGTTCTCTGAGTGAATAATTAGCTTACTGACACTGTTGAAATTACAGCCCAAATTGGATAAGCATGTGGCTTCTTTGGACTACTTTGAGAATCTAGTCTAGTTCACATAGAACTTAGAACCAAATTTCTAAGTACAAATGTTCTGCTTTCCCTGTTGCCAAAAAACAGTAGCATGACATCTTAATGAAAGTGAGGAATTACCACTGCCATTATAGAGAAAAGTTGTCTAACAGAAATGTTACTGCTGGTAATCATTGAGAATGGTGACTTTGATTAGCAGAAAGGGATGTGCTGGTATTCACAAAGTTGAGAAAGAAGAGATCTGAATAAACTAAACTCCAGAGATGTGCAATGAATTATAGGACAGCAAACCCTGACGTGCTTACTGCTCAAGCATAAGGATCCAAATTCAATCTCCAGAAGCCATGATGAAAACCAACAAATCAAAACAAACAGAAAAGTGTAGTGGCATACATTTGTATTTGGGGAGGCAAAAATAAGCAGATTCTTAGAGACCACTGGCTGGCCAGCCTACCCTACTTGGAAAGCTCCAGGACAATAAGAAACCATGGCTCTAAAGACAAGATCCTGAAAGGCTTGGTCTCTGGTCTCAATACACTCTATGTAGAAACACACACATGCACGCACGCACATGCACGCACACACATCATATATGTGTATATATTATACATACACATATTCTTTATTATAGCTTGAAATTTATTTCTCGTTTATATGAAATACAATGGAAAAAGCTAGAAGACATGGCTCAAATGAGTATGCAGTGATCTGAATGAAATTCCTCACAGTCTCCATCATCGGAATACTTGGTTTCCTGTTAGTAGTGCTATTTGGGCAAGGTTTAGGAGGTACAGCTTTTTTAGAGGAAGTATGTCATAGGACTTTGGGGTTTTAAAACCACATGCCATTCCCAGTTAAAGCTCTGCTTCATACATAAAATCTAGGGTTTGAGCTCTTAGCTATTCCTGTACCATAACTGTCATATGCTGCCAAGATTCCCTACCATGATGTATTCTTATTGCTCAAAATACCGTAAGCCAGAAAACCCTTCTTTCTGTAAGTTGCATTTGTCATTGTGTTTAAGCTTACTAACAGAATCACAAAGCATGCCTGTGTTACACCACAGACACACACACATACACATAGCCTGAAGATGCTGAAGCTTTCCCAAAACAGCTTTTACATATAGTCCTCACACTTAAATAGTCACCAAACCAAACAATCCTATGCTTCCAACTCAGAAGTGAGAAAGTAAATTGTTTGAGAGTTTAAACTCTCTAAAGTGGCTATTCCCCAGTAATGTTAAGACTTCCACTGAGAACCTTCAGAAAACAGTTATCTCTGAATATATGATATACATACAAAAATTCATCTTATACCTTTAGAGACTGAGATCATTAAGTCTCTCAAAATAATTTATGATTATTTTAAAAGGAGAAATTTCTCATTCTTCACAATATTTTTCATAAAAAATAATATAATTGTTTCAGGATTCAGTTAATTATTTTATTACAATCCTTTATTCCCAAACAACTAAGTTGAATGTAAGGTAATGGTCAAAGCCAAAAAGCAATCACATGAACTTGCAATTATTTCTTAACAATTTACAAAGGAAGCACTCAACAAAATCAACACCCTACAAAATCCACAGGGTTGCAAGCTTTTAACGAAAGTAACTCAAAGTCTCAGTTCTGGAAAGAACTTAAATTAAGATTTCTTTTAAAAAGAAAATTAAGGCTGCTTGAAATTCATGAGGCAGGAATAAAATACTGAAGAGAAATATCTTCGTGAACCAAAACAAGATGAAGTAGGGTATTGCTCAAAATATTACATAAGGCCATTGTGGGGTTTATCTGCTGTCCGTCAAAAAACCGTAGAAGTTTCCTATTATCCACCCGTACTTGTACCATGTTGTCTGGGTCTTTGTCTTGAGACATACCCAGAACGGCATTTGGAGGATTTCCAAGATTTCTAAAATAGCTTTTAATAGTCACTCCATCAGTTTCTACACTCAAGTTCATTTTGCCTTTTAGATTTGCTTCCACCAGCACGTGACTGCCCACATTTGCCATCCTTTCCACCATGTTCTTCAAGGTCTTCATAGCAGGCAGATAAACACTCACGTCAGAGCCCCGAACATGGGGCTCTGTGCATTCTTTCCACCACCTTCTGGGAAGTACCCTCACAGGCAGATCGTGGACCATAGCGCGGGTGTGGCCGGGGCACGATGCCAGCTCCACCACCACAGTAAGGCAGGGGCGCAGCTTGTTGGTGAGCTGCAGCTTCAGGGATGAAGCGTTGCTTGCATTCCTCACGGCTCTGGCCAGATGCTCAGACGTTAGCTCTAGATAGATTTCATTGAACTCCTGCGAAACACCCTCCATGCAGAAGTGGTGGAAGACATTCCGCCTCACCTCACCCCACAGCTTGGCCTCACTCAGCAGCCCCATTGGACAGAAGCACAGCCTGTCAGGGCACACGCGGAGCACACAGACCTTCGTCAGCTTTGCTATGGTGCTGTTGACCTGTATGAAGAGCTCTATAAAACGCTTGCTGGTGATCCTGGCCCGAAACTTCATGGGGCCTAGGTGGTAGAGGGAGCGCTGTGAGGAAACCGCTGCCAGAGTAGTCAGCTGGCTCACTCTTCCGGCCCGGAGTGTAACATGCTTAACCTTCCGGCCTGGGGCGCAACCGCCTCACCTACCATGCCTGGGGTGCGTTCTACTGCGCCTCCCTCCTGCCCCAGCACTGCCTATACTTGGGTTCCACATCCCTGCAGGTCCACTTCCACCTGAGGACACCTAGGTCAAACACTATAGGGTGATGCTTAGGGCGGTCTCTGGACCCATCTTTACCTTCCCACATACCTGCCCTATTTGAATACGTCACTGCTTCTGATCTGCTCATAAGAAGGTCACTCTATATAGTGTGACCACAATTTAAAGTACCATTGAAATAACCAACCCTTTTAAAACATTTGTTACATATATATACCTAATATATATTATAGTTTTGTTCAGTACAGATATTACTTGCAGATGTTAGTTACTACATGCCTTATAAACAATGTGATACACTAGACACATTTTATTTGCACCTAAAATACATACATAATGGATATCATTCCATACCATTAAACACTAACAAGTCTATCATTTTCATGGCTAGTTTCCCAGTATATTTATAAAAATAATTATTTCACAAGAGGAATTCACATGATTCAATTTTGACCTATTACTGGAATAATAAACATCTGTTATACAAAATACATTTACTTTTGTCAGTATTTACTTGTGTTAAATTTAAAGGGGAACTCTTGGTCATAGCATGTACATATAAAACTCTTCTGTTACCAAACTGTCCCAGAGAAAATTCTATCAACATACCTTCTGTCAGTAGCGTCATATAACAATCTATTTTGTATGTAGTGATATGATAAGTAGAATAACATGGCTTCAACTTGCAATGTATGTATGTCAACTTTACATTCCTTGTATGTAGTTTGTTGCTTGCTTTTTAAGATCTCTGATAGGACCAGGCTGGTGACACGTACCAATAATTTCAACACTGGGGCCAAAGGCAAGAAGGAAGGATCACAAGTTTAAGGAAAGTTAGAGTTACATTCTGGGCCAGTCAGAGCTATACAGTGAGATTTTTATCTCAAATAAATAAATTAATAACAAAAGAATAAAAACTCTGGCAAGAACATTAACCCTCTGTCCCTGTAAATATGGTCCAGATAAGTCTTTGGTTTTCATATTATTTATGATGTTCTTTGCCCTTAAGAAAATACTACATCTGTGTATGTGAAATGTATTTGTCTTTTCTCTGGTGCTCCTGGAGTCCTGACCCATGTGAAATACAGAGGATGCAGCTGGAACTTCTATATTTATTCTATTACAGCAGGATGTCTGCTCGGCTCCTTCTTCAACTAGGCAGGGCCTCCAAGATGATGGCCCAAGTCTCTGACTAAGGTGTCTTAGAGACCAGGATCTGACTGGTTTCTTCATCTTACTCCTGGCCCAAAGCAAGTCCTCAATCTCATCCCAATCTTAGCTTGAAGGCAGCAGCATCTCAGCTAGGAAGTCAGAACAATCAGTTGCTTCTGGAAACTTTCAGTTCCTCTTTTGTCTTATTTACTGTTCCATTGCCGTGAAGATACATTATGACCAAGGCAAGTCTTTTTAAAAAAGCATTTAATTGGGTGCTTGCTAACAGGTTCAGAATTAGTTCACATGGTGGTAAGGCAGTAGCTAAGAACTTTATATCCTTGACCCACAAAAGGAGGGAAGGAGGGAGGGAGACAGAGACAGACTAAGAGACAGACTAAGAAACAGACTAAGAGATAGACTAAAAGACACAGACTAAGAGAAACAGACAGAGACAGAGACACTGGGCCTGGTGTGGACGTTTCAAACTTCAAAGCCTACCGGCAACAACATACCTCCTCCAACAAAGCCATATCTCCTAACCTTCCCAAACAATTGATCAACCAAAAACCAAGCACACACATATGAGCCATTGGGGGCCATTCTCATTCAAACCATCATACTCTTCATGACCACCATTTGCTCATGGGTACCCTCAGGATTTCCTCTAATAAACTTCTCTCTCTGGTGATGGCATTATAGAGGGTCAGGTATTTCAAGCTTTCAAGCTTTCATACACCACAGACACAAGGGAATGTGTGACAAACCTGTCTGCTTCTGCATTTATGCTATGTTCTATCCATTAAGAGGCAGGGACCCAGTGATCACCATATAGAGGATGAATCCCAGACTTACTGTTACCTCCCACTGGGCCCTTACACTTATTGGTCCCTGTTTCTCCAATGCTAGGATTACAGGACATCCACAACTGAGCTTCTTCTAGTTCTTTTGCAAGTCAACGATCAATTAAGATGCCGTCTGTATTGTTCCATAAGATGAGTTCTGGATGCAAGCATGCCAGTTCCTTAGAAAGGAAGTAGGAGCCAGTCACCTGCACCTTTCCATAACCCAAGGACAACAAAGTAACAACAAACTGCAACATAGCACACCAAGTCATGTAGTGGTTTGCCTTGAAGTTATCTGTATTTTGATGCTAATTCCACTGCCCCAAGGACAGCGGCCTAGTCACTACTCAGGAATCAGGTGACTTCACCAGAACCCTCTCCCCATTGAATCTGTAAAGTACAGGTGAGGGGCAGGTACAGGATAGAAGGAGGTCTGTCATTGGAGGAGAAGGAAGGTGGGCGGGAGAGAAGTTTGAAGGAATAGGAGGAACTAGGAGAGAGAGAAAGAACTAGACAGAGGAGAGGGTGAGAAGCCATGGCAGGTAATGTTAAGATTCTGCTCTGTGTATTTACAGGTTGTTATTAATGTTCCTAAGGGATGGATGGTACCAGGCTTTGTGTAAGTAGGCAATTATAGCTTATCAATTGGATCTAAGATTATTGTGTTGTGTGTTCTTTTGTGTGAGGGTTTGAGTGTAGGAAAGTGTGCGGCTGGGATGTGTTTCTGTCAAGATATCTAGCAGATATCTTGGGGCACCAAGGTGCTGGACCTAGTGGGGTAAAAGACCACAATATACTTTATTTTTATATTTTTACAACAACAGTCACTCGTCAATACTTTTTTTTACCATCTAAAGAAACTGTAACCTTGGTAAATTTTAACATTTAAAATGCATCTTTACCAGCAAATTCTCTGTTAACCTAAGAAATAATTTCTTCTTTACATTTCAAGAGATAGAATAGATGGACATGAAAAGGTACAGGCTGAAACCTCTCAACAGCAGAGAACCAAGAATTCCAACACAACGGACAGCATTTGCTTCAGGTTCTTCTCCCTTCCTAGCTATAAATCTGCAAGTTAGAAACCACATAAAAACCCCTTTACAGTGACTGGATCTGTCTTAACTCCCTTGTGCAGCACCACTTTTATCAAATCAAACTGTAAACCCAACCAAGGCTCCTGCACATTCTAGTAATCCCAATTAACAAAACAAAATTATCACAAATGTGGTGAAAGGTGTTTGAATGAGAATGGCCCCACAGGGTTACATACTTGAATACTGGCCCCAGTTGGTGGAACTGTTTGGGAAGGATTAGGTGTGGCCTTGTTAGATGCAATCTGTCACTGGAAGTTTCAAAGGCCATGCATGCCATTCCCAGTCAGTTCTCTGTGCCTGGTGTTTGTGGAGATGTAAACCCTCTGCCACTGCTCCAGCCCCACGTGTGCCTTCCTGCTGCCAAGCTCTCCACCATCACAGTCATAAACTAACCTCTAAAACTGTAAGCAGGCTCCAGTTCAGAGGTCTGGTTGATGTCTTTTAAATAGAAAAGTAACTGAGACAGTAGTGACAGAGGAGGGAGGGTGCCTTGGAAGGTGGCTGAACAAGATTCCAAAACTTTCCAAATTCCTATAGTCACCACTAGGACAATAAAATGTGACCCTTCTTTGAGAAGCCCACACTCCTGCTCTTGGTGTGGGCCAACTCTGCTTTATACTGGCTTTTTAAAAAAATTCTACTCTGTGGCACAGCAAACCATTCTATTAAACCAGAGAGAAGAACCTCAAGGGTTAAAGGAACTCTTCAAACTGCTGCAGATGAGTGTGGAGGAGCCTCTGTCAGGCAATAAGTGACACTTCCACTGGGGAATTCCGTATTGGTAGGTTTTTCCCTACCCAGGTAACTGTTAAATGGTTTCTAAAGGGAGGTCCTTCCTTCTAAAGGAAGTATTCCTTCCTGCAAGATGTTCCCTGGCCCTCTCGGCCACTCTCTAGATTGTCACTGCTTTTGGTTTTTCTGCAGTTTCTATGTAGTTCTTCTATGTAGTTTAGGGTACGCCTGTTACTATTATCCAAGCTTCTCAGTCTGGGGTTTGACATCTAGTACCGGTGTTCCTTTGCCTTCTCCCTCTAAAATCCCATCATGCATACATTACAGTTTTTTCACAATTCTTGGATATTCTATTCCATTTTCTGTGGTGCTTTTTACTCTTTTCTTTATACTTTAAATTTCAATAGAGGGCTGGAGAGATGGCTCAGCGGTTAAGAGCACTGACTGCTCTTCCAGAGGGTCTGAGTTCAAATTCCAGCAACCACATGGCGGCTCACAACCTTCTGTAATGGAATCTGATGCCCTCTTCTGGTGTGTCTGAAGACAGCTACAGTGTACTTACATATAAATAAATAAATCTTTAAAAGAAAAATTCAATAGAGACTTCTAGTTCATGGAATCTTTTCTCCATAGAAATCAATCTACTGATGAGCCCATCAAATTCAAGATTCATTTGTTGGTGTTTTATCTCTACTTTTTCTTAAATGTCCCATCTGCCTTTTTACATTACTTATCTGTTATTACATCTGGTATTCTTTTCATTCAAGCCTCTGATACATAACTGTAGTGGTGAGCTGTTAACCCTCATATCCATGCCATACCTAAGCACAGTTAGTAATGTTTGTTGCACATGGCATGTTGATTAACCCAACACTGAGTCTATTTGTCTCTGTATGTGTAGGGCAGCAATCTGCCCTATGATAAATATTTAAACGAAATAAGTTGGGGATTTCCATACTAAAAAAGAATTTTTTTAATCTAGTTTTTCCTTATTGGAGGAATGCAAGGGAGTGGTATCTAAGTTTCTCGAATTCCAAACCAGAAACTACAAAGTGTTTTATCTATATCTATATTACAAAACTTCAGGAACAACCTTTACAATATACTCAAACTCTAGTATATAAAGGTTACCTAGAAAAATAAGGTATTTTAGTGGAAACATATGTATTGAATTAAAGGTGAAAATCAGGATGTGTGTTATGTTCTAAAATTTCTATTTACCAAAGAAAGACTGACAGTTGTATGTGTTTTCATTGGTAAAGTTCCATTTAAAGCAGTACTACCAAATAAAGCTTTTTTTTCCCAATATAGCAAGTAAGCTATAAATTACATCAGTGTATTGTAATATTTTCAGCTATTTAAAAATTAAAGATGAGTTGTGGTGGTTTGAATGAGAATGGCCTTTATAGACTCATGTATCTGAATGCTTTGTCCCCAGTTGGTGAATGTATTTGGGAAGGATTAGGAGGTGTGACCTTATTGAAGGGAGAGGGCTTTGAGGTTTCAAAAGCCTATATCACTCCTAGTTAGTGTGTGATCTTCCTCCCTCCCGCCCTCCCTCCCTCTCTGTTTTTCTCTCTCTGCCTCAAGGCTGTGTCTCGGGATGTAAGCTCTCAGTTACTGTTCCAGTGCTACACCGGCCTGCTTCCTCACATGTTCTCTGCCATGATGGCTATTACTCACCCTCTAAACTGTAAGCACCAATAAACTCTTTCTCCTATAAGTTGCTTTGGTCATGGTATCTCTTCACAACTGAAAAGCAAATAAGACATGAAGGCTGGAAGATGGCTCACCTGAGTCCAAATTCCCTAAGGCGAAAGCTGGGTATAGTGGTGTGCTTGGACTGCCAGTCTTGAGGTGAGGCTGCCTCAAAAATTAAAGGTGGAGACCAAAGAAAGACATGATATCCTCGGGCATCAATACACACATGCGTCAACACCAGAGACACTATTATCAAACATACAGCATGATATAGCAATGCTTTGCTTACTGGAGGCCAATAATGAGGTTTTTTGAAAATGTTGTTTGTAAAAATATAGCAAGGTTTAACTTACTAGAGGTCACTAATAATTATATTCTCCATAAAGAAAATGTGTAAGTAAGATCCTTTGTACTTTAAAAATGCCTTTCAGATATTTGACCAGGATGTTTCTAATCTGCATTTACTTTTCCAGTATTACATGAGATAAAATTCACCTTTAATAAGGGCTGAAAGTATGGCACAGTGGTAGTATGTTTGCCTACCATAGGCAAAGCCCTGGTTTTAATCTCCAGCACAGCAAGGAATAAAAACTCATCATAGAAGTTACCATAAATTTCTTTTCTTTTCCTTTTTTTTTTTTTAGTTACATGAACATTAATGACTGTTCTGGGCATGTTCTTAGATCACTGCTTCAGACAGCAGTGTTTAATAAGCTTGTTTTTTATAGTCTTACTTAATGTCTGTCAGACTCTTGCTGATTATTAAAAGCAGGGTGCCAGCCACCTACTTCCAAATCTCTTCTGCACTGTTCCTGTCTGATGGCCACTCTCATCAGTTCTCCTGCTGTCTAAACCTTCTGATAACTCCATGCTGGAATCCTTCTCAGGAAGAGACCTCTGACAATGTTCCTGATGCTCACATGCCTCTTAGGCCTCTCTGAAGTCGGGAAGAACCAGAGTATCTTGTGCTTCTCATCCCAAACTGTAGTTTGAACAGGACCAATGCTGTAGTAAAGACTGCCCTCTGTATAGTATGGTTAAATAACATAGTTGGTCTCTGTGCACTACACCAGCAGCTCAGGGGCGTGAACTGTGTGAGAGTGCTGAAATCAAACTGAACACAAAAGCAAACAGCACGTTCGAATTCATTTCTCTCTGCTCTTGGCTATAGTTGTTATATGACTAGATGCTTCAAATCCCTGCTGCCTTAACTTTTCCATAACAATGGACTTAAAAGAAATGGTGAACTAAAATAAAACTTTCTCCTCTATATTGTTTTCTATGGAGGTATTTTTATCACAGAAACAAAAATGACTGTAAGTCATAGCTGAACACCAAGCATCCAGACACAACCGTAAAACATCAGATTCTCAACATTGCACCTCAAATTCACAACCTTATAGCAATGCTGTGATCTTTCTGAAATGATGCCTTCTTTATGTTTTCTTTGGTCACAGTAGGAACCTACTTCCTGGTCATCCTCCATGTCCTGACTCTAACTAAGCTCCGCATAGATACCTTCAGATTCCTGTCTAAAAAGGTACAAGCAGACAATGGGAGAGTGCTATGGCTCTGATGACATCTAGTCTGTATCAGTTTTAGCCAGTAGGCTCCAGACAGATAGACATGATGTCAAACAATGACCAAAGTATTGTTTGTGACTACATAATTAAACAGGAAGCTGAATACTTCCCATGATCCAAAAAATGCAAACCAAAAACTAGCAGAATCTATTTTTAATTAAGATTTATTTATACTGCTACTCCAGGACCTAAGAGAAGTAATAAATTCTAAATAAGATATTACTAAAAATGTTAAATTAATCATAATACAATCATTACAGGGAAATCAAGGTTCATACTTTAAGTCTTAGTCTTATTAATGAAAGAATTCATTAGAAACAGATTTGGAAGCAAGCCCAAGGCCAATTTTATTAAGAGCTTGAGAAAGAAGAAAGAAGAAAAAAAACCAGCATGTACAGCAAGCTGAAAACCTCAGCAGTCCCCAGGAGGAGGAGGATGGAGAAGAGGAAGTCAGGCCCTTAAGAAATCAGGCAGCTTAGGTAATGGAGACAGCAAACAGCTAAGGCAGAGGGGCATGGGTGAGAAGACACAGTGTGCAGGAAGAAGCCCAAATATCCAAAACAAAACAAAGGAGCCAAAGAAGAAAAGGGAGGAAACACTTTTGTGGGCAACCAAAAAAGCCAACAGGCATAGAACTAGAGGACGGAAGCTATGCAAATGCCTACACAAAAAGGAAAGGTCTCATGGAAGGATAAATAAATTACCCCATGGTGGGGGGTATTATTCCTACCTGCCTGCCTTGGTTTTAGGTAAACCAGGCTTCTTGAAAGGTGATCTTCTGACCAGGTGACTGACAGGCCCAACTCTCAAGGGAGGAGACAACAGTATGAAATATTCTAATCTTTAAAGCAGATCAGAATGTCCTGTCTCCATCCAGGGTCAGATGTAGATGGCATTCTTTTGACCAGGAGGAAACAGCTTGCTTTTAATGACCCTCAACAGAGCCCTTACATCCTTAATGGCCACTAATGCTAATGTAACACAACTAGCCAAATTTGAACTATTAAAACTAACTAAATGGAGCCAAACATCAAAACTGTGAGTGGCCCTGCTGCCTGAAACAAGAGTAAACACCAACAGTTGAATCTCTAAGCTGTGTTTTATCAAGGGAGTCAGAAACCTGAAAAGACCGTGCATCGGCACCATTTAGCTCTTCCACTCATCTTTTAGTCAGCAGTTTCAACAGAAAGGGCAAACAAAGTCACTTCCAATTTACTTTTGCTCCTTTGGTCATGAGGTCAGACTTATCCCTGAGATCTGTGAGGTTGGTACTTTTCTCCTCATCTCCTTTCTGCAGCAGATGTTCTCAATGCCAAGGCCATTACAGCCCTCCCAAACCAATCCTCTGAATAACATCTCAAATGAAGGTCAGTCAGAGCCAGCAAAGCTTTAGCACTCTGTGCTCCTTTCTGAATGAAGGGCAAACACCTCACAGTGCACACTGCACAGTGGTTCTGACACTGGGTTCTAACAGAGCCAGCTTTTGGACAGCAGTTCAAAATAAGTAATCAAGATTTCTACACGATCACTCCATTTCCCTCCATAATTCTATAATAACAACAACCCCCAACCCCCAAAACAAAAACAAACAAACCTTCCCAACAGCATTTGCTTAGCCTTGGAAAAAGCCTACTACAAACTCTGAGAAGATGGCCACATGAGCAAAAAAGTTCCTGCAAAGAACCACAGCTTGCACAGAACCTCCTGCAAGGTCTAGTGAGTGACTGAAAGCTGGACACTCATGGAGAGGCCAGGATGCCACAGGCCAAGAGCCCATTCACAAGTTACCACGAGAGTCCTTGCCGACTCAACATCCTTGTAACTAACAGGTAAAACTTTTAGGAATCTATTAATACAAGAGACCACTAACTTCTCCTGTCTTCAATACAGTGTGATGGCCTGCTTTGCCTCAACCCTCATACCTAGTGTATTTGGAAGGTGCCTTGACGTAGCACTTTGTTCTGTCACTATAAAACTTCATGAGACTATTAACACACTGGAGCACTCCATCTCTGCCCAGGCTCTGGCCACTCACATTTGGTTCAGCATCTCTCCCATTCTCTTTAAGGTGAGAGTTGTGTTTTGCTTTGATAAAAACTTGAATTTAGGTCATGTTTCCTTGGAATTATTTACAAAACACACTGCTTTTTAAAAAAAAAATCACCTTACATAATATTTAAACTGTGAACACTTCTTAAAGACTCTGGCCCACTTCTTAGTCAGGTACACATGTGGTCAGACATATACATGCAAGCAAAACACACACAAAATCAATCTTTTATTTTTTTAAAAAAGTCCTTCTGGTATGAGGACATGTTTTCTTTTCAGTAATTTTTTTCAAGTTTCTTTTCAGTGATAGTTAAACAAAAAGCTAGGGACAGAAAACATCAGGACTGAAAACATACCTTTGATGTACAAAGTAAACAAAGTTAAAATTCTATCTGTCTTTAATTCAGGAGCCCATACTCAGGACACTAGAAGGTCCCTGCAACTTCCTATGTTCTAGCTAACAAGGCCATACAAGAATAATGCAAACTATGCAATCCGAAACTTGCTTATATAGCCTACCCTTGCTTGCCCCTTTCTCTCCATAAAGACCATAACAGAAGCTTTGGACCAGGCTTCTCCTGGCTCCATGACCTCCTGATTTACATGGGTGCTTCCTGGATGGACTGGCTACCTCTCAGGAATTACTACCAACCGACAACTCCCTTTGCAATAGTTACCCTCTCCTGTTCCACTAGGCTCACATGCAACACCTGCATAATAAGACCTCCACTGAAAAGTCTCTTTAAGCAGACTGTAGCAAATGACTTAGAGAAACAAGCCCAGAACCCAGCACTATAGAAGCCAATCAGCTACAGAAAGAGCCCATCTGAAAGGTAAGGTAAACAGGACCTGGAATGAGAAAAAGGACACAGGAGAGTAGAGAGAGAAGCAGATATGGCGAAAGTATTTTATTTGCATGTATGAATGTGCTAAAGGCATCAATAAAAATGTTAAGAGAAAAATAACTTTAATGCTCTGATTTGTCACTGATCACATTCCTCTATGATCACTTAAATTTATAAAATTGATTTTCCATTTAATTTTAGAATAAATGTATTTCATTTAATAAATGAAAATAAAACTTTTCCCTTTCTAATCTTTCCCTGGACCTTCTTCACCAATAAAACAGAGAATCAATGTCCCTCCCACTACACCAAAGAAAGAGGGTCTCAAAGTCAGAAGAAATGGGGGACAGAGGGGAGGGAGTCTGCTAATAGGAACTGAAATTCCCAGAAAAAAGGCACTTTACTCTGAAGATTTTACAAGGCTCACTGGTAAGAACTTCCTGATTGTGGTGAGATGGGATGTTATAAAACCAAGGCAAAATTTTAATGACTATCCTTAGTCCATCATTGTCTACCTTCTAGACCTAACCTAACAAACACCTTGCTCATCAGTAAGTCAAGCCATTAGATTCAAGCAACGAGAAGCTAAGAAAGAGTAAAGGCAAGGAGTGCAGGGATTACCATGTGAAAGAAGACTCAGAGGTAGGGGTTGGGGGAGACACTAAAACCCAGGGCTGTGGGCTCCCTATAAGAAACAGCAGAAAGGTGCACTGAAGCTCCCGGAAAGGGCGGTGCAGATCTTCCTGGTTGCTGCCCCCGTGGAGAGCTCGTAGGCAGCACCCCACTAGCAAACTTGAGCCTCGGGACCACAGGTAAGACAAACCTTCCTACTCCAAGCGACCTGCCTAGTGAACTCAGGACACAGGCCCGCAGGAACAGCTGAAGAACTGTAGATAGGAAAAACTACACGCCCGAAAGCAGAACACTCTGTTCCCATAACTGGCTGAAAGAAAACAGGAAAACAGGTCTACAGCACCCCTGACACACAGGCTTATAGGACAGTCTAGCCACTGTCAGAAATAGCAGAACAAAGTAGCACTAGAGATAATCTGATGGCGAGAGGCAAACGCAGGAATCCAAGCAACAGAAACCAAGACTACATGGCATCATCGGAGCCCAATTCTCCCACCAAAGCAAACACGGAATATCCAAACACACCAGAAAAACAAGATCTAGATTTAAAATCACATTTGATCATGATGCTGGAGGACTTCAAGAAAGACATAAAGAACTCCCTTAGAGAAACGCAGGAAAACATAAATAAACAAGTAAAAGCCTATAGAGAGGAGTCACAAAAATCCCTGAAAGAATTCCAGGAAAACACAATCAAACAGGTGAAGGAATTAAAAATTGAAATAGAAGCAATAAAGAAAGCACAAAGGGAAACAACCCTGGATATAGAAAACCAAAGGAAGAGACAAGGAGCCACAGATACAAGCATCACCAACAGAATACAAGAGATAGAAGAGAGAATCTCAGGAACAGAAGATTCCATAGATATCATCAACACAACGGTCAAAGATAATGTAAAGCGGAAAAAGCTACTGGTCTAAAACATACAGGAAATCCAGGACTCAATGAGAAGATCAAACCTAAGGATAATAGGTATAAAAGAGAGTGAAGACTCCCAGCTCAAAGAACCAGTAGATATCTTGAAACAAATTAATAAGAGAAAACTTCCCTAGCCTAAAGAAAGAGATGCCCATAAACATACAAGAAGCCTACAAAACTCCAAATAGATTGGACCAGAAAAGAAATTCCTCCGTCACATAATAGTCAAATCACCAAATGCACAAAACAAACAAAGAATATTAAAAGCAGTAAGGGAAAAAGGTCAAGTAACGTATAAAGGCAGACCTATCAGAATCACACCAGACTTCTCATCAGAGACTATGAAAGCCAGAAGATCCTGGACAGATGTCATACAGACCCTAAGAGAATACAAATGCCATCCCGGATCACTGTATCCAGCAAAACTCTCAATTACCATAGATGGAGAAACCAAGATATTCCATGACAAAACCAAATTTACACAATATCTTTCTACAAATCCAGCACTACAAAAGATAATAAATGGTAAAGCCCAACGTAAGGAGGAAAGCTACACCCTAGAAAAAGCAAGAAACTAATCATTTTGGCAACAAAACAAAGAGAAGAAAAGCACAAAAACATAATCTCACAACCAAATATGACTATAACAGGAAGCAACAATCACTATTCCTTAATATCTCTGAACATCAATGGACTCCACTCCCCAATAAAAAGACATAGATTAACAAACTGGATGCACAATGAGGACCCTGCATTCTGCTGCCTACAGGAAACACACCTCAGAGACAAAGACAGACACTACCTCAGAGGGAAAGGCTGGAAAACAACCTTCCAAGCAAATGGGCTGAAGAAGCAAGCTGGAGTAGCCATTCTAATACTGAAATAAAATCGATATTAAACTAAAAGTCATCAAAAAAGATAAGGAAGGACACTTCATATTCATCAAAAGAAAAATCCACCAAGATGAACTCTGAATCCTAAATATCTATGCTCCAAATACAAGGGTACCTTCATACATAAAAGAAACCTTACTAAAGCTCAAAGCACGCATTGAACCTCACACAATAATAGTAGGAGATTTCAACACCCCACTCTCATCAATGGACAGATCATGGAAACAGAAATTAAACAGAGACATAGACAGACTAAGAGAAGTCATGAACCAAATGGACTTAACAGATATTTATAGAACATTCTATCCTAAAACAAAAGGATATATCTTCTTCTCACCAACTTATGATACTTTCTCCAAAATTGACCATATAATTGGTCATAAAACAGGCCTCAATAGATACGGAAAGATAGAAATAATCCCATGCATCCGATCAGACCACCACGGGCTAAAGCTGTCCTTCAACAACAATAAGGGACGAATGCCCACATATACATGGAAGTTGAACAATGCTCTACTCAATGATAACCTGGTCAAGGAAGAAATAAAGAAAGAAATTAAAGACTTCTTAGAATTTAATGAAAATGAAGGTACAACATACCCAAACTTATGGGACACAATGAAAGCTGTGCTAAGAGGAAAACTCATAGCTCTGAGTGCCTGCAGAAAGAAACAGGAGAGAGCATATGTCAGCAGCTTGACAGCACACCTAAAAGCTCTAGAAGAAAAAGAAGCAAATACACCCAGGAGGAGTAGAAGGCAGGAAATAATCAAACTCAGAGCGGAAATCAACCAAGTAGAAACAAATAGGACCATACAAGGAATCAACAGAACCAAAAGTTGGTTCTTTGAGAAAATCAACAAGATAGATAAATCCTTAGCCAGACTAACAAGAGGACACAGAGAGTGTGTCCAAATTAACAAAATCAGAAATGAAAAGGGAGACATAACTACAGAATTAGAGGAAATTCAAAAAATCATCAGATCCTACTGCAAAAGCCTATATTCAACAAAACTTGAAAATCTGCAGGAAATGGACAATTTCCTAGACGGATACCAGGTGCTGAAGTTAAATCAGGAACAGATAATCCATATAAACAACCCCATAACTCCTAAAGAAATAGAAGCAGTCATTAAAGGTCTCCTAACCAAAAAGAGCCCAGGAACAGATGGATTCAGTGCAGAATTCTATCAGACCTTCATAGAAGACCTCATACCAATATTATCCAAACTATTCCACAAAATTGAAACAGACGGAGCACTACCGAATTCCTTCTATGAAGCCACAATTACTCTTATACCTAAACCACACAAAGACCCAACAAAGAAAGAGAACTTCAGACCAATTTCCCTTATGAATATCGCCGCAAAAATACTCAATAAAATTCTGGCAAACCAAATCCAAGAGCACATCAAAACAATCATCCACCATGATCAAGTAGGCTTCATCCCAGGCATGCAGGGATGGTTTAATATACGGAAAACCATCAACGTGATCCATTATATAAACAAACTGAAAGAACAAAACCACATGATCATTTCATTAGATGCTGAGAAAGCATTTGACAAAATTCAACACCCCTTCATGATAAAAGACCTGGAAAGAATAGGAATGCAGGGCCCATACCTAAACATAGTAAAAGCCATATACAGCAAACCAGTTGCTAACATTAAACTAAATGGAGAGAAACTTGAAGCAATCCCACTAAAATCAGGGACTAGACAAGGCTGCCCACTCTCTCCCTACTTATTCAATATAGTTCTTGAAGTTCTAGCCAGAGCAATCAGACAACAAAAGGAGGTCAAGGGGATACAGATCGGAAAAGAAGAAGTCAAAATATCACTATTTGCAGATGATATGATAGTATATTTAAGTGATCCCAAAAGTTCCACCAGAGAACTACTAAAGCTGATAAACAACTTCAGCAAAGTGGCTGGGTATAAAATTAACTCAAATAAATCAGTAGCCTTCCTCTACACAAAAGAGAAACAAGCCGAGAAAGAAATTAGGGAAACGACACCCTTCATAATAGACCCAAATAATATAAAGTACCTCAGTGTGACTTTAACCAAGCAAGTAAAAGATCTGTACAATAAGAACTTCAAGACTCTGAAGAAAGAAACTGAAGAAGACCTCAGAAGATGGAAAGATCTCCCATGCTCATGGATTGGCAGGATTAATATAGTAAAAATGGCCATTTTACCAAAAGCGATCTACAGATTCAATGCAATCCCCATCAAAATACCAATCCATTTCTTCAAAGAGTTAGGCAGAACAATTTGCAAATTCATCTGGAATAACAAAAAACCCAGGATAGCTAAAGCTATCCTCAACAATAAAAGGACTTCAGGGGGAATCACTATCCCTGAACTCAAGCAGTATTACAGAGCAATAGTGATAAAAATTGCATGGTACTGGTACAGAGACAGACAGATAGACCAATGGAACAGAATTGAAGACCCAGAAATGAACCCACACACCTATGGGCACTTGATTTTTGACAAGGGAGCCAAAATCATCAAATGGAAAAAAGATAGCATTTTCAGCAAATGGTGCTGGTTCAACTGGAGGGCAACATGTAGAAGAATGCAGATCGATCCATCCTTATCACCCTGTACAAAGCTTAAGTCCAAGTGGATCAAGGACCTCCACATCAAACCAGACACACTCAAACTAATAGAAGAAAAACTAGGGAAGCATCTGGAACACATAGGCACTGGAAAAAATTTCCTGAACAAAACACCAATGGTTTATGCTCTAAGATCAAGAATCGACAAATGGGATCTCATAAAACTGCAAAGCTTCTGTAAGGCAAAGGACACTGTGGTTAGGACAAAACGGCAACCAACAGATTGGGAAAAGATCTTTACCAATCCTACAACAGATAGTGGCCTTATATCCAAAATATACAAAGAACTCAAGAAGTTAGACCCTATTAAAAAATGGGGTTCAGAGCTAAACAAAGAATTCACAGCTGAGGAATGCCGAATGGCTGAGAAACACCTAAAGAAATGTTCAACATCTTTAGTCATAAGGGAAATGCAAATCAAAACAACCCTGAGATTTCACCTCACACCAGTGAGAATGGCTAAGATCAAAAACTCAGGTGACAGCAAATGCTGGCGAGGATGTGGAGAAAGAGGAACACTCCTGCATTGTTGGTGGGATTGGAGACTGGTACAACCATTCTGGAAATCAGTCTGGAGGTTCCTCAGAAAATTGGACATTGAACTGCCTGAGGATCCAGCTATACCTCCCTCAAAAGGGGAGGAAGGGGGGCAGGGCAGGCAATTCACAAATGGGGAATTGAAAGCAAATAATTTGAAAACCGAATTCAGCCTCAGAGAAGCACAGAGCTGGGGTGGCCAAGTTGGCTCTCACCTGAGGTCTGGAAACTCCTGGCCTCCCAGTGACTCTCAAGAGAACTCGTATTGCGCTGGCAGCAAGATAAGGCCTTCCGATGTTGCAGAGAACGTAAGTCAGCTGAGATCACCAAAGCCTTAGCTATGGTGCCACATTGGCTCAGAGCATTCTCGGGAGGTAAACATGCTAGAAATAATCTACACTGCGGGGAACACTAGGCATGATTCCTGCGGTCCGTTCATGTTCCAGCCGGGGCAACATGAAGGTTCAGCCAAGGAAATGCTCCACTAAGTGAGATGTGAAAACTATGCAAGAGCAGAGAGGACTTATTAGAGAGTCAAATTAGTACACAAAGACATACATTTAGACTGTGACAGACAGGATTAGCTGGATGACAGGTTGATCTCCAAAGTATTCTAAAATGCTGACTGTCTCACTAGCAGGGGAGTGGCAGGGACTAAACCACTGCCTGGAGTTGTGCTCAGCAGCATATATATTCAATCCCTATGCCTCAGAAGCAAGAGGCAAGAGGATACCTCTAGCCTAGGAGTTCGGGGCTACCCAGGACAAAGAAAGCAAAACTTGTCAAGGCCATGACCATTAAATAGCTGTGGTGGTTTAAAAAGAAATGGCCCCCCATAGGCTCATAGATTTTGAAGGTTTGGTCATTAGGGGAAGTGGTGCATCACTGAGTTTCAAATGCCCAAGTCAAGCCCAATCAGTTTCTCTCCCTTCCCCTCCCCCTCCCCTCTCCACCCTCTCCTTCCCACTATGGCCCCCATCTCCATCTCTCTGCTGCCACCCAACCTAGATGTAGACCTCTCGGCTCCTTCTCCAGCACCATGCCTGCTGAATGCTGCCAGGCTTCCTGCCACAACAATAATGAACTGAACCTGTGAAACGGTAAGTCGGCCCCTCTTAAATGTCCCTTATAAGAACTGCACTGGTCATAGTGTCTCTTCACAGCAGTAGAACACTGAGTAAGACAACAGGACAACTGGAATTTTAATTATTCTACTCTGATTCTCTAATGACTGGTTTATGTTCTACTATGGAAATCTTAAACACACATAATAACCTCTATGTCCCATCGTCCAGCATCTTGTCTTCTGATTGAAACATCCCTCCATCTTGACAAACTTTTATGTTGCTTTTTGAATGAGCACTTTAAAACAAACATATTGCCTCGTCTACAAAGGACTGTATACACAGCTCAAATTTAGAGCTTTGACATGTTATCCCCTAAACTGTCAAAATTTATGACTCAGAATCAGGATTATATTAATACCATCTAATTTTTTTCAAGAGCAAAACAAAAGCTACCTTATTGCAAATATGAATATGCTAAATGAGCACAGAAAGGATGAGAAAGACTCACACCTCAAGTTAACTCCAGGGAGGAGGAGACAAGAGGCATGGAGAGGGTCAGGGAAATGATGGTTTAAATAGATTTCTATATGCTCCCCTGCAGCTATGAGTATGAATATGCATTTTTAGAAAAATAGGTGGGTTTGGGCAACGCAGAGTAGAGCACACCCTGAGGCATCACTCTGGATGAAGAGCCGAGGCAGAGAGAGAGCAAAGGAACACAGACCACGTGAGGTTGTCCCCTTGCCATTCTGCCCTACACTTGTTCATCTCTCCCAGGAGGTATAACTATGACGTTACCTAGTTCAGCGGCAGAACCAGGACTTTTATAAGCTTTCAACCAGCGCGGCAGGGACCTCAAAGACCACATGAAATTCCAGCTATGCAAAATGTGAGTGCAACAGCAGCTAAATGCTCTCATGCAGAGGAGACGGCCTTCTTTGCCTCTGTACCGTGCCCCACATGCTATGGAGGTTGTACTTTGGGTTGCTGGCTTTATTTGTGTATAGGGGCACATGATCAGTATGCAGATATGCATGTGGAGGTCAGAGGTCAGCTCTGCAGAATCATTTCTCGACACTTTAATGTGGGTCCTGGAGATTAAACCCAACTCGTCATGTCTGCACAGCTACTTTACCCAGTGAGTCATCTTGCTACTCCCCTGCCAACACTATCACCAGCACCCCCAGTGTGTGTATGCGTGTGTGTATGCGTGTGTCACATGTGAGTGCCATGTAAATCAGTGAATAACTCTGTGGAGTCAGCTTCCCTTCTACTTTTCTGTACGTTAGGTTCTGGGGAGTGTACTCTGATTGTCAGGCCTGCATGGTATAAGTGGCTTTTCCCACCGAACCACCTTGCCAATGCTAAACTAATAAATCTTTGCATAACAGCAATCACCAATAACTACCATAGAAACTGAATTTGCTAACTACATCCTACACTGGCAATCAATCATGACCACTACTCTTAATCACCAATACAGAAACAAGCCACAGGGGAAAATGAAATGGATTCCACTTAGTCACCAAGATCTGAACCAAGCAGTTCCTTTTCCAGGGCATAAAAGGTACAAATATCGACAACCTACTGTTTCTATAAAAAAAAAATTACCTAAAGAATTAAAAATTAAAATTTGTAGGTCTAACACTTTATTATTTAACTGAAATGAATTCTACCCCTTCAGCAATCTTGACATCAAAAAATTGTCTTTCTCCACCCTGGTGTGCAGCAGGCAGTACTGGAAAAGCAATCCACATCCATGTGATCGGTAGTAAGGTGCAGCCTGTTCCCATCCCGGGACCCCGGGACACCAGCCTGTAAACACAGCCACTCAGGATGCTGAAACCAGAGGACCACTCTACAGGCCTACCTGGCTACATAAAAAGAGGGCTGGGGACATAGCCCAGAGCTAGCCCAGATCAGACCCTAGGTTCAAGTACCAGCATCACAAAATGGAAAACTATGGTTCATCTTTCAACTTAAAACAGCCATACCTGGAAGAGGAAGGAGCAGTACTGACAATATATAAAATGAAAAACCTTACAGTTCTAAGTCAGAAAAAATCCAAAGAAAAGAAGTGTGTTTTCTTAGGTTCAGAAATGAACTTGTCGGGTTGGGGATTTAGCTCAGTGGTAGAGCGCTTACCTAGGAAGCGCAAGGCCCTGGGTTCGGTCCCCAGCTCCGAAAAAAAGAAAAAGAAAAAAAAAATGAACTTGTCTTCCACAGAAATGTGGAACACTGCTACACTGCCAAGGTCTATGCTCTGCAGACACTTCTGCAAGGACCTCGCTCAGACCGGCCTGCTCTGAGAGCAGCTCCCAGTGGCCCTCTACCTGCACAGTTCATTCCAGAAACAGTTAAACTAGAAACAGGGGGATTCAGTTCATCAGGGGCCCGTTTTAGAGTTCCTTATCTGCAACTAATGAGTGATGGAAGTGGTAAGGTCCAAGGGAGGTTTTAAAAGGTGCCTCACGCTAACTGCTGTGGGGAAGGGCAACCAAGACACAGAGCATCCCCACAGCATTTCTGTCATACATAAGCCTGAGGCCAACGTGTTCCCAAACTACAAGTTCATTTCTAGTTATCATTATTTGACTTAGCCATCATTTGTAGGTATTTTTTCTTTCTATATAAAGAAAACTTTCACTTCTTAGATAAATGTCTCAGGTCGTGACTAATTGTCTCAAGTCATGACTAATACTATTCATCTACTCTGCCTTAATTAACACAAACAGCCAAATTACCAGAAAGTTCAAAACAAGTGAACTCAAAAACACAAAACAAATAGAATGGTGGGGCCCACGAGATGGCTCAGCATGTAAGGGTGCTTGCAGCCAAGCCTGAGTACCACAGCTTGATCCCTGGACCCCATGCAGTAGAAGGAGGTAACTACATCCCTTTCATCACTTTGCCCTATACTTGTTTCTCCTCTGACTATGAAGTTATCTTAGCAGCATGGCTAGGATGCTCATATGAATGCCTACTCCTCCATCCAGCCAGACCCCAGGTAAGAGTACCTGGGCTGTGTAACTCCAAGACACAGAGCTCTCCAACTGGCTCTGTCCAGTCACAGCAGCAGAAGCCGCATATGGTGGAAGGAAAAGATTCCCTCCAAAGTATCCTCCGATCCCTAAATAGGGACTGCGGCACATGAGCCCCTCCACACACACACATAGATGGATGGATGGATGGATGGATGGATGGATGGATGGATGGACGGATGGACAGACAAATGTGAAGGATACATTTTGAAAGGAAATGTGATTAGTAGTAGTTACAGAAACAAAGACTGTTAAAGAACTGATGATGAGCTAAGGGATTTCTTCTGGAGTAAATGTTCTACAGCCAGTGCTGATGGCTACCTAACTCTGAGAACATACTGACTGTGCTTCATAATCCTTGTATTAGAGTAACACCATGACCACAACAAATACGCAAGTCCAGGAAGGTTGAACACCAGGAGAAATATCAAGATGGTAGTATTAAAATTTTTAACATACCTAACAATACTACATACTTGAAGTCTAAGGAGAACCGTCCCCTCACTGAAGAGACACAGGAGCAGAAAGAGTAGACTTTCCCCTCTCATGGATACAAAATGAGCTTAAGTGCTTCAACTCAGGGCTAATGGTAGGTGTGGGGGAAAGACCCAGTACAGATCCAGGGCCTCTCTAAAGACAGACGCCATTGGCCTAGACATCCTTGTTTTCACTGGACAACTCATTAACAAAGCATTTCCACCCCACAAGACTGACAGAAGACAAGAAAGAAAAACAATGTACAAATCCCAAGGAATGTTAGAAGTCTACAGCCATTTATTCAAATAACAGCACACTTGAACACCTCAACAGAAATGTTCAGAAATAAAACCAAGGAAATATTATTGAGATATTCATCACCCACACATTAGTGAAAAGGGCACTGCCCTAGCATACAGTCTGATATAAAAACGTTTCATTTGTTTCAACTTGTCAGGAATTTAAGCTGAAATAAGGCACTATTCCCGCTGACACAATAACAGTAAACAGGCGTGCCAAAATCAGTGGGCGTTTCCCCAGAAGGTCAAGGAATCGCCCGTCAGCTTAAATTGGTTTATGTTATTAAAATGGTTAAACATGGCAGATGTCACCTAACTCCCAGATCCTTTTATAAAACCATAGTTGGATTAATTCAATCCAAATTCTGAATAATAGCTTTCCCAATTTCTAAAAATACATCAACTTTGTCGCTATCTTACAATTTCTGTTTTATTTGTCTAGCTCCATCTCAAAAGAAATTTCAAGGCCATACATCTTGACATAGTGAAAGGCAATAATCACAGCACTCAGCAGCGCTGTTAACATTTCTGAGCCACAGGGGATTACACAGGCAGATGCTGAGGAGAGTGCCTGCCTGCCTCCCAGCCGCCAGAGCTACTCAGCCTGCACTGCAGCTGTGAGAGACTGAAGCTGCTAGCCGTGCAGTCAAACTCAGGAAAAACCCTGAGCACAATTCCAGCATCCGAAATAAATTAAAGTAAACAGTATTGCTCTCTCTCATCCACCCTGTTAGCAGCCTCTCCGCAGAGCTGGAGACCACACACTCGGACCACACAGCGCCAGTCCAGCTCACTCGCACGCAACATCTACAAGCTGTCACTCTGCAGACAGGGGTGGAGGGGGTTGGGGGTGAGGGAGGGTATGGGGGTGGAGATCTAGAAGGATGAGGGAAAGGAGGGGAAGAGAGGGGAGGGGAGCAGGAAAGGAGACAGAAGAGGTCCCTGCACAGACAGCCAGCTGGAGATTGGAGTGGGCTGTGGGGAAGTTGGAAAGGGTGGATTCCACAGCCCTCCTTGAGAAAACAAGGCCCTGTGCAGTCCTGACCTGACTCCCCCACACCCATTTAGTAGCTGATGAAGGATTAACAAAGCATCCATTTAACATCAATTAACCTCCTATCCATCACAGGTCAAAAGAGAAAATCACTACTAAAAGCATTTCATTAAAATAAAGCCAACAGGTCATATTTTCTTAGAATTTATAATGTATAATTATATTTTCTTTACAGGTTTGTATTAGACAAGTTATAAGTCTCTCTCTTGGCTATTAATAGTATACATTAAAGGATTTTTGGAATAGAGATTGTGGGGTGTGTGTGTGTGTGTGTGTGTGTGTGTGTGTGTGTGTAGGTGTCCTTGCCCGTGCATGTGTGTGGAAAGCAGGTCAGTCAGATGTCTTCTCTTGCTCTCTACCTTTTTGGTTTTCAGTCTCTCTCTCCTGCACTCCAGGTGGAGACACCATTCGGCTGGGCTGGCTGCTAGCTCCTGGGATCTGCCATCTCCAGCCCTCTGTCCTGGAATAAGAGATACCACACATGGGCAAAGGAGATCCAAACGCAGGTCCATCTGTTAACAAGGCAAAGCAAGCACCTGACCCACTAAGCCCATTTCCCAGCCTTGAAATCAGAAACTTCATTCATAATTTTCCCTCATTGCATTGAGACATAAACTTAATTTTCTGAAATATTTATTAATACAATAAAATAAAGTAAGTTGCCTTTTATAGAATTTCAGGTTAAAAGTACATTTTAAAATTAACTGATAGAAAAATATTAGGAAAAAGTCAGAAAATGAAATTATAGTCAAGAAGGAATTCCAAGATCAAATAAATAAATAACCCTCAGAGAATAATCTTTTTCCCTCAGGCCTCAATGCAAAGCCATAATTAACAAAACCAAAACCAATCTCAAACCTGAATGAAGTTAAGAGAGCCCAAATTTGACTGCAGTGGTGCCTGCTCAAAGACAGGGCTCAGACAATCTGCAGGAAAGCAGGCTGTGTGAGTAGAGCTTCCTCCCTGGCCTTCTTCACCTCTCTTTAGAATTCATTTCCTTCTTTACCTCTAAAAATGAAAAGTAACTGAAATATGTTATCTCTGTTTTTAATGAAAATATGAGTGTTTACATCTTAGTCCATCATGAGAGAAAATATAGTAATTACATGACATAATTGGAAATTATGCTTAGTAATAACATAGTAAATGAGTGACACATAATTTCTATTTATTTTTCTACTTTATCTCATGTCTATTTGTTTATAGATGAGGAAAAAACTATTACCTCCTGCTATACTTGGACATGAGAGATTAGGGGAAGAGAATGTGCCTGAGGTCACCAGGAAGCAATACTGACCAGAACAAAAAAGCACACAGGCAAAATCTGCGAAGGCCTTCACTATTCCTCCATAACCCATCTATTACCTAAATCCTGCCTTATCAGCTACTCTCATAAAACAAGCATGGACTCACTGAGAAGAGCCACTCAGAATGCTCCTTGTTCCCTATAAGAAGCTAAGCACCTTCTCACACTGCACAGCCAACGGCTGGAGTCTAACGCTGGCTGGTCCTCAGCCCACTGGATGCTGACAAACTGTCAGCAATGAAATCATACTACTTACGGAGAGGAAAATGGAAAGGCAGCTTCACATAAAAACACACTATCACTCAAAACTCCCTTCTTAGATCCATATGGAACAACAAAACTTAAGTCCTTGTATATCAGAAATTGTATTTTTCAGAAGAAAAAAGTTCAGGTGTCATTCCTAAAAGTCAAACCACCTATAAAAGATTGAAGAGGTCATTAGCAAATACAGCACTGATTAGGCCATTAAGATAACTTGGGCTACAAAGGAAAGGATCTCCTGGAACCTCAGCAGGTTGACTCCCCATATCCCAGGAACGGGGAGGGTGGTAAAGAAAAGTCGGAATGTAAAGAGATTTGTTCAATCAAAGCACTCATTAAGGGATTGCTATGTCCCCGGGTATTACAGTGGACAGCAATAATAGTAAAAGATCAGGAGGCTGAGACTGACCACGGCCTTCAGCAGAGTCATGGCAGTGGGACAGCTCAACAGAAAATGAATATCAGCAAATTTATTTTTTTAAATATGATTAGGAAGGGAAGAACTACAAAAAATAAAAATAAGATTCTGAGATCAAGAGAGGACTATATTTCTTCCTGCAGGTGACTTTCTTATTGCTCCTCTAAGCATACACAAAGAAAGAGCCGCATGTTAGCGAGATAAGAAAGACGGTCAAAGGCAGAAGCGGATGGGCTGGCTCCCTAGCCAGGTACAGAGAGAGATGCATCTCTGACCATAACTGGAAAAGGAACTATCTTGGTACAAGGACCATGGGTTTTACTCAGACAGTTCTATTTTTCTAAAGCAGGTGGCAGGGTCATCTACTAAGCATAGATGTGAATGGATGAGTGGTTTGAAAAGTGTGAAAAATGCTCAAATAGATTTTGCATAGGATGTGGGTGATCATCTAGAAGATTCCTTGAGGCCCCATTGAAAGGTATTACTCCCTGCCTCCAGTCCTTGAGAGCATCTAATTTCCCCTCCGTACCTTCCAGCTTTTGGTTTCTCTTTAAGCCTCACCATCTTTTGGATAACCACACCTCCTCAAATAGTCCCTTCATTAAAGTCTCATTTGAACCATCTGGCATGAATTCCGATTGCTGCAGAGCCCCTAGCTTACATACACATACATCATGTCACTCATGTGGGGCTTTCATTATGATGAAACCACAGCCAAATAACTGAGGCTATTTGTCTTGCTTTCTCAGTAAAATTATAACGAATGCAAAAATTCCAGAGTCACAGAATTTAAAACTGAAAATGACCTTTAAGGAGAAAGGAAGAAAAAGGAAGAAAGGAAGAAAGGAAGAAAGGAAGAAAGGAAGAAAGGAAGAAAGGAAGAAAGGAAGAAAGGAAGAAAGAAAGAAAGAAAGAAAGAAAGAAAGAAAGAAAGAAAGAAAGGAAGGAAGAAAGGAAGGAAGGAAGAAGAAAGGAGGGAGGGAGGGAAGGAAGACAGGCAGATAGACAGGACGGAGGCAGGGAGGCAGGGAGGAAAGAAGGAAGGAAAGATGAAAGGAAAGAAGGAGGGAAGGAAACCATTAAAGCTTCCAGAAGAACCTGCTTACAGAGCAAGGGAGCGCCCTCAACACTACAATTCTGAGTACTAGGATCTACCCTAAGCAGTCAATTTTCTCTTCAATTAAAATTTAGACTCCTTAGTTCCAGGAGAACAAAGTACTCTATAAATAAATAAATAAATAAATAAATAAATAAATAAATAAATAACCACTCCAGTTGTAATTGCCACCAACAGTATTGAGTTTAAGAATATTCAAGAAGGGGGTTGGGGATTTAGCTCAGTTGTAGAGCGCTTGCCTAGCAAGCGGAAGACCCTGGGTTCGGTCCTCAGCTCCGGAACAAAAAAAAAAGAATATTCAAGAAGCTTTTTTGATGACCAAGTGTTATTAGGGGAAGGCAGCTGTCAAACAAGTTGGTTCCAAATGCCATGCTTGACCGAAGGCTCTCAAATAACCAGAGAGCATTTACCCATGCTCCCTCACTGCCACTCAGAGGCAGCCCAGATTACGCTTATGCTGATCATTGTGAATAGTCACTACCAATCGAGTTCTACAGGGAGTCGTGGGGGTACACACCTACACGCCCCAGAGTTCATCACTCAATGCTTCCTCGTACCACTTAGTAACCAAAGTTATTTCCCACCCGATCAACCTCAAAATCACCTACTTTAATGTAAGCCTAAAACTCATCTACTAGATAAACACTAAAAACATAATCTGTGTACTATGCAGTAGGCGCTACTAGGAGCCGGGGCCTGATAAAGGTGAGTACAGAAAAGCCGGGCATAGATAGTGGTGTGTGTCTTAGCACTGAGGAAACTGTGCCACGAGGATCACTTCAGCCAAGCTGAGCACCTGAGCAGAGTGAGACCAGAAAGTGTGTGAAAAGGTTAACTAAGAGACAAGTTTATCCCTAGCGTTTCCTACGTGGTAAGATCCTGCTGTTGCTATACACTTAGAGATTCTATTCAACACCAAGTCTTTTACCAGAATGCAGATTCTTAAACTGTGGGTGGCAATCCTGTAGGTTATACTGAATGTAGGTAACGGAATGTGGAGGTAGAGGGGGGAAAAAAAAAAGTTAAGTCTTCTGAACACATGGGGTCAAAAATGAATTTAAAAATCAAACATATAGTGAATCAAAAGTGTTACTAGGAGTACTCAATCCAACTTTATCACAGCATTGGTTCTGAACTCTCTCTCTCCCTGTCCACGGTGCCATGTCACGAGAGTATTAAAACCAAACATACAAACATACAATTCAGAGTCAAATCACTTTATGTTACAAATAGCAGTCGTTTTCACTGTATGTTACTAGTTGAACAGAAAATATCTCCTATAGGCTCCAAACCTCCTAACACTGTTTTAGGTAGTTTTGAAAGCTTTAGGATGAAGAGCCTTGTTGTGAAAGTGAGTCGCCAGGGGGTGGGGACTTGAGGTTTTTGAGCCCAGCCCTACAGCCTGACTTCTACCTGCTTCCAGTTCCTGAGGTGTCCCAGGGCACAGTCCTGCCACCATGGAGCTGCCTCACCAGCATGGGTGATATAACTCCAATCTATAAACCAGACTAAGCCCTTCTTCCCTTATGCTGCTTGGCAGGAACTTGGTTACACCAATGGAAAACGAACACACACTATATATATACAAAGTGTTCTGTTCTTAAAGAAGAAGAATGGTTTGATTACAGAAAGCAAAGACTATATACATTTCCCTACCTGGCCTTCCTCAGCATGCAATCATCAGATAAATGGGTCTTTGACTCGTGTTGTGTCAGGATTTTAATTTGAAGAACTGCTGTTTAGAGTTGCTGATTTGAAGTTCTAGAAAGATCATCAATGAGTTTTGCTTGGGAGTAAGGACAAATTTGCAACAATTTCCAAAATGTTCCTAACTGCACTCCTACCATTTTGTACTATGTATTTATATGGAGCAATGTTCCCAGTACTGATGATTAGAAAATTAAAATAATCAGTTCTGAAAAGCATTGAAGATGCTCAGTGTCCTGTGGTTACAAATATTAAACCAAGACTTAACTCTTTATGTAAAGAGAATTGAGTTATCCAACTCTACGCTTTCATCTTTAAAAAATGATGTTTACATGTATACAAAAATAAAATGCTTTGTGATTTACGGTTAGTGAATGGCTACATTGCCTACCTATTTTATAAAGTCATGAATATTCTTTATAAGTTTTAAGTGGCAAGAGTTGAAAAAGCCCCGTACAGCCTTTACAAATGTTTTGAATGCAACCTTCGAGGTGTCACCTTTGAAGGCTAATAGTTCAAAACGTCTGGAACAGTAAATTAAATAATTGACAAGGGAAAAAAAAGACCACTTTTCAATGTCCCCAAAAATTCTTTCCAACAAACGGAGTAAACAATCTGTTCCCTTGCTTAAAAATACTTTTACTGAGTCAAACAAAAGAGAAGATGTAAGAAGCAAGCTCGCATCAGCGTCTTTCGAATCACAAATTTTTCACATTTAGATCTTCTTGTTTTGACTGTCAGTTTTGACTGCCACTGGCGGAATCTGTTACCAAGCCTGGGCCATCACATGCTAAGCTTTATAAACAAAGTCTTACTATGCATTAGTAGGGAGATAACCAGTAGCCATTAGTTTTTTGGTTTTTTGTTTTGTTTTGTTTTGTTTTGTTTTGTTTTGTTTTGTTTTTTGGTTTTTTTTTTTAGTATAAGGCATCCAAATGGTCTAATGAAGGTGTGGCTGAACACGCACTTGCTACTCCCAGAGTAGTAAAGAAACCACTCAAGCTTCCCATCCGCGTTAGTATGGGGGGGTTACGCGGATTAAAAACCAACCCTCCATATCTGCCGCTCCTCCCGGGTCCAGCCCGGAGGCCAGCGCGGAGGCGGGTGGGGAGACTCGGCCCGCAGCTCCCAAACGCGCCCGGGTCCCTCACGGCGCCGTCCCAGGTCGCTCAGCCCCGACGGTTCGGTGCCGTGCGGTTCCACTCCGGGCCCCGGACGCTACACTTACCTGCAGCTTGCAGGCGGCGTCAGGTCCGGGCCAACCCGCTCCGGGCCGCAGCAGTCTGCCGTAGGGCCGCACTTCCGCACGCCGCGAGCGCCGAGCACGTCGATCCGCCGCCTAGCCGAGCGCCGAGTCCTGGATGGGGGGGGGGCAGGACTAGACTATGGAGAAGGGAAATTAGATGGAGATGACAGACAGGATGAAAGTGGAGAGGGAGGGACGAAAGGGAAAAGGAGGGGAAGGGGAAGAGGAAGGTAGAGAGGTGGAAAGAAGAAGAGGAATTGGTGGGAAAGGGAGAAAAGGAGGGAAGCAGAAAGGAAGAGAGGGAGAAAGTGAAAGGGTGGAATTAGGAGAAGAAAAAGAGGGGAGAGGTAAAGAGGTACAGTGGTTAGGGTCACAGTAGATATTGCTAAAGAGTTCACAATGGGTCAGGGATCAGCTCCAGGGCTGAGGCAAACCTCAATCAAAGGACTGCATCTAGCCAGGAGTACCCCGCCTTAAGGGATCTCACAGGTCAGAGCTTTGGAGTTCCAAGGCTCTGAGAGGCAAATTGATTTGCAAACTCACAAGACCCCCAAATTATAGAAATGACTTCCATCTACAATCCCAAAGCCCTAAGCTTTGAGTGTACCCTCCTGTGTGCTGGGCTCTAGAGAAGGCCGGCTGAACAGAAGCAGGAGTTCCCCTGTGACTTCCTCCATAGCAGTCCAAGCAACAAAGGACAGTGGCAGAAGCATAGAACACGGGTCTACTTGTGGTTGTGTTGCCATGACTGTAGAGAGAAATAGCTACAGGGTTCCCATTATCTAAGACCATAACAGCCTAACCTTTCTAACTCTGAGACCCTTTCATACAGTGTTCTGTATTGTGCTGACCCTCCCACCCCACAACCATAAAATTATTTTGTTGTTACTTCATAACTGTAATTTTACTACTGTTATGAATGCAATGTAAATATCTGTTTTCCCCTGTGAAATGATCATTTCCCCCAGAGAAGCTGAGAGCCACTGGCCTAAGCTCTCTTTTCTTTCTCAAGTATCTTTATGTGCAGCGTTATGCATTCACTCAGTGCATACACTGAGGAGGGTGCTGTTCAGGTACTACGAATTAAGAGATATCATATGGCTTCATTTTGCTCTCCTATTTGTGAGAAGATATGTCAAAATGTTTCCAGAACCATCCCTTCTGAAGAGCAAGGGAACACTCCATACATGAGGGAGAGGCTTGGCAGCAGAGGTCCTAAGGAAATTTGGTAAGAAATCTCTGGCAGTCGCATAGCCTTTCACAGTGAAACAAAACTCTTCAGGTCTCAGTGACTTGACGTTTATCAGGTAAGGCTACCCTGCCAGCAAAGCCAGAATGGTGGCTCTTGAGAACTCACGGAGTTTTCCTGGATCAAAAAAAAGTAATAAATATGCTATGCTAGCAAAACAGAAACACTCAGAAGAGGAAAGAGACTCTTTTGTTACTATAAAGAACACTGGAACAATTTTCTTTCTTTTTTTCCCCCCTCCTCAAGTTTCTGGTCCTAACCCTGAAGTCAACGAGCAAACACTGGTGCAGAAGTTGCCAGAAAATAAAATTGTTAAACCTAAAATTGCTATGGTAGCTGCTGAGGCAATTACAAATCATTGTATAGGTTTATGTTTTCAACACTTTCAGATTTTATTAGAACTAAACAGAGGGATTTTGACGCCGTACTCCCTGGTCAATCCAAAACACTCTTTAGCAACACTAGGAGATGTCGCTACGCTCCTTGGATAATTTATGTGTGTGTTTTGCCTTATATCAATATCTTAAGTACTCAGTACTGCATGGCATGTCAGTTTGAAAGGGGCCATACATAGTTAGTGTGCGACCTACCCCTCTGCACAACTGTAAAGAGGCCATCTCTTAAGGCCCCCATCTTAGCAGAGGCTAAGTATTAGTCATCCTTGCTCATAGTATATTCCACAGAGACCCACTATGACAGTGATTCAGTCCGTCAGGCTGGCCACCCATAAGACCAATAGCCACAACCTGTCAGCAGAATACCTGTCTCTTTGTTTACTCTCTTGTCCTACTCCTGAGCTTGCCGGGAGAATGGACTTTGTGTGTTCCACAAAATGGATGTTGGATGAAAAGCTGAGATTCAAGTGACACCGGAGCTAGGGACAGAGAGAGACCTGTTTCTAGTCATCTTCTTCGAAGTCTGCTAAATGGCCAAGTGAAAGGGGAGGGGGCAATATTTGATAAACAAATTTTGGCAATACAGCGACGGCTGGCATGCTTTAAGCAAATACTGCCGGCTTTGACATCCTTCATGTTTAAAGCTATAGAGACTATTTGAAAGCCCGCATGGTTGTCACACAACTGAGCTCCTACAGCAATTTCTTAGCCATGGTTTTTGGTTTAGGAAACCCTTCGACTCAGATTCTTTCTACCTTCGCTTTAACTATCCTGTGCTCCTAGCAACTGCCTGGATAGGAACTTAGCAATCTTCATTTCTCACTGAAAAGTCTTCAACATAGTCATATGTCTCTGATCAACTCTACAGTGAAATGGAGCCCTGTGGGCTTTTTATTTACTTGAAATTTGCATATTTCAATTTGAAAGTCGTAAATAAACTTGGCTGTAAAGAAGGGGCATGGTGTTACTGTTACCCCAACCATATGGTTATTACTGCCATCCAGTGCAATAGTGCAGATGTGCTGAACACCTGTGTTTATATCTGGGCGTCTCTGGTGGTAGGTTATGTCCGTAGGTGGTCCATGAGGGAGTGAAGAAATTGAGGAAAGGCTCTCTCTGCCAAAGATATATGAGAGCCACATAGCCTGGAAAAAAGGAACTGGGTCAGAATGTGGAAGGGCTCAGTTAGCATCCTGGGATGCTCTAATTCCTGCTCAGTCCCCAGAGGGCAGAAATAATCAAATGCTATGATTATATGTGAATAGGAATTAAGATTCCTTTGGGATCTAAATAGGGGATTTCTAACTAAATGTATGGTTTCATCTTAATTACTTTTAGTTTTTCTTATTTTGTTGTTTTTGCTGTCATTGTTTTAAAAGAGTCTCACTGTATTGCCCAGACTGGCTTTGAAATTCCCTGCCTCTGTCTCAAAAGTGCTGGAATTGCAGGGGTGTCCTCTCGCACACAGCTTTTAATTTAGTTTAGATTGCCAGCTAGGAGTAGATGACTCTGTGTGTGTGTGTGTGTGTGTGTGTGTGTGTGTGTGTGTCTGTCTGTCTGTCTGTCTGTCTGTCTGTCTGTGTATGAGAGTTGTGTGTGTCTGTGAGTGTGAGTCTAAGTGTGTGTGTGTGTGTGTGTGTGTGTGTGTGTCTGTCTGTCTGTCTGTCTGTCTGTCTGTCTGTGTATGAGAGTTGTGTGTGTCTGTGAGTGTGAGTCTAAGTGTGTGTGTGTGTGTGTAAGTGTGAGTCTGTGTGTGTTTGTGTGTGTGTATCTGTCTGTATGAGTGTGTCTCTGTGTGTGAAAGTCTGGGTGTGTGTCTGTGAGTGTGTGAACCTGTGTATGTGTCTGTGTGTGTGAGTCTGTGTATATGTGTGTATGTGTATGAGTGTATCTCTGTGTGTAAGAGACTGTGTGTATGTCTGTGAGTATGAATCTAAGAGTGTGAGTGAGTGTGTGTGTGTGTGTGTGTGTGTGTGTGATATTGGATAGTTTGGATATTTTAAACTTCTGTTTAATTTAAAATTCTATTCAATTTGAACAGAAATAAATTGCACGTCAGTGGACATAGAACTGACATAGAAAATGTCATCATTCTCCAGTTTGTCCATGGGGGTGGTAACATGTGAACACAAGGATGCCAGCCAGTGTTACTGGCTTTCATTTTGTAGTTCAGCTGCCAAGGTCTGTTCTCCCAATGGGACCAGGAGTATCGGCTGTGGTGTCATGCTGTGTACAAGACTTGAATCTTGCTACCCTCCTTCAGGAAGGTGTCCCTCTGTCCAGGGTGTCAGCTTGCATACAGTTTGCCCATTTGTCTTCAGATCTCATTTTTAAAAAAATCTAATTTGACAAAAATTTTATCCCAGTCCTGTCAGTCCACGATGGCAAGTTTCCCTATGTTCAGCAGGACTCCCCTAAATTGTAAGGCTCAGAAGCATGTCTCTCACAGGGACTGACCTTGGGTTCTCAAGGCAATGACAGGACACCAGCACTGTAGCTCAGCGTGTGAAAAGCTGTGTAAAAAGGTAGCTGTGCCTTACCCACACAGGATGCCTTCATCCTCAACTCTCTATCCTATGGATCAGGAAGCAACCATTGCCAGAATGTTTTTACATTTCTGGGACCCTAAGACATAAGGAACACAGGCACACATAGACGCTGGGAAGCATTTCCATACCACACAGACTTTCCACCGTCACCAAGTGAAACCTTTTTATTCTCGGCTGCACCCTTTTAACAAAGACTCTTAGCCAGGAGAATTGACAAATACATCATTTTTCATTGCTACTGAAAAAAAGAAGAAAAAGAGAAAGAGAAAAAAAAAACACTCAAAGTGTTCAACAGCAAATTACTACAGGAAACAAAAATATCCACAGTCCTGAAAGAATCAAGAATTAACTACAGCACTATTGGTTAAAAGAGAAATTACATTGAAAATCCAAAACCTACTTTCTGGTTCTTAGGTGATGTAACTCCTGAGTCTTTGACCTTTGGAAAATTCCAGTTAATCTCAGTTTTAAAATCGGCTGGATAGGAGAAAGCCTGAAGTGCTTTAAGCCCCCAAAATCCACAAGTAGGTTTCAGCAACGACTCTCTGAAGGAGTTTTGGCAAAGCCTCAAGACTCTCTCATCTGGCACCTCTGTCTGGCCATCTGGACAGAATGGGGCATATGGGTGGTGTTAGTGCAGTTTTTCCAAATAATTCTGTATACCATGGTAGTGCATCACTAATTACTCTGCTGTTCAATTGAAAGGTGGGTTTTCCCCCAGAGGCTTTCTTCTGTGACTAGGTTACCTATAACACATCCATTTTAAGCAGAACTTTGAGGTGGCTCCCTCCACCTCTCTGTTTCTATAATCCTTAGCTGCCTGGTCCTCAATCACTTCCCCACCTCCCTGTTAGCCTCCTACCCTGGAAATAATTACTGTGCTAAGTAAGGTACAATCATCGAAAGGCATTTTTGCAGGTTAACCATGAAGTAAAGTAATAAAAGAAAATAATATAATGATAAATATTTGAGCTGTGTTTTCAATTTTTCATTTTTATTGAATTTCTCCTTTTTCCATTAAGTAATTCTCCCCATGCTTGACCGTATTTTTCAGACCTTGGCTGTTTGGATTATGTTTCGGTGTTTTCTTTCTAGTCAGCGTGATGCATACCCATGCCACTATCAGTTAGAAATTCAGATGAACGCACAAGCATGGATGTTATGCTCCCTTCAGATAAACAACAGCTTCCCCAGACCCTATGGACATGTGAGCATTCTCATAAAGTTTCATTTAAAGACAAATATAAGTAAAACTATACATCTGCAAAAGATATACTCTTGGTAGCTGATAAACTTTATGGAAACTTCATTTTAGGAAAAAATAAATGACAGCAATTGCTATTCATCCCATGATGTCATTTTGCATCTTAGATCTGTTTAACTCTAATTGTGACTGCTGCTAAGTGGCTCCGATTTGCGAGCGTGCATTTGTTTAAAACACATTCAGAAGGAAGTTTGCTTTTCTTTTTCTTTTTTTGAGAATCAGTTTTGAACGGAAATTTCTAGACCTTGGTTACAGTTTCAACTTGCTGTAAAGTTCAATGCTCTTCATCTGCCTGATGGAAAAATGACCAGCCATGGTGGGACAAGTCCCCATGTTGATAAATATCCAGGAAAGCAATGTGGAAAAATAGTAAGCACCAGGCAGCTTCCTGGGCACTTGCTACACATTAATAGGCTGATAACCACCGGCCCTTTAGTTGGCAGCATCCTTCCCAGTAAGTATCTCAAGCCAGATACTCTGTCAGTCAAGCAGAACATGAGTCAAAGGCAAAAAGACACCAAGTGCAGTGCTCTATTTGCCCTGCCCTCCACATGGGTCTGGGCCTGTTTTAAGAGAAATCAAATACCAATTAATTCGTAGAATATTCTGGGATTTTTCTCTGGCATGAGATGAGTCAGCTTCCCACATCACAGAGACAGGGGACCTATGACATATTAGTTGATGGTCTATAGTTTCAGAATTTCCACATTGTTTTCCTTAATGACTCATAACCCAATAACCTTTCCCTTGAAAGGTGTCTGCTTCTAGCTGATTCTGCAGTCAATTCCGGGAAGCACTTTACCACACACCTACAAAACAAAATTAAAAAAAAAAAAAACCTAAACCAACCAAACAAACAACCAAACAAATTTTTTTTCTGTAAAAGAAAATGTAAACTTTTCAGTCACCAATTCAGAGAGATCTTCAGTATGTGCATGCACATGGCCATGATTCAAATCAAACTCTTTTCACTTCCAGGAATATAGACGGAGATGTTTTGTTTTGTTTTGTTTTGTTTTGTTCTGTTTTGTTTTGTTTTGTTTTGTTCTGTTTTGCTTTTCAAAGCAGGGTTTCTTTGTGTGCCCTGGCTGTCCTGGAACTCACTCTGAAGAACAGGCTGGCCTCAAACTCAGAGAGATCCTCCTGACTCTCCTCGTGAGTGATGGGATTAAAGGAGTGTGCCACCAAATCTTGTTTGGTTTGTTTGTTTGTTTGTTTGTTTATAATCAAATTTTGTTGTTTGCTCACTGTTTACTATTCAGGCTAGCTGACACAAATCAGTTTGCCTTATGAAAAAATTTAGAGGAAAATCTTTAACAACTCAGATGATAGCCTCCGAAACACTGAAGAATCCGCTTGTTTTTGAGGTGTGTTTAAATTAGCAAATTTCTCGTGGGACCAAATAAAGGACCACACTGTTGGCTTAAGTTCATGTGAAAACGTAGTTACGTCGGAAGGATTGGAAGGTGGAAATCACTTCATGCACAAGGCTACTGTCAAAACTAATCTCTTCACAATGGATTCATTACTTTAAGACATTGACTGTCCCATAGTCATCACTCCAGGATTTTTAACAAGAATTTATTCACAGTGGAAAATGTAATGACTTGCATGATTGGCATATTCCTTATGGTGGCTTGTTGAAACAGAAAAAGAGAAGCATTCGGAGTAGATTTAGATGTTGCTCTGTATTAGAATTGCCTTAGCGCCATTGGTGCTTGTTGATCCATTCACAGCAAAAACAAAAACAAACAAAAAAAAAACCAAAAAACAAAAACAAAAACAAAACAAAACAAAAAAAAAACCAGAGTAATTTCCCTTTTTAAAGAAAGGAAAGCAAGATAGGTGCATGTAACATCACAGGAAACCATTTAACACACTCTAATGACGAATCTTGTAAAATGGCAAAAGTTACTCAAATATATTTTGAAACCGCATGTAGATGCTAAGAATCCAGTTACTGTCAAGTGTGTGGGTCACACTTGCAATCCCAGGACTTGGAAGATGGAAGAACTGAGGCAGAAGAATTACCACGCCAGCTTAGGATTCAGAGTTCCGGATCAGTCTAGACTGAAGAGTGAGACTGCGTGTCAAAAATAAAACAAAAAGACTAATAATTTCATATTAATTGGCTTACACTAACCAGAAATGTTCCTCATTTTGTGACATTTAAAGAACCTAAATCATTTAGGATCCTCACATATTTTTAGAGAATTTTTTTTTCACAGAATCAAAGCCTTCTACTTTTACCCAGTGTTCTCTTGGCATATAAACTATTGGAAACTTAACTTGTATAAGCCCAGGAACTCTTAATCTTCTTAAATAGAAATAAATGTTTCCAAATAGAAGCAGGTTATTGAGCAGGTTATTTATTCAACAAAATCTTCACAGTTTACTTACTTCGCTGTGAAACAGCTATGTAGAAAGACACTGAGTAACTCTGATCAATGAACTTAGGTTGCCACAGCCTTAGCATATCTTTAATATTGCTGCTAGTGGTAACATTGCTTCTGATCATTGTGATTGATAAGGGCTTTCAATTTCCGAGAAACAGAACTGGACTCCTTCTCAATGTACACCAGAGTGTGGAGTCCCAAGTGTTAAACTCTCCATGTAGTTTGGTTAGGGCCTCCTTGTGTGTTTCAGGCCGGGGTAAACATACTGCACACCCTAGTGGCCAGTTCAGGAATGAGCCCTCTGCATGGGGCTATCTTCCATGGTGGCCACCAGAACACTCTACAAAGCCATAGCAACCATTTTGACCTTTTGTGAAGGTGGAAAACATCAACATGCTATTCTTACCGCGTAAAAAATTCATCTCCAGTTCATAAAGACTGAGAATCATCTTTGCACCCTCTATTTCCAAAAGTTATCATTTCAGTATTAAGGAGGGGAAAGCTATTATACACTCAAAACTAGCTGATACTATACAAGCTTGAATTATTGGTTAACAAGAGGAAAGGATGGAGGGAGACAACGGAAGCGAACACAGAAGTAAGTTTCAAGTTTTTCCTCCCATTCCCTCCCCTTCTCTCTCCCACCTCCTCTCCTCCACCCTTCCCTTCCCTTCCCTCCCTCCCCTCCTCTCCTCTCCTTGCTCTTTCCTGTCTTCCTTCCATTTCTCATTTTAAACAGAACCCATTGTCCTGAAACCAGAAATTCTTTCTTTTGAAAACGCTAACAGGTGTCTGTGACTGCTCATATCGTGCATGAGATACACATATGCTCACAGGCTCATACAAAAATCACATGTACACACATATACACACTCACATGCACATACACACACAAACACACCCATGTGCCCTGTATGTGTGCACACTCCACATGCATATATGTTCAAGTGCACATGTGTACTTTCATGTGTGCATTTGTTATCAACATACATATATACATATATATGAACATATACTCAGTCATGCATACCCAGGAACTAACTCTCTCTCTCTCTCTCTCTCTCTCTCAAAAAGAAGAATTTGGAAGTAGAAGCTCCTACAAAGAGTTCAATGGGTAAACAGAGGCAAATTCCAAATCCCACTGGAAATAAACCTGGGTGTTGGGTGTCAAGAGCTGTGTGATCTCAGGTCCTTTTGAGTGTTTAGATTCTATTTTATTTGACCACGTTTTAGCCTTCTTTGCATCCTCCTGTCATAATTTCAATATTTATTCCCTACAGTTCTTGGGCCTTCAGCACAACCCCATGTGAAAAGAACCCCGACGGTGGGTTCCAACTTTTATTTTACTTAACTTTATTTCTAATTAACATATTTCATTTTGCGACTCATCTCAGGAAGATTGTTCAATGGTTCTTTGCTTTCAACGGCTGTTGAGATCAAAGGAATATGTAACTGGAGAACTGTGTTTGGGAAGGTTTGGGCTTCCTGGCCACAGCTTCAATCCGAAAGTGAGCTGACAGCTTGCACTGGCCAGTCTGTAGGCTCACCGGTCTGCTGCTCTCTTAGCTGTATTGCTTCTTGCTGCTTCTCCTATGAGAAAAGGGTTCTGAAGGAGCCCTGGTTTATTCCACCTTGTGCTTGGGATAAACTAATCTGACTCAGGTGAGTTATGAGTGGTTTACAATTGGAAGTCAGATGTAGAAAGCTGACTCTAAGATCCAATATTTGTATAATCCAACACTGCATGGATGCTCCAGTTTTCTACGTCACCGAGTTTCAAGAGAGAGCTATGGAAAGGGTGGCTCATATTTTCGCTATTCTGTGGATTTGTTTCATGGCCGCCGTGAGGAGCTCTGACTGTCCCAAGCACACTGCAGATGATGCCCTGTCCTCTGTCCTGTAAGTCCTCCTTGCATTTGAAGGAGGTATGCACCGTTTTGAAATTCTAGGAAATAATTTCTTTAGGACAGTGGGTCGAGTCTGCAAATCATAAAATATACCGTGAAGCAACACATCTCTGTTAAAAGTGAAATGGCAGCTCTGAGCCTCACCCTGGAGAGCGTAAGTCACGAAAGGTGCTTCTGTTTTTATTCGTGGTATGAAATATATTCCTTTAAAAACATTTTAGATTTATTATTTGACACCGAGAGAACCCCCTCAGACATTCTAAAATTTATGAATCACAGGAAAGTGGATATGATAATAGAAAATATTTTTTAAAATTAATTTTATTTTTTGGTATTTTGTAAAATAGTAAACACTGTAAAAAAAAGTCCTATTTATTTAGACTTATTTATAAGAGCCTAGGCTTCTAAATAGACTATAACCTTGGAGTTATTTATTTTATAAAATACAATATTACATAATAATATAGATGAACCAGAGCTTAGCAAACTACTGCAAGAGAGAGGGGTAAAAAGACAATAATAATTATAATAATAATAAAATTAAATTAAAAAATTAAAAAGAAATGTTGTATTTGCAACAGTGTGGTTTACTTTTTTGACATTTTCTTTTTTAAAGATCACATGGAAAGTCTCATAAATTAGACAATTCACATTTACACAATTAATGGGTTTTTCCTACCATTTGGTAAAGGGGGAAGATTTAATAATTTTATTCTTCGCTAGGTTGGCTGTTCTGAAATGCCATCCAAGGTTAAATATATACATTTCCGTGCTTCATGCTGACTCTACTTTGAACGTATTTACCTTAAAGAAATAATAGACTCATTTTCCTTTATTTTTTTTTATTGGATTTAATACATCTTTTAAGCAGGTTAGCCTCTGAGAATTATGAATCTCAATGAGGTATGTTGGAAAATGCTTTTGATAGTCTCTGAAAAGTGATATAAAAAGTATTATGATTATTATATGTAGGACATATCTTAGATATTGAGTTTCATATTTATAACCAATATTGTGTGAAAACTGATTAGCATTCAGCCTGCGTATGTGTATTTGAAGTAAGAACTTTTTTTGCTAGGCAATATTTGCATAACCAAGACTCCCCCTTCCTATGAACTTCTTTAACTACAATACAAGACATAGGAGGTAAGAAAAACAAGGTTCACGCTCAGCCCAAAAAGAAGAAAAAAGAGAAGAAAAGTTTATTTTGAAAGCAGAGCGTATTTATGGATTACAGTAAGCCTTTTTCTCCAGAATCCAAATATCTTTATATTTTCATTTATTTTTATCTAAAGGCATGGTTTTTGACAGCTTAGGGCTATTTCTATAAGAAATAACTCACCTCATACCACTATTTTTTATTAAAATGTGCAGATGAAGGGTTTTTTTTTCAAATCTCACCTAAAAAGAGCCAACATTTTTCAAGAAGTTACTTTTAGCTCCCCGAGAGACTGTTGCTTCTTATAATGATGGTATTTTATCCTTTTTGAGGTGACGCCACATGCACTGTAAACCTGTCAACTAAGTGGTGGCAGATACTGGTCTGAGTCAAGGGATGGAACTCTGGAGGTTAAGATCCAGCTCATTTAGAAGACACAGTGGGATCGGATTTGCCCCTTGGTAAGCGCTCCTTTGGAGAGTCTAAAGTAGTCCTCTCCAGTAGCCAAATCTATTAAACACCAAACCACTCTAAAATGCTTTTAATAGATATACGCAAAAAAAGTTTACCCTCTCTTCACAGTTTTAGTTGAGCAGCAATCAAAGACGCACATCCACAGGGTGAAATCGAAAGTCAACTGCGACGTCTAAAGTCTCTAAGCTACATGTGTCAATTTAATTTTGCCAAAATTGTGTTTTTATACAATTCCACGGAGACATTTTGACTGTCAGACAATGCACGATCCACAAAATGGTAGGTTATTAGAACAACATGGCTTGGCAGCTCGAGAAAATTAAAGTTTCTCGAGCAGTGCCATGACCCTGTACCAACCTCCTCGGCGGGACAGGATGCTGAAATAAACCCTGCTTTTTAATATTAAATGAACAGAAATCGGGGCCGGTGCGTTTTATGAAGAGCTGTTAAGTGGTGGCAGCTCCTTCTTTGGCTGGCATTTAGCAGGGCGACGAGCCTGTCACTGAGTCCCAGGCGGAGAGGAATCTGCGCGACTGAGCAAGGACTCTGCAGTCTTAGGGAACAGCAGGCGTCTCCACCGACAGCAGAAGCCAGACTAACGCGGAGCCTGTCTCCTGCGCCTGCAGCTGAAGGGGCACTGGCTTTTCTTCTTGCTGTAGTTTGAAACCGAACCGCTGCACTGCTGAGAAAATGCCATGAAAATATAACCCGCCGCATTCCAGGAAAATAAATAAGCAAGGCCACCCAAATTTTCAATTAGTGCCGCAGCCCCATGCAGGAAATGGCATGTGATCCGTCCAAGGCGCCCTAGGCCGTGGAGGGGCAGTGGGGACTGGAGGGGCAGGAGGCTGTGACAGCTCCTCTCACCCTGGCCCCACATTGCTTGGCTTCCTGGGAAGAAGCACCTGAACTTCCTATTTCCTAGCATAAACTCGGTGCCAGCATGGCCTGTGAGCCTCCCAAAACAGAGCAACGTTCCGGGCAGTTGATAAAAATTATAAAAGCTTTTGATTTCAGGTGTCAGCCTTTAAATCTGATTGTTTTCCTCCTGGCTGGCTACTGCTTGCCCAAGGACACAGACAGCCTGGGAGGCCACTGTTTTTAGACCCCAGGGTGCAGGACTGGTCTTGCGCTCAGGGTCTGCCAGATCTCTGCAGTCAGCAGGGGATGGAACGGTATCTGGCATCCCTGAAAGAGTGAGAAGTCAGCTTTGGAAAGTCTTCTTCTTGCTGGCATTTGTCTGAAGTGTTCAAATCTCTGCTTTGAAGGCACAGATTCTTCTCAGGCCCTCCAGGGTTTTGCTTCTTTATCCGTCCCTGCTTTCTGTTTCACTTCTCAGATGTTCACCGCAGTTTACAATTTTCCTGCTCATCCTGCTGGAGTTGGTCAGGAGAGGATGACTTTTCAATGGCGTGATGCCGCTTCCTCCACAAGGCAGCTATTTTTCTGGACATATCCTACCAGTGATGTAGGGGTAATGGGTTTTAAACCTAGAACCAGACTAACAGTTTTTGATCCTCATCCTTCGTGAAATGATAAACAAAAAGCAAATCGACAGAGTCTGGAATTTTGTTGGTTTTGTTTTTTCCTTTAAATCAAGAAATGAACTAATTGAGTCCCTCTTGTGGTTAAGGAAAATCTGCTTGTAATCTTGTATCCGTTATTGTGTGGGGCAGAAAAGAAGCACACGGAAGCCCAATAAGCCCCACTTCAGCTGAACTCAAGTATGACATTCGCAATGTGCTTCGTACTTGTGCGACTTGGGATGCTCAGAATCTGTGGTAATGGCAGGAGAGCTTTTAAACGATTTATGTGTCCCCTCACCAAGACTGCATGAGAACAAGCCCTCGATGTGCGTTTCTTCTTAGCTGGCTTCTTTTAGTTTATAACATTTTCTTGGCAAATCAACTGCTTTGTTGGGTCAGAAGGGCGACCGTTTCCTTTTCGCAGTAAAATCCAGAATTTCATCTTTGTACAGTGCAGCAGCGCTTCCTCTAATTGAATTCTAGTGGTTTTTAAGTTTTCTTTACAAAATGAGGAAGCCTTCCGCATTTACAAAGCTTCATTTCAAAACACCCATGCCTTTAGATGTAGCAGGTTGTAGAGTCTGGAGTCACAGGCAGATCAAGATTAGCATTCTGCTGTAAGTGAGGGGCTCAGGCCCAGAGCTGACAGAGACAGCCTGCCAGGGGCAGCCTTCTTAGCCTTGGCTCTCTGGTCTGCCCCTCCAACTGCCTCTCTTTATGTGTCTCGTTGTCTCCTTTTCCTTGAGTGTCACGGCACATCATTGAAACTGTTTCTAGGAAGTTCTCTAGCAAACAAGCACCGGGTGGACACTTTATCCATAGTATTTAACTCATTTATCCAGAAAATATGTCTAAGCATCGGGCTTGGTGAGCTCTCAGAATATAGACACTACAAGGGCACATTTCATGTGAATAACAACCACTCCTCGACACACACACACACACACACACACACACACACACACACGTAACTATTAGGCAAAAGTTTGATCTCCATGTCAGAGCTGGAAGAGACCTTGATACTCTGAAAACCAAACCTCTGATTGTGCATGAGAAAGTTAAGACTGAGAACAAGCCAACTGACACGGTCCGCTGGTCCACCTAGCGCTCTTTCTGGATGATGTCACCATCCAAATCACCCGTGTATACCACAGTGGGTAAAATTGTTCAAAAATGTCCCTTCCAGGAGTCTTCTCCCTCTGAGACAATTATACCTTCATTCTACTCAAGACCGCTCATCTGTGGTTTGTTTCGATAATGGAATAGGAACAGAAATGGTCTGGTCCATCTGTTATCATTTCCCCTCCTTCAGGACACTTCAATGACTCAGAAAAAGGCTGCTTTCTCTGCCTAGCTAGGTTCTGTGATGAAGAACACAGGAGGGGAAGTCATGAAGTAAGAAATGTAATTTGAATGAGAGAGAGAGAGAGAGAGAGAGAGAGAGAGAGAGAGAGAGATTGCTTTTATAGCCCCTGGGATTTTACAGTGGTCATTGCAACAGGACACAGCCCAACAGATCACCGTTTTGCTCAATGGGAGCAGTTACTTATTCTGTAAATTTTACCTGAGGAGAAGTCACGATGGGCAGAGTGACCCTTTATTATTATTATTTTTAACTTTGCATTGCTAAGGATACACTCAGGACCTTGCACATGTTAAGCAAGCATGCTATTACTGAGCTATCATGATTCTAGGTTTTTATACTAGTCTCTCAAGGAGAGGGGACATTTCGACTGCTCCGTTCTGGCGCCATAGGTTTCTAGAGGGTGAACCCAGGTGTCCAGGACCCCAACTGGAAGGCTGTGGATTCCTCTGCCCAGAAAACATGCCTTTAAGTACTTTTGTTTGTCAGAATTTTAGCAGATTGGCTGTCTAAGAGGGAAAGATTCTCCAGAAAGAATGGAAGGAAGATATCCTTTCTCTCCTGGGACATTCTTGGATCTTAGAAAATGGTCCTTTGCAGTAAATGTGTGGAGACACTGTCAGGAAAGACTCTGACGGTAGCCAAGGAAGTAACTCAATGCTAGAAGCATTGTTTGCTATGTGCAAGGCCCTAGGTTCAGTCCCCAGTGCTATTTTTAAAAAGCCCCCAAAATGGCTTGCAGTTCACTTCGTTCTTATAGGTCCTTCCAGGAGCATGGGCCCTTTAATAAAGAACAAAGCTGTGACCCAAAGAACTTAATCATTATGTATGCAATTATACCTACTAGATTGGGCCAAGTGTCTTTCTGTGTCTTCCAAGCAGGAGCAAGCAGCTCTGAATTGCATACAAGTGCTTCCTGTTGGATTTCACACAGAGTTGCTGCTGATTGGAACTGGTCACCTGTTCAGAGAGTTTCTCAGCATCTGTGTGTGTTCTCTACTCTGAGCACCAGACAGTCAAGGGGGGGGGCTGGGGGGTTGGTGAGCACTTACGTATCCTCAAACCTACCACTTTCCTAACATAAGCATGTAGCAAAGAGTAAATTAATAATATCATCTGCTTTTCCTGTTCTTCAAGTTGAAAAAATGTGACCACTTCATATTGTGAATGGATTATAATTTTTTGTTTTTTAACAGGCAGGAAAAGTAAGAATTCTTGTCAAAATTTCCCCAACAATAATGAGGGCCCTTCCTGACAAGCAAGTCAGATGGCTCTTTTGGAAGTCGTAGCTCTCAGCTGGACTGTCCATCTTCCAGTCATACACATAACCAAATGTGCCATTCAGAATCCACTGATGGCTAAATATTTCAAAAATTGGATAAAATGGTGGACCATATGAAATTGCTTTATAAATTACTCGTTACTTCAGCTCCATGCTCTACAATGATATTTATAGCAATTCACATTTTATCTTTCCCATGGGCGCCTTTGGAAGCTCAACCATCACACACCACGCCCCTCATACACCCGGGACAATTCTCTGAGTAGTTCTCTCCACAAGGAAACTGCCAGCATCATGGTAACACCAGAAACACACCATTCAGGATGATACATCTGTGTAGCCCAATATAATGACATTAGGAGATTAACTGATGTATCAGCTTAAATGTAGCCAAAATGGCATGTGTACAACGGGTATCTCTTGCTGTCTTCACTAAAGGCAGTGCTGATATGCCAGGCAAACGGGCTGGGGGATCCCCCGATGGCATATTGGTTTATTCTGCTCTGCCAGCATCGCTCTGGGTAGAGGAACAGTATCAGTTTGTTGGGCCGAACCAATGTAACACGTTCTAGTCGCTAGCACTGTGGGGCTTGACTCAGCACAGGCTCCTTGTGCACTTGTTTCCTGTTTTCCCCATGGTAAATGCATCTCCACCGTGCTCTCCAATGTGGTCATCACTGCTGGTTTTCATTATTGCCGGATTTGGCAAATGAAGGTATCTGCTGCCCCTTCTGTGCACAAGGCAGAGGGCTCAGTGCTAATTGTCCAGAGGCTCGGGGGCCCATCCAGCACTTTCTTTTTTCCTTCCACTTCTGGATATCCTCCCACCTACCACCCTCCCGATGAAATACACACCAAACCATAACCTATTTAGAGGTTGTGGCACATGGCCATCTTCAATATAGCCGTCCACTCTGAATTTAAATTTGTCACCATTCTCCTTAGAGGGAATGAGAGGGAAAATGAATTTAATTTAGTATAAAAAATAAACATCTCTGGGCGCTGGAAACGTCTGCGGTGTTTTAAGAGCTGTTATCATTAATCAGTCAGGCATGTTTACCCAGCCCCAGGATTGCTTATGCAATGGAACCGCAGGCCCCGGCTCTTCGGCGAGCAATGGCCACCAGCATCCTCTGCGGAAGAGAATGTTCACAGTAACACAGCGCTCCTGACCGCTCAGACATGTGGCCTCTTTCAGAGTGAGCTTTCTGTGGCTGAGACACAGTGACATGAGATTTAGAGGGGAGCCCTGTAGAGCCTGCTTGGACCATTGCTACCTTAGGATGTTTGCTACGGTTTGGCTAACACACTTTCTTGCAGTTGCATTTACTTCACACTAATTTATCCTGTTATAATATCGAAAGGCAGTGCCTTCAGCATGAATTGTCTTTGGCCTAGCTATAAAATAGTCACGGTATTATTATCAGTCAATCCTCACTACACACAGGAGAGTATACATCAAAGGAAGATAAATAAGTTGCCAGCAAGGTCCAGAGACAGCACTCTAGCTTCCATAAGTTTAACCCAGAGGAACTGTAGTTGGGGGCAGCAGAACTCATGGGCATGGTAACTTGAACACACTCCCTCACTATATACAGGGAACCTTCCTAAGAAAAAGGGCAGAAAAGAAAGCCCACAAAGAAACCATGAGATCTCTCAAGGGTAAGCCATTTATCTGAATGCAAATTTTCATTCATTCATTCATTCATTCATTCATTCATTCAATACGCATTTGATTTCCAGTTAGGTGTTGGACTTGTTTCTAGACCACTGATAAACTCACAAACGAAGCAAAATTCTTTCCTTTCCATGTGGTATAAACATCTGAGTGATGCAGCCACAACCATCAGGCACATGTTTAACATAATACCCACGTCTGATCCATTTAACTTAGAAAACTGGAAACAAGGCAGGAAGATGAAAAAGGGAAGGGGACCAGAACCCGGCCTCATGCAGAGGGTTAAGGGAGACCTCTTCAAGAGCTTACACTCCAGAGAAGACCTGAGTGAAACGAGTGAACTGTAAGGGTTTTTAGAGAGCGGTCTGAGGAGAAAGGAGCGGGAAGTACAGAGGCCCTCAAATACAACCATTCTTGGCCAAAGAGGAGCAACACAGCCCATAACCACAAGAGAATTGTCAGGCTGTGTGTGAAGCTCAGGGAGGCCAGGCTGAGCTGTGTTGAGGGGACAGAGGAAGGAATTCTGGGAACCGGAAGGTGGTAGAGACAGAGAGGGGCATCATGAATCATGCTTATAAATACTAATGATTGTGTCACAGCATCCAACGATCCCTAGGGATGATGATTTGAAAGCTTTATGACAGCTTAGGAAGGCACCGGTCCCTGCTCAGAAGAGTGGAGGCAGGATATCTGGGAGAGTTGGCTTTATTACAAGGAGAACTGGGGCACTTGTTAGTGAAGGGCTCATAGGGATGGAGGGCAAAAGATGAGATGTTACAGTATGGTGCTCTGCGGCGGGCTACAATGCTCTGCGGCGGGCTACAGGGGCTCTGCAGCGGGTGATGGTGCTTGGCAGTGGGTTTGGGACCAGTGCGCATGCATGCCATTCCCACCGCCGTTCCTTACGTGGTGTGGCAACCTGGTTGTGCTTCTTTTTTTTTTTTTTTTTTTTTTTTTTCTGGTTGTGCTTCTTAACTTGTCTGAACTTGTTTGGGAAATGAAGATGGCAACAGGGGATCTTTCACCTGGACATTGTGAGGATTAGCTATGTGTGTTCATCCCACAATGAGACTTAGTTACAAAGCCTAAGTCCGGCCTCAGGTCTTTGGCGTCTCACACAGCTCTCCTTTTATATTCTCCTCCACAAGGACAGATCTTCCCCAAGGCTTTCACTGAGTAGAGCTGTTGCCAACATTATGGGTTCGAATCTCCAAACTTCTGAGATATATTAACCTCTTTTTTTAAAAAAATAAAATACTTAGCTTCAGGTACTTTATTCTATTAATATTCGATGTACCAATATATAGCACGCATATGTTTAGAACAGAACCTGACCTCCATGAAACATTTTGCATATTAGTAATTATTGCCAATGAATAAAAGGTGATGGATAATTTGGTGTCAGTTATTTGAGATGAGAAAAATTAGAGGAGTGAGTTTAAGTAAGATATAGGGGAATTATTTGGCAGATTTTTAAGACTTCTAAGATGAGGTAATGAACTGGGCCTAGAAAGCTGGGGGTCCTGGGAGAAATCTAGGATATAAATGTTGCTTCAAAGCTGAAGTCCTAGAAGATAATTTAGTGCCATGGAACCAGAGAAAGGAGGAAGAGCGGGCACAGGAAGTGGTGCTTTGAGGAAGCTCCTCTGCCCCATCCTTCTGAGAAGTCTTCAGGGGGCTTGGATGTTGGACAGCGAAAGGTAATGAGGGAGGATCAGCCGCGCTGTGGACTGTGGAATGGGGTGCTTCAGCATTGAGATCAGAGCCTGCGTGGTGAGCCAGGAAGTGTGTGGAGGACCTTGGAAGGGTATCGCCAGCCTGGGCTCCGGTTTCTTGCATCTGCGTAGTATGGCAAACTCAGGCTCCAGTCACCCTAATTTCAGGTCAGTGCTGCAGTCTCTCAGAGTCCCGAACCCTCCCAGGTCTTCCAGGGAAGAGCAGGAATCGGATGTACAGACACTGATGGACACACTCCTGTATGTGCACACATGGGCACAAAGCATCTGTGAGTGTACCTTGAAAGTCAAGGGATTCTGTGTCTATAACCAAAAATAAATGATACTCTTTGAGGGATGGAAAGATTTCCTGCCTTCCTCGATGATCATAATGTGCTTAATATAGTAAGCAGACTAAGACAGCTTGGAATATGTGAGACTTTATTTCAAAAAATTTATTTTGCCTATACATGTAAGATATTAAACATTATATTAAGTGATAACATATATGCAATTTATATCATAGCTGTTATCCTAATTATAATGTTAAAGAATAACTTAATGGCTGCAAAGATTATACTAGGAATTTACTACAAAGTGACAACCCATTTGGTCTCTTTCTGGTACCCTGAATGGAAAGGTCCTAGTACACATTTGTAGCTCAGCTACTGTGAAGGCCGAGACAGAAGGACAGTTTAAGTCTAGGAACTTGAAACCAATTTGAGCAATGAAGCCAGACCTAGCTTAATTAAGAGAGATGAGAAAAGAGTAAAGAAACAAAGGAAGGAGAGAGAACGAAAGGAAGAGAAAAAGGGAAACGTATGTTTTTTGTTTTTTTGTTTTTTTTTTTTTTTGGAGGGACTAACAAAAGACCGATTTCAATGCTTGAAATTTAGCACTAATGCTAAGCTACCTTTAAACTCAAGACTCTCTTGCCACCGTCTTTCTGGGCTGAGATTACAAGCACATGCCCACTTAAGCCTGGAGTTTACTCTTTCCTGTTGCTCAGCTCTTGGGAACAAAGCGACAGATCCTGGCATTGCTAGGTAACCAGCTCTACCCATCAAGTCCTCTCCAGCTCTCCAGCCGGGGTTTTTGGAACACCTCATTTCTCTTGCGCTTCAAGCTTTTGCCAGTAGAGGGAGCTTGCAAAGACTTTTACATAAAGGCAAAGAAACTTTCAAGTTTTCCTTAGAAGAAACTTGCTAAAACAAAACAAAACAAAACAAAACAAAACAAAACAAACAAACAAACAAACAAACCAAAAACCATTTTTTAAAAAGCAAACTTTGTTCCACAGTAATTATTAGTTTTTGTAGCTACCAATCTCCGGGGGAGAAAATTTATAGCAATAATAAAACAAAACTAAAGTTAATATTTTTTCTTTCTTTGAATATTTCTCTTGTAAAAGCATGTGGATTAAAAAGTAATGGATATTTTTAAACGTTTGAAAAGATATAAGTTTATGAAATCTGTGGAGGTCAAAAGATGAGATGAAAATTTCAAATGAATCAAATATTATGAAATCAACTCCTCTGTTCCCTTCTGTAATTAGCTAATCATAATAGGAAGTGCGTATGTAGTCTCTTCCGTTTCTATGAAGAAACAAGTCTGAGGAGGTCGCCTTCTCTCTCACACCAGTCTGTTCCCTGACTTTAAACACTCAGTAAGCTCCCAGCTATGGAATGTGTTTTCCTTCCCTCCATGGCTTTCTGTGGTCCTTCATGATCATTGCAGAATACACTGTGGTTCTGTTTGCTTCTGCCTGCAGCTTCCAGACCTCTGTGGTTTCCTCTGCAGCTGTGGGTATTTCTCATGTGAAACCACAGGTCACTTCAGAACCACAAGACCGATCCTGACAATTAGAATTTTAGCCAGGGTCCCCTGGGATATTCTGAAACCCACTGGGCTCCATACGTTAAGTCCTGATCCTTAAATTACTACCATCCGGTACGTCACATATTCTTGCCTGAAGCATCCTGGGTCCGTCTTTATCAATGCTCTTGGAGGTTCGTATCTCTCTGGCTCATAAGTATTCTTAACAAATGTCCACTGGAAAGGAAGATTATGGAAATGAGGGTTTGACCTTCTTTGAGATTTTATGCCTACTGCTTTTGCCTAGGGTGATTCTCTCTTGCCTTCACAGACATGTCCCAAGACATCCAGTGGATGGCTTAGACCATGGGTGGTGTTGTTTCTAGAGATACTATGATTTCATATACCTGTTATAATGTTCATAAACTAGGTATAGTCAAAGGTTGTCAATAGCATGTGGTAGAGTTTAGTAACCCTAACATATGTTTCTTCCCTTCCTCACTAAATCACAATCTTTTGCTTACAAAAAAGTTTTCAATAAAGTACTTCACTGTTTCTCTCTAGCACATCTGAATCGTCAGTCTCACTGTTGACTCTGGGGGCCATCCTTATAATTGTAGTTATTTATTTTGTGTTGTGGGTTTGGTCTCTCTATATAGATTAGACTGGCCTGGCACTAAGAACTTAGCCCAGGTTATCATTGAGGACCGTGGCTCAGTCGTGTTGGCTCCTGAGTGCTGTGCTATTGAGGTCAGACTAGGTAAAGAGAAGACACATGAGGATAAGCGGGAAGGCTCAGCGGGTGGCACTTGCCATCAGACCTGACAACCCTAGTTCCACCCAGGAACCCAGATGGTAGAAGGAGAGAGTACACATAATCAATAGTGCCTATGGATGCACACACACACACACACACACACACACACACACACACACACACACAAACACACATACACACACACAAACACACACACATACACACACACTCACACACACAAACACACACACAAACACACACATACACACACACTCACACACACAAACACACACACAAACACACACATACACACACATACACACACACTCACACACACAAACACACACACATACACACACACTCACACACACTTACACACAAACACACACACATATACACACACACACACTTACACACAAACACACACACAAACACTCACACACTCACACACACAAACACACACACATACACACACATACACACATACACACACATATACACACAAACACTCACACACAAACACAAACACACACACATACACACACATACACACACATACACACACATATACACACAAACACTCACACAAACACAAACACACACACAAACACAAACACACACACATACACACACATACACACACAAACACACACACATACACATATACACACACATACACACATACACACACAAACACACACACATACACACATACACACATACACACACATACACACACACATACACACACAAACACACACACATACACACACATACACACATACACACACATACACACACATACACACACATACACACACACATACACACACATACACACACACAAACACACACACATACACACACATACACACACACAAACACACACACACATACACACACACACACACACACACACACAACCAGAATTGAAAAAAGAGTTGTTCTAACACTATCACTGTAGTACCACAGGCCAGATGAGGGAGCCAGCTAGTCACACATAGCAGGTGACAGCAAGGCTCTTGGTCTCTAGGAAGCACACTCCTATCCTCATTCTCTTCCACTCTTTAACTTTTTGCCAGAGCCCGCAGAGGTTTGGCTGTTCATTTTGTCTATAAATGCTATTTTTTCCACGTCCCGCTAATCTGGGCTATTTATCTAAAGTTGCCTTGCTTTAAAATAAACGTTAAGAGACAAAGCATCTTAAAGTGGGAGTTCCTAACCCACCCTGTTTCCATTTGTTTCAGGGCAGAGGCAGGATCTGGGACACCTGGTACATTTGTTTGTTCGTCCCTGTGACAAAAATACCTGCTGGAAGCAACTTAAAGGAGGAAAGAATAATTTTGTCCATGGATAGAGGGGCTTGAGTCTACTGTGGCAGGAAAGAACTGGCCGAGGCAGAGGCTTTGGCCTCCGTGGTGGGAGCATAACCCACGATAGCATCATGTCCCATCCATGTGGGTCAGCAGGAACAGGGCTTGGGCTGACTAAAAGTGCTTATGGTCTTTATAATCCATCTCAGTTATGCTAGCTAGACACATCTAAAAGTTCCCAAACGATGCCACCAGATGGGGACCAAATGTTCCAATACACAAGCTTTTACAGAGGGTCCTTTGGACTTAAACCATACCCCCTAGGAAACTAACTAACCCCTAACTCAATACGTGCTCCATAGTTCTTGACAACCCTGAAAGGAGAGTCTGTGTCAATGTGTCAGCCAGTGTCATTTGTCATTTTGGACCACATACAAGTTGATCCACTTGACCTTTAGCCAATTGCTGGGAAGATGATCACACAGCATGATCCTGGGTAGGAAATGATAACAAAGTCCGTTAAGTCATGAGAAGCATGTTAGAACATGGGACGCTTCAGACGTAAGTCTTCGAGTATTAATGCAGTCATAAGTAATATTGTTCTGCATTTTACTTGATAGTACAGACACATCTTTAATGTTATTTCTATATAAGAATATTTAAACTCTATTTTAGCATATTACTGCCAAGTGGGCTATATTTTTTATGCCAGAAATACCTAAAAATCAAAATACAGATGTTTTTTAAAGCTAAGAGGAAATAACTCCAACCTAGAGCCAAAGAAAGAACATTGCTCTTGCTTTCATTTTTAAATTTATTAGGTTGAGCTGTTTTAAGTTTTTAGACTATAACATTTCCCTGGAGGGATCTATCTTAAAACTCATCTAAGGCAAGTATAATAATCAGAAATCTCTCGGTTTCCCAGTCTGACATTCACCTGCCATAGGAAAGGCAGCCTTTGCTTTTCTGAAATGCAGTCTCTACTGAATAGAGAGACTGTAGGTTCGACTCCTTATCTGTCTTCCTCCTTTCTCCTGCTCCCTCTCCCTTCCCCTTCCTTTCTAACTCCTACCTTCCCTGGCCCCCTCCTCTTCTCTCCATGATGCCCACGTGTTCAAATGCTTGTAGCAGTTGACTGTTTGGACTCCTCTCTCTTATAAACATCGTGCTTTTCTCTTTTGCTCCTGATGAAGTTCCTTGTCAAAATGTGTTATGGAAGTGCAGGGAATACAAATGTCCCATAAAAAACGGAACATGCTGCAAAAGCAGGCCACTCTCACCTCCTCGAACACAGATGGATCTTTTAATGACCTCCCTGAGAGCAGGGAGCCAAGGCTATGTTCAGATTTTACAGCACCAGAGCTCAGGATATTGAATGAAATACAACCATTTCATCTTTGAGTATGAAATGCATTTCAGAAAATGTTTAACTGTCCACTGTGCAAAGATAAATGTTACTGTATTCATGACCATTCATATTTCTGTTTCTAGTCACTAATCACAGATGCATGTGGCAGAATGAAACTAAGTACATTTGAACTTTCAAAATAGTGCAGCTAATACATTCAAAGGTATTGTCATTTCCCCTGTCAAAGATGGCATTGTTAGAGCGAGCCTCTATAAACTCTCTTTCCCGCTGTGTAGACCACGTGGGAAAATGCTTATTTTGTTTTTTCTTACAAGAATAAAATCGCAATCTTTCAACAGAACATGTTGATCATGCCATCTGGCACATAATTTCTATGCTTAAATTAAGCTGAGAAATCAATGCAGTGTTGAAGGATATTATCCGTTTAACTTTTTTTTTTAACCTCCGAGCAATTTGAGAAAGTGGGGTAAAAAATAAGTTGTTTTCATTTCTGAGGATGTGAATTACATAAGTCTGGAATATTCTTTTGCACACACATAGGGAGAAATTATAATTTATAAGTAGATGTCCATGGCTCCCTTGGAATGTTGTGTCTTGAAGTTGTGCCATACTGCATTGATCGTGGGGAGCTGTGGGGAAGACTAGTGTTTGGGAATGAGCAGCTATGAGTGGACGGTGTGACAAAATGAGTGTAAAACTTTGTCGTAAGGGCTTATCAAGTTGTCTGCATTGTTTTCACGCCTCTCTCTCTCTCTCTCTCTCTCTCTCTCTCTCTCTCTCTCTCTCTCTCTCAGTACTGAGGGTTGATCCAGGGGCCTCCAGCCATTGGGTAAGCCCCCTGCCACTGAGATGCTGCCCAGCTTGTAGACTTTTCTTTGGTAAGTAATTTATGAATTTGGGTTAATGGTCACAGTTAAGGCACAGATAGGTAAATTGAATACATACAAATCAAGTCACAACTACCCAGCAAGGTCAAGTAACTCAGAAGAATAGAATACTGTGGAAGTGAGGTGTGTGTGTGTGTGTGTGTGTGTGTGTGTGTTTGCATGTTATGGCTGGTGTGTGGAGGTCAGAGGACAACTGTGTGTGTCAGTCTTCTGTGTTTGAGGCAGGGATGAATGGTGAGCTTTACAAGGATTCTGGGGAAATAAGACTCTGGTCTCTACAGTACGCAGCAAGGGCTTTACCACTGAGCCATCCCTCCAGCCAGAAAGTGAGTTCTTTCTGAGCTTCAGAAAGGAAAGAGGCTTCAGCAAGTTCTAGTCCACACTTGTTCAGGCATCTAGAATCTTCCAGCTGGGAAGTGTGGGGCAGCAAAAGACTTTGACCAGTTCACAGCTGCTAAAACACAGTGGCTTGATTCATGAGAAAGCTGGTTCTAGGGAGCTCAAACAGGTGCCAAGATGTGTGCCAGAAAGAAAGAAAAAGGAAGAAAAAGCTTTGAGCAAAGGCTCATGGGATAGAAAGTGGAGAAAAGATAAAAGCAAGGCAGGCTTTCCACTTTCATTTCTTTTACTAGTTTTTATGAGTCACCTGAATGCTTAAACTTGAAGTTTTTTCTACTTAACTAGTAATGTTTTTAAAGCAAGAAATAAAGAACGAGAAATTCATATTTGAAGGGAAGGATTTCATCTTGTAGTCAGCCACCTGGAGGCTCATGAAGAACGCAGCTATCTGACTCTCTGCTGGCCACCTGCCTACTGATGTCACGACACACCTGTGGATCTCCAGGGTGCCAGAGGATGGAAACTCAAGTGTTTTTCCACAAGGGAAGTTTGTGAGGTACATGCGAGCATCCGAGATGCAAGTCACAGATTTGAAATATATGTGAAAGAAAAGGCCATTTTAACTTTTACCTCAAGAATTTTTCATATTGATGATACTATTTTTGTGGCACTCTGGAGTCTTGAAAGCTCACATAATTAAATGCTACTCTCCTCACTAACCTTCTAGACATAGGTAGAGAGACCCAGGGAACCAGAGTGGCAGATGAATCTGAGTCCTTTTGGAAAGGACATCTTGACTGCCATGCATGCGTAGGAGACACCCTCCCACTGTGGCAGCAAGGTAGAGCTCTTAAGGAACTGGGTGCATTTATTAAATGGAGGCCGTGTACCCTGGAGTGTGGCAGCAATAGTTTTCTTGGGTGCAGCCCCTTATGTCGTAAAGTCTGAGACACACAACTCAAGAGCAGATGGACAGACATTGCCTGGCTAAAATGTGCGCTCCTGGACCCATGAGAGCCACATGGACTTCTTGACTCAATCAGTCAAGGCACTTGCTGCCAAACCTGGTGATCTCTCAAGACCATAAAGTAGAAGGAGAGAACCAACTTCCACATGTAGTCTTCTGACCTTCATATATGGATTGCATAAACACACAAACACATACACAACAAATAAACATAAAATAAAACAATGTAAAGTTATGTGCTCTGGTACCAAGAGCTCTAGGCTACCACCACGTGCCCTGCTGCTCTGTCCACTACCCGCTCTACAGAAGACCTCTGACTATTCCTCTTTGAAGGACCCTTCATCTGCTCACATGCCAATCAAACTGAGGGGGAGGAACAGAAGCAGAAAGGCAGATATAGGGAGGGAGGCAGACACAGAGATAGAAAGGGAGGAAAAGATCCCGAAAGTAGAAAAGACCATAGGTGCATGTGTCAGAAGAGCTGCCACTGGCAGCCATGATTTCCTATATAAATGTTTTCAGTGTATATATTGATCACACATGGTATAGCGTTTCACATACATGTGTATGTCTATATTGTGTGTATATACATACAAATGTATGTCTACAAAGTGTGCATACACATGTGCGTGTACACACACACACACACGTATGTCTATATGTATATCTTCTGTTCTCTCCCACCCCATTTTCTCGCCTCTCCTCTTCCCTTTACTCCCCACTTGTCCCCCTAGACAGTCTTCCTTCCGTTCTCATGTCATATGCAGCCATATTTTTATGGAACCATATAAAACCTAGGAAGCACATATGAGAGATAACACACAGCCTTTGCCTTTCGGAGAGACTGGCTTAATTCACTTAATATCTTCGGCTGCATCTGCTTTCCTGAAAATGACACAAACTCATTTTTCATGACTGAAAAACTCTGCTGGGCATACGCACCACATTTTCTTTATCTACTCTCTGTCAGTGGACATTTAGTCTGGCTCCCTCATTTAGCGACCGTGAATGGCGCTGCAATAAACTTCACTCTGCAAGTATTTCTGCAACCGAGCAGTCATCAGGTAAATACCCAGGGGTGTAACTTCATAGTGCAAGCTTACTCCTGTAGGAAAAGAAGTTCCTGAAACCTTTCAGGATTTGCATGTTAGAGCATAGTCACATGTGTAAGGGTATGGGGGAGGGGTGTTGTTCATACGTGCATGCATGTGTAATATCTCTGAGTGGACTCTTAGCTTTCAGATTCCTTCGGAGTGAATCAGCAAGCCCCACTGGTGGAAAGAAGAGAGCATAACCTCCCCATACTTCTGAGCCCAGCTTGTCCTCAATACCAAGTCAGCCACTGCCCCAGGGGTCTGAGTCACCAGCATGGTCTGTTTTGCTTTTCCCATTTGTCTAACAGAACTATTGGAGAAATCTTTAGTGGAAGAATTTAAAGAACTTAAATCAGAATACCAATCTAATCTCATCCTACCCATCTTGTTGCCAGCTCGATCCAGCTGATGTCCCTGGGTTCTCTGACTGACTCCACTGACGACTACAAATATTGCAAGCAAGAAACAAAAAGACCCCAATAGGATTTCAAGGTGCGAGCTGAATAATTTATAATAAAATGCCGAGTCTCACTTAGAGCAAGCTTCCTACTTTTTCAATATGAAAGGTACATTTTATGTACAGTTTCCATGACAGTTTACAGGTGTTAAATTAGGAACAGCAGTAGACTTCAGACAGGGGAGTGATCGAATGCAACACTACAGAGTTCAAACAAAGTGTGTTTCCTTTTTTACAAAAAGTATATTGTGTTGCTGTCTGCAAAGTTTCATGCAAATTAATCTTAATTTACTGTGTCTTTTGGCTCTTTCATAAAATGGTCTGGATATGCTATTTCTACATTCTGGCTATAAATTTCTTCATAAACTGGGCCATATTATATTTTTTAATATGTAGAATGATTTGCTGAGTATGAGAGTCTGTATGCAGCATTTCTGCAGGCCGAGGAGCCTAGCTTTTACCAGTCCCCAAAGGAGTCCTGAGTTCCTGGCATGCTCTTGTCACAGAGGCGTAGAGGACTGGTAGGTGGGGGGCTAATGGGCACCCTCCCTTGTAGTTCCCTTGGGTTTTCACCATCAGGAGTCTCAGCTAGCCTTGTTTCAACTCTGCAGGGCTAAGCATTGTCAAACTAAACACTCACTTTGCACTAAGACGAAGGAATTGGATTAGAGGTGGTCTTTGGTCAGTAAGCATGGCAACTCATTTGTATGCTTTGCTGTGTGGCTTAGCTCTTTCTTGAAATCCACCTTTGGCTTTTTTTTTTAAGAGTTATTTTTTTATTGGATTTTTTTTTATTTACATTTCAAATGTTATCCCCTTTCCTGGTTTTCCAGCCATAAACCCCCACACCATCCCCCAACCCACCCCTTCCCCCCTCCCCTACACTGGGGGTCCAGCCTTGGCAGGACCAAGGACTTCTCCTCCCATCGGTGCCCAACAAGGCCATCCTCTTCTACATATGCAGCTGGAGCCATGGGTCTGTCCATGTGTACTCTTTGGGTAGTGGTTTAGTCCCTGGGAGCTCTGGTTGGTTGGTATTGTTGTTCTTATGGGGTTGCGAGCCCTTTTAGCTCCTTCAGTCCTTTCTCTAATTCCTCTACTGGGAACCCTGTTCTCAGGAGGCTCCCTTCTTTTAAAGGTTGGAGGACAGTCGAATAGGAATCATGGGAGATGATTTTCAGATAGCTGATGGATTAGTGTCCAGGTAGGAGAGCTCAGGGCAGCCTCTATTTGTTACGACTGAATGAAACCCTGGGGAAGCAGAATCTTCTATGAAGGCTGGAACTGTGGTCGTGATGGTGATGGTGGTAGTGGAAGTGGAGGTGGAGGTGGAGGTGGAGGTGGAGGTGGAGGTGATGGTGGAGGTGGAGGTGGAGGTGGAGGTGGAGGTGATGGTGGAGGTGGAGGTGGAGGTGGAGGTGGAGGTGGAGGTGGAGGTGGAGGTGGAGGTGATGGTGGAGGTGGTGGTGGTAGTGGTAGTGGTGATGGTGGTGGTGGTGGTAGTGGTGGAGATGGTGGTGGTGGTGGTAGCATGGCGTGGGGTGGAATGCTGGGGAGTACTACACAGGCCTCCTCTGAGAAGCTCATCTAAGAGTCTATGTTTGTGCTCGTATCTCCCCCTTTCAGGACAGCCACATTCCCCAGGCTACCCCTGTGTCTCTTAGCACAAGCTTAAGAAATTTTTAAGCTTTTGTTATTGGGCTGATGTGCGGCTGAGGAAGAACAGCCTTGTGGCATTTGGAATTATCATCTTCAAACTCACTTTTCCCCTCACATTCTTAGAAGATTTATTTTCCCCCTTAGCTGGGGGAAGGGGGAACCAACGAGGAATAGGAAAACAAGTTCCTGTTTTTATTCCAACATAATCCCTAATATCCTTTCTGGGTGCCCTGATCCAGGCAAGTTGTTTTTAGAAGGAAAATATCAGCGAAGACAGAGCATGTCGCTAGAGGAGCTTTTAAAACTCGTTTGGTCTCCTGGTGGGACCACACTCTGAGCAGAGATCACAATCTGCCCCTTTCTTTCAACCCCGTGAAGTGTTTTTGAAGCAGTTAATAATAATAAACGAGATAAAGGAATCCAGGTGCAAGGGGGCTTGGGCTCCAGCAACCTCTTCCCTTGTTAGGTGTTAGGCAGTTTGCAGAACAAAGCTGGGCAGGTTTCATAGTCACAGCCGGGGAGGCAGTCTTCTGCACCTTGCCCAACATATGCTTCTGTTTACCTCTGTCAGCATGCCGGGACACCTGGGCTAGCCTGACCACATTGCATGCAAACTTTCACTTGCAAACTCTGCGAGTTCCCACTGTTGTTTCACCTGTGGGAGCCCATGGAAAAATGGGGGTCTTCAAACCTGAGTCTGAAATCTAACACCACATTCATCCTGATCTTTGAGTAACCAAAGGCAAAGAGAAGATGGGAGAATAGTAATGGAGACTGAAAGTTGGTAGACTTAGGAGTACAGCTCAGCAGTATGTCCCTTAAATACCTTGCAGGAGGCTGCCATGGGCTCCACCCATGGCCCCAAATCAAGGAAATGAATTTCAAAAAATAAGCAAATGCTTATGTGGTAAACACAGTGCTGACTGTGGCTCCTGTGAAAAATTGGAACAGGAGCTGGGCCATCCAATTAATTTTGTAGTTCCAGATATACCGTGTGTCTCAGGATCGCTGTCCTGCTGATAAAGCACTCTGACCAAAAGCAACATGGGAAGGAAGGGGCTAATTTGCCTTACACTTCCAGGTCTCAGGCCATCGCTGGGGAAAACCAGGCAGGTACTCAAGGCAAGAATCTGAAACTACTGAGGCACTACTGTGCTTGCTGTCACATTCTGTGTCACCTATTCATGCTTAGCCAGCCTTCTTATACAACCCACGGCCAACTGCCTGGGTTGGCATTGCCCTCCTGCAGCCATTAGCTGTCAAGACAATCGGCCCAACATGTGCCCGTGGGCCAGTCTGATCTAGGCAATCCTTCAATTGAGGCTTTCCTCTCAGGTGACCCTAGGTTGGGTCAAGTTGTCAATTAAAGCTAACTAGGAAAGTTGTAATTGTTTATTATCTACCAGGCACTTGGCTGAGTCATGTGCCTCTGTCATTCTGAGAGAGGACAGTCAGATACCATGCCATTATCTGGAAAGAGAACCAGAAACTTCGAAAGATGGGGTGACCTGTAAAAGGTCGCCAGTCAATGAGTTAAGTAGACTGGACTTAACTCCAGGCCTCTAAAGTCCAAGTTGGAAGCACCAAGCCAGTGTCTGGACATGGACAGACCCATCACACTGTATGCCATGCTATCTTTTCATTAACATTTTAATTAAAGCATAATGGTTGCACCTATCAGTTATATCTTGATGTATATTGTGTGCTGAGGAGTCAGAGTGTTTGGTACATTTATCTGCTCAAACATTTGTCATTTGTCTGTGAAATGATCCCAGCATTTCTCTTCTATCTCAAAATTCACAATAAAACACCAGAATGTGTTCCTCCTGTGTAGTTACACTGTTCTATGTGATGACTAACCTGTCCCCAGCCTAACCCATGCAGCCTCTAGCAAGCACCATTCTACTCTGTGCTTTTATGAAACCAGAGTTGGTCCATGTCTGAGCAATGGCCTGCAATGTCTGTTTTTCTATGACTTGTGTGGTTCATGAGCACAGTGCCTTCATGTTCATCCATGTTGTTACAAATGGCATTATTTTATCCTGCTTATGGCTAAACACTGTTCTAACATACATATGCACACTTCCTTAGCTTTTTGATAGACCATGAGGGGACTTCACAAGTTTTAACTATTTATCTTTATTTTAAAATGATTGTGTGTGTGTGTGTGTGTGTGTGTGTGTGTGTGTGCAGGTACTCCAGGAGGCCAAAAGCATAGGAGACCTCTGGAGCTAGAGTTACAGGCAGTTGTCAGGCATATAAAGTGCTTACTTGAAACTAACCACCTCCCGCCCCCCAGAGCAGCACTCAGTCATCTTTCCTGACCCATGAATCTACTTTGATTTTTTAAAAAAGTTATTTATTTATTTATTTATTTAGTATATGAGTTCACTGTAGCTGTTTTCAGGCACATCAGAAGAGGGCATAGGTTTCCATTACAGATGGTTGTGGGAATTGAACTCAGGACCTCCGGAAAAGCAGCCAGTGCTCTAAAAGCTGAGCCATCTCTCCAGCCCTACTTTGAATTTTATTAGGAAAATAATCAGCCAGTTGTCTACTTCCTCTCAGTTGGTTTTGCTACCACTGGCCTTCCAGAGGCACGAGCTTCCTTTGTGCTTTCAGAACTGCTCCTCCAAGCCAGCCCTTCTCACTGAGGCCTGAGTGATGACTGATTAGGGGAAGGCAGGAAGATGCTAGCTGCTCTCTGCCTACAACTTCTCCACTGGTCCCTTCTCATCAAGCCTTTGGTGACCCTCAAGTCTCATCCTCAGGTCTCTTTGTCCCCTTCACTTTTTCCCAGCCACACAAGTTTCTTAAACCTTAGGATCGGTCGCCTTCACACAGCACCCTCCCAGGGGCTGCCTCTACAACTTCCTCTCCAGCTTCCTCTCAGGCCCTTAGGTTTCCTTATAATACTGAGCTGAAACGTGTTCGTGTTATGAAATGCCATGTGTTTATTTGTTGGCTGACATTCTTATCCATTAAAACAAAAACTTGGGAGATGATTTTGTCTATTTTAGTCACAGCCATTATTTCTGATTTCCCAAAATGAATGACCAAGTCCATGCCCAAAAAAGAAAAAGAGTATAAATGAATGGCTCTAAAGAACAATGGTTTGCTTAGAATAGAATGAAAGTAGTTTGAAAATAAAATAGTGAGAAGACTTAGCGACCACTTTTTAAAAAGGAGACATTGTGAGCATGCGCATGTGCGCACACACACACACACACACACACACACACACACACACACACACACACGAATGAGAGAGAGAGAGAGAGAGAGAGAGATATGCATGTAACTACAATTAAAGAAAAAGAGGCCACACCATTGAAAGAGAGCAAGCAGCTATGGTATATGGGAGAATTTGGAAAGAGAAGTGGGGAAATGATATAATTATATTATAATAGCAAATTTTATTTTAAAAGAAATGAGAGTACAGTTAATGTTCTAAAAATAAGAGAAATCAAAAGCAGCGTCTGAGAATGAAAAAGTACATTGTATACTACGTCCCCTCTCTATACATGGTTATAAGCAAAGGGATGAATGGCATTCTCTGCGCACTTCACATAATGAAAGATTTGTATGCAAAATGATCCTGGTCCATTAAAGACAAGCCCCGCCCTTGCTGACGCTGAGCTTTCCTTGGGTTGGGTTTGTGAGTTTGTCCCCGCACTTCACTACATCCTTAGATGTATTATGCTCTCTTCTGTGCTCTACGGGACAAATGACACTGACCGTCACATGCGGATACTCTTGCCCTCTGCTTCTGTCTGACTGGGCAGAGGAGCATAGCTAACCAGCACCACTACCCTCCTTTCCTTCCATGATGTGTGTCTGTCATCCAACACCTGCGCTGACACGACACGAATTCAAGGCATCGTGTCGGAGTGGCAGCTAGAGAGGCACTACTGTGACGCCAGTGTGCTCACAGAGAAGGTACGTCCTTCTGTGTTCTTTCTTCTCATTGTTAAGTCAGCCATAGAGACTGAGGTATGACTGAAGCCAGAGCTAAGGGAAATCACTTCAGTCTGAAATAGCCACACACCTTTCTTTAAAAGTTGTGCAAGCAGGGAGAATATATTAATAATAGTTTTTTTTAACTTTTAACATTGTGCCCCTGTGGGGTTAAGATCTGGCAGTACATGTTCAGTGATTTGCTTTGTTATTATTCTGCCTATCTATCTATCTATCTATCTATCTATCTATCTATCTATCTATCTATCTATCTATCTCTATGTATCATCTATCTATCTATCTATCTATCTATCTATCTATCTATCTATCTATCTATCCATCCATCTGTTAGGTTTTTTGAGACAGGATTTCTCTGGGTAGCTTTAGTTGTCCTGGGACTCACCCTGTAGACCAGGATGACCTATATCCAGGCTGGCATTAAAGATATGGGTCTCCACAGCCTGGCAGGGTCATATTGCATACGCCAGGGTAGGCCTGGAATGGAAGATGCTCCTGCCTCAATCACCCAGTGCTGGGATCACTAGTGTGGTTTTCACTGGGTACAAAAATGTAACGTTTTTATCGTTTATTTTAGTTTAAAAGTTTTCATTATTTATTGGTGTCTATGGAGAGATGGTGGTGTCCTAGTTGGGGTTATGGTTGAGACACTGTGATTAAAACAACTTGGGGAAGAAAGAGTTTATTTGGCTTATGCTTCTGCAACACAGTCCATCATTGGGAGAATTCAGGACAGGAACTCAAGCAGAGCAGGAACTTGGAGGCAGGAACTGATGTAGGAGTCATGGAGGGATGGTGCTTACTGGCTTGCTTCCTCTGGCTTGCTCACATGGTGGTTTTGGATTAGAACCCCAAACCAGCAGTCCAGGGATGGCTCCACCTGCTAATTAAAAATGTCCAATCACAGGCATGAGTTTGTAGGTAAAGCCAGCCTAGAGAAGTCACATGCCTATTTCCAGAAGCTGGATTTGTCATAAAACCCATAGGGACCCTTGGAGAAACTGTGCCTTGACCAGGACGTGAAGTTGAGCAGAGAGTATGGGCTCTGGAAAAATGTGAGGTGTGGAAGATCAATTTTACCTTGGGCAAGATCCTTGAGGCCACCTGGGAGCTGTTTACACTGGATAAAAATGCCCAGCATAGTGGTTCTGAAGGCAATGCTCTACTGAAGCAACTTGTTTGCACTGGGATGCTGGATGAGGGTGAGGTGAAACTGGATTACATCCTTGGCCTGAAGATGGAGGGTTTTCTGGAGAGGCAGCTGCAGTCCTAGATCTTTAGACTGGGCCTGGTCGAACCTATTGACCATGCTGGTGTGCTCAGCCATCATCATCGTATTGATGGCAAGTAGGTGATAGACGTTGTTATTCCTCTGGACTCCCAGAAGCACAGTGTCTTCTCCCTCCCTTTACCTTATGGCGGTGGCTGCCCAGGTTCTGTGAAGGGAAAGAACGCCAAGAAGGGCAAGGGTGGTGCTAGAGCCAGTGATGATGAGGAAGAGGATTAAGTGAATCCTGGACTAAGGATGTCCTAGTTCTTCAGTTGACTAACAGATCAAAAGTAACATTTGAAAAAAAGTAAAAGGAAAAGAAAATGCCCTGTAGGGTTGCCTCTACAGCCTGATCTAATGGAGGCATTTTCCCAATGGAGGTTCTTTCTTCCCAGATGATTTCCCCTTGTGTTAAGTTGACATAAAGCTACCCAGCACAGGCGGCAGGGTGGGACGCACACACAGGGAACTCAGAAGACACTTAGTGTGAGTTGTTTCTCTCCGTCCACCTTGTGGGTCCTGCTTAGGTCGTCAGGTTGGTCGGACATCACTTTTACCTGCTGGGACATCTTGATGCTGAACAGGCCCTAAGGTTGTGCTTTATCCGGGAGGATTGTGCTAAACGTCAAACCGTGTGTGCTTTTGGGGGAATTCTGAGCTAATTCATAGCTGTGGGTCTGATCAGTTTGTTCCAGGTCATGGGGTGTAGGCACACTTTTTTGTTACCAGTGACACATTCCTGGTCCACTGCATTAGGATTCCAACCTGTTTGTCGTTCTTACAGTGAATATGGATCCTTCGAAAATACCACAATTCAGTTTCTCATCAGGGTGAGACTCTTCTGGAACTGGGGTTGCATTATTTATCTTTTCAGGAGGTCTATCTATTCAGAGGTAAGACCCACTGAATGTTAAGGTCACCTATACAGCTTGTTTGATGGAGAACACCTTATGTTCAGGGAGGCTGGGAGTCATGGTATTCTTGTAACACTGACACCACACAACAGTTGTAGCTTTTGAATATGTGGCTTACAAAGTCAGAACATATGTTCTTTTCAGTTGTTTACATAGATGAATGTAGCAGTAGTATTGTTAGTCTGCTCTTAACTCCCCAGAGTTTGTGCCCATTCTTCTGGCTACTACCCTGGTGTTGTGGATTCTCGAATGAAAGACACACACACACACACACACACACACACACACACACACACAGATAGAGAGAGAGAGAGAGAGAGAGAGAGAGGATACACACACACAGATGATACACACACAGATCACACACACACAGAAGGAGAGAGAGAGAGAGAGAGAGAGAGAGAGAGAGAGAGAGAGAGAGAGAGAGAGAGGTTTAATACGCCCTAAGCAGCTCAATGGCTAGGCCACTCCCAAGCTTCCACATTGCCAATGCCTCCCTACAATACTCCTGAATTATTACTGAAATCCATATTTCATCTTTGCTTCCCGAGACCCAATCAGGGGATTGGCTGCTGGGGCCGCTCTTCCTAGGCTCTTACCTGGCTGCATGCTTTCTATTCTCCAGCTCTCAGGCCTGATCTTTCTGCTTCTCTGGCATAGTTATTCTAAAAACTTCTTCCATTGGTTCCCTTTGCCTGGAAATCTCAAGTTCTGCCTCTGTGGCCCTGCCTAGCCATCAGGCTGTACATCAGGCTCCAGTGTGTCAACGCAAAAGAAACAGTAGGTGGTAAGAGTCTGAGGTAGAAATACGCTTGAAGGGGTTTAGGAAAATGATGAAAAAGCTATGAAAATAAAGCAGGGGTACTTGCTTTAATAATACTCAAAGTGGGGTTCCTCATTTGTTGGCTAGTGTGTGTTTGGTGTTGGAAATCGATTTGTGGTAGTCTGTTTTCTCCTACCATGTAAGTCCCAGGGATGGTGGGCAGGACCTTAGGAGTGATGGCAAGCGCTGAGCCATCTGGTTGGCCACAGATCACATTTTAAACGAAGAGAATTAGTACTGTAAATTGCAACATCTATTTCACATTCTCTACTCGAAACAGAAAGTTCTGACTCTCATATTTCAAAGCTGTTACTCTCTGTAGCAGTGTGTGGATTGTCAGAAAGAATTCTTCACTAACTAAGCACAATTTGGGCATTATACAAACTGAAAACAACTTTTAAAAAATGTACAAGATTCCAACATTTGAATAGCCATTGATCTCTTCAGGGTTGTTGGGGAAGTAAAACACATCCTTTGGCAGAATCATTAGTGGAAATATTTTGAATTTCCTAGCTTGGAATTGTAAAGATTGGGAAATTAAAAGTTTTGCATCTTTCTCTTACAGGTATATGAATTTGAGTTTTGGACGCTCTTGAGCTGTTCCAGCTGGCCTAATCATGATGGAGAGCCATTGACATTGGGTAGGGGTGCAGCGACAGAGCGGAGCATTTTATCTATTCTGACAAGCTGTGGCTAAGCATTTTCTCTGATTTTTACCCTCAAAGGTGGTGAGAGGAAGGAGGTCATTTAAGCGGCACTAAAGCATGTCCTTCTTGATAACTTTATATGTACAGATATGCTTTCTTTAGGGCTACTATTGATGTGATGAAACACCACTGACTAAAACACACTGGGGAGAAAAGGGGTTATTTAGCTTACATTTCTATACACTTCCATATTGCTGATCATCATTGGAGGAAGTTAGGGCAGGAACCTGGAAAGAGGAGCTGGTGCAGAGGCCATGAGGGGTGCTGCTTACTGGCTTGCTCTTCATGGCTTGCTCAGCTTGTTTCTTATAGAAGCCAGGACCAGCAGCCCAGGGATGGCAACACCCATAAGGGGCTACTCCCCCATCAACGAAGAAAATGCCCCAGCGGCTTGCCTACTGCCCAACCTTATGGGTCCATTATCTTAACTGAGATTCCCTTTTCTCAGATGCCTTTAGTTTGCATCAAGTTGACATAAACTATCCAGCACAGCATTTTAATTGTTCTTTTTAATGGGAAATAAAGATTGTTTTCTACACTGGGATTATTCTTGATATTTCAACATGGATTTGACATCAGTAGTCATTTGATATTAAAACAAAGGATTTATTAAATATTTTTATGCACAATTTAAATAATAAAATTAGTGAACCCCTGTGTACTCACTGCCCAGTTCATGACTGGGTGGAAATATCACCTCTGTGGCTTCCTGTGCTTTTCTTTTCACATTCTTCCTGACAGGAAGCAACCCCTGTTTCCCACCTTGTGTTTCCAAACTCTGATCTGAAAGTTTTGCCTTCTCTCCATTATAATCTAGGATCCAGCCTTCAGGATGGGCATATAGTGCCCGGCAGACTCAGCTTCAGAGCCTGGTTCCTTTCTTGTTCTGGCTCCTGGGGAATTCTGCTGTTTGGGCCAGCTCAGTCATATACGGTACTTTGTTTCCCTCCCCCTCTGCAGACTCCTTTGTGATGTCCCAGGAACAGTTTCCCCGAACGTCTAGTTTACTTTACACTGGATTTTCAGATCACATGCTTTAAGAATAATAACCAGTTCTGAAAGAAAACCTTGTAACAGCTTTGGCTTCTTGTTCCGCGGCACTTTCTTAGACTACAGGACTCCGATAGTTTCAGGAGAGAGGAAGGCCAACAAGCCGCAGAGCATCCGGGTCAGCCCTCTGCTCTTGATCTGTAATGAGGGGGAAAAATGAGGTTTCTAATAACATTAGGGTGTGACAAACAGAAAGAGCGCTTGAGCGTACTAAGAGAAAACCGTTTGAAAGTAACACGTGCTTTTCTGGTGCCAATTTATGGCAACATCAAAGCAGAATACTCAATTATTGGCTGTTTTTGACATAACGAACAGCGTCTAGTACCACTTTTTCCTTTGTTTATGCCAATTTTCCACCTCCTGTTAGCACTCTAGTAAATCTAACCCAGAGTTACAGCGCTATCAGGGATCTTAGTCAGTCAGTAGGCAGAGGCAGGAGGATCCTTTGAGGCCACAAGTTCAAGGCTAGCCTGGTACTGTGGTTCAAGTGCCTCTGAAAACAAAGAAGCAAACAAACCAATTCAATAACTGTATTTTTTAAAAATAGATCTGTAGCTTATAAAACAGTGCGGCTCTCACTCTTTCTCCAGTCTCCTCTTTTTTCTCCATCCCTCAGCTGGACAAGAGCTTCTCCACAGGGCTGTTTTCCTCCAGCCTGAGATTCAACATCATGCTGGAGTGACTGTCACAAGTGACCTAAATACTGCATTCAGTTAGGATCCATTTGGTGAGCCCAATTCTTAATTTTATTTAGTAAAGGAGTTCTTTGGGATTTCTTAATCATTTCATAATCATTATTATATTTCTATGAATTTCTCCTGCCATGTACAATTAATTTGATTTGAATTGTTGTACAATAGCCCATTCTATAAGGAGAAAAACATCAACCCATATTTTTCTATTATTGATTTTCTTGGCTGTTTCTAAGTTTTATTTATTTATTTTTTAAAATGTGTGTGTGTGTGCGCACATGCTGCATGTGCATATAAGCATGTGTACCTGTGTGTGTGTGTGTGTGTGTGTGTGTGTGTGCGTGTGTGTGTGTGTGTATACACCATGGGTGTCATCCTCAAGAATGCTACGTACTTCCTTTAGACAGGGTCTGCCGTTGGGCTGAAGCTTATCAGTTAGGCAAGACCACTGACCAGTGTGCCCCAGAGATTGTTCTGTCTCATCTCCTGGGATTACAAGTACGCACCACCGTGTGTGCAGCCTTAGGGGAACTAAACCTAGGTCCTCACACAAGGCGTGCTTTACCAGCTGCACACTTTACCCCAGCCTAGGGCTTCACTCTCATGAACAGTGCTCACTGAGACCCTTCTGTGACTTCTGTAGGCACCCCCTGCTTTACATCGTCAGATTTCTTCATTCTTGCCATCCCTTTTGTTTGCTTAATTCACACTTCCACAATCTCTGAGGCTGAGCGCGTCATTCCGAGTGTGTTTCTTCTGTGTTTTTGTTATCATTTCTGTGGTGCTGTTTATTTTTAAAATTTGTTTCCTCTTTAGACTTTATGGATTCTGTATATGAGAAATTTGCCAGTTATATTTGTCATAAAATAATTCTCCTAGAATCCAGACATATTCCTTTTTGAAAAGTTTGCATTTGAATGGCTGGAAAGGCAGTGGACACTTTCTGCCAAGCCTGACAATATAATGAGTTTGATGTCTTAGATCCATGTGGTGGAAGGTGAGAACCAGGTCCTGCCAGCTGTTCTCTGAGTATCACAGGTTTGCCCCAGCATAAGGATGTGCGCGCATGCGCACGCGCGCACACACACACACGCACACACACATACACATACAGAGACACACATATACACACACATATACACAAGCATACACAAAGACACAGAAACACACATGCACATACACACACACACACACAAACACACACATGTACACAAATACACACACACATATATAGAGAGACACACACACATGCACACACACAGACATAGATACACACAGACACACACACATGCACACACACACAAAGAAGCAAAATGACATTATGTAGAGCATGAGATAGAGACATCTATTTCTATGTATTTCCTTATTGATGGCTAATTGTCCCATAACCATATATTGATTAGCTTCTACTTTTTCCACTGACAAATCTTCAATGTCACCTTTATAACAAATGTATAGGTCCCTCCCAGAGGTCCTGAGTTCAGTTTCCAGCAACCACATGGTGGCTCACAACCATCTGTAATGGGATCCAATGCCCACTTCCGGTGTGTCTGAAGACAGCTATAGTGTATGTATGTACATAAAATAAATAAAATAAATCTAAAATAAAATAAAAAATTTAAAAATATATCGCAGTCAAATTACTAGCATTCCCATTCGTATGCTTTGGGCCACTCACTTACGGATGACTTCCATACAAGCATTTTAGTGTTGTGACAACTGTGCGTCTGTAAGTGAGGTGGCTGCTAAGAGTAACGGGAGGGTAGTGCATACAGCACGGATTCACTGACACAGGTATAGTTTATGTCGTGGGTGGGATGGAACAAGACAGTGAGAGCTCATCAAACTATTTAGAACCACGTGCAGCTTAAACATTGGAGAGTGTTGCTTTCTGGATATTTCTTTCATTTAGTATCTCCAGACTGCAGACCAGGTAACAGAAAAATGGCGTAAAGAAAAACTGTCGCTAAAGTGAGGGGCCTGCTATATATTTTATTTCCCAATTCCCCCCACCTTCTACCTCTATCATTCCATTTACATGTTCAAGGCTGTCTTCTTCCAGCTACACTTGTAGTAGTCGAGGGACCTGGATGGTCTTCTTTCTACCTAGGGGAATCCTCCAGTGGCGTGGATGAGCAGCGGAGTCAAGATCTTTCGGTTCTGTTTTGTTATACTATGGCTAACCTATATAATGGGATAAGGGGAGCATACAGGAGGCTGAGGAGTGTGGTAGCCTGGGGATTCTTGACAGATATGTGGCTGTATCAGGCCTTCAGACATGGATGCAAATTGGGGACATCAGTTTGTCCATTAGGAGTTTGCTATGTATTTCTGACCTTGGCATTTGAATTTGATTATATCAGATTTACTTGGATATCCAAATCTGCTTTTTGACAGGGAAACCTAAAAGAAAAAAATAAGTCTGCCTCAAAGATTCTTTGGGGGAACACTCAAGGATATATGCTATTTTTTCTTTTGTGCATACATCAAAATATTGCCTTTAAAGCAATGCAGGCTTGTCAGTGTGCTGAGTGCCAACTGTCTCTTATCCCCTGTTCCCCAGTGGGGAACTGGGAGGGAGAAGAAAGAATTACACTGGGGGTGTAGCAAGCCCGCCCCGCTGGGATGGCTTCTGAAGGTTAGCTGCAGCTGCTTTGCTGACCTTTCAACCACAGAGCAGATAGAATTAAGTGACTCTGAAAACGGAAACATTCTGTGCAGAGGGGAAACACACACAGAAAACTGACATTGCTGTCTAGAAATGAACTTATTTGTGCTGTACTGTAGTTCCCCCAAACTTACTATTCAAAAATTCCAGCTTGTGTAATGTAATAGAAAATGATTTTTTAAAAAATCTTTTCCCCTTGTACTATCACAATAATTTGAAATGGATCAGCAGCTGGCTCAGTCTTGAGAAGTGGTTGTTTCATGGCTAAGTTGACTTCAAATTCAGCAGCCACCGGCTTTGCCAAGGATTTACTTTGAACATTTCAATGACAAGTGACGGAGTCCTCATGTTTGAGTGTTTTCTGATGTTAAGTCACATCCAGAGAACTTGGGAAGGAGGAAAAGAAAAAGAAAGCCCGCCGGCCATGCTTGCTGTTTGTTTCCATGTTGCACGTAAGGTTTCTGCCAGATGTTCACATTTCATCTTGTCTGAATGAAAGTCTTTCTTACTTGGGAATGTCAATATCATTTAACAGCAAAAGCAATATAATTACGCTATTCAATAAATGTTTAACCAGAGACAGACATTTTCAACTCACAGAGAACTTACCAGAGTGTACCTTTTAGCAATTTAGTAGTTAAATTAGTTTTTAAAAAATTCCAACATCTGGTGAGCAGTCTCTAATTTCTAAGGTTTGGAACGAAAAGCCACTGCACAAATGCATCGCTATGAACAATTTGCCGGCTGTTTACCTTAATGCCAATCTTGCCCCTGTAACCAGACAAATATATTTCAAATGTGTTTTCAAATTCAGATTTCTGGGCATGAAATTAATGCCATTCCACTTGCCAACCGTCGCCTGTGTTTTGAGATGTCATCATTCTCTTGGGGGAGTAGAACCAGTCATGTTACAGAAAGATGACTTAATAGATAGCCATGCCTTAACTGCTTGATGCCAATAGGTAGACACTGGAGGTGGGAAGGAAGAAGGGTGGGGTGGGTTATCAGCTTTGCCTCAGGTGATAGCTTCAATTTTCTCTTCTCTATGCTTGGGAAGTTTGAGAGAATAATGAGCAATCTTGTACGGCTTCTAAACCCACAAGAGAGTGCCCAGCCCTTCCCAGGCCTGTCAGCAGTCAGCAGCACCAACAGACTGAAGTACTTAGGTTGTTCCTTATTTTAATCAAGTCACCAAAGCCCTCCTTTTCACTTTCTTTCAAAAAAAAAAAAAACACAAAAAGTTTTTTTTTTTTTTTTTATGGCTCAGTTAATTCACATGCCTGATTTACCCTGACAATGTGGAGCCTCAGTTCACTTTGAAATACATGACATCAGACATTGACATATATCAGGGGTCAAAACTCAAATCGTCATTGGAGTAGCACCTTGCACTGATTAGGTGTATTTCTTCCAAGGATCTTGGGGTGTGCACACGTTCATAGCGTGTGTCCTTGAAGAAGTCACTTGGATTTTCAAAGATAAGGCTAAGCTTCATTTTATGGATAAGACAATAAAGATGGAGGACCTTGTGTAAGCCTTCCTGGAAGGCTGGATTTTACTCACTAGCATTTGCTATTCCACATGGATCACTGCTACTACAGTTCACTTTCCTTTACACCCAGAAGTGCAGGGAAAGTTGGAGATTCACAGATACAATTAATGTATGTGGTTTCTAGCAAATTCTTTTTGAAACAAGTACCATTGCACACACAGAATGGAAAAATTTACTTTCTTTGAAGCAGAACTAGGCTTGTTGTTTTACTGGAAGATTTTATTGGAAGTGTGCTCTGATAGGCCTGAAAGAGGAGATAGCCAAGGACAGTTACAGATTCTCACAGCATCCCTAGTGGGGCTTTGTTCTGTGGACTGGGTCATGTTTGATAGATAGATTTGTTGGAAGGAATTTTTATACATCATAGTCAAGAGGGGAGTTGAAGTAGTTTTGGGAAAGACAAACTTTGAGAATAATAACATGATTTAAATGGGACCCCAAATGAGCTCGGGCTATAGCGCAGCACCTACTCTGTGTGTACTGGGTCCTTCGTCCACTCCTAACACTGAAAATGTGCAGAGGGACGTTATTATCCTTCTGAGAACTGTGCAACCTTTTACTCACAAGTCCCGAGAGAACAATCTGGTTTTCATTCTTGGCTGCTGCAAGTGGGTTTGTTTTGAGGATAAGAAGCCTGAGTGTGATTTAAAGATGGCATAGAAGTTTGACTAATGTGCCCAGTGCGGATGTCCTTACATACAGATTATGGGGAGGGTTATAGTTTGGATCTGGAGTATTGGCCCACAGCTTGTGAATTTAAGACTTGGTCTCCAGCCTGTGACATTAGTGGGAGGTGGGGCAGTGTTTAGGATTTGGGCCTTTCAGAGAAGAAGTTAAATCATTGGGAAGCTTGGCAGCCATGAAAAGGATGCTGTTGTACTGGACATCTCTTTGCTGTCTTCTTTCCCTCCTGGTACCCCACATTCAGCGATATTGTTCACTTTCCTCTCCCCATAAAAAGTAGAAAAGCTGCATGGTCTGAAACCATGAAATCAATAAGTCTTCTCTCTCATTCTCTTTTTAAAAATGATTTCACAGGTGTATATCAATATAGGTATATACAATATATCAATATAGCTGTACATAATATATCAATATAGCTGTATACAATATATCAATATAAGTGCATATGATATACTGATATAGGTGTATAGAATATACCAATATAGGTGCATATAATATATCAATATAGCTGCATACAATATATCAATATAGGTGCATCAATATATCAATATATCTGTATAAAATATATCAATATAAGTTTATACAATATATCCACATAGGTGTATACAATGTACCAATATAGATGTATACAACACATCCACCACTACTCCTTTCTCTTTTAAATAAACTTATCTGTGGTATTTTGTCACAATGACAGAATTCAAGTAATATAAGGAGAAAACAGCAGGTAATCTAATGACACAGCAAGATTGACTGCCAGGTGTTGTCCTGCTAGTGCGGTGAAACAGACGATGTCTCATGGCATACAGATTACAGTAAGGGTGGGTTGGGGAAAGGAGATGCGCATCAAAGGTTTAAGGTTGCAGCTACATTGGAAGGTTGCATTCACTAAGCTGCACGGTGAACATATTACATAATAATATATTGTATATTTCAAAACAACCAAAAAGACAGATTTTAATATTCTAGCCACATCTAAAAATGATAAACTGGTGATATTGAGAGGAATTCAATCCTCAGAACTGGAAATTTAAAAAAAAAAGACAAGTTGGTGAAGTGATGGACAAGTTCATCAGATCGAGTGACTTTCCGTATTACTCACCTATAATTGGTCAAAACACCACTGCACCCCGTGAACATAGTCATGGGTGTTTGTTAATTAAGACTGAGCAAAATAAAGCACATATCCCCTTTGTGTGTTGAGGCGCTTCCTGATTTAGGTTTCAGGCCACTGGTAACAAACCCGCACTGGCAGCCTTCCAGCTGACGGCAGCTTTTTTCCTGTGTGGATAAAGCAACAGCTTTAACATTGTCTTTGGAATTAAACATTATGTACTGAGTAGATGTCATCAGACCAACAAGTGAGAAGACAATTATACATGAAGATGCTATTTGAAGAAGCCGATGATATCTCATGGCATATGCAGTAGTTAGCATTCTTATGATGGTCTCCATTGCATCAGACAGAGCCTTGTCAAAAACATGAGGCAAGAGAGACACATCTGCCAGTTACAGTTACCCTCAGAAGTGAACTAGCCTTCAGGCCCTCCGATGATGCTGATTTTATTGGCTGGGCATTTTCAGAGCTCTTGGGTGATTTAAGGTGCAGCTGAGGAGGACTTAAAAAAAATCCCCATTAGAGTTTGTGTCAAAAACAAAGAGCAGGGTTTTACCGGAAGTCCCACACCCGCGGATCCCGGCCCGCAGCAGCTCTCTGCTCCCAGACCCGGTGAGAGAGAGACCCAACCGCCTGGTCAGGTGGGCACTCCTGAGGCTGCAGAGCAGAAGAGACCACCAACACTGCTCACCCCTGCCCACATCCCTGGCCCAAGAGGAAACTGTATAAGGCCTCTGGGCTCCCGTGGGGGAGGGCCCAGGAGCAGCAGGACCCCTGCCAGAGACACCGCCGGACCCTGAAGGAAACAGACCGGATAAACAGTTCTCTGCACCCAAATCCCGTGGGAGGGAGAGCTAAACCTTCAGAGAGGCAGACAGGCCTGGGAAACCAGAAGAGACTGCTCCCTGCACACACATCTCGGACGCCAGAGGAAAAAGCCAAAGACCATCTGGAACCCTGGTGCACTGAAGCTCCCGGAAGGGGCGGCACAGGTCTTCCTGGTTGCTGCCGCTGCAGAGAGCCCCTGGACAGCACCCCACGAGCAAACCTGAGCCTCAGGACCACAGGTAAAACCAAATTTTCTGCTGCAAGAAAGCTGCCTGGTGAACTCAAGACACAGGCCCACAGGAACAGCTGAAGACCTGTAGAGAGGAAAAACTACACGCCCGAAAGCAGAACACTCTGTCCCCATAACTGACTGAAAGAGAGGAAAACAGGTCTACAGCACTCCTGACACACAGGCTTATAGGACAGTCTAGCCACTGTCAGAAATAGCAGAACAAAGTAACACTAGAGATAATCTGATGGCGAGAGGCAAGCGCAGGAACACAAGCAACAGAAACCAAGACTACATGCCATCATCGGAGCCCAATTCTCCCACCAAAACAAACATGGAATATCCAAACACACCAGAAAAGCAAGATCTAGTTTCAAAATCATATTTGATCATGATGCTGGAGGACTTCAAGAAAGACCTGAACACACTTAGGGAAGCACAGGAAAACATTAATAAACAAGTAAAAGCCTACAGAGAGGAATCGCAAAAATCCCTGAAAGAATTCCAGGAAAACACAATCAAACAGTTGAAGGAATTAAAAATGGAAATAGAAGCAATCAAGAAAGAACACATGGAAACAACCCTGGATATAGAAAACCAAAAGAAGAGACAAGGAGCTGTAGATACAAGCTTCACCAACAGAATACAAGAGATGGAAGAGAGAATCTCAGGAGCAGAAGATTCCATAGAAATCATTGACTCAACTGTCAAAGATAATGTAAAGCGGAAAAAGCTACTGGTCCAAAACATACAGGAAATCCAGGACTCAATGAGAAGATCAAACCTAAGGATAATAGGTATAGAAGAGAGTGAAGACTCCCAGCTCAAAGGACCAGTAAATATCTTCAACAAAATCATAGAAGAAAACTTCCCTAACCTAAAAAAAGAGATACCCATAGACATACAAGAAGCCTACAGAACTCCAAATAGATTGGACCAGAAAAGAAACACCTCCCGTCACATAATTGTCAAAACACCAAACGCACAAAATAAAGAAAGAATATTAAAAGCAGTAAGGGAAAAAGGTCAAGTAACATATAAAGGGAGACCTATCAGAATCACACCAGACTTCTCGCCAGAAACTATGAAGGCCAGAAGATCCTGGACTGATGTTATACAGACCCTAAGAGAACACAAATGCCAGCCCAGATTACTGTATCCAGCAAAACTCTCAATTAACATTGATGGAGAAACCAAGATATTCCATGACAAAACCAAATTTACACAATATCTTTCTACAAATCCAGCACTACAAAGGATAATAAATGGTAAAGCCCAACATAAGGAGGCAAGCTATACCCTAGAAGAAGCAAGAAACTAATCGTCTTGGCAACAAAACAAAGAGAATGAAAGCACACAAACATAACCTCACATCCAAATATGAATATAACGGGAAGCAATAATCACTATTCCTTAATATCTCTCAATATCAATGGCCTCAACTCCCCAATAAAAAGACATAGATTAACAAACTGGATACGCAACGAGGACCCTGCATTCTGCTGCCTACAGGAAACACACCTCAGAGACAAAGACAGACACTACCTCAGAGTGAAAGGCTGGAAAACAACTTTCCAAGCAAATGGTCAGAAGAAGCAAGCTGGAGTAGCCATTCTAATATCAAATAAAATCAATTTTCTACTAAAAGTCATCAAAAAAGATAAGGAAGGACACTTCATATTCATCAAAGGAAAAATCAACCAAGATGAACTCTCAATCCTAAATATCTATGCCCCAAATAAAAGGGCACCTACATACGTAAAAGAAACCTTACTAAAGCTCAAAACACACATTGCACCTCACACAATAATAGTGGGAGATTTCAACACCCCACTCTCATCAATGGACAGATCATGGAAACAGAAATTAAACAGTGATGTCGACAGACTAAGAGAAGTCATGAGCCAAATGGACTTAACGGATATTTATAGAACATTCTATCCTAAAGCAAAAGGATATACCTTCTTCTCAGCTCCTCATGGTACTTTCTCCAAAATTGACCATATAATTGGTCAAAAAACGGGCCTCAACAGGTACAGAAAGATAGAAATAATCCCATGCGTGCTATCGGACCACCACGGCCTAAAACTGGTCTTCAATAACAATAAGGGAAGAATGCCCACATATACGTGGAAATTGAACAATGCTCTACTCAATGATAACCTGGTCAAGGAAGAAATAAAGAAAGAAATTAAAAACTTTTTAGAATTTAATGAAAATGAAGATACAACATACTCAAACTTATGGGACACAATGAAAGCTGTGCTAAGAGGAAAACTCATAGCGCTGAGTGCCTGCAGAAAGAAACAGGAAAGAGCATATGTCAGCAGCTTGACAGCACACCTAAAAGCTCTAGAACAAAAAGAAGCAAATACACCCAGGAGGAGTAGAAGGCAGGAAATAATCAAACTCAGAGCTGAAATCAACCAAGTAGAAACAAAAAGGACCATAGAAAGAATCAACAGAACCAAAAGTTGGTTCTTTGAGAAAATCAACAAGATAGATAAACCCTTAGCCAGACTAACGAGAGGACACAGAGAGTGCGTCCAAATTAACAAAATCAGAAATGAAAAGGGAGACATAACTACAGATTCGGAGGAAATTCAAAAAATCATCAGATCTTACTATAAAAATCTATATTCAACAAAATTTGAAAATCTTCAGGAAATGGACAATTTCCTAGACAGATACCAGGTATCGAAGTTAAATCAGGAACAGATAAACCAGTTAAACAACCCCATAACTCCTAAGGAAATAGAAGCAGTCATTAAAGGTCTCCCAACCAAAAAGAGCCCAGGTCCAGACGGGTTTAGTGCAGAATTCTATCAAACCTTCATAGAAGACCTCATACCAATATTATCCAAACTATTCCACAAAATTGAAACAGATGGAGCCCTACCGAATTCCTTCTACGAAGCCACAATTACTCTTATACCTAAACCACACAAAGACACAACAAAGAAAGAGAACTTCAGACCAATTTCCCTTATGAATATCGACGCAAAAATACTCAATAAAATTCTGGCAAACCGAATTCAAGAGCACATCAAAACAATCATCCACCATGATCAAGTAGGCTTCATCCCAGGCATGCAGGGATGGTTTAATATACGGAAAACCATCAACGTGATCCATTATATAAACAAACTGAAAGAACAGAACCACATGATCATTTCATTAGATGCTGAGAAAGCATTTGACAAAATTCAACAACCCTTCATGATAAAAGTCCTGGAAAGAATAGGAATTCAAGGCCCATACCTAAACATAGTAAAAGCCATATACAGCAAACCAGTTGCTAACATTAAACTAAATGGAGAGAAACTTGAAGCAATCCCACTAAAATCAGGGACTAGACAAGGCTGCCCACTCTCTCCCTACTTATTCAATATAGTTCTTGAAGTTCTAGCCAGAGCAATCAGACAACAAAAGGAGATCAAAGGGATACAGATCGGAAAAGAAGAGGTCAAAATATCACTATTTGCAGATGACATGATAGTATATTTAAGTGATCCCAAAAGTTCCACCAGAGAACTATTAAAGCTGATAAACAACTTCAGCAAAGTGGCTGGGTATAAAATTAACTCAAATAAATCAGTTGCCTTCCTCTATACAAAAGAGAAACAAGCCGAGAAAGAAATTAGGGAAACGACACCCTTCATAATAGACCCAAATAATATAAAGTACCTCGGTGTGACTTTAACCAAGCAAGTAAAAGATCTGTACAATAAGAACTTCAAGACTCTGAAGAAAGAAATTGAAGAAGACCTCAGAAGATGGAAAGATCTCCCATGCTCATGGATTGGCAGGATTAATATGGTAAAAATGGCCATTTTACCAAAAGCAATCTACAGATTCAATGCAATCCCCATCAAAATACCAATCCAATTCTTCAAAGAGTTAGACAGAACAATTTGCAAATTCATCTGGAATAACAAAAAACCCAGGATAGCTAAAGCTATCCTCAACAATAAAAGGACTTCAGGGGGAATCACTATCCCTGAACTCAAGCAGTATTACAGAGCAATAGTGATAAAAACTGCATGGTATTGGTACAGAGACAGACAGATAGACCAATGGAATAGAATTGAAGACCCAGAAATGAACCCACACACCTATGGTCACTTGATTTTTGACAAAGGAGCCAAAACCATCCAATGGAAAAAAGATAGCATTTTCAGCAAATGGTGCTGGTTCAACTGGAGGGCAACATGTAGAAGAATGCAGTTTGATCCATCCTTATCACCCTGTACAAAGCTTAAGTCCAAGTGGATCAAGGACCTCCACATCAAACCAGACACACTCAAACTAATAGAAGAAAAACTAGGGAAGCATCTGGAACACATGGGCACTGGAAAAAATTTCCTGAACAAAACACCAATGGCTTATGCTCTAAGATCAAGAATCGACAAATGGGATCTCATAAAACTGCAAAGCTTCTGTAAGGCAAAGGACACTGTGGTTAGGACAAAATGGCAACCAACAGATTGGGAAAAGATCTTTACCAATCCTACAACAGATAGAGGCCTTATTTCCAAAATATACAAAGAACTCAAGAAGTTAGACCGCAGGGAAACAAATAACCCTATTAAAAAATGGGGTTCAGAGCTAAACAAAGAATTCACAGCTGAGGAATGCCGAATGGCGGAGAAACACCTAAAGAAATGTTCAACATCTTTAGTCAGAAGGGAAATGCAAATCAAAACAACCCTGAGATTTCACCTCACACCAGTGCGATTGGCTAAGATCAAAAACTCAGGTGACAGCAGATGCTGGCGAGGATGTGGAGAAAGAGGAACACTCCTCCATTGTTGGTGGGATTGCAGACTGGTAAAACCATTCTGGAAATCAGTCTGGAGGTTCCTCAGAAAATTGGACATTGAACTGCCTGAGGATCCAGCTATACCTCTCTTGGGCATATACCCAAAAGATGCCTCAACATATAAAAGAGACACGTGCTCCACTATGTTCATCGCAGCCTTATTTATAATAGCCAGAAAATGGAAAGAACCCAGATGCCCTTCAACAGAGGAATGGATACAGAAAATGTGGTACATCTACACAATGGAATATTACTCAGCTATCAAAAACAACGAGTTTATGAAATTCGTAGGCAAATGGTTGGAACTGGAAAATATCATCCTGAGTGAGCTAACCCAATCACAGAAAGACATACATGGTATGCACTCATTGATAAGTGGCTATTAGCCCAAATGCTTGAATTACCCTAGATCCCTAGAACAAACGAAACTCAAGACGGATGATCAAAATGTGAATGCTTCACTCCTTCTTTAAATGAGGAAAAAGAATACCCTTGGCAGGGAAGGGAGAGGCAAAGATTAAAACAGAGACTGAAGGAACACCCATTCAGAGCCTGCCCCACATGTGGCCCATACATATACAGCCACCCAATTAGACAAGATGGATGAAGCAAAGAAGTGCAGACCGACAGGAGCCGGATGTAGATCGCTCCTGAGAGACACTGCCAGAATACAGCAAATACAGAGGCGAATGCCAGCAGCAAACCACTGAACTGAGAATAGGTCCCCTATTGAAGGAATCAGAGAAAGAACTGGAAGAGCTTGAAGGGGCTCGAGACCCCAAAAGTACAACAATGCCAAGCAACCAGAGCTTCCAGGGACTAAGCCACTACCTAAAGACTATACATGGACTGACCCTGGACTCTGACCCCATAGGTAGCAATGAATATCCTAGTAAGAGCACCAGTGGAAGGGGAAGCCCTGGGTCCTGCTAAGACTGAACCCCCAGTGAACTAGTCTATGGGGGGAGGGCGGCAATGGGGGGAGGGTTGGGAGGGGAACACCCATAAGGAAGGGGAGGGGGGAGGGTGATGTTTGCCCGGAAACCGGGAAAGGGAATAACACTCGAAATGTATATAAGAAATACTCAAGTTAATAAAAAAAAATAAAAAAAAAAAAGAAATGTAAATAAGGAACACTCAAGTTATTAAAGATAAAAAAAATTAAAAAGAAAAAACAGAAGGAAAACAAGAAGAGAAATACAAACTGACTGAATGCTCCATTGCCTGGGAAGTACATTTATCTTTCAGGAACTGGAACACACATTGTACCCCAAGAGTCATGGACTAAACCTGAAAATCCTGTGAAATTTGTCTCGCAAGGCAGCTAAGCTAAGCCAACTACATTGGTGCTCTATAAAAGTTGATCTTATTTTCTTGATTGATTTTAATTAGTACAATATTTAAAAAACCCATTCAGATTGAACCATAATTTTTCAGTCTATTTCTGCTTGATGTTATTGCATTGCATTTCGAATAAAGTAATGGACAGCAAAAAAAAAAAAAAAAAACAAAAAACAAAAAACAAAGAGCAGGAAAGAGAAGAATATGAGGACTCAAACAACTGTTGCGTGCGTAGGACGTTTTTCATTGTGATGATCTTTGAAGAAAGTGTTGCGAATGTTTAACAGAAGCACAGCAATTACAAACAGGCCTGGGTGCCTCATCATACTTCCTATTTGATCCTCAGTGGCTTTTCCCGTCTGTTGCCACTGGTCTGACCTGATAGCTTGTCTTTCCAGTCTTATCATTTCTTCTTCCTATTTGATTAAGCCACATGCTACCCCCTCTTCCTCTCTGCTCTCACCCCTCAAGCCCCATTCAGTCCTTTAATCATCAGTATTTCTCCCTCTTCTCCCACATTGCATATATTCTACAATCTCTCCAATCATATACTTTTAATTGGTGATGAGATTATGTTTCCATATGACTTTTTCATCTACCTTTCCTTTGGGTTAACCCACCCCATACCTCTTTTTCTCTCCCATACTTGTGTGCCCCTTTCTGCGTAAGCCATTTGGCCCCCTATCTCACCATTGGCTTCTGTTATAATTTACTTCCTCCCTTCTTTTGATGGACGCTCCCCAAGAGCTCTTCGTGGTTTCCTGACTTCTCCTTGTGCTCTAAGCTAAACAGGCAAAACTAAAATTTGATGTTAGAACCCACATATGAGGAAGACCATATGACTCTGTCTTTCATGGTGTTAGTAGCCTCATTTTAAAATTTCCCATTCTATCTCTTCACCTGCAAACTTAAGGACTAATTTTTTTCTTACTCCTGAGCAGTATTTCATTGAGTATATGTAATGCATTTTTCATATCTATTTATTTACTGATAAACATCCAGGTTGATTTTATTTCTTAGTTATTGTGAACAGTGCAGCAGTGAACATCTGTAGGTATCCTTGTAGCAGGATATAATCCTTTGGGTGTTTAACTGGGTCACATGGCAATTCTATCTCTAGTGTTTTGAAAAGACTGATTTCCAAGATGGCACTAGTTTACACTTTTTTGCCTACAGTCTATAAGATTCCCCATTGCTACATTCACGCCAGCATTTGTTATCTGTATTCCGGAGGATGGCTGTCTATTGGGATCAGATGGAGTACTAAGGTAATTTAAATCTACATCTCTCTGATGTCCTGGGATCACTTTAAAAAGTATTAATATCCATTTGTGTTTCTTCTTTTGAGAGTTTTCTGTTCATTTCCACAGCCCATCTTTTAAAATTATGCTGTTCATTTTCATAATGTTCATGTTTTTCAGTTCTTTATGTATTAGTTTTTGTTAACTCAATACAAACCTACATGTGTCTGAGAAGAGGAAATCTCAACTAAGGAACTAACTCCAGCACATTGGCCTGTGGGAAAGTCTGTGGAGCATTTTCTTGATTGGTGATTGATATGGGAGGGCCCAGCTCACAGTGGGTGGTCCCACCCTTGATGTCCTGGGAGACGTAAGAAAGGTAGCAGAACCATATACTTTCTGTTGTCCTTTGCTGTGAAAAACATTTTTCATACTCTTTAAAGCTTCTTTAATCTGTCTTAGATGCTCATCCTGTGTCAGATACACATCTAGACATTCCTTAACTGCACCTATAAGAATGCTCTTTATTTTTTTTCTTCCAACAGTTTCAGGATAACAATCTTACGTTGAGGTCCTCCACCCATTTGGAGTTGAGTTTACATAGGGTGAGAGATAAGGACTTGGTTTTATTTATCTGCATGTAGACATCCAGTTTTCCCAGCACCATTTTCTGAAGATGTTGTCTTTTCTCCAATGTATATATTTTTTGCATCTTTGTCAGAGATGAAGTAATTGTAGTTGTTCGAACTTCTACCAGGGTCTTCTATTCTATACCTTTTTTTCTGTGTGTTTGCTCCTTTGCCAGTACCATGCTGTTTTGATTACTATGGCTCTGAAGTCCCACTGAACCCAGGACGGTGATACCTGGAGCGCAGTATTCCTTTCTCATCATTTTGACTATGGTGAGACAGAATATCAATGTACTTTTGATTTATATTTGAATTTGTTAGAATGTTGAACATCTTTAGAAATAATTACTGACACTTAAACTTAGTCTTTGTTTTTTAAAAAGGATTTAATTGATTGATTGATTGATTGATTATGTATAGAGTTCTGCTTACATGTATGCCTGAAGACCAGAAGAGGGCACCAGATCTCATTACAGATGGTTGTGAGCCACCATGTGGTTGCTGGGATTTGAACTCAGGACCTCTGGAAGAGCAGACTGTGCTCTTAACCTTTGAGCCATCTCTCCAGCCCCAAACTTATTCTTTTGAGAACTCTGCTGAGTTCTATAGCTGGTTTTGGATAGATTTCTTATTTTCCCGTAGTTGCTGAGTTCTGTGTATATTCTAGTTCTATTTTCTCAGCCTTCCTAGCACTCTGACCCTTTAATACAATTTCTCATGTTGTGGTGACTTCCCAATCATAAATTTTTTTGTTGCTACTTCATAACTAATTTGCCACTGTTATGAATTGTAGTGTAATTAGATTTTGGATATAAAGGTTTGCCAAAAGCATCACGCCCCACAGGTTGAAGACTCAGATGATTTAATGCAGATCTGACCTGAAAGCTTCTTTAATCTGTCCTAGATGCTCATCCTGTGTCAGATACAGATCTAGTAAACATTTTCTCTGTTCTGCATGTTGTTCTTCACCCAGTTACCTGCTTCCTTGACTGCATGGAAGCCTTTCAATTTCTCAAGGCCCCGATTGTTGACTGTTGGCCCTATTTCCTGAGCAACTGGAGTCCTATTCAGAAAATCCTTACCTCTGCCTGTAACTTGACGTGTTTTCCCTCTAACAGCTTCAGAGTTTCTACACAATAAGATCTTTGCTCTATTTGGAGTTGATGGTTTGGACACGATGAGAGGTATGAGTCTACTTTCATTCTTCAACACTTAGATAGCCATCTATTTCCCCAGTAGAAGTCATTAAAGAGGCTGTAGCCACATGGGTTTACATGTGGATCTGCTACCTGATTCATAGATATACATGTCTGCTTTGGTGGGGTACCATGATTTTACTATGGCTCTGTAAGATAATTTAATATCATGTGATTTCTGCAGCTTGTTCTCTCCCTTTCCATTCCTCTTTCCTTTCTTCGTTTTTCTGTCTTCCCAGTCTTCTCTCCCTCCCTCCTTCCTTCTTTCCTTCTTCCTCTACTATATTTTTCAGAATTATAAGGGCTATCTTAGGTCTTCTGTGTCTTAAAATTAATTTTAAGATTGTTCTCCCATTTCTGTGATGACTGGCCCTAGAATTTTGGTGAAGATTGCATCAAATCTGTAGACTACTTTTGGTAAAACACCTGTTTCACAATATCAATTCTTCTAGTCACTGAGCCTGGAGGAGTATGTCTTTCCATTTTCTAGTATCTTCAGTTTTTCTTGAGTATCTTACAGTTTCATGGTAGGAGTCCTTTATTTCCTTTATTAGGTTTATTTAAAGGCATTTAATATTTAACATTTTGAAGTAATTGTTGTTGGGATTATTATTGTGAATTTTGTGACCCCCTGGGAAATGAGAATAGACTCACTCCAGTTAGCTGCTAGCAGGATGAACAATCTCTGAGCCAAATTTGAGATGGCCATGAAGGAGGGGTATGGAGAAGGACTTTAAAAGGGGAAGACCACTTGAAGACTTTCTATATCTATAGCAAGTAAACACTCTTCTGCCAAGTTAAGTGATTAAGGCAAGTCAGAACAAGCTTCAAACAATTGTGTAAGCAAGTTACAGAAGCAAAAAAAAGTCATATCATAACAAGTAGATTGTCTTTGAATAGGGATCACTGATTTAGGGTTACTGGTACCTCATCTTCCACGGACTGGAGTTAGAGACAAACTGCTGTTGTGTACCAAGATGAATGCCTAGCATAAAATGAAGCATCTTTATAACATTATTTTCCTTTTTTTTTTTTTTTTTTTTTTTTGCTCAGTGCATTTTTCCCTTAGTACATAGAAAGTCTGGTTTTTGTATGTTAATTTTATATGCAGCCACTCTGATGAAAGTGTTTATCAGTTATAAGAATTTTCTGATAGAGTTTGAAAAAATTATTTTTTGTTTACTTGCGTGTATGTCGGGGGTGGGTAGGAGAGTGATATATGCATATGAGAGTAGGTGCCCCTGGAGACCAGAGATGCTAGATTTCTTAGAAGACAGAGTTAGAGCAGCTGTGAGGTGTGTGGCATGGATTCTGGGAAGCACATTCAGGTCCTCTGCCAGAGCAGTTTGTGCTGTTAATTGCAAAGGCATCTCTCCATGTGCTCTGGTGGGACCCTTAGAGTTATTTACATATAGAATCAAAGCATCTTCAAATAAGGGCATTTTGATTTTTCCTTTCTTATTTGTGTCCCTTTATTTGGCTCCCTTTTCTTATTTCTCAACCTATGATTTCAATTAAGAGTAGAGCATGGGATGATAGTCACTTGTAAAGAAAATGAAATCATGAAAATGGTCGACAAATGGATGGACCTAGAAAAGACTGTATGAGTGAGGTGACCCAGCTTCAGAAAAAGATACCCAATGAATGTACTCTTTCATTTGACATTTCGAGCTCCAAATCTTTAGGTATGACTCTACAACACGGAGTAACCACAGAAAACAGGAAAGAGTAAAGAGGCCGTAGGTGGGAGGAGTTTATGCTTGCACAAGTTAGGGCAGGATACAGGTGATATGAAGTGGAAAATGAGAAAATGAGAATGGGCTCCAACTGAAGAATAGAAAGGAAGGGTGAATATAACAGGACAAATACACCAAGGTTGTTTGTAAAGATATTATTTTAAAATTACCTAAAACTATTCACAATGCATGCAAGTGTATATATCTTAAAGGGAGCTAAACTACTCAAGTTGACAATACTTCCCATATGAACTATCGACTAGCAAAAAATCTCCACAATCAGGAAACCCCTTTCAAATGATCAGTTCTTGTATTCAAATGACTCGTAAAACAATATACGTATCAATGCAGCCCTTAGTTGCATCTTGGGGATTGTGGGTAGGCCCCTTTCATTGAGGATGACACACATTTCGTGCACAAGGCTCCGATGATTTAATCTGGACCTGACTCAAAAGCTTTCCTGCAGTCTTATTTCCACCATTCCACAGAATACTATGAACGATGCTAAGGGAAGAAAGCAGTTAAACAGCCCTACCCAGATGTAACACCTAGGAATCATGACAATGACCATTGCAACAGTGGCACTCACACATCAGCGGCAACCAACACAGCGTCCTATGTGGCCTTAAGGTCTACTTCTCAGGAGGGAAATCATGCCTGGTATTGAAAATGTAAACTGTTTCCTAAGTTCTATACTTTCTCATGCTTTTGTTTTATTGTTCTATTCCCTTGTGACGAGACAGACTACAAGAAATTATCTCAACTTTTCTATAGATTTTACAAACATATTTTGCGTCCCCAAATATAATTTATTTTAGGGAAAGTGCCGTAAGATGCTAAGAAAAATGTGCATTCTGTAGTGTTTGATGGAATGTTCTATATGTGTCTGTTAAATACCTTTGATCGATGATGTCATTCAATCTGTTTATCTGTATATTATTATTATTATTATTATTATTATTATTATTATTAGATTGCTAGATAATCTGTCAGTTGGTGAGAGTGGCTATAGAAGTCACAATGTACTGCTGTACTTAATCTGTGACTTTATGTCATTATCTATGAAATGCTAACAATTCCTAAAGCTCTAACAAGCTAACACTAATTAGTCAATTTTATCTTCAGTATCAATTAATTGCTGAGATATTTTCATGAGTTTTGAACTTCAATGTTTAATGAAGTAGAGAAGGGCAGCATAAGGGAATAGGGAGAAAGTAAGGAATGTATAGTCAAGGATTTGCTAATGATTAATGTGGGATACCCCTGGAAGGTCTTCAAATATCAACTCTTTTCTTCTCACAACTTTTTAAAAGCATTGATCCTAACAGTCTACAGCATTGATTTCTTATTGGGAAAGGGCATGGCAAGTATTCTTCTTAGACTGTTGCTGTTCAGCCATTTTCTATTTACAAACTTCCTGCCTCTTTTTCTAGTTTATTAAACTCTCTAAAATTCTGTGTTTCAGGACAATTAAGCATTCTCTACTGTTCTATTTCATTAGAAGTGGACTATTTAACTTGCCAGATTTTCAAAATATGCTTGTACCCGCAGCTCATCAAGGCTTATGATTATAAAATGTCTGCTTCAAAAGTTAAATTATTACACTTCACAATGGAATTCTACCTTCAGGTCAAAGCATTTTAAAAGGAGCATAGCATAGGTTTAATTTTTTTTATTTTTAGGCAGGGTAGCTCACACTGGTCTGGAACTCCTGGTGTCCCCACCACCCCGACATTTTAGGCTTGTCAGGGCTGGGGTGACAAGCTTGTGCCATCATCCTTGACTTAGTGAAAAATGTAAGGATGTGCTTCCTGCTGAAAAAACTTTTGTCTTCGCTTTACAGAGTCATATTTTCCTATGAAGCTCCTGTTTTCTAAAACAAAGTGCAAGACAAGACAACTCAGTGGAGGTGGCATGGTCAAGTGTCTCCCATTGTCTCATAAGTAAGCCCATTCAGCTGTTCTCCATTGGGTGGGTTTGGGCCAATCACAGCCTTGCCTCTTAGCACCAATCACAGCCATTGGGCTAATCTCTGCCTTGCTTTTGGCACTATTCTTTCCACTCTAGTGCTTCCCTTCCAGCCAAGGTGGAAATGGTTCATCATGACTGGTGATCACAGAAAGACTGGCACAAAAAGTTTCAAACAGCTTCGGCTTTGACAATCAGCCGAGGTCTCTGTAGAACTCCATGTGTGGCATGTTGGCACAGTGCTTGCCTATAGGTGCAATGCAGGCGACGACAGTGTTGTCATATAGTCTTTTGTTGGAGGTAGCTTGGACAGCAAGAGTTAAGTTGCTGTTAATTAGGTAGTCAACTAGCCCCTTTCCTTGTGTCTTTGTTTTTTTTTTACAGGAAAATGAACATCAGAAGGAGTGCTTACAATTTAACCTGGAAGAATTTATTATCAACATCAGTAGTGTTTTTAACAATGGAGTAGCAGCACTACTACAAACTAACATTTACTCAATTGGTAAATTAGCCGTGCTCATCTACCTCACACCCATCTACCTACCTATTACTTCTTTACATTTATTCACCACATTTGCGTTATCTGTCCACTTGGCTACCATCTATCTATCATCCTCTCATTTAACATTTATTTGTCTATTTGTCTACTTACCTAACCATTGTTCACTTATCAGTTGCCTATTGACTCTTCTCTCACCCTGTATCTACTATCTATCAATGGTCTATCTATCATATAATTACCATATTCTGTCATATATATATATTACTTATATATTTATTGTTTAGAAAGAGTCATATCCCTCTCTTTTTATGACTTCTCTCTTAGGGTTTTATTGCTGAGAAGAGACCCCATGACCAAGGTAAATCTTACAAAAGAAAACATTTCATTGGGGTTGTCTTACAGAGGTTCCACCCATTATCATCATGGAGGAGACACAGCACAGTCCAGGCAGACATGGTGCTGGAAGAGTTCTATATCTTGAGCCAAAGGCAGCAGCAGGAGACTGTCTTCTGCTGACAGCTAGGAGTAGGGTCTCTTCCATATTTGGTGGAGCCTGAGCACGGGAGACATCAAAGCCCACCCACACAATGACACACTTCCTCCAACAAGGCCTCTCCTCCTTCAGTAAGGCCTCACCTCCTAATGTGACACTTCCTATGGGCCAAGCATATTCAAACTGCCACATCATCGATCTTGTTTGTTATATGGTTATCATTCATTTGTTTTCTATCATCTATTACTATCTAGGTACACTTATCAATTACCCATCAACTTGTCACTTGTCTATTTATCATCTATTAGCTATTTATTATCTATCTTCCAGCTATCTAATATCATATATCTACACTTTTCTATATATCATTTATCTGTTTATCTATCTACTTACCTATTTATTTATCTTTATTTAAAAGCTTAAAATTATTTACTTTTTGTCTCATTTTCTTCACTTGGGTGTGGCTTTATATTAACACAGAAATGGATAAAAAAACAGTGCAAGAAAGAAGCTGTTGCTATGGCATTCTGGCTGTGGGCTGCTCGGTGCTGGAATATTCTACAGGTGGCTTTGTCAGGAGGTGCTGCACATGGTAAAATGAGTCACCACTGAAGAGTGAAGTTTAGAAATGGGGAATTAGGGCCTCTTTGAAAACCGGATGTGGTAATAAGGGCTGTGTAGTCTGTTGGCTGTCTCTGTTTCACTAGACAAGACATACTCAGGAAAGGAGAAGCTATAAGCTGGAATATATACTCGAACATGAAGCAAAAAAGCCAGAACTCTAGAAAAGGCTCTCTCTTCCTGAAGTTGTTGCATTTCAAATGTGGGTGGAGGCACAGGCACAGAGCTACCTGTGGATGGTAGAGTTCTAGCCCCAATGAAAACACAGCTTTGCTTTGAGGTGCAGGGCAGAAGGTGAAGGAGCGGGAGACTATGTTACAAAGTGAAGCTATTTGGGGAAAAATACAAGAAGCCAAGATGCTCAGCCCTCTGGATAAACCCTGCAATCCTTGCTGCCTGGTAACTTCTTCCCTAGCCAGTATAAACACTCTCTGAAGAGTATATCCAAAGAATTCTCCATCTCACATGCAAAAGCTCTTCAGTGCATCTACCCAGGACATTTGCCCAGAGAAGGGTACTGACTCTCCTCAGCTGTAAGTCCTAGCCAACCCTAATTACTTCCAGGCCCATAATAAGAAACATGACAGCAGAACTCAGATGGACGAATGCAAGGTTAATTCTGAAGGAAATGATCTTTCTGCAAGGATGACATAGTCTCACCAACTTGGTCTGGCAGAGGCTGGAGAGCGTTATGGGGTACGCTGGCTAGTCTTGCATCAACTTGACACAACACTAGAGTAATCTGAATGGGGGGAGCCTCAATTGAGAAAATGCCTCCACAATATCTGACTGTAATACATTTTCTTAATTAGTGACTGATGGGGGAGGGCCCAGCCCATTGTGCAAGGTACCATCCCTGGGTAGGTGGTCCTAGTTTCTATAAGAAAGCCCGCCGAGTAAGCCATGGGCATTAAGCTAAAAGTCAGCCCTCCTCCATGGCTTTTACATCAACCTCTGTGTCCAGTACCCTGCCTTGTTTGAATTCCTGTCTTGACTTCCCTCAATGATGAACAGTGCTGTGGAAATGTAAGCTGAACAAATTATTTCCTCCACAAGTTTCTTTCGTGGTGTCTCATCACAGCAACAGTAACCCCAACTAAGAGGCACATTCTAAAGGTGTGGTACCAGTAAAAATGAAAGAGAAAGAGAAGTTGGACTATAGGTACTTGCATGAGGGCATGTAGTCAAGATACAGAATTTGTTGTGTTTGGCATTAGTCTACTGGGGCAGCTTGTGAAGTCCAGACTCATGTGACTCATCCTCAGAGTTTAAATACTTGAACTTCCAGATCTAACTTTCCAGGAAATAGGAGGGTTGTGCTGGACCTGTTAGGGACAGCATCCTCGGCTGCCTTCGTGTATCTGCTCCCTTTGTTCTGCACTCCTGGAAGATAGCAGCATCCTCCCCGCCCTGCAAGACTGATGTGAGGCCCTCTCTGCAGTGAGTTCTGGGTGATTGATGTAATTCAGGAAAACAAATTTTTTTGCCCATTCATCTAACACTGTGGAATTATTATTATGAATAACCCGTCATGGGTTCACAGGACCTCTTTGAAAAGTGGACAGAATAATAATGACTGTGTGGTCAGTTGGCTGTGTCTGCTTCCCTAGACAGCAAGTACAGGGAAAAGGAAAAGCTAGAGATAGTATTAGATTGTATACTCGAATGTGCAGATTGTTCATAATGTTCCCATATTGCTCTTCTTTCTACACTGGATGCACAGCGAGTCTCTCTTTCCAAAGCTAAGCCGCTCATGGATCCTCTCTTGATCAGTTTGGCTCAGAGCTAACCCATTTTGCTGAGCCTCCCAATCCACCTTATTTTCATTGTTGTTTTTAACCTGCTCTATGATTTCTTTGTGGCATTTATTTTCTCTGCTGACCTGGAGCAACTGGGGAGCCTCATGATCACTGATGGGCAATGAGGAGGGCCATAGTCCTCCTTCCCACAGCTCCTGGCAGACATCCTTTGTGTTCTAGTAAGTTATTCTCCCTTTAGCCATATTCCTCTAGAGTGTGGTTCTCTAGAGGAATGAATGAATATATATATATATACATATATATATTAAAATGAAGAGAATGAGTATATATTATAAAAGGAAATATATTAGACTGGTTTACATGATAAGAACTGGGTAGTCCAATAAACAGATAGGGCATACAGTTGCAGGAACAGGAAGCAAAGACTTTGCTAGTGAGTTACTAGGGATAATGGTGGGTGATACAATTTCTATTTCTACCACTGATTCTTGAATTATGAATCCTGACTGTAATGGCTATTCCTGGTTGTCAACTTGACTGTATCTGGAATGAACTACAATCAAGATTTGGAGGGCACATTTGTGATCCAGATCTTGAGGGTGGAAGACACAAGTTCTGATCTGGATCTTAATATGGAGGAGATCTTGAGGCATAGTGGCTATGAAAAGCTCAGGCTCAGGAGCCAAAGCAAGGAGATCTCTGAGTTCAAGGTCAGCCTGGTACAAAACAAGTCCCAGATCCAGGCATGGTGGTACACACCTTTAATCTGGGCAACACCTTCTGTTGGAGACCTACATAAGGACATTGGAAGAAGGAAGATTCACTCTTCTTCACCTGCTTGCATTTACTTTGCCAGCGCATCTGTTAGAATCTACTTGTACAGAAGACCAGCTGAAACTGGTGGGAATGAGCAACTACTAGATCCTTGGACTTTCAATTAATAGCTGTCCATTGTTGGGTAGTTGGACTACAGGCTGTAAGTCATCATAACAAATTCCCTTAATATATAGAGACATCCTGTTAATTCTGTGACTAGAGAAACCTGACTAATATACTGACTAAGGGAGAAAGAGAAACACATATTGAATGGTGGTTGAGAAGACATACACCTTCTGGACAACTCTGCCTTGGGCTTCCAAGATTTTGCCACCTTGTCACTTCTAGTTCATCTTTAAATGGCCATCCCACAATTCTATCAAGCCAGCTGTTCAGAGTGATCAATGACTTCTTTGAGGAGGAGCCCACCGCCATACTTTGGCTGTGAGATGAATTCCTAGATCAGAGGCAATGCTGTATGTAACACTAGGACAGTGGATAAAACATCTTGTAAGTCCATAGTTTTGGCAGAAGCACCACATATAAGAAAAGCAAATCCAAATCAAGAAAAAGTACTTGCTGTAATAAAGTCAAACAATTGCCCTTTCCACGATGGAAGTGGTCCAGTTCAGTGAACTTGCCACCAGCTTGTTGGCTGGTCACCAGGAGAGTGCTGCTATATTGGGGCCATACAGTTTTTTCTGTTGCTGGTAGATTTGGTATATTTAGGTTATATTCAGGTTATCCTTAGAGTAAAATATCATGCTGTTGAGCCCATGTATGAGCTCTGTATTTGGCATCATGAAAACTTTGTTAGTGACCACATTGAGCAATGATTGGCATGGAAACTGGTGAACTACTACAGAATGGCTCATCTCTGTATTTGACAATTGAAGTTCTCTTTCTGGATTTTTTTTGGTGAATATTTACATGAAACGCAATTATCTTCACATTCATTTCCCATTCTCAAAACACCAGAATTATTAATTTTCCAATTGTGCCCTTCCAAGTCTATGACCATTGGATAAACCTTGGGCTAGAGCTCATGAATGACAAATCTGTCCATTTTTCCTTATAAGAAAAAACACATAGCAATGTGTACTACCCAAGACTTTTGCCCCAAGTTCTGATCACTATGAAGGTCTCCCATTACCACCACCCTTCAGAATGGCCCCTAAAAGGGTCTTCAGTGTGTCAACTGTCCACTTCATGTGGCGTCAACATAATATGTAGCACTATTTGTAAATGAGCTGCAAAATACTTAAGTGCATCTATCTCCATCTCTTGTCATGCATTCTAGAACTTCACAATGAGATTTGTAACCCACTGGCCCCACCATGAGTCAGACTTTGAATAGAACGCCACTGATCATGACCTCTATATACCTCTACTTTGATTGGAAGGCTTTGATGGTCTTTAGGCAGCTCCTGAAATCAGTGTCAATTCAGAGCCAGCTGGTTAGTAGGTTCTAAAAGGTCTGACTATTTCCTTTCTCCCAGGGTACAGCTAACCTAGTTAAAGAGCATGGGTCCCTTTGGGGAAGATGAGCAAAAGAGTAATACATTTCTGATACTGTAGCAAAGTCCTTTCTCAAAAGGACCTGCCATTTCTCTTTTTATTCAAGGTGTTCTGGATCTGTAAGCTGGCTTTTGCCTTCTCTACTATCAGGGACTTGTTGCTGTTGTTGTTGTTGTTGTTGTTGTTGTTGATGATGATGATGATGATGATGAAGAAGAAGAAGAAGAAGAAGAAGAAGAAGAAGAAGAAGAAGAAGAAGAAGAAGAAGAAGAATACCAGACTTTGCCTGGGTCTGCTGAGTCCTGAGCTGCCAAACTTTTGGCCTCAGTCACCATGGTGGCCTGAGCATACTTCTAAGAGGAGCCTGAAGCATGAGAGTACTTATTTTCTTCTCTTTTTTTCCCATTCGAATTACCAGAGTTCCAAATGGCTTCTACTCTGTCTTTTGCACCTGAAGATTCCCCCTTGCTTGCCTTCTTCATATCCTTATATTGTTTAATTTGAGGATAAACCAAAAATGTTAATTTTGATGGGGCTGGAGAGATGGCTCAGCTGTCAGAGCACTTTCTGCTCTTGCAGAGGCTACAGTTGACTCTCAGCACCCATGTAACTTATAACTTGGCCTCCGGGGGATCTGATGCTCTCTTTTTGGCCTCTGACAACATGTGGCTGGTTCTAACGGAAGTGCCATTATTCATCAGCCTTGGAGGGGGGAAAAGAAGACAGTAACAAGCTCTTGTCTTGAGAAATTTAAAAAGAAGTAGGAATAAATGCGTGAGAAAATAATAATGTAAATTAGTGTGTGGCAAAGAACATGATGGATGCAAAACGAAAGGACATGGGGACATGGTGACTTCAAAAGTAGCATGTCCTCTACCAAAGATTCCATATTCATCTCTGAATGGAGATATGCTCTTTCACAAGACAAAGAGGAACTAGGGCTGCAGCTGGAATTGCTCTGCTAATCAACGGACACTAATGTAGGGAGAGTATCATGAGTTATTTGGATCGGTCAAGTAATTACAGTGTCCTTAAAAACATAAGAGAAAAGAATAAGAAGAATCAGAAGTTAGGGAGCTTTCAAAAGATCGATCAACAGCAGCATTTTTGGTTTTGACCCAAAGAAGTCAAAGGCTCCTAAAACTGGAAAAGCTGATAAAATGAGGTCTTTACCAGAATCCTCAGAAAAGCTACTGTGTTAACACCTTGACTTTAACCAATGAGACCTTGGTCAGATCTCTTTCTTAATAGTATAAGAAAATAGAATGGTATCTTTATAAGTTGTTGTGCCTGAGATTATCTGTGTGTAACAATGAAAACCATCATACTTAATAACTTTATTCAGGAAGGAGAGAGAAGGGCATTGTGGGTGAGGAATAGCAAAGGAGAGAGGCTCTGGACAGTAGAGTCAGTATGCCAGGATACAGCTTTGAGGTCAGCTTTGAAACAGTCTTAGTCCCATGCTAATCTTGCTTTGAACTCAAGAAGCCTATTTTTTAAATCAGAAAGAGTCAATGAAATGTCTGAACACAGTTGCAATTGACTTGGTTCTTTCCTAAAAGACACAAATGATTAGGACATGACAGTCCTTTTAAAAGTTCAGTGGTCCAGTGCTTTTCAGACCATGGCTTCCATCCCCAGTAGGAAAAACATAACTAAAAGAATGATATTACTAAATCTAGAGTAAATGTTAAGGAGTATCTCAGAATGAGGGAATACTTTCCTGTTTTGCTTGAATGATGCCTTCATTATAAGGCTTTGTTATTCAGCTTGAGTTCCCAAAATAAAGGGTCCTGGTAGATTTGCATTTGAAGCCACAAAATGACGAGACATATTCCATCTCCCATGCTTGCTTCAAGCCTTTAGATTGCATGGATGTGTGTGTTATTTTGTGCTCCATTCTGACACATTTTATTATATGATAATGTGAGTTAAGCTCCCTCCAAAGCCAGTTCTCTATTAGTGGCTCACAGTCTCCTGTTTTGGATTTTCTGTCTCTAGTTTCTGTCACTATTATAAGTCAGTACTAGCTGCATGACTAACCAAGTTGGTTGTGAGGAATTGGCCTTTAAAATAGTGAAATATATAAAAAAAGAGATTAAACTAAATCTCTATCGTGCCCTTCTTTCACTGTGCACAAAGCAAAATCAGCTCTTTGCCCTAAATGTTCAAGCTGTAAGGCTCTTGGTTCTAGGATTGTACATGATTGGAAAATACTGGCTAAAGTAAAGTCATTTAACTATGAATCTCTCTGAGGCAAGGTGTAAACAGTTCAGTATTCAGCTGGCCTTATTCCCAATGGACTCTTCTACCTGGAGCGTAGTGTTTCTCCTAATGTATTCCAGGAAAGGAAGGGAGGAAAGAACATTCCTGAAGTTGTGCTGAGGCTCAGTGGTAGAATGCCAGCCCAGCATGCATGAGCCCTAACCCCCATTCCTAGTATAGCAAGATGAAGAAACTAGCATTGAATGAGCTGGAAAATTCTTATCTTGTTTGTATTGCCAAAGATACCCACGGATGCTCTGAAACAGGGTCTGAGGTGATGCTAGGCTCCCATTTGTTGAGGAGATGAGACATGTAACTCACAATACCACTCAGCTCTCTAGGCCAAGGTAGGAATACAGTAAAATTGCTATATCTGCTTTACTGGCTCCTCCAATGGACAATAAAGTTTTCAAAAAGAATATTGTATCAGGTTAAACATGGCCTGCTCAACTTGGAGGGGAAGCAAGGGTGAAGAGAAGCAAAGCTGCCAGCCTTCTGGAATCCCACAAGAAGAAAACAGGTGTCTAGATTGAAATGCTGACAAGAGTTCCGCTAGGACAACCACAGACCAAAGTTAGTCACAACAGAATCACACAGTTCATTCCTCAGGCCATGAAACCGAGTCAAATTACCTGAGTTTGAACTTGCTTGGTGTAATGGGGGATGGGTAGGCAGTAAAAGAAATCACACATCAGACTAGAGTAGACAATTACATTGATTGAGTACACTGAAGGAACACACCCAACAGGGCTGTGACGGGGCTACCTGTCCTGAAAGATGGGCAGTGATGGCTTTTACTCAGGATCTATCATTCTCTTTTAGTTAGAATAGTCCAGCATGCAATTCCAGAAAAATACATGAAGGTAGTCGTCAATGGTCAGTATTTGATTCTGCATGATGGCCAGGTTGACAAGGGTGCATCCCTGTGGTACCCGGTTGCAATTAATCTTGATTGGCGACACCCATGCCACGTCATTTCAGCCATTGTAGTTTGGTTGAGTTAGATTTTACAGAAAACTGTATGAAACAGGCACAACTCAAGTGAGGACATTGATTTAGATATGGATAATTACTCTGGTGATGACCGGGAGGTCTGCCACAGTTAGAAGCATAAGAAGTTAGGGACGCTTTCTGAAGTATAGGTAGTGTAGTTCTAGTCGGAGCATCCGTACAACAGACCCAGGTCAGATGAAGATTTCCTCCACTCATAATAAAGGATTTAGCAAATGGTTGTCCTTGTATTTACTTGGAGTTAGACAAAGACTGAAACATCTTAAAAGAACTTTAATGGTAGTCGGAAAAGGAGTTGTGTGGTGGAGCACAGGGAAGCGAGGATATGAATAGCATCAGATCATTTCCTATGAGAAAAATTCCAGAAGAAGCAGGGGCAATGGGTCTTGGATTTATGGATTTGCTGATCTGAGATGGGCTTTGAGGCCCCCTTTCCAGAGAAAGTCTAAGTCTAGTTGAGTCTCTTGTACTTTTTATCTTGAAGCCTTTTAGAAAATAGTTTGATCAGGGGAGGTGAAGCCAGTTAATAATTCCTGGAGTTTGACAGCCATTGGGGTACTTAATAAGACTGGGAAGAGTCCTTTTTAACTGGTTGAAGCTGTTATCTTTGTATGTCTATAGAGTACCAGGTCTCTGAGCTGAGCTAAGCTGGGTCAGGATGAGAGTACTGCCTGGGGCTGGCAGAAACTCCTTTTGTAATAATACTAATTATTTTACTTCTAAATGATTCTTGTCCACTGGGCATTTAAGATCATGCAGGTGGTCAGTTTGAGGATTTCAGGGACTATTTTCAGACACTTAAGAGTCCCCTGGGCTTTTTAAATCTCCATTTCCTTTTACTTATGTCATCTATTGGATAGTCAAGAGAAACTATGTGGTTTCGCTGTGGAAACACTAAGGACATTTTTCTTATGTGAAAGGACTCTGCTCTTTTTAAAATGTAAGATGGCTAGCTTCTAATCTCTGGGGTTTCTAAAACCTTTCAGATAAAGGGGGACCAGAGATGTACTAGAGTTGAAGAACCCTGCTAGAGTTGTCCATTGTCCCCTAGTACCTGGTGCTAACTGGGGAAGAGGACAAAGTACTGGCCGTCCTCTTAATTTTTTTGGTTTTATTGGCTTTGTCCTCTAAACACGACTGCTGAGTATTCAGGGGCCAGTTACTTGAGTCTGGAAGCATAGTGGTTTCCTAGTTATCTCTTATAAAATGCTTAGATACAGCTTAACAGAACATCTTTAAATACGTCTTGATTCTCTTATGACTCAGTTTCTAAAAGCCAAACAGCAGAAAACAAGAAATTATCTTGATCAACTTCAAAGTCTTTATTTTTTTTAAATCAATTTTTAGTTTAATTTTTTTATTGGATATATTTCTTTATTTACATTTCAAATGTTATAAAGCCAATTTTTATAACTATCACTATAAATGAAGCAATAACTTGGTATTCAATGAAAACCCAAGAAGCTATATTCTCAACACAGAAATCTTGGACATTATCGTAAATATATAGCAATAATAATAAAGGGAAATTATGTTAAATATTACAGATATTTTAATTATTTATTTTTTACTAATAAACTCTAAATGATTAATTTATTAGGTTTAAGTCTTGCTAATTAAAGTGTTTTTGAAGGAAATTTACATGTGTACTTACAAGGCAACTTGAATCCTACTTGGAGGACAATTTTATCATATAAACATTCTGAAACCTTCTATTGTTCCAGTTGTTGTAAGTAAAATCACTATTTAAATTTTTAAAATAGTACTCTTTTGCATTATCCCGTTAGCCCCAGTCCAGGTAGAGAATTAATTCTTATTGTTTGTATGTTAGGGACCTGTGAAACTAGTGTCTTAGGAGCAGAAAAATTAATCAAATAATTAATTTGAGAAATAAGAATCTTTATAGTAGCCCCACATTTTAAAAAAATACACAGAAGAGATGTTAGATCATAGCCATAGGCTAACAGCTGAATCTGCAGTCAAAATGACATGTTTTATGCAGACATTTATGAACACTTTAATGAAAGTCAAAGAACACAAGAATAATTATATTAGAGTGTCCCTCTTGCATTCTTAGTAGAAAATGCGCATTCTATATAACTTTTTAACATCTAAGTATCTATCTATCTATCTATCTATCTATCTATCTATCTATCTATCTATCTATCTATCTATCTATCTATCTATCTATCTTTCTACCTACCTACCTACCTACCTACCTACCTACCTACCTACCTACCTACCTAATCTATCCAGCTATCATTTATAGACAGTCTCATGAGCTCAGGCTGGCCTTGAACTTATGTATCTGAAGTTGACCTTGAGTTCTGAATCTTCCTGCTTCCACCCTTCAAGAGCTGGGATTACTAGCATGTGTCTAAAGGCTTGAAAATGTATCTTTAAAGATATAGTGCTGGACCTAGATGTAATGAAGGGCTAGTGTAACGCAATGAAATGAAGGGTAACATTTGTCAGGCAGTTAGGAGTGTGTCGGTGCGGGGGAAGCTAGGGAGGATAAGTTTATATCGCATGTCTGATAAATGTGCAGGACAGCAGGACGATGGTTTTGTAAAACCCCTCCGTTTTGGTTGACCAGTGGAGATTCCAGAGACCATAGCATGTGGTTTCTTTTTCTTTTCTTTTCTTTTCTTTTCTTTTCTTTTCTTTTCTTTTCTTTTTTTTGATTCTATCCTTTTATTTTTTTTTCCGTTTTTTCTTTATTAACTTGAGTATTTCTTATTTACATTTCGAATGTTATTCCCTTTCCCGGTTTCCGGGCTAACATCCTCCTAACCCCTCCCCCTCCCCTTCTATATGGGTGTTCCCCTCCCCATCCTCCCCCCATTACCGCCCTTCCCCCAACAATCATGTTCACTGGGGGTTCAGTCTTAGCAGGACCAAGGGAGCATGTGGTTTCTAAAAGTAACCCATTCCTCTAGATTCTTGCTGTCTGTTCCCTAGGAACGCCCAAAGGTGGCTGGGGGAGGTGCTGAAGGGCCACCTGACATCCTTTTATTCCTCACCTCTGGTTCTCCCAGCAGCAGTTAAATGTAGGCCCTATAGGAAGCCTTTCAATCTCCTTCTGTCTCCTCCCTTTGTTCTCCTCCCCCCCAGGATCATCCTTGCCTGAAAGCGATAGCAAGCTCTGATTTCTTGACCCGACTCCCCAACACTTTACCGTTAAATCTGTACTGTTCCAGAGTCACTTGGTTCTTTGACCATTTTCCCCCTCTGACCTTACACAGTCCAGTATGGAAACAGATCCCCTCCAGATACATGTCTGTTGGAATCTTGTAACATAAGCTTTTTTGTTTTTTGTTTTTTATTTTTTGTTTTTGTTTTTTTGTTTTGGAAATACGGTGTCTGCTGTTGTAATTAGTAGTGACGTCAGATTAGAGTGGGACACTAAACTTAGCATGGCTGGTGTCCCCCATAAAAGGATAGAGTCACAGGGAGAAGATACCCGTGTTGATAATAAAAGCAAAGTTGGAAGTAATGAACTTGCTAGCTTGAAAACAGCAAAAGCTGTTGGTAAACAGCACCAAGCGATGATGCAGAGCAGGATTCTTCCAACGGGAATCGGGGCACAGCAGCCGAAAGCCTAATTTTTGATTCTAGCTTCTGGAACCGGGGGTGGGTAACACAGAGTCGTTCAGTGCATGTGTTTGAGACGTATCACTTTTGTGAAATCCAAAGAGTAAGAAAGTCACGTGTTAGGTGATGGCTCTGTGCTATGTGACTTCTTTCCTAAATGCTTGAGCTCAGGCAACTGGATAGCTATGACAACTGTTTTTGGAATATGACCATACTTCAGATTTTGAGAACACACGTCCTCTCTAGTCACCTATAGTCTCGGACTCAGAGGAAACCTTAGTTCCTGGCTGGGCTCCTAGACCTCCATTGTTTTACACAAGGCTTCCCCTCATGAGGTCACTGCAGCGCCCTGGCTGTCCCCAGAGCCCGTCTGACATCTCAGCTTAGAGTGTGTTTACCCTTGGCAAAAGAAACTTCCTGTTTCAGAGGAAAAAAAGATTTAAGAAGGGTTGTAAATGGGCTCGGGAGACCCCTCGAATGGCAAATAGCTTTTAAAAGACAACACTTTAATGGGCCATGAGTAACTGAGGCAAAAACAAAAGTATTGAATATCCTTTTAAAGGTATATGAGTTTAAAGAGCACGAGGGGAATAGATTTGGCAAAGTTTCCCCTGGATTTTATAGAATTCAAGATGCTTGGAAATTTTCTACCTACACACCCACACACAACTGCAAAATTTTATAAATTTTATAAATGACCTGAGGAGACAACAAAAATGATACAGTGCAAATCCAAACAGCATGCAGCTTCTACATCACTGCCCGATGGAAACATTTATCTCTTTTATAAGCTGCTCTCTCTGGATGGGGGATGCAGAACCCAGGCAGGCAGGCAAGGAAAGAAGGCAGGGGATGGAGTTCCAGCTACCATGGCTGCTTTAAATGCAAGCTCCCATAGAGCTGAACCAGAGCCATGAATGGTACAGTGGAGGCGAGATCTTCGTGTTCCCTGTGAATTTTATGGCAGCAAATTAGCAAGTTCATTTAACAGAAAAGTAAACAGAGCTTAGTGCAAAATCGGCTAAGTGTTTAACCCAACTCTTCTGTCCCTTTAATGGCCCCGTGGTGATAACACAAACAATAGCTTCATATTTGTCAAACAGAGAAACCTCTTCTGTACTGCACTGCCACAGGTAAGCTGGCACCTGCCTGGATGCACCTTACACGTTTCTCAGCAGTTTGAGTGTGGAAACAAATGACTGCACTGACTGTAGACTAGAAGGCAGATACCAGACACAGTCCTGAGAAAGCCCCAACCTTTGGTACGTGCCTGCTTTGTACCAGGTACTAGAGCTGAAGGCATCTATGGGGTTTAGAGGCCCAGGGTTGTGGGAAGGATGGATATTGATGTTTGAGAGGAGGGATGGCTGGTTTCAGGTCTGCTTCACTAGACCATAGGGGTTCACCCATTTGGGCAAGTCTTCCTCAGGTAGTTTTCTGAGGATGTTTATGGATGAATTTAATATTTATATTGGTAGAAGGGATCCAGCCATTTTTCCTCCCAAGGTAGTGGACATCATCGGACTTCCTACAGGGCCTGTGCAAACTGAAAAGCTAAAGAAGGGGCAGCGTGCCCTCTGTGCAGTCACTGTTGATCCCAGAAATGGCTCATCTTGGGCTTCTACATTCTAGAACGAATTCCTCCAGCTATTCTGGTGTGTAAGCCTTCTGACTCTCACCACAACAAATAACATTTTGGCTCTCCTGAGCATCCAGCCTGCTGATAGCAGGGAGGCCCTTGTAGCTTCTATTTTAACCACAAGAGTCATTTCCTTACAGCTCATCCCATCCTACTCCGTCCCTTCGTCCTTCTGCCCTGTTCTGCCTCTCTGCAGAACCCTGAGTTCAGTTTCCCTATGAAAAGACACCAAGTCAGGGGTTCGCGGGCAGCTAGTCTAACAGGCTGATTCTAGGAACCAGGATGGAGAATGAAAAACGTGAGCCGGGGAAAGGAAATGACAGGTGGCTTCCACTGCAGGCTCCTGATAGTGCTGCAGACAGTATGGGTCACAGTTGGTGTGTCACTTTGCCCAAGGCTGAGGGACATGGGTGTTACCGTGCTACCAGATGCCATTATTAACCCCCCAGCCCTTTGGATCTTCACAAGAACTCTCTTCCTACCTCCCTCAACCCCTCATTCCTTCCTTCTCAGTGATGTGAATTCAGGCACAGAAGTGTCCTGTGAAGAATGCACATCTTCAGGAAGAATAGAAGTCTACACAGAAATAACCTGAGCCCCAAGTGTCTACTTTATGTAGTAAAACTGCAGGCCACTCTTTGGGGTCTTTGTCCGCATTGCTACATCCATATTCTATGATCAGCATCGGGAGAATTAGTTGGGCTATAACATTCAAACATGAAGCTGCAAAGAGACAGACCTTTGTGTGGAACATGAAGGGGATTCCATGACTGGTGGCCTTTTGTTATGATGAAAATGTCCATGATTCTGCTTAATCCTCAGACTAAGTTTCAATAAAACTTTGGTGTTTACAAACGAACGCTGGAGTTCCTGTGAGGAAAGGAAAGGGCATAGCAAGTAAGCTGTGATTGCAGTGAAGGGAATGGGATGCAGGGTCTGGGATAAGCATAAGCCATGGGAAAACACTTGAAACAAATTGCCAGGAAAATATAGAAAAACAATGAGGCTAGAGGTGACCTTGAGTTAGTACAACCCAAGATTTGTGTATTCATATTTGAATGTTAATTTTTATGCTTTGGAAAGATACATGATTTAGAAAAAAAATCGAACCAGAATACCTTGGTAAGATTCCAGAAGAAATGATATTAAGTTGAATAAGCCGACATTCGTCAATTTATAAATTGACAAAGTCTATTTACAGTCTGAGGGTAAAAGGTGCAGATTTATACAATACAGCCAATCAGAAATTAAACTCCAATTAAATGTACTCTGGGTAATGCTGTGATGCTTACTGCTTAATTCGAGTTTACAGTAGAAGGGACGTGGGGGTGGTTGCCCTGAAGGCTTGCTCCTTGGCCAGAGACGACAGCGCCGCGTCTCAAAAGGACTAGGGGCTGTGCTCTGCAGAGGAGCCCATGTTCCCCTGTCCTATGGGCACACTTTTCTACAGTATTCAGTGCAAGGTGGAGAGATAATGCAACAAGTTCAGCTCCAGTCAATCAAGGGCTAAGCTACTCAGAAGCCGGTGCCTAACACAAACTGACTTTCTCCTGGCGGAAAATCGGCAAGGTGCCTGCGAGCAGGACCAGCACTCAGAAGTTCGGCAGGTACGCAGTGGCAGTACAGCAGGTACCCAGAGGCAGTGTAGATACTCGGTGTGAGGACATGCAATCAGTACAGGGTAAGCACCCAGCAGCAGAGCACTTACTCAACCCTAGGGCAGGCCCCTGGCAACAGGTTTATAAGCCCTGAGCACCGGGGAAAGCCCTTGGTGACAGGGTAGGCAGACACTCATCTGCAGGATCAGCGCTCTGTAGGTGTGTGTGGAATAGATGAAATACCTGGCATGGGTCCAGCCATGAGTGTGTGAAGCCGGACAGTAGTGAACACCCCAACTTCAGTAAGTGCGAGCTTACTAGAAACGCAGTGTGCCTGTAAGTTTTGTTTAAAGTTTTGTTCTGTTTGTTTGTTTATATGTGAAGGTTTAGAGAGATTCTATTCCTCACCCTAATCCACCTCTCCCTGGATCAAGGTGGGACCTTCATGTGCTCTGCTTCCTGGGTTCAGCCTCTTTTGGGCAGTGACCTTGCAACCCATATGTAATTCATTAGTATGTAAAAATGCTCTCTGAGCCAAAATAATATACACACTGTCCAAAAAGTCTGGAAATGGGATAAACTTATTTTGAATAGTTTGTTAGTTAAATTTTCATCTAATATACTTAATATATTTTTCTTCAACTTATAGACTCTTTTCTAGGCAAAGTAAATTTAAAGCAATGGGATCAATCTTTATTGAAAAATGTACACTAAATATTCTATTCCCTGCGTAGCCCAGCAACTTTAGATGCTTTGCGGCGCACTCATTTCAAATTTGGTTCATATTAAAAGTAGGATCTTAGCTCTAAATTCAAATATACTTCATCTGAAAAGCTTGAATGTTGAACAATACACTGAATGTTTTGTTTGGCCGTGTAAATAATCTGCTGCTTAATGTGAGATTTTATTTGTTTAAACAATTTTTTTTGCACATCTTGAAATTGATAAGTGTTTCAGCAAGTTTATTTCAAATTCCTTGTATGGATTAAAAGAGAACAAGTGCCTTTGACATTTATTTTCAAATGTCTACTCACAATATGTTCTTGAGTAAAATCCATAAAGATTGAGGTTTTGGCTTGATCCACATTTACTTTCTGAAAGAAAAAGTTTTAAAAGGAGAAAATAATAAATTTGAGGTAGGAAATAGGGAAAAAGTGCAGAGTATTCCCCATCAACCAGAAGTCTTTGCAATATCCTCAGAAGCCAGACAACCCCATATGCTCCATAAACCCTCTTTACAGGGGAACTTAATGGGCTGGATTTGCAGCAAGTTAAATGAGATTTTTTTTTCTTTTTAAAAGATGAAGTTTTCACAGACTGATGCCCTTCATTGCTTGAACAAAACCACCCTGGTTCCAAATATTTCCCTGTCAGTCTTCTGTCAAGTGACTCTGAATTTGAAAATGAAGGTTGCCCCCAGAGCTTAGCCTTAGGGTGGTGTCATAGACAAATCCCAGTTTTCTTCTCACAGCCTATCAGGAGCCCTTCTAACCTTTGATATGTTCATGTCCAAGCTCAAGGATGACAGGAAAAGTCTTCATTGTTCACTTCATGTCATGGTGAGGGTGGCAGGCTGCCCTCCAGCTGTCATGCAGAATACACAGCTGACCACGGACAAGGTTAGGGTTAGGGTTGTGGGTATGATTAGAGCTAGGGGTGGGGTTTTGTTAGCATTGGGGTGGGGTTCGAGGTAGGGTTGGGGTTACCAGTTAGATGTAGAGCGAGGATTAAGTTTGGTGTTAGCACATGATAGGGCTAGCATCTTCCTCTTACAGTTCCTCAGACTCACCTTGCATTAGGCTGTGACATCCTTCTGAGCCCTGGACAGACCCTTTCCCTCCTTTTTTCCCCAACATAATATTTTTATTGATTTTTTGGAGGGAGGAATTACATGCTATGCACCCCATCAGACTTGCTTACCAGTTCCTCCATGTCCACTCTCTACCCCTGTGACCCCCCATGAAAATAAAAATAAAAATAAAAGTGCAATTTGTGTTATCTATACAATCACTGGAGCACCATCAAACTCTCAGTGGCCTGCCTGCCCCTTAAATAGAACTGAGTCCTTCCCCTCCCGCACCCCCACCGGACAGCAGCAAATGTGGCGAGCTAAGCCCAGCATCCTTATCACACATTTTAGGAGTTCTCTTTGATGGCTCCCTGTTCAGGCTGCTACTCTTTGGGAAGGGTTGAAAAAGAGGTCATCTCAGAAGCCTTCCACATCCCTCTTACTATGTGCCTGCAATCATAAACATCATTGCGAAAGTAGCTTCTTTGCTTTTTACTGTCAGTCGGACTGAGCATGGATTGCGGGCTTCCACATAGTTTCTGGCACCAGCGTAGACCACAAACACAGCCTCTGACGGCAGTGGGCCCACGGAGATCAGCATGTCTTCGGGTGGGACATCTGAATGGTCTTCGGCGGTACCATAGGGCACGGACATCGACATTGACTCCGGCTGCAGTAGGACCTTGGCCCCAGACATGCCCCTCCGTGACAACTCAGATCTGGACATCACGTGGACTCAGGTGGCAGTGCAGGCATCACAGCAGCCTGGTCCTCACTGCTGTTGCATCATGTCCCCTGTTCTGTTCTTCCCCACAGCATACATATCTATCTTTCCCACCTCTCCATTACGCATTTTTTTCATTGCAGTGGTGAACGCTGCCAGCACCGTGAAGGTGGAGCTGCCTGGCTGGCTTCCCTAACCTTTCCATCTCTGTCAGCTGCTACCTTCTGGATCCTTTTGTGTGGGATTGGAGGTGCTACCATGGGCTATGTCCCTGGTCCCCTGCTTTGCTCTCCCCCTACCCCAGCTTTCTGTCCTGACAGATGATTTGAAAACTTTTGTGCAATTCCCTAAAAACCTGTTCTCAGTAGACATCTGAGAACATCAAACCCAAAACAAGCCAAAACAAAAAACAACAGAACAAGACAAAAAACCACAAAACCAAAAAACATGGACAAAATCACCAAACTCCGTTGTGCTTGCTTCTCAGCTTAGACACTTCCCCTTACCTTCCACAGTGGTGCTGGGCTGAGCCCCTGATACAGCAGATGTTCCTGGATGGTATCCAGGCTGGAAGGATTAGGTCTGATGAGAATTATGGAAAATCAGTTAAAATGGCAACAAACAAGTAAACAAACCAATCAAAGAAACGTTTGGAGAAATTTGCTTCTAAAACTAAGTAAGTTCGTTAAAGAAAAGCCTTCCAGTTCCATTGTCTGGCTTCCTTTAACACACCTTTCCATTTGGGGTGTTCATAGAGGGGTGCTGTTTCTCTTCAAGGCAGACGCCCTGTTGAAGTTAAATTGTGCAGCGAGCATCTTCTAGTCTAGGAACAAGACCTAACTGGCTCTAAAGGTAATATATTTTGACCTTTCCCTTTGCTCTGGCTTTCTTCACTAACTCCACAGGAGGAACATGTTTATATGCCCTCCTGACCAATTATTGCTGGGCTTAGAGACACTTCTCTGTAACTAATACTCCGACCCTGTGAATTGAGATCACCATGTGGATGCTGGAACCGAACCCAGATCTTCTGAAGTGCAGTCAACGGTCTTAACCGCTGAACTATCTTTCTAGGCCAGGCTAATCAATGTATAGAGAGAAAAGGCTGCCTTGGCTTTTATAATCTGCTGGGCCCATTGCTTCAGGCCTGAAGTAGATTTTCATGGTGTGGTGTCCCATATCCATAAAAGTATTTTGCTGCTACTTCATAGCTGTAATTTTGTTACTGTTATGAATAGTAATATACATATCTGATATGCAGAATATCTGATATGTGGCCTCCAAAGGCATCATGACCCACAGATTGAGAACCACTGCATTAGATCAAAATTGTAGCAGACACTATGAGTTGTGACATCTCATGCACAAGCCAATGATATAATAGGTAAGGGGGTCAAAGAATCTGATGCCCAAGTACTTGGAGGAAAGGCCAGATGATTTCTATTTCCTTCTAACTTGTGTTGTTTTGTAATAATTGAAAAAGTTTGCATTCGTGGGTAGCCCTGCCTGAGGTGAAGGCACGGCAGCCTGAAGTCATGCCATGAAGAAGCCAGGTCTGAGATTCTGGGTCTAAGGTGTTCTGCAGAATTAGGACACTCCCTATGCTAATGATTATTTAAGTCAATGAGTAGACATGCTCTACAGACAGTCCCCTGCCTCGAGGCTCTGACTTAGCATGGAGGAAAAGTGATATGCATTCAGCAGAAACAAGATCTGGAAATTTGCATTTGGATAATGTCTTCGGCTAACAGAATGGCCATGCTGTCTGATTCTCTCTCATGATGTTGGGCAGGGCTCCTTGTGGACCTCTCACTCCTAAGGATCATACCTCACCCTGACTTACACTGCACTGGGCATCAGGGATGACTGGTAGGGCCAGGATATTTTCAGTTACTATGGTTTTGTCAAGAGATGTGACTGCATCCGGTGTAGCTGCCTATCTGTGTATATTAAAAATAACTTTACCCGAGGCTGGGAAGTGGCTCAGCGGCAGAAAAATCACCAAGTAGCTTAAGGCTCTGGATTCAATCCCAGCACTGAAAAGAAACAACAGAAATAACTTTCCCTATGCCGTGAATATATTTCTTGATTAATATCATTCCCAGGTTATAGTTAAAATTTTGAGGAGTTGGGGACCTTACATTATCCCATCCATGGACATGAGAAGTGTAAGGATCTGTGTATCTGTGTAATCCTACTTCATGGCAACCCTGCTATACACAAATAATGAGATAATCATTTCTGTGTTTTTCCTTATTTCTTTCTTCCCCACCCCTTCCCCCAATTAAATGCCTCTCTTTGGCCCAGCTTTTCTGCACTCACTTAGAGTGGCTTTTCTTGGTGTGTGTCCTCTTTTGTTTAACCACCCGGAAATTGAAGTGCTTCAGGCACTTCTCATTCTTGCACAAATCCTTGGCTGCTTTTCTTTCCAATATTTGGAAAGTCAAAGTATCATGGGAGCTGCCAAGAGTACTGGGGTGAGAAGTGGAAAACACCCTTGGCGGCACACTTCCTCCCACCCTTTCCCAGCTCCTCGTGAACACCTTGAAACAACCTTTCCAGGCTTGTCATTCTTCATTGGGCTTTTTCTTTGTGTCATCTCACCCCCAAATAGTTTAATTCCACAATCACCCACTAAAGTGGCTTTGGATTATCAAACCACTGGGTTGGCCGCCTGGCAAGGAAGCACACCATTTCCCAGGATGTGGCATGGATGCGGAGAAACTTATCCAAATCTTTGTCATACCCTGATTGACTGTTAGGTGAAGGCTGAGACCTTCTTCCCCCTTTTGATTTAATGGGAACGGGTCAAAGGGCTGCTGAAAAGTACACAACACTTCCAGTTTAAAATAGATCTTGGAAGACATTGAAAGAAGAGGAGGAATGTGGGACTCTGATGGATCAGGGTTCTTTGATCCTAAACCCAGTCAGAATTTTAATTAGCTGTACATGAACCACCAGAAAGAGGGATCTCTCATAGGATATGCCTCTCCACATGAGACAGAAGTTATCCCCTTCCAAGAAACAGCACAATTGTCCCACATTCTAAGAATCTATGGTGAAGCTCAGGGAGATAGTGAATGGACAGTGTTCCTAATTTCCATGCATTTTGAACTTGTAAAATCACTGACAGTTCAGAAAGTGCCTGTAGTACAAAGAAATGACTAATTTCAGTTTATACATCGTATGTACTATGCATATACCAAGATGAGAAAGCTGGCAAATCCCTTCCCACCCCCCATCACTCTCCTTCTGGTTCTGGACAAAGTCACTGGTGAGAATTGTATAGGATCAGCAGATTCAGAGAATCCAATTTGTAGAGGCTGAACCAAGATAAAGAGCTAGCCAAGGAGATAAACCCAGAATTCATAGGGGAAGGGGACAGTGGAGATCCTGTGTGGCCCAATTCAAGCCATCTCTAGTGGAACAGATATCAAATCCATGGAGAAATGCAATGAGATAGAGCCAGGAAGATCAGCACAGTATAAAAACAGAGGGAGGTTTTTGTTGAACTTGACCAGAAGGATCTCTTTGAAGTAGGAGAGAGTGCCACTTCCCATAAGAAACTGAGCTGTTTAAGAAATAGGTATATTTGTTGTCACCAACACAAGAAACAGGAAATGAAATTGATGTGTCTGGCTATCAAAAGCAGATTCCAGGCCATGGGACACTGAGTCTCACTCAAAGTCCCATCTCTTTCCCACCATAAGACTTAGACATCTCAGAGCAGTGTTCGACTTCAGGTAGAATATCTGAGACATGGATGAGACTCGGGACAAGAAGATGCCTGCAGTAGAGTAAGAGACTCTTCTATTCATGAAGCCAAGTGGGAAGAATGAGGGAAGGGACTCACTAATACGCCTTTCTTTCATCTAAGAAAAACTCTTGGACAGCCTGCCATTGACTACTCTTATAGACACTGGAAATAAGAACATAATAAACCTTCTAAAAACCTTGCTTCAGTAAGTCACAGTAAGCAAAAGCATTGTCATTTATGTAGGTCCTGATGCTGATGAAGATGCTGGCTGATGATGGTAAGGGAAGATCTATAGAGGCACTGAAATGGTAGCTTCTAACAGCAGTATACATTGGAATAACTCAGCACTAAACCCACCCTCTGGTAGATTAATCCATTATGTGCTGGAGATGAGACCCAGGGTTCAATGATAATCTCCCAAAGAGAATTCAGCATTCCGCCACATTTGAGCATTGTGGTAACAGAGCAGATTTTTCCAAGTGTGCTCTCTGAGCACAGCATCAGTCAGCATGTGGGAATTAATTAAAATGGAGAATTCTGGACCCATTGTAGAACTCTGAATTGGGAACTCAGGGGATGGGCCTTGAGTTTCTGTTAACAACTCCTCTGGTCACCTCTGAGGTACACTAAAATTTGTGAACCACAGTCGGCAAAGCTAGGCATGGTGGTATAAAGAGAGGGTATCTATTTTTAGCACTACTACAGTCCACTGCCAAAAAGAGCAGCTAGCATATTTGTTTCCAAGGAACATACAGTTCAGGTTGGGAAATGGCTATAGAAAGTAGTACAGTGCAGAAAGGGTTAATGCAATGGTGCTTTGGTAACTAAAGTGGTGTTGTAGAGACTTTGTCATTTTTGTTTTTATTTTTGAGAAAGGATCTTAACCACATAGACCAGACTGGCTCTAATTCTTAGAAATCCTCTTGCCTTAGGGCCTTTAGGAATCAACGTATAGGCCTGAGCCTCCTTTCTTCATTTCATTGTAGCTTTTAAACTTCAGTGACAAGGGGACTCTGTGTGTGTGTGTGTGTGTGTGTGTGTGTGTGTGTGTGTGTGTGTGTGTGTGTGTTGGGGAGAGCATGGTGGACCACAGATGGTTCCAGGAAGCTAAGAAGGGGAAAAGGAGGTCAGATTTATTCTTTATAACAATCTACTGCCCAGAGAACCAACTCGATTGCCAAACTATCATTGGATTCTTCTGAAAGCAGTGTTCTCACGGTTTAATTGTGTTTTTCCTAAGCCACTTAAAAGCCACATCTCCCAGCAAAGCCACACTGAGGACCAAGCTATAAACAGTACACTTTCGGGGAACTCATTCAAAGTCTATTCAATGCGTAGATGAACCTAAAGGGAATTTTCCCTTTGGAAGGTTTTCTTCATTCTGCTTGGATATTGGAAGAAACTGTTCATGATTCTTACAACTTAATAAAAGATCAATAATCAAACCAGAACATGTCTCCGTGATACATTCCACTTTCTTCCTGTAGGTGCTGTTTTCACATGCAGATTGAATACTTCAGCCATTTTACAGGCTTTTCTTTTAGGTTGTGCTATATCTCTGCCTTTTAAAAATGGAGCCCCAAACTGTCATGTGAGTCCATCCTAACCTTAAAGTAGTTTGTTAGAGGTGTGCAACACTGGTGTAGTTGATGCCCACAAGACTAAAAGCATAGAAGACTAAACCAAAAAATAGATAATCTGGACTCCCTAAGATGTAAAGAAAACAGACTTTTTGAAGAACATTATCAAGCAAGCGAAAACTGGCCATGGTGGTGCTGGTACATGCCGATACTCCCAGCACTTGGGTGGCTGGAGTAGGCAGATTGTGAGTTCAAGACCAGCCTGGAAACATCATGGGATCCTGTCTGAAAATAAAAATAAGGAACTCAAAATTCAAGGGAAAAAAGCCTAGGCAATTGATAGTGAGCAAAGAGTTTGGATAGAAATGTTTTCCAAGAAGATATGAAATAACCATGTTGCATGGAAAGGTACCTAACATCATAGTAAAAAATGAAAATACAAAAATACAAAACTAAAAAAATAAACAGAAGGCCTGGAATCTAAGACTTGGGAGGGTGAGACAGGAGGATTGCAAGTTTGAGGCCAGCCTCAGCAACCTAGGTAGACTTTGTCTCAAGATAAATGAAAAGGACTGGGATGTAGCTCAGTGGTAGAACTGCATACACAGAGCCCTGGATTACATGCCTGCCATCACTACATAATGTGTTCAAAGTCAATCAGAGTTACCTGAGACAGTATTTCAAAACTCCTCAAACTTAAAAACTAAACTCCATAACAAGATACCATTTCACACTCACCAGGATGGTCCTTATAAAATAGTATGGCCAATATGATCGTACTATTTGTCTCTGAGGTCCATATGTTGCTATAGAAACATTTATATATAAGCACACACACATATGAATATTATTTGGCTATAAAGAAATCAATCATAAAAATTTTGGAAAATGTGTGAACTTAGAATGTATATTAAGGGAGGCCACACAATCTCAGATAGAAAAGAGCTGCACATCTCCTTCACATGCAGAATCTATGCAATAATAAATGTGTGTGTGTGTGTAAACAAATACACACGTGAGTACAGCATAATGTGTAGAAGAGAACAAGAAGTGCCAAGCATTGGGGGGGGGGTGTGTGTGAGAAGGACTGCATGGTAACAGATATGAGTTAAGGAGGAGGAAATAAAGCTAATCATTTTTCTAATTCTACCTCTGTCATGGCTATTTGGGTTTTGGTGATGGGCAAATTTATAAAACGACATTCAACAGGTAAACTAAGAAAGCCAATGTTAACCTGTTCAGCTTCCGTTCTGAATGGTGGCTCTAAATGTTCATTGAATTGTATAGTCATTGGGTCTAGTTAATTTTGGTGTACGATTTCTTTTTTCTTTGCAACATTTTTTAAATAATAATGTTTTAAAAACCTATGGCCAAAAATAAGTGTTGGTGAGGATGTGGAAAACTGGAGACCCTCAGAATTGAAGTTGGAATGTAAATGATGTGTGAAAACTGCCCCGCATTTTTTCAAGGCTAAACACAGAATTACATACAACCCAGCAATTCTATCCCTTACATATACTCAGGAAACAGAAAGAAGTTATCTATAGAAAAACTTGCAAATGGGCTGGCAAGATGGTTCAGCAGGTAAGGGTGCTTGGTGTCAAGACTAGTACCTGAGTTCAATCCCCAAGCCCTACATGGCAGAAAGAGAAAGCCCACTCCACAAGTTGTCTTCTGACTTTCCCATATGTGTCCTGGTACATGCTTGTGTGTGTGCATGCATGCATGTGTGTATGTGCATTCATGCAATTAAGCTATACAATGATATGTTACCAGCCATGAAGAGAAATTGCTGATAAATTACATGGATGAATTTGGCAACGTTGTGACAGAAAGACTGCATAGTGTCTCATCCTCTGCACCAGGACTTTCCTGTAAGGATATGTGTTGTGTTCCGAGTAACAGCACCTTAGTATCCTGGTCAGCAGGTGCTGCCCTGAGAATTTATCCGAGTGCATTCTTCACCTCACTCTTTACCTCCTGGTTGTACTTCCAGCTTTGCATTCACTGGGAGGGGAACTGAGAACATTAATTATAGTCACCAAGTCTCGCAGTGCATGCCTGCCTCAGGAGGTTCTTCATGTTGCCTCACAAGAAGCCCAAGACTCTTGGGTCAGACTGCCACACCTCATGCGGTTTTGTAATCATCTTTTCTGACCCTGTGTCCACGTGACTTCAATTCTGGAAACGAGAGTGGTTTCACCATTTCAGTAAGGAAGTGAGGCTTCAGTGTGCTTGGTGCTCGTTTATCCTTCCTAGGTCTGGGTTTTTCTCCCAGGAAGGAAAAGTCTTGCGGAGAGTACCCCATGATGGGGAGCCTTGGAGAGTACCCCATGATGGGGAGCCTTGGAGAGTACCTCATGATGGGGAGCCTGTGGAGAGTACCCCATGGTGGGGAGCCTTGGAGAGTACCTCATGATGGGGAGCCTGTGTAGAGTACCCCATGATGGGGAGCCTTGGAGAGTACCTCATGATGGGGAGCCTGTGTAGAGTACCTCATGATGGGGAGCCTGTGGAGAGTACCTCATGATGGGGAGCCTGTGGAGAGTACCTCATGATGGGGAGCCTGTGGAGAGTACCTCATGATGGGGAGCCTGTGGAGAGTACCTCATGATGGGGAGCCTTGGAGAGTAACCCATGATGGGGAGCCTTGGAGAGTAGCACATGATGGGGAGCCTTGGAGAGTGCCTCATGATGGGGAGCCTGTGGAGAGTACCTCATGATAGGGAGCCTTGGAGAGTACCCCATGATGAGGAGCCTTGGAGAGTACCCCATGATGGGGAGCCTGTGGAGAGTATCTCATGACGGGGAGCCTTGCAGAGTACCCCATGATGAGGAGCCTTGGAGAGTACCCCATGATGGGGAGCCTTGGAGAGTACCTCATGATGGGGAGCCTGTGGAGAGTACCCCATGATGTGGAGCCTTGGAGAGTACCTCATGATGGGGAGCCTTGGAGAGTACCTCATGACGGGGAGCCTGTGGAGAGTACCCCATGATGTGGAGCCTTGGAGAGTACCTCATGATGGGGAGCCTTGGAGAGTACCCCATGATGGGGAGCCTGTGGAGAGTACCCCATGATGGGGAGACTTGGAGAGTACCCCATGATGGGGAGCCTGTGGAGAGTACCTCATGATGGGGAGCCTTGGAGAGTACCTCATGATTGGGAGCCTTGGAGAATACCCCATGATGGGGAGCCTTGGAGAGTACCTCATGATGGGGAGACTTGGAGAGTACCTCATGATGGGGAGCCTGTGGAGAGTACCCCATGATGGGGAGCCTTGGAGAGTACCCCATGATGGGGAGCCTGTGGAGAGTACCCCATGATGGGGAGCCTTGGAGAGTACCCCATGATGGGGAGCCTTGGAGAGTACCCCATGATGGGGAGCCTGTGGAGAGTACCCCATGATGGGGAGCCTTGGAGAGTACCTCATGATGGGGAGCCTGTGGAGAGTACCTCATGACGGGGAGCCTGTGGAGAGTACCCCATGATGGGGAGCCTTGGAGAGTACCTCATGATGGGGAGCCTGTGGAGAGTACCTCATGACGGGGAGCCTTGGAGAGTACCCCATGATGGGGAGCCTTGGAGAGTACCTCATGATGGGGAGCCTTGGAGAGTAGCACATGATGGGGAGCCTGTGGAGAGTACCTCATGATGGGGAGCCTGTGGAGAGTACCTCATGATGAGGAGCCTGTGGAGAGTACCTCATGACGGGGAGCCTTGGAGAGTACCCCATGATGGGGAGCCTGTGGAGAGTAACCCATGATGGGGAGCCTGTGGAGAGTACCCCATGATGGGGAGCCTTGGAGAGTACCTCATGATGGGGAGCCTGTGGAGAGTACCTCATGACGGGGAGCCTTGGAGAGTACCCCATGATGGGGAGCCTTGGAGAGTACCCCATGATGGGGAGCCTTGGAGAGTACCTCATGATGGGGAGCCTGTGGAGAGTACCTCATGATGGGGAGCCTTGGAGAGTACCCCATGATGGGGAGCCTTGGAGAGTAGCACATGATGGGGAGCCTGTGGAGAGTACCTCATGATGGGGAGCCTGTGGAGAGTACCTCATGATGAGGAGCCTGTGGAGAGTACCTCATGACGGGGAGCCTTGGAGAGTACCCCATGATGGGGAGCCTGTGGAGAGTACCCCATGATGGGGAGCCTGTGGAGAGTACCCCATGATGGGGAGCCTTGGAGAGTACCCCATGATGGGGAGCCTTGGAAAGTACCCCATGATGGGGAGCCTTGGAGAGTGCCTCATGATGGGGAGCCTGTGGAGAGTACCTCATGATGGGGAGCCTTGGAGAATACCCCATGATGAGGAGCCTTGGAGAGTACCCCATGATGGGGAGCCTGTGGAGAGTATCTCATGATGGGGAGCCTTGCAGAGTACCCCATGATGAGGAGCCTTGGAGAGTACCCCATGATGGGGAGCCTGTGGAGAGTACCCCATGATGGGGAGCCTTGGAGAGTACCTCATGATGGGGAGCCTGTGGAGAGTACCTCATGATGGGGAGCCTTGGAGAGTACCTCATGACGGGGAGCCTGTGATTGACACAACGTCTGTGCCTCGCCACTCACCCATTCCCTCCACTCACCCTGTCATTCTTCAGTCAATGTTACCTGGTTAGTCACCTCCAGGTGACTGTGCACCTTTTAGCTCACAATAGCTGGACAGCACTCAGTTAGGTGGATGAGGCTCATTTGAATGTATGGCTGCTGCTCTCAAGTGGACCACAGGCTGCCCAGTGGTTCCTCTAATGTCCTGGTCTACTCACGCTCGCTTTCCCCAACTTCTTCCTATCCCTTTCCCTTTCCTCCAGCCTCTGCATGTTGACTTCAGCAGCTTCCTAGTTCTTAAAATGCAGCCAATACTTGCATAAAATCCCTTCTACACTTTCCTTCTAGCAATTCATCCACAGACCTGCATCCATTCCTTCTTGTCAGCTTTCCTTTACTGGCACATAATGAATTTGCTAATAACAACCCCAAAACCGTGTCTGGACACAGGAAATTATACAAATGACCCAGGAGACCAATCCCTTCAAAGTGGCTCTCATATTTGTTCAGAATGACACCAACTTGTCAATGGCGATGTCAAAGGGGTGTAACTCAGAATAGAGCACCTGCCTTGCGTGTGAGAGGTCGCAATGAGCAAACAGATAGACAAAAACGATGGTTCACATGGGGAAAATGCTCAGAGTACAGCAACAACGACATGGTTTTGATTGAGGTTAGCAGGTCTGTTATTTATGGTACCCAAGGTATTATTCCAGCTTCCAGATGTCAGTCTTAGAACAAAAACGTACTGTTGAAGGTCTAAACACTTGTGGATACTGCTACAAGTCACACCCACTGTCACAGTGAACAGATGCCCGACACTTGGCTTGGCTATGACTTATAGCATCATGGAAGGCTTGGAATGGAATTAGTGTTGTTGAAGTATAGTCATACTCACCATTATGGCAGTTTCGGTTCACTCAGAGCCACAGGATCACAACACGGCAAAACACAGATGCAACAAGCTCACTCCCTCTCCAGCAGCAGCCTCAGCCTCTCTTCTCTGCAGAAGACTGTCCACTAAAGCATAGTTTTTCATCCCTCCTCCCCTTTTCTTAGTTTCTTCAATTCATTTCAACCAGGCTTTTTATAATGATACAAATGCATGGGTACGTCTGTCCCAGAAATGGAGAAATGAAAAAAAGACAGAACAAACTCTTAGGCAAAATCTTTAAAGGAGTCTTTTTTTTTCTCCTGAAGAAGTGGGGAGGGGGTTGGAAGGAACAGGAGGGCAGCACTGGCAGTGGTCCATCTACCCACAACCAAAGGATGAAGACACTTGTCTGGGTTGCTGGCATAGTACAGGTTGGCAGTCATGAAGATGGCATTTTCTAAGAGTTTATATATGTTAGATAAGAGGTGGCCAGTGTCCTTTCTGTTCCTGATGAATTTGGTCTTTGCTGAGCACTGTGGGGACTGGGTCCGAGAAACCAATGGGCTTACTGTACAAAATCACTAGGAAGGGCCTTTGTGCAGTGGGTGACAGGTTGTGAGTTAAAGAGTCCAGAGCTGTGTGTTCCTATCAAGGTCCCTTTTCTGCTTCAACATTGTTTCCAAGGTCATTAAAAAGCAGAGCTTGGATGAGCCATGGGCCACATCCAAGCCTTACAGTACTTTGCAGTTAGCAATATTTGACACCTCCACTCCCCTCCTTGGAAAGATTTACTTCGCTCAGCTTCTGGGGGACGGGGAGAGCTTCTCCTAAGCCTCTTCTTGTCACCAGCTGGTGTTCCTTAAACCTCTGCAGATGCAAAAACACAGATGTCACCTTAAAGGGAAGGAGAGAGTTTATTCTGAAGCTATTATGATTGGTCAGAGCCTAGAAGCAGATTTGGGTTTTCCTAAATACCATATTTCAACCTGGTGACAATTTTATGAGGCTTTATAGTATTAGAGCAGAGAAAATCATGAATCAAGGGACTTTTAAAAATAAAATGATGGGACTGTTATGTAGGTGGGATATATAGCATAGTGGGGGGTTCTCTGTTACAGGTCACAGACACTATTTGATGACATCCTTGGACTTTTCGATGGTAAAGGTAAGGGTCTGCATATACATCTCAAAAGGTTTTATAAGAATAAATAAGTATTAGGTCAAGCACAGAGATAGGCAATGGTAGCTATTAAGAGGGTTAAAGATAGTCCATGATATGAATGAGCTGAGAGGATAGGACAGAGTCCTCAGGGAGAGAGCTATTTGGTGAGACCACCAAGGAAGAAATCCGAGGTTCACTTAAAATTTAACAGCCACATTTGATCACCCTTCTGTATCTGTTATCACACCTACATGTGATATATCAATATATTATGAATATTATATATAAAGTTAAAACAATCTAGAAATGTATCATATAAAGAAGAAAAGGCAGCAAATAAGAGAAACAGGCAATTTAACCAACTAACCAACTAAAAATTACATTCTTAAAAATGATTCGTATTTATTTTATTTATATGTATCTTAGTCACTGTTCTACTGCTGGGAAGAGACAGCACAACAAAGGCAATTCTGGCAAGGGAAAGCATTTAATTCAGGGCTAACATAGAGTTTCAGAGGTTTAGTCCATCACCATAGCAACAGGGAGCATGGCAGCATGCAGACAGGTGTAGTACTGGAGAAGTAGCTCCGAGTTCTCTGTCCTGATCCACAGGCAGAGAAAGACTAGACCTGGCATGCTTTTGGAACCTCATAGATCACTCTCCACAGTGACACATGGTCTCCAACAAAGGCCACACATCCTAATCCTTTCAAACAATCCCACTTCCTGATGACTAAGCATTCAATTACTGTGGGGGTGTCAGATCCCTTGGAGTTGGAGTTACAGACAGTTGTGAGCTGCCATGTTGGTACTGGCATTTGAACCTGTGTCCTTTGAAGCAGCCAATGCTTTTTATTGAGCCATTTTTCCAGTCCAGAATATTCTTATTCAAACCAACACATTGTTTGCGGGAATCTATGCCTGTGGAGGCAAGAAGAGGGCAGATCCTCTGTAGATAGTGTTACAAGCAGTTGTAAGCCACTTGTCATGGCCGCTGAGAGCTGACCTTGGGCCTTGTGGAACAGCAAGTGCTTTCAACCACTGGGCCATCTCTTAAGCCCCTAACCATTGTAGTCTTCAGTTAGAATGATTACACGTTTCTCCTGTGTTCAGAGGTAATGTTCTCTACAAAATATTTTATTTGATATTTAGAATATTTGAAATTATCTTTTTTTGTCTTTTATCATGTTTGACTTTCTAGCTATAACTTCATGACAAGTGGCAAGTTATATATGTACAAAAGGCTAATCCTTTAAATTTTTTATTTTTAAATTTAAATATCTTAATATGTAAACATATTTAACATTTAAAAAATAATATTAAAAATTAAATATTTAAAAAATTTATTCTTTGAAAATTTCATCCACTTATGCAAAGAATTAGAGGAAATATATATATCTGAAACTTCTTCCTTTCAGGTCCTTGTGGTGTATCTTTTCTGTTTCCCTCTAAACATAAGGAAGGCCCTTTAAAAGCTTTTTAGATTTGTTTATGTGTATAAGTGTTTTGCTTGCATGTTTACATGTACACTAGAGAAGTAGCTGGTACTTCAGAAGAGGGTATCAGATCCCTTGGAACTGGGGTTGTGAGCTACCATTTGGGTTCCTAGGAACAAAACTAAGTGTTCTTAACTGCTGAGCAGCCCCTTCAGCCTTCACTGTCCTCTTTTTGTCATTGTCATTAATAACTTCTTGAGTCTAATCATGCTGCTTGTATGCTTATGCCTGTGGGCTGTTCCACTAAGGCATGGGTAACCTTTCAGAAGCCACATTCCTGGAGGAGTATGACTTTGCCATCCTCAGCAGCCAGTTCCTCAATTTTGGGTGAGATCGTAGGTGTTCCTCCCCCATCCATGGTGTGATTTCAGTTGGCTTAATCTTATGCAGGTCTTGTGCAGATAGCCGTAGCTGCTGTGAGCTGATGTGTGTGTGGCAGCCATGTCATGTCCAGAAGAAAACATTTTACCTTCCTTTGTATTAGCTCTTATAGTCTTTCCATCTCGCCTTGTGTGATGTTTCCCAAGTCTTGCTAAGGAGTGCCTGATCAAGATGGCCCACATAGCTGAGCGCTCACAGAGTTGAGAGCGGTCTAGGTCTGTGGTTATAAACAGAAGTATTTAGAAGAGAACTTAACAGCATGGTCATTTAGAAAAACAACAGCATATTCTCCACTAGGGTCTATAACGTCTCTGTCCATGAGCTCTTCACCAGGTTTATAGTACCAGGTTTTGAAATCCCTTCTATGGAAGAGGTCTTACATCCAATCAGAAAGTGGTTGCTTACCTCCATAACTGTCATACCACTGTTACAACAGTAGGTATGAATTTCCCACAGGCCAGTATTGTAGCCTATAATATCCAGCGCTGAGTAAGACCATTGGTGTTTCCCCCCCCTGAAGCCTGTGGAGTACTTTCTAGTATTGTGTAAGTTAATCAACAGGGGAAGGCTTCCTTGTCAGTTTGAGACTGACTTTATGTGTGTTGTATCTTCTGCTAGGGTCTTGCCGTGTAATTATTGTGAGTGAACAAGGACAATGGCAATTCTTGTGCTCTTCTGGGTGCCTTTGCTGTATTACTCATCAATAATTCATAGGGAGGTTTTCTATGCCTTGCACTGGTATTTTCATTCAATAGCCCATGTCTTCTGGAACGGACATTGTCCATCCAATGCAGGGCACTTCTGTTCAAATTTACACATGCATGCATATACATGTGCATATACACAAACACACATATCTTATAAACTGATAGATTTCTATAAACTTTCTTCATATATCTGAAGAGGAAACTTAAGATTTCTTTGGAAAGTAGGTTGGCTGGTGTTTTGCTGGAGCAAGCATATGAAGGAATGTTTGACTGAAGCAGACACAGGTGAAAGGATGTTCTGCTAAAGCAAGCAGGTGAAAGGATACATGATGAATTATTCCTTAACACCCATGTATTGATCTGCCTTACACGAGCTCCATTTGTTGGGACTTCATTGAGAGAAATGCACTAAAAACTTCCTGGTGGTGTGCTGCAGTTTCTTGCTGCTTCTGCAGACTCTGGCTGATTGGCAGAGTAATGTTGGCTGAAGCATACACTTGTGCTGAGGCAAGTCCCATGGAGGACATGTGATGTTTGGAGGGAGTATACAAAGGACAGTGATGGAGTCCGAGCTTGGCTTGCTTATAGAGCTAGCTGTGCAATGCTTGTTGGTCTAGAGTTTCAGCTGATCTTCACTTTGCTTTTTTTTTTTTTTTTTTTGACATTTCTTCTGATCTCTCTTGTCAAGGCTGCAGCCTGACTGTCTCTGCTAGGTAGTGCCACCACTGCTAATTTTTGTTTGCTATCCCAGTTCTACCGAACTGGACTGCTGATATATCCACGAAGTGTTTGTGAGTGGATCGACCTGCCACTGCTAACCTGTGAACTGAACTGCCAATTTCCAGACAGCATAGGTGGGAGTTGATCCAAAGAACCTTTCTAAATAGGTCCACTCCCCCACCCCTTGTCCCCAATCCCACTACCCCAGATCCTTTCTTTTCAACTACCTCTGGTGGGTGGTGGGCTACAAGGAAGGTTAAAGAGTTTAAGAACCATCATTAAAAATAGGATTTGAAAAAAAATTAAGTTATATCTATTCTTAGGTTTTATTAGCTCACTTTCTTCTCTCCCTTCCCCACTTAAATGTGTAACCTGAATATTCTCCCGCATCTCGTATCACCTGTGTTCCCCTTGGGTTGGAAGATCAGAGGTTTCTATTTTGCTTTCACACACCCTTCATTTTAGTTTAGCTTTCCACCACACCCTCGTGATTCCACTTCCCACTTTTTCACACCACACCTGGTTTCTTCCTTTTTAGAGTCCCCACCCTAGCCCTAGACTCCATTTTCCACCCTAGCCCCCCGATTTCCTACCCTAGCCCCACATTTCCCACCCTGCCCTGCATTCCCATTCTTTGCTTTTATTTTATCCATACTTTACTTTCTCCCTTTCCTTAATGAACCCATTCCCAGCAACTCATCGCTAGTTTCCTGTCTTCCACATGAACTCTAGTTTAAATATACAAAGCAAACAATTTAGAGTTAGAATCTACATGAGACAAAACATGTAACTGTTTGTGCTTCTGTACTTGGGAGACCTCACTCAGTATAATTTGTTTAGTTCCACTTATTTGCCCGAAATTGTCAGGAAAGACATCTCTGATATCTTATTTGTGACTTATTTATTTACTTTTACTTGTCCTTCTACTTTCTTAGATGGGCAAATGGATCTTCATGCTTAGCACAGAGGCAGTTTACTGCAATGCACAACACCAGAAAGACTGAATGAGCAGGTAGAGCATAACAGTCACAATGCATAACAAAACCAGAAGGAATGTTACAGCAAATTAAAGGGATTATGAACACATCAAGGATGTGCTGACAGTATGAGGAGCAACCAATCACAAGCCTTTGTTTTTCTACGATGCAGTGATATAATTGGGCTATACCCATGCTATCGCTATTGAGGGCTCAAACACCTTGGAGGTGGGTCCCGATTAATTACAAGTTATTCTTTTAATGTGGGTGCTGGGATTTTAACTCCATTCCTCATGCTTGCAAAGCAAGTGCTCTCATTGACAGAACCACCTTCCCAGCTCTGTCCTTAAGAGTTTTTAAAATAACCTTTAATTTTAGTCAACTTACTGAGATCTATGTCATTGTTCCTTAAGTTTTAACTATAACAGTCTTTTTTATGACATTCTTTAGTCTTCTGTTAACTTTTCTAAAGACAAGCAAATGTCTTATCACCCTAGAGGGATAACATCAATAGACAAATGTGAGGTGTCCCCAAAGTTCAATTTGGTGGGACCAATGAGTTTATTTGGTTTCATGCAGAGTACACACGATGGGTACTTAACAGGAGTGTAACTGATCTACAAACAGCTGCATCATTGAAAAATTCCACTGTGGCAGTTGGTAGGGATTTCTGAAGAATTGGCGGGGAACAGGGAAAACAACAACAACAACAACAACAATAACAGCAAAAGCAGAGCAATATGGTCTAGCCAGTGTCAGCAATGTGGTCTAGCCAATGTCAGCATACACGTGCAGCCTTGACACACTGCCAGAGAACTTCCACTCTTCTCATTCTGGACATTCTTACTGTCACAACCCAATAATTTAGGACACTCAGTCAGATTATATGTCACCATATATGGGAGACAAAGAAACCAAAGCTTTTGGAAAGGCACAGCCCTGCTATATTTAGGGATCAGCCTTTGGGAAAATGCTTGCTAAGTCTTTGTCAGCATATAATAAAACTGCTTCTTGCAGAAGAGCCTTGGTGTTCCATCTCTCTGTACGGAAAGCCTAAAACAGCCATGGATGGTGGCCTCATAGGAGCTGCCTTATACAGTCCCATCTTTAATTAACCTTTCATCTATGCATATAGTATAACATCCCCCTAGACATTTGCAGTTGGGAAAGGTAATAGCTAAAATACCAGTGGAGGGTCCTGAGAGGCTCTGTGTAGCTTCATTGCTGTCACCATAGACCTGCTCATCACCACATTGTTCTGCTCTGGTTGCCATGTTATGAGACAAAGTCCGAGAATGGCATGTTGTTATGAATGGAAAAAATCTTTTATTTTCCACTTTAGAAAAGTCTTTAATCATAGGACAAAATCTTACTTTTTAGTACAAAACTCCTTCCTTAACTAAGAAAAAAAAAGAAAAAGAAAAAAAGAAAAAATCCCCTCCCTTTCCTTGTACTCTTTTACTCCCAACCCCAAACCCATTTTATAATATGTTTATATGTTTTTTACTTCATTTTTGGTCTCATTTTGCTTTATAAAATTTAGGAAATGTAATTTTTCTATGTATTTTAAATATCTGATAGTTATAAATACAAGCAAATGGTGTTATCTGTCTCATGGTCTCATAACAAATTTAAATTAACAAGATGATAAAGTCTTACTATTGCAGGTTCTGAGAACCAGTCCTTGTCCATGTATTCACTTGTATTCATACACAAACATACACACACACACACACACACACACACCCTTTTAAGGATGGATCTTCTTATTTACATACATGTGTCAAACAAAAGCAGGATAAAGTGTGCAATTTCTGCCACTAGCCTGTTGTCATCAACTTTATTTTAGGGTGAGCTGTTGGTTTTTCCAGTAAAGATGTTAATCACTTGTGAGTCTCTAATGATATTATTTTTTAGCATTCTTTACAGTGAAGTCATAGAGGTGTTGTTATCCCAAATACACTGTAAGAAAGTTATTTACAATGCCATTGTTAGAAACGAATACTCTTTTTTTTTTTTTTTTTGGTTCTTTTTTTTCCGGAGCTGGGGACCGAACCCAGGGCCTTGCGCTTCCTAGGTAAGCGCTCTACCACTGAGCTAAATCCCCAGCCCGAAACGAATACTCTTAGTGTAGCACAAAGAAACATGGTAACCTGGAAAGATGATTTCTTTTTGCACAAAACAGGCTAGCAAGTATACATTGCCAAAGTAGTCTCTGTCATTTATCCATAAAGCAGGAGAGAACTTGGCTGGCCCTCTGAGCTTACTCCTGATTGGCTAATTTGCAAAGTGGAGGAGTGGGAGGGTGGGATAGAAGGAAAGGCAAGAACATAGCCATTGAACTTGTTTGTAAGAAAACACTGAATTTCTCATGCATTTGAGTAAAATGCATTAGAATAATTGTTCTCTACATGGTATCTTAAAATAAGCAGGCTAAACAAACAAACAAACAAACAAACGGATAAAGCAGCTTACACTGGAAATGGTTATTATTGTTTAGTTTTCTGTTAGACTTCAACCTTTAAGATTGTGTCCAATCTAGGCTTGGCCAAGATACAAGCTTGTTAACACTTCTTTATCTTTTTTCCTTCAAAAGAAGCAAAAGTAGGGGTTGGGAATGGAAGAGAGAACATAGGCAGATAGGCAATGGTCCCTACACATTAGCTGAAGAGTCATAAAGAAATTATCTTAAAAGATTTATATTCACACACACACACAAATGCACCTTAACTTATGAATGCCAAGAATAATAATTTTAGTGTTCAACAAGCTTAAAAATTGTGAAATGAAGTGGCTGCTTGTTTAAAAACTCACTTATTTTTAGATTAGGAACAGATTGAGTTTTATGCCACATAAAATCAAGTACATGAAAACACTGATCATGAACACATATCACAGAGTTGGAGTGTATTTCTTGGCAAAACAAAGTAGGGTTCCCTGGTCTGTATCTTCAAGATGTAAGGACGACCCCAACATGGGAAAAAGGTCAGAGATAAAGCTTGTTCTACGTTAGATTTGTATCTTTTCCCATTTCAATGTTGATCAATGGGAATAGGGCTTTAGCCCTATTTCCAATGCTTTAGCAATGGAAAATTTTATTTTTAATATATCATGGGTTTCTCTTCTTCATCTCCATTTAAACATCCAGGTAATAGAAGTGTTTTCATTTACACAGTATTTTGTTCTGCTTGGAGATAAAGTAAGAAAAGGCAGAGCCAGAGAAGGATGGATCAAAGCAGGGGATAAATAAAGGTTGGTACCCCACAGTGTATCTTCAGTGTGAGCCAACTTTAGAACTCTCTGGTGAAATCCTATTCATTTTTAACATCTCTTTGCCCCGGATACAGTTGTACTGTTGTACTGGGATGAAAACACTCCAAAGAGATGCCGGTTCCCTTCTCTTTGTTTATCAAACTGTTGCAGCAATGAGCCATAAGAAATTGGAATTTTCTTCAGAAGTCTCAGGCTGGAAGAAGGAAGAGATTGGGAGCTTTGTTCTAGTTAGAAGGCATGGGCTGGGAGGGGGTACTATTGAGCCTCCGATCTGTGGGGCCTGATGCTGTTTCTAGGTAGCACCCACTGTCCACACAGTGTGAGGGCAGACCTGAATCACGTCTGGTCATCAGCTGGCGCTTGAGGGCCGGGGGACCAATCTCCATGTATGTTGTTGTGTGAAGAGACCGGAAGACAGTAGGTTTCATTCTTCCATATGTTATCAGATTGAGAGTTTGAATAAAACACAACCCCCTCGTGGTTTCCCATACTCTTAAATTTAGACATCTGTATTCACCCCATCATGAGTCAGTCGGCTCGATCTTTAACTTACCCCAGTTCACCTCTCGCTCTTCCGTCTCGGCCATATTAACTGTGGCACTGAACTTGGCTTTGCTTTCTCACTAGGTTTTTTCTTTTAAACTCTCAGCCTGGGTCTCACATAACTCAGGCTGGCCTTGAACTCCACTCTAGAGTCAAGAATGGACTTTGACTTCAGATACTTTTGCTTCTAGCCCTGTCTGCAGTGCTGTGCGTTTATATATTCCTGGGAGTTGAACCTGGAGTTTCATGCGTGCTAGGTAAATACTCAAAGTCAGTTTGGCCGGCTGCATGCCACAACCATGTCTCCAAGAGCCAAGAGTCAAAGCAAGTGAAAAACACAAGCAAAAACCAAAACCAACCAAACAAAAAACAACCAACAAAACAAAACAAAACAGCCCACAAAGAAACAAAGCACAGGAAAGATCAGAATAAAGAAGGACGGGATGGTGAATGGGGACAGTCCTGTAAGACTCCAACACTGGAGAATTATGCTTGACGATGATTCAGCAACAGTATAACATTGTGGAATTTTATCTACTGCAACTTGAATACACAATAAATAACTCCAAAATAATAACTCAAAATAACTCAAAAATTCCAAAAATAACTCAGGGAAGCAAAATGCCACAGGTAACACAAGAACACATTGGGACTGCCATAGTGCCCACAGCTGGGACATTGGACAAAGGGATATTCGATAAGAGACATTGGGAGAATTTCTTAATCATTGAAATTGAGGCAACAGAAAACACTGGCAGCAATTTACAGGTGGATTGACTCAGCTGTTGGTAAGATTGGCAAGGAGAATGGAATTTCACCGAGCCAGGGCCATGCATTTCTCCTTAGCAGCAAGCACTGGCTACAGGGCCCCGAGATTCCAAAGCCTGAGGATGCCCAGGAGTTGCCAGATGTGAGGTAGACCACCCTCATCCTTTGTACTTTGAAGTATCACCCAACATGACGTTAGTGCTGTGTAAATAGTGGTTGTACTGTATTTGCTTGGGATGATGAGAAGAACCTGTACAGGCTGGGTATGGATGCAATTTCCCTAGTATTTAAAATTGGTGATTAGCTGAATTCATGGGTACAGGACCTGTGCCTGCCAAGTGCTGACTGTGTTAAGTGAAAAATCTGGATTAAGACCATGGCAAAATGATGCTAAGGACAAGCTCAGGTGGGGTTTCAAAGACAGCAACTACACCAAATCCTCTCTGTACTTATTTTACATCATGAAAGAAAAGAGAAATTCTCAATAGAAAAAAAAAAGAGCAAAGCAGAACAAAAGATTGGACGTGGAGTTTTGCAAAGCCCAATTGGTGTCAGCTTAAACTCATGCACTGCAGCCACCAGCCATGAGGTAGGACATAGCGGTGTGTGGCAAGGCAAGATGATTCCTTTCCCAGACATCCTTGCCAAAGAGTCAGTAAGGAAGTCTCCATGAATGTTGACCAAAGGGTGAATGGAGGAGAATGGGGTGCCAATGTCAGTAGACAAAGAGGGGCCCAGGCCACCTGCAGGCCTTCTCTCTTTCTTTGTCTGGACACCCAGTGACTTGGGCAGGCTGATGGAGGACAGTTGTGAGCTTCAGGCACAATTCTTCAAAGGTGGGTAAGCAGGTGGATGCAATGTGTTTGCTGGAACGGCCTGGTGAGGAGTGTCCTTCTTCCTCAGGCTGAGTGGCTTGGCACCTGTGACAGTGCCTCCAGCTGCAGGTGGAATTCAGTAGGGAACAGCTTGTGACCATGGAAGAATCCTTTGGGTCTCAACAGCAGGACTGAATCCCTGAGGGGCTTGGAGGTCACCCTTGGGGCTGGGGCGTTGTGAGGGGAGCTTCCTGGGTTTGGGTGTTCTTTTTATTATAGAGAACACAGAGAACTAGACCTCCGGCTCGCACATGCTAGCCAATAGCTCATCCTGAGCCTCACAGCTTTTGAAGATGAGTGGTTTCTAGTTATTCAGGGTAAAGACAAAGTTTAACATATTTAAAAACGTTCTGCAAATTTAAGAATGAAGCGATGATAGTTACTAAAATAATCTTTACTGGAATATAGTATTTTATTCTCTTTTTCCCATCTTTAATAATAACAGGGTTCTATTAGCTTTTACTTATGCCAAAACATAGTATCATATTTCTTTCAAAATTACTTTTTTTCCATCCCTATTCTGCCACTTTTGTGTGTTAGTGTTTTCATACACAGTGAGGGTTCATCGATCAATCCATTCATAGTTGTACTTTGCTATTTGTAACAGTTTTATGACTAGATTTACCGTGATATTTGCTTTTCAGTGTTCACTTTAAAAGGCATGGTTGTTTTCTAGCTGCTTTGTTCCCACCCCTCACTAGAATATAGTAATGTCACTTGCCCTTGCACTGCCTCAGCCTTAGCCCTAACTCTCTGGCAGATGTTATTGCTCTTTTGAGTTACCTGCTTATCAGCCGCTGTTTGGAGTGTTACCCACCAAGTCTCTTTCTTGTTCCCTGGTTATATATTTTCCTTTTAGGAAAGATAAGCAGTATTGTATATCCAGAGCTATAAAGCTTTCTCCTTCCTTGCTGACTACCTACTTGCCTTAGCTTTGCTCCCTTTTTTCCATCCATCCATTCTTTCTTCCCCTTCTCTTTTGCTTTCTGAAGACATGGTCATGGTAATGTAGTCCACAGTGGCCTTGAGTTTGTGATCATACGGTCTCAACCTCTTCCCCAAATCGCTTTCAGTGCAGATTAAATTGTTTTTTTTTCTTGTAAAACTAGGGGATATTTGCACATTTGGCTTGAAAGCCAGCGACACGTAACCAGCAGTGAGCTTCGTGTCAGAGCACTGGTGTCTCTGCACATTGGGGTTGTCTCACAATGCAGACACAAATACATGGAGCTCTATTCATATTAATAAGATTTCCATCTTGATGTAGTTCGTTTGACAACGAAGAGACTGACAACAGAAGATTTGAGGAGTTATAGATGTTTTGTGTCTATTATACCTGATATACATATATACGCATATATAAAATATATATTCCATACAGTTATCATATCCTCTTAGCAGCAAGCTCTACTGTTTGCTTTCTGGATTCTTTTCTTCCTGAAAAAGAAACGTCTGATTAATAAATCCAAGAGAAGAAGAAATAAAATAAATACTTGATTTAAATTTTTCTAAGTCTGTTAAAGTTTGTCAGGAAATCTCAGATTCCTCACTTTAATACTTAGTGTTTAATATTTCTTGCTGGGATTTCAATTGGAAAGTTTAAAAAAAAAAATACAAGTACTGAAAGTGATACAACCAAAACTCAAGCGTTCGGTCTTCGAGACTCACCACTGTTAATGTGTTAAAATATCTTGCTCAGATCATCTTTTCTGTGAAATAAATAAAGGATTACGGCTAGAGCAGAGTCTCCTCTGTGTCCTTCCCTGCTAACCTGTCATGTGGGAGAAGAAAAGATGGGGGTGGGGCTTATGGCCTGCGCTGGTGCAGAGGGAGCCATAGAAGACTCTACAATACGTTCCTCATGCTAGACAGAAGAAATTGGAAGAATGGAGGTATGAGATCTGGACCATTGGAAGTTCTGAGGAGACTAAAATTTGATCTAATCAGGTGGATCCAGACTGTTCCCTTCTGGGGTGACTCAGGGTACCCTGTCTCTTCCATGTAGATGTCAGTGAGGGTAGGACCCATCATAATCATGGTGTTTAGAAATTTAAGCCTTGGGGTTATTTTTACACTTGAAGAAACTAAGAACTAGAGATGGAAGAAATATATATTCTCAGGACACATGAGAAATTAATAAACAAAGGAAGCCTAGTTTCATCTTCCTTGCTTCCTTCTTTTCCTTATTAATTCTTCCACTTCCTAAGCAGCTTGAACTGGAGCCAGTACTTTTAATGTTTGAGAAGTTTCAAAATCGTGTTCTGTGACTTTAAAAGGCGAAAGATTTTATACACTCTGAAGAGAAACCAGAGTATTGGATGCTAGGTTTAAAATGGGACAATAAACAAACAAACAAACAAACATTAATTAGCCTGCTGCTGTTGAATAGGTTTGGATTCTAAAAGGAGAAGTCTCCTAAGAAAACTAAGAGAGATCCTGTTGGGTACAAAAATCTTCTTTCCCCAGGCAATGTTATGGAATTAAACGGTTAACAGGACAAAGCTTCCCGGATGCCATGGATTGTCTGCAAACTTCTCATGGGATGGAAACAGTCATTTGTATAGAAATTGGTTGAATACCCCATGGTAGAAAACAGTCTTGTTGCTTACTAATTCTAGAATGAACCCAGGCCCAAGGAAGAATCTTTTTATATCTTCTGAAGGAAACCTGTATATCCTCAGCTTTTCTTATTAACATAGTTGCAGACTACACCTCTTGAGGGCAGGAGAGCTGTGCCATTCTCTAGACACCCACTCTATGCAGATGCCCACTGCAGAGGCCTGTGTGTCTTCTCATGGCCCTCACACCGCACGGTGGAGACTCTGGAGAAGCAGGCTTGTAAGCGGCAGAGAAAACTGGCTCCTTCCCAACAGGACAGGCTGCCCGTGAAGTTCGGCAGTCTGTCCTTTACTGGTTTGGCTTCTGTAGTGTGGTTTTGAAGATGCATTCTTAAGCCAATGAACACTTGGAGGGAGCCATTCCTAATTCTATCATTGGATGATGTGACACACTTAGAAACGGTGGGTCAGGGCCAAGACTGAACTTGCACAGTCACAAGCTGAGCAGTGGCATCTATAAAATGGGGACGATGGCTGCTTTTGTTTTGCAAACTGATTCTTACAGGCCTGGGCTACCACAAACTCTTTGGCTCAGCCTTTTCCGAGAGGAGATTAAAGGCTTGTGTTTCTGGGCCCCTGGGATGACAACATTTTGATTGTTGTGAAAATTAGAGTTAATAGAGGAAAAACATCTAGCTTGAGAGGCTGGGGAACTAACTGCCTACCAATAGTGGTTGCTGGTCCTGTCTCGAAGCCCCAGAGCATTAGGAAACAGACATGGAGATGGGGTTGCAGTTAATGAGGATCACATTCAGGGCATCAGTCCCAGGTCTAGATCGCTTTACCCCATTTTTTCAGTCAACTCCTCACCCCCACCCCCACCCCCAACCCTGCCTCTCTTCAGTTTTCAGACCTGAGGAGAAGATGCATTTTTCTTCAGTTTTCGCGCCGTTTCTTTGAGAATTATGCTGTTGTCAAAAAGGCCACAGGTCCTGGTCCTGCCTGTGGTGTGTGTTGTCCTTTCCCGGGGCTCATAGTGGGAGCACTGACTTGCTAGCACTGGGGCTGGCAGGGAAATGCCAGCTCATGCAGTTTTTTGCCCCCAGCATGTTAGCTGTATTAGACAGACTTGAGGCTCAGAGGGAAAGGCCACTAAAGCCTCAGAGGGGCCAGAATTACTGTAGTGCTTGGAATAACGGAACAGGCTTTCTTTGGAAGTGAAACTAATCCTTAAAATTCCAACCCATAGTGGTTTAGCCTGCCGAGGAGAGAGACTTCATGGGGACAGGAAGAGGAGTGTTGTGGTGAATGAGCAGCGTGCCTGCTACAGGATTTTATTTTCTTGCTACAGAACTACTTAAATCACGTTAGGAAAAAAAATGTCTTTCAAGCTGCAGTATTAACCTTTAGGTTCTATGATATAAGAAAACTTCATTGTTAAGTGACTGAATTTTTAAATAAAATACAGGGGAAAAAGACTAAAGGGAGGAAAGAAAGAATTACAGTCATAAAGATGTTTCCACTCATTGTAGCCAATTTCTTTGTTTCTCAGCCAAGTGGAGGGGACGAAATCATTGTAAGAATCCAAAATGATGACGATCCGAATACTGTTTGTATTTGGGATATTTTTGTGCTTACATGTTAACGTCTACCCAAAGTTCTGTGCGAAACGTCCCCTGCTACCCAATGATGAAACCTTCCCACAAAGGCAGGGAAGAACACGGCCGGCTAAAACACCAATTCACGTTTCTCTGGCCTTTCTCAGAACACTCGCTGGTCAACAACCAGCAGACAACGTTTTCTTTTAGAGGAGACTAAGCAGTCGGAACAGCTGATCTCACTCTTCTCTCTTTCCACCTCTTCAGAGGCAAAGGAGTCAACGGACTGGGAGAAGCCAACAGGAAAATAAGGCAACAGGGAGGGAGGACGCCGAGAGTAAAGGCGTAAACGCAAGATTCGCTCCAGGTATTTCGTGACACAGTGGATGCGTCACAGGATACTGACGAGTGGAACGGCGAATTTCATTTCCAGACATCCGCGTCTCTCCTCCAGCATCCCCGTGGGCCACTTTCATCCTCAACACAGACTTTAACGAGCAAGAACACGTGTACAACAAACCTTAGCTGTTTGACATTCAATTTCAACTTGGCTTTTAAAATGGCATTAATGGTAACCAACCCATTCCCCCACCCCGCCCCACCCCCCCTTCTCTTCGGTTCCTTTTGGATTTCATTTGTAAGTTTTACCACTTAAAAATGAGGAATTCTTTGATTATAGAATCTGCGAGCTAGCATGCAATTTCAAAAAGATTATTGTGGCTGACATTTAAATATCTTGCTCATTTCAATTCTCATTTACATACTTATCCATTATAATAGAAAGAATTTATAATGTTTTCCTTTAGAAATTAGAATATCCCGAGGCCCCAGCGTCTGATCATACGCCACTTCTTTCCTTCTAAGCAGCCGCTTATAAATGACTTTGTTATTTTCACTGAAGCTGCAATGAGGTTCCATATGATTTGTAACTGTGTATGCATAACCTTCAATGTGTGAGGAATCTTCACAAGCTTCTGAGGGACAATGAAGGAAGGGAGGGGATCTGTGGCTAGGAACTGTGGCTTCAGATATGGTACCTATGTGCGAACCCACCGAGCTATTCCTTCAAGCTCCCAAACCTGAACTTCCCCAGTAACTGGCAACAGATTTTCTATACTCTGTTGCTAACTGTGATGGTGACTGCATCGCTCTGCTGTGGGCTGGGCGGGGCAGATGTGTGCGTGCGTGCGTGCGTGCGTGCGTGCGTGCGTGTGTGTGTGTGTGTGTGTGTGTGTGTGTGTGTGTGATCCTCCAGTAAATGCCTTTCTTCTTCTTTGGGACTTACATATGTGTTGAGGGAGAAGCAGGTCTCCAGGGGCCCCCAGTGCACCTAGTGTCCTGGGTATTGTCACTGCCCCTTTTACCCCCACAGAGACGAGAAAGAGAATTAACCTACAAGGAAGGGCTGTGAAGCTTGTCAGGAAACTAAAACAAACAATCAAACAAACAAACCACCCACATAAAACAAAACAAACCAGGCTTCTTACCAAGTCGTGGTAAATAAGGCTTTCAGTCCTCATGAAAAGAAGACTTCACTCGCTCATAGGCAGAGGGAGGATTTCTACATAATATGTCTGCACATTCTACAGCAAAATGCACAAGTATCTAGGAGGTGAAACAGGAGATTTAACCAAGAACCTCCTGCTACCCATGGGACATGGCCGTCTGTAACTGCCAGCTGTTTCAATGTCCTGGTTTGGATGCTTTTGAGGTTGGGCTCTGTCCCGGACTGTGCGGACCATCGGTAAATGAAAGCGGTAACCATAAACCCACTGAGGATCCGGGAGACCCGCTGCCTCTAGCAGCGCCTCATTACTGTGTCAGTTGTCAGGACGTGGCTCCAAATTCTCTGCAGTCATGAAATTATATTGGGGCTATCACTTGAGCACAGGGCCAGTCGTGGAGGGGGCGGGACACATCTCAGCCAAATGGTACCAACACAAAGTTTCTCCTCTGAAGTGTTTCACCACAAGGCTCTCCACTACCAATGTCTAACATCTCCACGGCTTTAAGAAATGTGCTTGGAGATTGTCCTTAATGGCAGCTTTTGTCAGTCAACAGCTTTTTGTCTTGTCTTGCTAATCTCTGTAGTGTGGGCTCGGAACGAGGGTCAGGTTTCAGTAGAACATGTGTTTCACTGTATGGAAATGTGCCCTGGTCCCCGGAGTAAACAGCAGTATCCAGGAGGGAGACCCAAGCTGCTGATTACTATCAAAGAGTGCTGGAGCCGTAAACAGTAATTGACCATCTTTTGAGAAAAGGTAGAAGGGCTTTAAGGCAAGGTCTTTTGTTGTCTCTAGCCCCGTCTATCTACATTCACCAGGCCAGGATCATATATCAGTCTCTCTAGTTCAAAAGGGGTTTTTATTTCTTGATCTGTTATTTGCCACGCTGGGGATGGATCCCAGGTTTGCGCTGCCAGGCCAGAGTGCTACCACCGAGCTACATCTCAGGCCACGTTCTTTCAATTTCCTGTCTTTTTTTTTGGGGGGGGGGTTGGGAAAAGAAAATGAGTCAAATTATCCTCACTAGTCTCTTACAGTTGTAGTAAACAAACAATAATAAAACAATAAGTTTCTTTTTAACCTTTGGGCAACGCAAAAAGCAAAGGGGTCCAAGCATCGCAGACATCAAATTTACCTCTAATTAGATGATCCTTACAAAACCGAAGTCATGGCAAGAGAATACTCTGTGGTGGTTTGCCATACAGAAGGAGTTTGGAAGCAAGGCTGGGTCAGTCCATTCTTCCTGCAGTAGTAGACATCCAGGCAGGCAGCATGAATTTCAACACGGCAGTACAAATCCAGGCTCCTGCAGACTCCTGCACCCCATTCCTTTCGTTTCAAAGCTCTGCTGATTTTTTTCTTCCTCTAATGGAGTTAAGGACTAGTTCCCAACCCCGTTCTTACCTGCCGTCAGTGATGGCTCTGGTCTCCAGACAACTACAGCCAGTTCAACTAAAGCCTGCAGACTCTGTGAGCTCCATTACGCTTTATGCGTGTAGACAGGTGTGCGTACATTTTGTGCTTTCCCAAGGAATGAATTATTTTCCATAACTTACCCCATACATAGGTCTGATGTTTTTATTAAAAATCTACAAATTCAATGATCTAATTTGCAATCTTTAGCTCAAAAAGTATATTTATTTATAGATGAATAAATGATATCGAAAAGTTCTCAGTCTTGGCTGGTAGAAGCATATTTAAATCTCCACAAAATAGAATAAAGAGAAATTCAGAGTAATAATGTCTGTTAAATTATACATTCACTTCTAAAGAATTTTCAAACTTTGAGCAAAATTTAAAGTGCTTCTGGAGACAGTTAAAAAAATCTGTTATTCTCTATAAGTATATGTGTGTGTATCCTTTAAATATTTTTTTAATATGTACTCATTGTGCAAAGTGATGGATTTCCTTATGATATTTTTGTGACTGTGTATCATGAGCTTTGATTTTATTTACTGTGGTCCTCTCTTGCCCCTGCCCTGCTCTGATTTGTTCGCTTCTGATTTCTTCTTGAGTCTAGATGCCATATGTTCTTGGATACATTTTGTAAATGAATGAGACTCTAAGACAATAAAATTTTATTAATAAATTAGAAATACATCTGCATTAGAAATAGTGTTTATGTTACCATAGCAATAATTTATTATATTTATGGGAATATAGAAAGTTATTTATATAAGTATATTATCTCATTGTCCCTTCTCTCTCAAAGTCTACAAAAGAAATTTAGAATTAGGAAGAAGTCAGTAAACATTAAAGTTTCAATTTTAAATCCAGTTAAAAGCGGAGTGACGCTGAAAAAGCGATAGGTGTGACAAACATCTGCTGAAGGAAGTTTTCACCGGGCTCAGACCTTAGAGGATTTTGTTGTTACTAATACATCGTTTATGTTTTGTACTTTAATTTCTGTTTTATTTGGTTTTAGTTCTACAAGTTTTAGTAAAATTTTGATCCCTTGTTTATTTTATTTTTAAAGACGTTAATGAAGTCATGAAAGGGCCGTCAGAATTTTGTGTTTTTTGTACAGGAATAAAACGAAAGGCTTTTTAAGGTTTCCTTGTGAAAAATGCAAAGTATTAAGAAAGTATTTGGACAGGCTTCTAATAGGAGCTTTGGGACCAGACTTAAAGTCTATAATTTCTAGAAAAATAGTAGGACACTTAGACGTAGTAACGTAATTTAAATTTTAGTTACATTTGATATTAATTAGTAGTCATGGCGCTGTTTTGAGATTAAAGCGCTCCAAGGGATTCATTTAAAAAAACACTCTTTCAATCAACCACCAGGGGTCGCAAGAGGACACACAATTGCCTAGGTTGTGGCCTTTTCTGAGCCAGCTGTCTCTTGGGCACCTACCGCAGCCAAACAATCTTCAGAGTCCTGGAGATAAGAGAAAAATCTCACTGTCAAAGTTGGAAACATGAAGTTTGAATTTGGATTGCAAAAATTTCTAGATTACTGAAATAAAAAGGGATCGAGATTTGGAAAAATGCTTTTGAAAATGGATTTTTAAGGAAGTTTTGTTGTTGTTGTTTTAAAGGTTGTTAATTAGTAACAAGCAGCCAGATAGTTTAACATTCTGTGTATATGAATGTCTTGTCTCTTTGGCAGTAAATAAATTAGTGATTGCCTTGGGCTTGGGGGAGCATTGCGTGGGAGTTGGGGTGATGGTTAAGGTTACTGTAGTGTCTCGTGAGGATACAAGACTATTGTTAAATGGATTATGATGATGGCTGTATCATTGTGGACATACTAAAAGCCATCAAATCGCACACTTCAAATGAATGAACCTTCTTATACAAATCATAGGGACATAAAACCGTTCAAACAAAAGCTTAAACTCTAGCATTGGATGAATACGGATGTAGAAATTCCCAGATCTATCTTCTTAGTCATGGGGTTTGGATAATCAGTTATGATGTATTTTATGATTTAAACTTCACTGAAGTAGATATGGATTGGTTTTTTCGTTATTTCACCTGAGAGTTTGTAGGTGTTCAGGTAAGGCAGCTTCTGGAGATGTGGAGAAAGGACACAGTGCCAGGGACCCTGGAACCTAGTTCCTGAGACTTCCCTTCCCCCACACCTTGTCTTCCTCGTGGACAGAACTTGATCACCTCTGTGGCATTGTATAGCCCTTCTGGAATCTTCCCTGTCTGCTGGCATCTGTGTGACCTCCTGCAAGCTTAGGAACCCTCTCGAGCGCCTCCAGCCAGCCCTGGTCCATATTTGCCCATTACTTGAGTGAGGCAGAGTCAGCCTTACAGTCTGAGGTTGTTAAGTCTGTTCTGGAAGCAGATGTTGGAACCTTCTGCTAAATTAGTTGCATTTGGAAGCTTGAATAAAACATTACTTCTATTTAAAATTTTTAATACATTTAGTTTATTTCATTAAAATGCATAATGAAAATTATAAGGATTTCCAAAATTGGAATTTCATATGTAATAAGTGATCGAGCAAGCAGTTGCATTCAATTATAGTTAATAAATATACAGCTCACCTATGCCCCTCTACTTTTAACTCAGCATTTTAAAATGTGGAAAGTGGTGATACACATTTTTTAGATATATGAACATTTTCAGGGAAATGTGTTTTGAATCAGAAAGAAACAGCACACGTTGATTGACTCCATACTTACTCTCAACCTTCCTTTTGGTGAGGAATGATCTTTTGGGGCTCACTTGAATTCTCTCATTTTACTGGCTTAGTTATTAGTGACACAGCCCTGAAGCCTGGTGGTGTTTTTGTCTCATCTACATGAACACCTTTAAAGGCACGGGAACGAGTCCATCTGTGGTACTCTCCTGACATAAGAAGCCGTGACAGCCATCTTGCAAGCCCGTGGCCTTGCAGTGGCAGGGGAAGCAGTTTTGCCTTCCTTAAGGCCTTTCCCCTGATTCAGAAGCAAGTGATTTGTGCATTCCATTCTGGTGTTGGCTCCACCTTTGTCTCATTGTGTGACTGCCTTCCATCAACATCCAAAAGGGCTCAAAGGAGTTAAAGGTTCCTAAAGTAGCCCAGTTAGGAGAACTGCCTTGGGCCATGCCATTCTTTAATTAATACTCCCCGAGTCAATGACTTTACCTGTTAGCCTCTCTTTCTGTATTAATGATTTTTAGATTATAAAATAATGGGCTTCACTAGGTCATTTTCCCACATGGGCATCATTCTACTTTGCTTATATGTGTGCCCCATTCCTTTCTCTCTGCTCCCTTCATCCTCGGACAATCTCCCTCCTTCCCTCCAAGTGGTCCCCTTCTACTTCTATTATATAGATGGACAGATGGATGATAGATGACAGCTAGACTTCCAGTATGAGACATATAAGGACTGCCTTTCTCTTCATTGCCTTCTCCTTTCATGGACCTCTTGGTCCTCTTGCTTCTCCCAAGTAATTCCCTCTTACTTAAATTAATTTTTCTTTATTCCTGAGAGTTTTGTACATATATGCAAAGCAATATGATATCACACACACACACACACACACACACACACACACACACACAGAGTTTCTTCCTCCCACTCTTCCATATCTTCCACAACACAGTCCCTCTCAACTTCAAGTTGTTTTGTTATTATGTTTTTATTCCACTAAGCCCAGTTAGCACTGCTTGCATGTGCATGAGTGTGGGGCCTCAACTAGAGCATGGGAAACCTACCAGTGGCCACATCCTCCAAAAAGAATGATTGTTTTCTCTTAGTAGCTATTCACTACCAGCAGCTCCTCAGTAAGGGGTGGGGCCTGCACCTTGCCAACCTCTTCTACACAGGGAGTTTGGCAGGCTTGTTCCTGTGCAGGGAACCACAGCTACTGTGACTAAAACAGTGTGATAGCCTTGTCATATTGTCATGTCTGCAAGACTGTGCTTTATAACATCCCTCCCTATTCTCCGGCTCTTGAATTCTTTAAGCCTCCTTCCTGTGGTGTTCCCTGAGCCTTGATAGGGTGTGTGGGGTGTGTGTAACCAAAAGAAGGAGGAAGAGAAGGAGGAGGAGGAGAAGAAAAGGGGGAGGGGGAAGGGAGGATCAAGAAAGGAAGAGGAAGAGGAGGAGGAGGAAGAGGAGGAGGAAGAGGAGAAGTGGAAGAAGGAGGAGGAGAAGAAAAGGGGGAGGGGGAAGGGAGGATCAAGAGAGGAAGAGGAAGAAGAGGAGGAAGAGGAGGAGGAAGAGGAGGAGGGAGAGGAGGAGGGAGAAGAGGAGGAGGAGGAGGAGAAGGAGGAGGAGGAGGAGGAGAAGGAGGAGGAGGAGGAGGAAATAATCATCTCATTTAGGGCTGGGTGCTCAGATCTTTTTCATTCTCGTAGCATTTATGCAGTGTTCCACTGAATGTAGCCCTTTGTAAAAAGAAGCACCTGTGACCAAGGTTGAGAGCAGCCCAGGTCTCCAGAATAAACGTATTTAGAAGTCAATTTGACTGCATTACCAGGTAGCAAAACACCAATAGCAGGTTCTGCTCTAGTGCCTGTAACTCATTCACCATGGGCTTTTGACCATGATTACTGTACCAGGCATAAAACTCCCTCCTGTGGAGCAGGACCTTGGCTTCAATTAGAAAGTGATTAGTTAGCCCATAACAGTTATGTACCAGTGGGCCTGGCTTGCTGGCAGGTCAGTATCATAATGTGGGGTCAAGTGTTGGGAAAGGCCATTGATGTCCTTAGCAGCCTGCACTGTGCCTTCTGCTGCTATGAAAGTTATCCAGAGGAGGGAGAGGCCCTATGAAGTTTGGGTTGATTTTTCTATGTACTTCATGCAAAGTCAGTGGTGTTAGAAATAAGGACTTAACATTTACATGTTGGTCTTTTGAGTGTCTTTTCTGTCCCCTTAACCAATACCTCCTAGAGAAGTATTTCTGAAATTTTCATTTAGTAAGCCATGTATTTTGGAAATAACATTGTCTACCTATGTAGGGAACTTTTGTGAGAAGAAAAACTCTGTTTTTTTTTTTTTAGAATTATATTTTGAAATTAGCTTACTAATGAGTACATCTACCTAAAGCTTTTTATTACGCCCTCAGTTTTGGTTAGCCCATCTACCACCCCTCTGTCTTCCCCACCACTCAGACCCTTGCCTGCTCAATCACTTAAACTGCAGGATTCCCCTACTCCATTCTTTTCACACATACTCTATTACCTTTCTGATCGTCACTATTATTTCTCTAAAATATTTCCTCTATCATTGTTCTATGTGTGCACACGTTTGCCTATGTTTATATGTGCACTGTGTACTTTCCCAGCACCCTTAGAGGCCAGAAGAAGGCACTGGATTCCCTGGAACTGGAGTTACAGATGCCACGTGGGTGCTAGGAGCTGACCCAGCTCCTCTGTAAGGATAACAAGGGCTCTTAACCACCATCTCTCAGCCTCCAGTTACTGCTTTTAAACCTTCAGTTGCACAATGGTAGGATCCCATGTATGTTCTCACAAAACCTTCCTTTCGGCTAGCCTGTTTATTGTATAGTTTTACCTGTGCCCCCATGTCTTCCCCACCCCTTGCATAAGCCATCTGCCCCGGCATTCCATGTCTCTGTGTTCCCTGAAGTCTCCCCTTCCCATCCCCCCTCCTTCTCCCTTAATGTGTCCTGCTTCCAAAAAGGTCCCTTTCGAATTTCCTTGCTTTTTGCTTACGTTTTAGGTTAAACACACCAAGATTAGAGTGTTGAAGCTAGGATCAGCATAGTAGACAGAGCATTCAACTTTTGTCCTTTGAAGCTTAAGTTACCACACTCGGCTGACAGGTCTACCGGTTTACCTGCAGGCCTCATGATTTCATTTTTCCTTACGGTAGAATGACAGTCCATTGTGAATGTGTTGCATTTTTATTATCCATTCCTCTGTTGATTGATACCTTGGTTTATTCCGTTTTTTGGTCACTGTAAAGACAGCAACCGTGAACCTGAATGTGCGAGTACAGGGTCTAAAGTCCACTGGGATCAGTCCACTAGTGGTATGACTGGGCCATATGGAAACTCTAGCTCTAGTTTTTCAAGGAACCTCCTTCTGATCACTAAAGTGGCTGCACTACTAGTTTACACTCCCACTACAATGTCTACTAGGCCCCCTCTGCCACACCGATACCGGGGTGTTCATTCGAGTTCCCAGATGACTGCCACCCTGAATGCAGTGAGACAGAACCTTAGAAGAGTTTTATTCTGCTTTTCCCTGATGGATAAGGGTGGCAGGCTGGATAGCGATGTGTTTCTTATTGCTGCTGTTGTTGCTGTTGTTGCTTTTTTTATTTTGTCAACTTGACACAAGCTAACGTCATCCAAGGGGAGGGAATTTCAATTAAGAAAATGTCTCCTACAGATTCAGTGGGAGGCAAGCCTGTGGGGCATTTTTTAAATTCGTGATTGAGGGAGGGCCCTGCCCATTGTGGGTTTTACTGTTCCTAGGCTGGTGGTCCTGGGTTCTACTAGAAAGCAAGCTGAGCAAGCCATGAGGAGCAAGCCAGTAAGCAGCACCTCTCTGTGACCCCTGTATCAGCTCCTGCCTCCGGGTTCTTACCCTGTTTGAGGTTTTGTCTTGACTTCCTTTAATGATGAACTGTGGTGTGGGAAATGTAAATCAAATAAACTCTTTCCTCCCAAACTTGCTTTTGCTTGTGGTGTTTCATCAGAGCAATAATAACCCTAACTAAGACAAATTGGTGTGGAGTAGAATATTTCGTTGTTTTGAGGATGATTGTGAAAGGACTTTGGAACTTTGGGCTAGAAAAAAACCCAACAATGTCTAATAGCTCCCCTTTTAAAAATCTGACTGTGACTGTGCCCTGGTTTTGAGTCAGCTATGATTAACAAGAGAGTGAAACCATCAAGGGGAAACCTTTGCATTACTGGGAAATTGATGCTGGGTAGGCAGAGGTGAGAAATTAGCTGGATTAGGAAGAGTCCAGCATCACTGAGGTGAAATCTTCTGGGACTCTTCAAGGAGTCATCACACAGAGGTAGCCAAGGTTGTACCTTGTGTTAGCAGCCAAACCTGACTGTGTAAGAGTCACCCAGGTGGTGCTGGTTTTGAAGGCAAAGAGGGTTCATGGATAGCAGCTGAGGCTTGGCAGGAGAGGCTGTTGGTAAAGGTACAGCCTCAGTGACAGTTGAAACCTCAGGACTGAAGGGGTCATGCAGAGAAGCTGAAGCTTGGCACCATGAAGAGAGCCTAGGAGAGGCTATTGGCGAGAGTAAATACCAGTTGCAGCAGAAGAGCCTAGCATTTTGGAGATGCCAGTATTGTTGGATGACCACCAAGAAAAGCCGCAGCGGTGGAGTAGAGTCTGCCTGAGCTCACGAGACAAGCCGTGTGCACTGCGGAAGATGCAGCTGGAGAAATGACCCAAGTCCTCTGGAGGAACACACAAGATGGCGAGTGCGTCCCATACACTGGGCATTAGGTTATTTCTACCATTTGGAGAGTTGGGTTTTGTTTTAATCTGATGGTGACTGTGTCCTGGTTCTTTCCTCTTGAAGTCCGAATGTATTTGACTTGGATTTTTACAGGAGCCCACAGTTGAGAGATTTTGAACTTTTAAAGGAGATTTTGGAATTTTAAAGAAACTGGATGTTTTAAAAGAACTGAATTTTTAATGCATTTGCACCTGTAAAGACTGTGGGACTTTCAAAGTTATTTATGTTTTTAATATGGGATCTTACGGACAAAAAAGAAAGGAAAGATTGTGGTTTAACAGCGATGAGTTTGTGTGCCAAGCTAACATGGGGTCAATTGTGCTGGATAGTTTTTTTGTTTTATATATATATATATATGTCAACGTGACACAAACTAAAGTCATCTGACAGGAGAGAATGTTAAGAAAATGCCTCCATAAGATGGAGCTGTAGGCAAGCCTGTAGGGCATTTTCTTAATTAGTGACTGAAGAGGAAGGGCCCAGCCCCATTTGGATGATACCACCCCTGGGCCGGTGGTCCTGAGTTCTATAAGAAATCAAGCTGAGCAAAACATGAGGAGTGTGCCAGTAAGCAGCACCCCTCCATGGCCTCTCCATCAGCTCCTGCCTCCAGGTCCCTGCATTGTTTGAGCATCCGTCTTGGCTTCCTTTAATGATGGACTACAGCACGGATGTATAAACTAATAACCTTTCCTCCCAAACTTGCCTTTGGTCATGGTGTTTCATCATAGCAATCATAACCCTAACTAAGGCAGGTGTTGAGCATGTTTTTTTTCCAAAATTTATTTTTCATATCTAAGAATTTCATACATCCATGTAATGAAATATGAGGATATCTGCCCACATTTTTCCTCCTCCAACTTTACCTTTATCCTCATAATATGCCTCTTCCCATTTTCATGTCTTTTTTTGTTTCAGAATTTCATACATTCATGTGTTTTGATTAAATCTATCCTCAGTTGACCACTTGTGGGTCTCTGTGTTAGTTAATATCTGCTACGAAATGAAGCTTCTCTGATGAGGCTGGAGAGATTCAGTAATCTATGAATGTGAGGGTAAGCACTGTGGGGAATGTCTACTACTATGCCCACTTAGCAGAATGATAGTAGTCAGTTCTCTTCTATGCCTATCACATATCCAGTCACTGGTTCTTGGCCCAGTTAATGGTGCCAGGCATAGTTTTGATCTTGAGGAGTGGGCCTTAAATCCAATCAGACATTATTTACTTATCTCAATAACATGCATACCACTATGGCACAACTGGGCATATCTTGTCAAGCCATTTACTGTTGTAACTCACAGGATTCGCAGCTGGGTAAGACTCTTCATTACTTTTCTCCCCAGTAGTGGGCATAGCACCTTGCAGCACCATGAAAACTATGAAAGAGATAAGGCCTCCAGTTCAGTATCATCTTGATTTCTCCTTGATCTAGGACTCAAGTATGTGGTACCTTCAGAAATATATTCTTTTTTTTCTGTAATTTTAATTTTATGTATATGGATGTTTTGCCTGCATATCTACCCATGTACCATATGAGTGCCTGGTGTTTGTGGGGGCAGGAAGAAGGCATGTGAATCCCTGGGGCTGGAAATGGAACCTCTGTTTTCTGAAAGAGCAGCCAGTAGTCTTTAGCTGTTGGCCCTTCTCTCCAGCCCCTAACAATAGTGTCTTGTAGGCAAGTTCTGGAGGGCAACCCAGAGCAACGGCCATGATCTGTAATAGTAAGAGATTTATGATAAACTACTGATCAATGACTCAAAAAGTGGTAACCCAACCCCAGCACTGATACCTTATGGTGTCTGTGAGAGAGAGACATTATCCCTTGTTATCTATAATCTTTTTATGTGCATATGTATATATTTTAGGAAGCTTCTAATGTGATAAGCTTCTATATGACTCTTCAAAGGTCTTTAGTGTCAGTTATCCTTCCTCACATTCCCTTCTTCACTCTCCCCTCTCATGACCACTCTTCTTGCTCTGTTTTTCCTTCATATCATCTGCATTCTATTCCTTCTGCCTGCAATCCCCTTATTCCTGAACTGGTTCGTTCCTGCCTCATGTTGTTTATTCCAGTTTAAACAAATGCATCTAAAGATTCAAAGAGAGCATTCACATATTGGAGGGACCATGGAGAGTTTGTCTTTTTGGGTCTGGGTTACCTCACTTAGGGTGATTATCTCCAGTTCCATCAATTTACCTGTTAATTATACACTTTCACTTTTCTCTACACCTGAGTAATAGTCCATTCTGTGTATGTAACACATTTTCATTATCCATTCGTCATGTGATGGACATCTAGGCTGTTCATGTGTTTCAGCGATTGTGCACAGCCCAGCAACGAGCACAGATAAAGAATCTCTACGGTGGGTTATAGAATCCTTTGGGTACATGTCCAGAAGGTGTATAGGGGAACCACACGGCAAGTCTGTTTATAGCTCTTTGAGGAACATATACATTGATTTCCATAGTGGCTATACCATGTTACATTCCTGCCAACAATGGATAAATATCTCCTTTCCCCATTTCCAGGTTAGTGTCGGGTTTTTTGTTTGTTTTTTGTTTTTTGTTTTTTTTTTGTTTCTTTGTTTTTGTTTGTTTGTTTTGTTTTTTGATCTTAGTCTTTCTGACTGGGGAAAGATACAATCTCAAAGCAGTTTTAATTTGCACTTCTCTGATGGTTAAATATGCTGAATTTTAAGTGATTCTCAGTCACTCATGTTTCATCTGATACTGATTTTTCCTCAGCCTATCTGTCGTTTGTGTAAGGAAGACTATTAATGTCAATGTGTGAATTTTCTACTTTGCTGAATGTATTTATCAGCTGTAGATTTCTGAGGGAGTCTTCAGGGGCTTTTATGTGTAAAATCATATTATCTGCAAATAAAGAAACTTTGACTTCTTCCCTTTCTATCCCTCCTGTCTTGTTTCACTAGCTTAGATTTTAGTTGTCACAAAGAACAGGAGTGGTGAGTGTTGCCACCCTTTTTTTTATTATTATTATTAACTTGAGTATTTCTTATATACATTTCAAGTGTTATTCCCTTTCCCGGTTTCTGGGCAAACATCCCCCTCCCCCCTCCCCTTCTTTATGGGTATTCCCCTCCCCATCCTCCCCCCATTGCCGCCTCCCCCCAACAATCTAGTTCACTGGGGGTTCAGTCTTAGCAGGACCCAGGGCTTCCCCTTCCACTGGTGCTCTTACTAGGATATTCACTGCTACCTATGAGGTCAGAGTCCAGGGTCAGTCCATGTATAGTCTTTAGGTAGTGGCTTAGTCCCTGGAAGCTCTGGTTGCTTGGCATTGTTGTACATATGGGGTCTCGAGCCCCTTCAAGCTCTTCCAGTTCTTTCTCTGATTCCTTCAATGGGGGTCCTATTCTCAGTTCAGTGGTTTGCTGCTGGCATTCGCCTCTGTGTTTGCTGTATTCTGGATGTGTCTCTCAGGAGCGATCTTCATCCGGCTCCTGTCGGCCTGCACTTCTTTGTTTCATCCATCTTGTCTAATTGGATGGCTGTATATGTATGGGCCACATGTGGGGCAGGCTCTGAATGGGTGTTCCTTCTGTGTCTGTTTTAATCTTTGCCTCCCTATTCCCTGCCAAGGGTATTCTTTTTCCCCTTTTAAAGAAGGAGTGAAGCATTCACATTTTGATCATCCGTCTTGAGTTTCATGTGTTCTAGGCATCTAGGGTAATTCAAGCATTTGGGCTAATAGCCACTTATCAATGAGTGCATACCATGTGTGTTTTTCTGTGATTGGGTTAGCTCACTCAGGATGATATTTTCCAGTTCCAACCATTTGCCTACGAATTTCATAAAGTCATTGTTTTTGATAGCTGAGTAATATTCCATTGTGTAGATGTACCACATTTTCTGTATCCATTCCTCTGTTGAAGGGCATCTGGGTTCTTTCCAGCTTCTGGCTATTATAAATAAGGCTGCTATGAACATAGTGGAGCACGTGTCTTTTTTATATGTTGGGGCATCTTGTGGGTATATGCCCAAGAGAGGTATAGCTGGATCCTCAGGCAGTTCAATGTCCAATTTTCAGAGGAACCTCCAGACTGATTTCCAGAATGGTTGTACCAGTCTGTTGCCACCCGTCTTAGTGGAAATTCTTTGAGTTTTTCTCCATTTATCTTGATGTTGGCAGTGGAATTGTATACTGCTTTTATTGTGTCGGGATCCTAGTATGGTTGGTTTTAGTGTCAACTTGCTACAAATTAGTATCCTATGAATAGGGACTCTCAGCTGAATAATAACTTTTCTCATTGCCTAGATGGATGAGGGCAGACACCCAGATATAGAGGTGATAGCAGCAGAAAGACTGTTCTTTCTTGACCGTTCCTCTTGCCACCGAGTTGGTTTAATTAATTGGTGCTGCTGATTTAAGAGCCAGTATTTCTAGTCTTCTATCATGGCCTAAGGACCAGCAACTCTTCAGGAGTACACACACACACACACACACACACACACACACACACACACACACACAGAGAGAGAGAGAGAGAGAGAGAGAGAGAGAGAGAGAGAGAGAGAGAGAGAGAGAGAGAAAGAGAGAGAGAGAAGGAGAGACTCTTTCAGGGCTAGATCTGGACTGCTGCACCATCCACTCTTCTGGACTGAGTGAATATGTTATGCTCAGTCTCTCAGGTGTGATTCAATTTGTTGTTTTAATATAAACTGACAATGAATTCATATATATATATATACATACACATATATATACATACACACACACACACACACACACACACACACACACACACACACACACACACACATTCATCCATTGGTTCTGTTTCCTTGGAGAATCCTGACTAACACAGGTATCTTTCCTGAATCTCAAGGGATGCTGGGTTTTGTTGAAGGACTTTTCTGCCTCTAGTGAGATGATTTGTGGTCTCTGTCTTTGATCCGACTTATGTGGTGTATTATATTTACAGACTTACGTAGCGTTGAAACATCCTTGTATCTCTGGGATGAGGCCAGTTCGATCACAGTGGATGTTCTTTTTTATGTGATATGGAACACGGTTTGAGTATTTTATTGAGAAAGTTTGCATCTATGTTCAACAAAATTGGCCTTTGATTCTTTGATTTGTTGGGTCTTTATCTAGTTTTGATATTAGGGTAATACTGGCTTCATAAAAGATTTTGGAAGCTTTCGTTTCTATTTTATTGGATAATTTGAGTAGTATTGATATTAGTTTTTCTAACAGTTCTAGTAGAACACTCCAGTGAACCCATCTGACCTGGGATTTTATTCTGGATGGGAGACTTTTTATTACTGCTTCACTATTATCGCTCACTAGAGATTTGTTTAAATGATTTATTTTAATCTTAATTTTGGTATATCATATAGATCTAGAAATTCATCCTTTCCATTTCTGTTTTTCCATTTAGTTGAGCATAGGTTTGTAAGCTATGGTCTCACAATTTCCTGAATTCAAAGAATTTATTGCAACATCTTCATCTTCAACTTTAATTTCATTAATTTGGCTCTTCTTTCTCCTTCTGGTTAATTTGACTTAGAGTTTGCTAATTTTTTCTTTTTAAAAGGAATCCACTTCATTTTATTCATTTGCACCTTTTCATTTCTGTTTTATTGCTTCTAGCCATAATTTTGATGATTCTTGTCATCTACTGATTTTGGGTTTGAGATGGTCTGGTTTTTCCTCGGCTTTAAGACATATACTTCATTACTTTATTAGAGATTTCTTAAATTTTTTTGATGTTGGAAGTTACTGTTATGAACATTCCTTTTATGACTGGATTCTCTGTGTCTTGAAGATTTGGGGTCTAGAAAATTTTGTTTCTGTTTGATGTCTTCATGTGATAGATACATCACTTAATATTGGGTTGCTTAATTCCTTCTAGCTTGTGTGCTTTTTGTAGCTTCTGTTGTTGTTGATATTCATCCTTAGCATCTTTAGTCTGCTGTGGCCAGGCAGAATACACGTTATTTCAATTTTCCCGCGATTGTTGAGTCTTGCTTTGTATCCTAGTATGTGGCTGATTTTGAAGAAAGTTTTATGGACTGCTGAAAATAATGAATATTCTTGGGTGTTTGACTGAAATATTCTGTAGTTGTTTGCCAGGTTTATTTGCCTTGTGATGTCATTCAACTCTACTGTTCCTCTGTTTAGCTTCCTGAAAGTGAGGTATTTGTCATCCACTCTCATTGTGCTGTAGTTAGCCTCTGACTTTTCATTCAGCACCACTTACTTCATGAAGTTGGAATGTCTGTATTTGGTAGGTGTATGTTTAGAATTGTAATCTCCTAATAGATTGTTCCATTTATGAATATGAAGTGAACTTCTTTATCTCTTCTACTTTTGGGTTGAAGTCTATTTGTTTGGATATTCAATAAATGTCTGCTTGTTTCTGCATTCAGTTTGTTTGGTGTATCTGTTTTTTACCCCCTTTCCTTAGGATGGTGTCTGTCTTTCTTGGTAAGGTACACTTTTTGGTGGCAGCAAAAAAAGATAGACCCTGCTTTCTCATCCAGTCTACTAGTCTGCGTCTTTTTACAGAGTAATCGAGTACATTAATATTTGGAGTCATTCGTAATTATGTTTGGAGTCCTGGCATTTTGTTGATTTTGTGGGTTTTTCCTTGTTATTTGTTTGCTTTTCTTTTTAGACTCTTGTAACTAATTTCCTTGCTATCGCTTATTTATCCGTGTCATCTTTGTCAAATCTATATTTCTCTTCAGAACAAAAAAATTTTTTTTGCCAGTATTTTGGCTTTGTAATCACAAAAATCTCTCTTATCATGGAAAGTTTTTATTTCTCCTTTCCTTTATTATAATAGTTGTGCTATGTATTATAGTCTGTGTTCACAGTTGTGATCTTTCAGAGTTTGGTCATGATGTCTCCTCACAACACTAGAACATTAATTAGGACGTATTTCATGTAGAGTATTTTGTTGTTGTTTTCTTGTCTTGTTTATTTGGTGTACTGCAGGATTCTTGTGTTTGCCTTGGCATCTCTTCAGATTTGAGAAATTCTCTTCTGTGATTTGATTGAAAATGTTTTCTGTGCCTTTGGTGAAGTATTCTTCTCTTTCTTCTATGCCTGTTGTTTAAAGATTTGATCTTTTCATGTGTCTCAGAGAAGTTCTGTGTTTTGTTCATGTATTAAAATTATCACTGGTATTTACTATGTAATTCAATTTTTCTACTTTGACTTGTAGCCTTGTTACTCTATTTTCCACATGGTATGATTTGTTGGTGAGATTTAACAGAGTTTTAATTGAGTTTTTTTTTAATTCCTAGCATAATTTCTATTTGTTTTTTTCTACAGCAATTCTCTTTACTGAATTTTATTTTCATTTTTTGGGTTGACCTTTATTTCATTCTGCTCTTTGGTTTTGTTTTCTTGGAATGCATTCATGCCTTCTTTGATTCATTTGAAATTAGTTATAACTATTCACTCAAATTCTTTGGGAGTTCTTCCAAATCATTCTCATTAGGAGCTGTTACTATGAGACTAATTATCTTCAACGAAGTTGTGTTGTCCTGTTTCTCATGTTGTTTTTATTTCTGTCCCGGGAGTTGAGCATCTGGAGTTAGTTTGTTGCTTGAGTTTTTCTTTCTTTTGTGTTTTTTTGTTTGTTTGTTTTGTTATGTTTTGAAATCGAAAAAAACCATTCTTTCTTACAGGGATTGTATTTGCAATGTTCAGTTGAGGACAAGTTGTAGTAGAGTTGCGATATCCTTTCCCACTATGGGACTGGCATTTAGGGCCAGAGGCTCTTATGTCAAGTCTTACTCAGAGTATGGTATGATATCAGGCCTCTTGCTTTGCTCTGCAACTTTTTCAGTGGAGTTCTAAACACCCTATAGGCCTTCCCAGAATCAGATTCAGCCTCCACTCTGCATCTGTGGCTTCTGTTGAAGTAGCTGGGAGCTATAGAACTTTTCATGTACCCATGGTCATAAACTCTCCTCATCTATGTTCATGATCTATACATAATTCCTTAAAAATCTAAATTCTGAATTTTGAAAAAAATGTGATAATTATGAGCCTGGCTCACATACATCTCCCTTGTTCCTGGCTTCCTCAAGAGAGTGAACCATTCAGGTAGAGGAATTACATGACCTGACTTCCGGGTGGACAGCAGTGGATAACGGAGACACCCTGTGTTGTACAAAGATCAAACTGAGGAAATATGAAAGCATGGTGCTAGCAAAAACAGTAGCTTCTATTTGTTCCTGGGAAAGAAGACTGTTCTCCTGTGAGATTCAAACTCACAAGATAAAGACTCTGGAGGGATGAGGTGGAAAATTTTGATGACTTACTTACTTTTTTTTTTTTTTTTTTGATTCTTTTTTTCGGAGCTGGGGACCGAACCCAGGGCCTTGCGCTTCCTAGGCAAGCGCTCTGCCACTGAGCCAAATCCCCAACCCCGACTTACTTACTTTTATAAAATACTATCATATAGAATATATTTGTAATATATAATATACATGTAAAATATTTAATATATAATATGTAATATATAAGATATGCAATATATGCTATATACTAAGTGCTATATAGCAAATACTGTATACCACATATATGTGTAATGTATAATATACATGCAAAAAAATTTTTTTCCAGAGCTGAGGACTGAACCCAGGGCCTTGCCTAGCAAGCGCTCTACCACTGAGTTAAATCCCCAACCCGCAAAATATTTAATATAATATGTAATATATAAAATATGTAATATATTATATGCTAAGTGCTACATAGCAAATACTGTATACATATACAATATATGTGTAATATATAATATATTTTATATATAATATTTAATATATAATATAATATGTGATACATAAAATAAGTAATATATGCTATATACTAAGTGCTATATAGCAAATACCATATACTATATACTATAATGTATAATACATAATATATATATAATATGTAATAGATTATGTAATGTATAATATATAATGTGCAATGCAGAAAGCAGAATGAATAATATATAAAACTATTATATATGTATAAATATATGGTATGTCTATGCATCTACACATGTGGCAGGATAAGAAACACTATTAACAAATATTTATGCTTCTTTCTCAATGGTACAGAAATGGAAGATGGACTGGTATTTGCCAGGTCTATGCAGAAGGGTTAAGTCTGTCAGGCTAAACAATCAGAGCTCATGAGAGAATCATCAATCTCCATGGCAGTCAGTAGCTTCCTGAGTCTCAGAGGAAGGAAATGGGCACAGCAGACACTTTGACTCCAAGCTATTCACCCAGAGTTGAACCCAGATAAGCTGGTTTGAATATTGAACCATGGTTGACTGTACCTGCCATTGTGTGTTTTGTGGTATAGTAAAAGCTTCCTATTAAGTATGCTTGTCTGTTCTTCTGAATAGCTAAGCACACTGGGACAACCAAACTGAGTGGAAATGTGTTGCCTCACGTGTGTGTGTGTGTGTGTGTGTGTGTGTGCGTACACACACATATGTGTGTACGTGGGTGCATGTGTGCAAGTTAAATGCACCTGAGTATGCAGGTGTGCATATTTGTGTGTACATGTAGAGGATGGAGCAGTACTTTGATGTCTTCCCATATGACTCTCCACTTCACTTTTCTACATTTGTTGATAAGTTTCTGTGATGTTTCATGCATGTTGTGAATTACACGAGAGCACTTTCCAACATTTAGAGCAGTTTTACATTTCTGGGACGTCTTCAACATAGCTTCATTGTATTTTTTTGAAAATGCATTTCTACATTTTATTTGCTTCCATTTTATGTAGAATTTTTCTTCTAGGTCTTTTTGGGATGTTGACTTATCTCACTTCTTGTATTTTCTTGCTGACTTTTGAAAAATAATGTTTAAAATAGTTTCTTGGAATGAGTTAAGAAAGACTCCTTTACCATGTAAAATTAAACATGCTGCTTGTGTTAGCTAATGTCACAGTGATGGAGAAAATGCAAACTCTTTTCCTCTGTGATCTGTAACTGGACAGAGATGCTCCCTTTTAACATTTTATGCAATACAGTTTTAGAAGTCCTGGCCAGTGGTAATGAGATAACAGGAAGAAAAGAAACACATGTAAATTATGAGAAGTCAAAGAGACTACAAAGACTCCACTAAGAGAAGTCAGAATTTTAAACTAGGACTGCAGGTTATAAAATCAATATACAAACCCAGTCACTCTTCCTACCCCACCTTTTATCCCCCTCTCTTTCTCTGACTTCCTTCTCCCTTCCTCCCCCAGGGTTGATATGAATCCCATGGTTTTGTATCTGCGAATGTTCTACCACTGAACTACACCCTAGCCCTGCAATCAGTAGCACTTGTCTATGCTAATAAACTATCTGAAACCAACAAGGCAGTTCATGAAATTCCTATTTCAATTTATAATAGCCACAATAAGTTCGAATACCTAGACATCTAACCAAGGAACTGACGATATGCAAAGAAAAACTACAAAACCATCATGAAAGAAATCGAGGCTGATGTTTAAAAAAATAATAAATCAGGAGAATTAACATTATTTAATATTATTTATGATTATTTAAATATCCATAATATTAAAATAATCTATAGAACCAAAGACATCTCTATTAAAATACCCTATTAAAAATACTATTTTTATAAATAGAAAAAAATCTGAAATTTGCACAGAACCATAGAAGATTCAAAATTGTTCTACATTGAACAATCCTTAGCAAAAAAAACAAAACAAAACAAAACAAAATGCCCCCCAAACCAAAAAAAGCCATAATTAGAGACATTATCCAAGTATACTGTAAGGCTGTGGTAGAAATAAATGTGTCATGCTAGTGTAAAAGCAGACACATACCAACAGGATGGGATTCAGAACCCAGAAGTCAATGCACATAGTTTTCAATGATGTTTACTATAAAGCTTTAAGATTGGCCTCAAGAATACACACCAACAGTGTTTACCAATAAGTGGTGCTAGGAAAACTGTCCATTTGTACTGTGGACGCCAAAGCATAGTTCTTACCTTAGAGGGAACGAGAGAGAGTTTATTTTTGAGGCAAACCTGAGTGTCCATAGACCAGAAACACGCACTGAAGCTGCTCTCAAGGACATACCCCATGGTGGAAGTGGTAATACGAGGTCTAATTAATTAATTACTGGGTCAAGACAGGGATGAATGGAGGTGTCTGTCAAATTCATTGCTGGGGAGTCTGGGCAAGTTACAGCAAACTGGGAAGACTCAGCTACAAGGTTTGGATGTTGTTGGGTTGCGTTCTTAGCATTTGGGTTAGTGGACGCTAGTGGTCTGTTTAAATTGGATGTTTAAGGTTTTGAGAGCCACAGGTATGTCAGATCACACGCAGGGGACAGTGAACAGCACGGCTGTATTTCAGGTGTAGTTAAAGAGGGGAATTGTGCAGTTTATCTGAACTCCACTGAATGTGTTTCTACAACAAGTTGTCACAGACTTGAGATGAGGAATATGAATCCAGGGCTTTGTTTCCTGTGTCTTATAACTCAGCAGTGGTTAGCAGTACCTGGCCAAGTCCCTTTTTCTCCAAGCTGAGGGGCATCTTTCGTGTATTGTCTTTGGTTCCAATGATCAACTCAGTTGGTTTTAGCTTTTGTTTCTTTAGTTCTTCATCTCCCAGGAGTTCACTGTAGAGACCCTGTAACCAGTTCTGAGGTTTTGGCTGTTGTTTAAGAGTCCCTTAATAATATGTAACATCTCCCCTTAATGATGATGGATCATGTAGTCATTTGTCCATTTTATAGGCTATCCAGTAATTGTTTTATGAAAAGATAACAGATGTTTTTCAATAAGGGCCAATCTCAGATTTAGAAGTAATGGGAATATCCTTGGCCAAGGAAACACAGTACAAATTTTACAAATGGACCTAAATATTTGTCCAGTAAAATGAGTTTTATGATTATAATGAAATTCATCAGGAATGCCACAAGAAGGAATAATTGTTTTTAATGAGCTTTTCCTACTACTAAGAGGATGGCTTCCTGGCAAGAGAAAACTTTAATCCAGTGGGGAAAACATACGGACTAGTGGTCAGACACATTTATGTCTTTGTGTTGGAGACACTGGGATAAACTCCAATTGGTAGGCTTTAAATGTCCCATTTGGCAAACAAATAGAACATAAACCCTTTGTTCTCAGTGCCAGTATATGTAACTGTAAGGCTTTATTATTGTAAATAGAAAGCTAGGCTTAATTTTTTTTACATTAGTATATTTAATTTTGGCCTCGGGAATTATTAATAACTTTTAGTTACAGTAATTGTGTATATAATCCTTAAATTTTTATCTTTTACGTCTACTTGATTTTTTGCATTATTTTGTGTGGGAGTGCAGGCATGCTGCGAGCAACAGTGCACATGCGGAGGTCAGAGGGCAACTTGCAAGAAGCACTTCCTCGCCCTCCACCATGTGGGTCTCTGGAATAAAACACAGGCTGTCAGGCTAGGTACAAGCACTTTACCTGCCGGGGCACCTCACTGTTCCATCAATATCTTTTATAAACTTTAAAAAAAAAGCTTAAGCTTCTGGCTTTATTTCAACCACTCTCTTACTGCTTTAGAAAAAAATCTCTAGGAGAAAATATATTTGCCATACAAAAATCTTTTCTCACTATTACGAGATAAAGCAACATAATTAGTCAATGTATGAACTACTTAAAAGTGTTGAGTATCAATTCCACTGATGGCACAAAGGTAACTTGTCACATTGTAAACTATAGAGTTTTGTCTGCTATGTGTTTTAGGTAGAAGTTATTGTTTGCTTAGCTCTTTTTAAAAAGCACTTTATGCCAAGAAGTGCTTGTGACAGGAGCCTGATATGGGTGTCTCCTGAGAGGCTCTGCCTGAGCTTTACTAATACAGATGAGGATGTTTGCAGCTAACATCAGACTGAGCACAGGGACCCCAATGGAGGAGTTAGAGAAAGGACTGAATTAGCTGAATGGGTTTGCAACCCCATAGGAAGAAAAACAATATCAACCAACAGAGCTTCCAGGGACTAAACCACCAACCAAAAGTACACATGGAGGGACTTATGGCTTCAGTCACATATGCAGCAGAGGATGCCATTGTCCAACATCAATAGGAGGAAAAGCCTTGGGCCCTGTGGAGGCTCATTTCCCCAGTGTAGGGAATGCCAGGGTGTTGAGGTAGGGGAGTAGGTAGGTGGGAGGGAGAGTATCCTCATAGAAGCGGGGGGAGAGGAATGGGAGAGGGGGGAACAAGGAAAAAAGATAACATTTGAAATGTAAATACATAAAATATCAAAAAATGTAAATAAATAAAGTAACCAATAAAGGATAGACATTAAACACACAAACACACAAACAAATAAAACGTCCTTTACGGGCTGGAGAGATGGCTCACAGGTTAAGAGCAGTGGCTGTTCTTCCAGAGGTCCTGAGTTCAATTCCCAGCAACCACATGGTGGCTCACAACCCTCTGTAATGAGGTCTGGTGCCCTCTTCTGGCCTGCAGGCACACATGTAGGCAGAACTCTATACACAATAAATAAATCTTTAACAACAACAACAACCCTTTATATATTTTAGGAAGAGCTGGTTAACATAAGAGATGATCCTAGATAAAAGCTTAGCAAGACAAGGCAGGGGAAATCATGTAGAATCAAACACTGCCTCCTCGTAAGTCTGCAATTGTAGCTTTGGATGCAGGAGGCGGCCTGGATACCTAGATACTTGTACTTTCTTCTTCCCGAAGGAAGAGGGGAGAGGAGGAAGAAAGGTTGTTCTGTGCTACAGGCTGCACCGGAGGCTTGCCGCTCAGACGGTGAGATTGGATCCCAAGACATTTGTGCATTTATCTGAAAAAGATCTGAAAACCAAAATGAAGAACTTTTAAAGACAGGCTGTCACACTTTATCTCTCAGAGACTCATGCCTGCAGCTCAGTGTCGGGCAGTTCAGGGGCAGATGTTACGAGCATACCGAGTCTGACAACCGGATGTACACAGAGACTCTAAACCAGATGTTAGCCTTTTGGGAACAATGCTTGCTTTACCTTAATAACTTCATGATATGCACATATAGCAAATCATATAACATTATAACAGAAGGTATTACCTATTAGCCGTGAATTAATGCTCAGTGGTCATTTTATTTTTCCCTTAGCAAAAACATAGTGATTTCAACCTTGACAGAATAGATGTGTTTTGTGCATTTAATATGGAATGAAGCCCAGAAACTACACAAAAGCATCTGTACATATAGGACAGCCTTTTAACTAAAAAAAAAACAACAATCTTTTAAATTGATGTTTTTAAGTTGCTAGCACAAAGAAGTTTATTAATTTCTTGGCTTAATAAATGTATTAATTCTATAACTTCAATAAGTCAAATATTTAAAAATTAATATTACATATAAATATTATAATATATATTAAATATAAATTTAAAGTCATATTTTAGCAATTTAATCACCTCCAAATGTAAGATATCAATTTTCTCACTTGTAAACTCTCAGCCTTCTCATTTTAAAGCCCGGATTTCTAGAATGAAATCTAGAGTTTTCAAATGAAAATGTCATATCTAAACCATTCCACTAGGAAGCTCAAAGTAACATTTTAGTATTTATAATTATGTTGGGCCTCATTGAGATTTAATTTAGTCCCAAACATTACAGGTGACCTTTTTATTTTGTGTGAGTGGTTTGCTTGCATGTATGTCTGTGTCCCATGTGTGTGCCTACCCCCTTGGGAGGCTAGAACAGAGCATTGGATTCCCCTTGTGAGCTGTGCAGTGGGTGCTAGGACTTAAACACCTATCTTTTCAAAGGGAAGCCAATGTTCTTAACCAGTGACCCATCTCTCCAGCCAATACAATAACTGTATTATAGTTAGACGTGACTAAGAACCTAGCATAACTGTTTTTCAAAAGCAGCAGTAGTAGACGGAAGTGGGCAGGAGGTAGTTGGTTAGAGAGGGATAGTACAGGAAGGCAAGAACTGGCCCATATGTATTAATGCCATAATAACAAACTCAAAGTCATTCTAAATTTTTTTATTAACATACACATATCTAAAGTAGACATTTCACAAATGATAATTTTAGCACAAGTTAGAAAATGTAAAAATACAGTGACTGCAGTTTTTTTCTATTTAGTTATTTTATTTTTTTTTTAAAGGAATTTTTAGGGCCAAAGCAAATTTTACCTTCTGTGATTTTGAACTTTAAAAAATGGCACATTCAAAAATATTGATATGAAAACAATTGTCAGGAACACACGTAACAATTAGATTAAATGAGAATGCCTTCTTTAAACCATTTTTTAAAATACGTTATGGTTGTGTGTGCATCCACGACACACACTGAGTCTGAGTCTGTGAATGCCCATGCCACAGTGGGCATGTAGATGTCAGAGGACAGCTTGGTGGAGTAGGTTCTCTCCTCACCTTTACTGAGTCCCAGGGGTTTGGGTTGCCAGGCTTGCAGGGCAGCGGTCTACCCATTGAGCCACCTTGCTGACCTGATAGAAGAGTCTTAGAACTGTCCTAGAAAGTTGATATCTCTTACAGAGAGAATACAGGTAAGCAGGGGAGTCTTGTTATGAAGACGTGGGTTAAGTCTTTCTCTGTGCTAAGAACTAATCCACAGAAAGAGAGGTGGGAAGGAAGAAGGAAGGGAGGGGAGGAGAGGGAGGGAGGGAGAGACAAGAGAGAAGTCTTTACAAATGGACATTTTGAAAAAAAAATAACATCAGTATTTTTTCAAGGGTGATTTGTAATTCCTTAGCAATTCCAGAGAGGCTTGATTGGTGCTGGAAACCCCACAATAAATGTCTTTGGGTTCCCTGCCTACATTGTTTTTTTTTCATTCTTTCTTTTTTCTTTTTTTGGAGGGGAATTTGTGGGGATAGACTAAGAATGGAGCCCTCCTCTCTCTTGGTTTTGTTTTAAGAGAGGCCATTACAATCTCTTCCTTTGATGTGGAATTTTTTCCACTTAGGGATGTCTAGGGAGGAGAGCAGATGAGAAGGATGAACCAAGAGGGGAGGGGTAGATGATCTGGTAGAGGGTGAAGGGCGGGGGTAGACCAAAACCAAGGGCTGAGAAAAGTTCAGCTCTAAGTTTTGTCTTTTGTTTCACACAGTTTAAATTTTTTGCATCGAATTTCTGCACTTTAACATCTTCCTTCAATTTTGATAAAGGTCCAAATCTATCTTAAGATATCTCTTTTAATGGATACAGAAAATGTGGTACATCTACACAATGGAATATTACTCAGCTATCAAAAACAACGACTTTATGAAATTCGTAGGCAAATGGTTGGAACTGGAAAATATCATCCTGAGTGAGCTAACCCAATCACAGAAAGACATACATGGTATGCACTCATTGATAAGTGGCTATTAGCCCAAATGTTTGAATTACCCTAGATGCCTAGAACAAATGAAACTCAAGACGGATGATCAAAATGTGAATGCTTCACTCCTTCTTTAAAAGGGGAACAAGAATACCCTTGGCAGGGAAGAGAGAGGCAAAGATTAAAACAGAGACTGAAGGAACACCCATTCAGAGCCTGCCCCACATGTGGCCCATGCATATACAGCCATCCAATTAGACAAGATGGATGAAGCAAAGAAGTGCAGACCGACAGGAGCCGGATGTAGATCGCTCCTGAGAGACACAGCCAGAATACAGCAAATACAGAGGCGAATGCCAGCAGCAAACCACTGAACTGAGAATAGGTCCCCCGTTGAAGGAATCAGAGAAAGAACTGGAAGAGCTTGAAGGTGCTCGAGACCCCAAAAGTACAACAATGCCAAGCAACCAGAGCTTCCAGGGACTAAGCCACTACCTAAAGACTATACATGGACTGACCCTGGACTCTGACCTCATAGGTAGCAGTGAATATCCTAGTAAGAGCACCAGTGGAAGGGGAAGCCCTGGGTCCTGCTAAGACTGAACCCCCAGTGAACTAGACTGGTGGGGGGAGGCGGCAATGGGGGGAGGGTTGGGAGGGGAACACCCATAAGGAAGGGGAGGGGGGAGGGGGATGTTTGCCCGGAAACCGGGAAAGGGAATAACACTCGAAATGTATATAAGAAATACTCAAGTTAATAAAAAAAAAGTAAAATGTAAAAAAAAAAAGATATCTCTTTTAAGTGAGCAATTTTGTCATTTCCTTTTCAGATTCATTTAAATTCCACTTAAAGCAAATTGCCATTGATCACCTTTAATGTTATTGCCTTGGATTTACATTTTAGCACGAAAACAATAAAAGGACAATAACAAAACCAACCATTGTAGGGTTTTCATTGCTAGGAACAGACACCATGACCAAGGCAACTCTCATAAAGAAGAGCGTTTCCTCAGGGCTGGCTTACAGTCTGAGGTTTAGTCCAGTATCAGCGTGGTGGGAAGCACGACAATGTCCAGGCAGGAATGGTGCTAAAGGAGCTGAGAATTCTACACTCATCTGAAGGCCATGGATAAGACTGGAGGAGGGTCTTATTGCCCACCCTGATAGTGACACAGTTCCTCCAACAAAGCCATCCCTCTCCAACAAGGTCACACCTTTTAATAGTGCTACTGTATTCAAATGACCACACCAACCAACCCAAGTCCAACAAACAAATAAAAAACCCCACCATAGCAAATGAACTAATAAAACCCGAACTAACCACATTTTAGGACTCTCACGCATTCCCCATTGAGGGAACTGTAAAGGCAAATTATCTTTAGAATTTTTTTGTACTTGTAAAACATTTGCAAGTTGCATGCCACAAGGAACTGAATTTAGAACCAGCTCTAGCGTCCAATGGCAGTTTTTCTTCAGATGCTTCTTGTCTCACACCTCCTCTTGAGCATTGCAGGCATCTTTCTGTTAGCTGAGAGTTGGTGTCTGGACGAGATTCAAGAGCTGCTCATGGACTGGTTCCCTGGGGTCCCACCTTTAGGTTGGTTTCTCGAATCATGTGAAGTTGATTTCTCTCTTCCTGTATACAGAACAAACATGTTAAAATAGATCACCTTAAACCTTGAATAAACACAAAAGGTGTTTCAATAAGCATATTTTGAAAATCATAAAGGGAGTATCAATAAGCATATTAATATGGACATAAAGTCCAGGAAAGGGAGAGTCAGACATTCTAGAAAATGCCACAGACCTGAGATCTCAGCCCTCAGGAGGCACTGAGGTTCATTGGGGGATCACAGGGGCTGGGGCATAGGGCTGGGGCCTTCTAAAACCCAAACCAAAACTAGACTGATGGGGTAACATCAATGTAACCATCAAGGAATCAAACCTGACAAAGGCAGCAGGCAGAGGGAAGAGGTAACTGCAGGATAGGAGAAAATGTTTGCAGTCTGGTCACCTAGCAAGAGAATAATGTCGAGGATACACCAATAACTCCACAGAGTGAAGAGTATCCATGACAAACCAAACCAAAACAAAGAAAAACAAATACAAAAAAAATCTAAGGAAACAAAGATCGGAAAGATCATCTCTCAAAAGAAGATACATACATGGTCATTGAGTACCTAAAACAGTCTTCGAATCATTGTTCATCAGGGACATGTGCAGCAAAAATAGGAAGATATCAGCTCAGCACATTGGAGCAGCTAACGTAAGAGAAATGTAGAAATGACTGGCAAAATGTGAATTATATGACCTCTATGGGGAACAGTATGGAGGTTCCTCAAAAAGCTTCAAGTAGACTGACCCTATAATCCAACTCTGTGATAGATACCTATCCACAGGAGATCAGCTCAGTATAAAGAAGACACATTTACACACAGATATTTACTAGAAAGCCATAGTAACAGCTGAGAGGTGAACTCGCCAAGTGTCTATCACCTGATGAATTTGTAAACATGGTATATTTTATAGAAGGAATATTATGCATAAAACAATGGAAATTCTGTCGTTTGTAGGAACATGGATTAACTTGAGGACATTCTAACTGAAATAACCCAGGCTCAGGGATACAATTATCAGTCATATGAGGAAACAAAGACAGTTGATTCCATGGAAGTAGAGAGCAGAATAGGAGGGCACTGTTGGGAGGGTAGTGGGTAAAAAGCTGATAGGTGAGTTTATAAACGGAATGCATTTGAATGCTCCATACCACAGCAGGATGGCAGGTGGCAACAATAACTTACTGTACATTTCAAAACAGCTGGAGGAAAACAGAGCAATGATAAACGTGACAGGTGATTGAGATGCTGCTCGTATCGTCCCGTCATTATACTGTCAAAGTATCGCACTGTACTCTGTAATCGTGCACAATTATTGTATCGGTTAAAAATCCATTATCAGAATTGGCCTGATCTGTCACGTAGGGCATGGGCTGCACTCTGTGAGAGGATCACCAGTGGTTTAACCTTTCCATAAGTTCATTCTGTCATCCTTTTCCTCGAGAAATTTATTCACCTGAAGTTGACGGACATGAAGTGGCTCACAGTATTTTCCAAGTAACTTAAAAGTCTATGACTTCTATAGTTATGACTATAGGGCCCGAGCTCAGGGGACACTGCTGCCTTTGTGCCCTGGTGCCCAGGGAGGGGACACTGAGCATGTTGGTGCTACCTCCTTAGCAGGGGAACTTTCCCTTACCGCGCTCCTGCGCGGGATCAGTCCTTACGACTTAGCGTGATTTCCCAGCATGCACAGACTCTGTGAACTTCAAATCATGGATCAGAGTCCACCCCTGCCCTCAAGATTCCCAGGATGGCCGATGATGTCATCATTTTAAGTTCATACTTCAGCTTCACTTCTGGCCTCTGGAAAATGTCTTTATCCTCTTAAAATTTCATCCATCCCATGAATATAGTGCTTTTGGTAGCATTCCTTTCTTTCTTTCTTTCTTTCTTTCTTTCTTTCTTTCTTTCTTTCTTTCTTTCTTTCTTTCTTTCTTTCTTCCTTCCTTCCTTCCTTCCTTCCTTCCTCTCTCTCTCTCTCTCTTTTCTCTCTCTCTTTCTTTCTTTCCTTTCTCTCTCCCTTCCTCCCTCCCTCCCTCCCTGCCTCCCTCCCTCCCTTCCTTTCTTCCTCCCTTTCTTAGTAAAGAGATTTTATGTGGCCCAACCTGTAAGCTGAAAAAGAATTCTTTCTTGCTATTTATAAACAACACATATGATGTAAAAATTTCCCACACCATTATTACTCCTCCCTGTACTCTGCCTGACAGATTCCTGGATTCGTCCAGTGCTGAGACAGCTGCCATCCTTGTACATCCAGCTGCACTCTGATGGTGTTGGTGGTGGCTTTAGTGCTGTGACACTCACTTCCCAGATGCATCAGTAGGTAGGCTGGCAGGCTGCTTTGTGCAGCACTTCCTGGGCAAGCTTTTCAGTCTTTGCTCTTTCTCGGGTACCCTCTTTCTTTGCTTGGAGCTTTGTTTCTGAGGTGCCTTTTCCCTCGCTCCTGTAACAGTGACTCCCTGAGCAAGAGCTTCTTCCTGTGCACACATCTCTTAGATTTTATTCTATCTGTTGTGCCTCATTTAATTTCTGTGATAATTACTAGAAAATTTCCTCTATCCTGTTGTCTAATTTACCAATTCTACCATTTATTCTACTTGCAGAGTTTTACTGTTTCTCATTATCTTTTAACTTCCTAAATATCACTACATTTTTTCATTTCTAGCATTTACATGATGTTTTATCATTGATTTTTGAAATATTCATTTATTTTCTAAACAGTGTTTCTTTGTGAATTTTCTTAAAATCTATATCAAATTAGAAATATAACAGATACATTATTAATACCTAAAAACTAAGCATCTTGCCCCTCTGTTACTGTTAGAGCCTCCATCATCACCGTTTTAAGGTAGAAAGGCCTCTGTGTTAGAATGTCTTATGTTTATTACGAATGATAAAAGTTCTAAAGGAATATCCATAAATACATGTTAAATACTGTGCTCTTCAACCCTACCATCCAGAAATAGTTGTATCACTGACTCCCAGCGAACATTCCCATGTAGGTTTCCTCACACATACACCGAAGGGAAAGTAAATTAAAGTTCTTAAGGGAGAAAGAATGGCAGCATTCTGTAAAACTTCACTTTTAAAGGTTGATTTAAAAAATGTCAGGCTCAATATCATGTGGAGACACTAGAATGGAATGTTCCAAGGTCTCTCAATGTTATGTATATTGTCTGGCTGTGGGTCTCTGTGTTTGTTCCCATCTGCTGCGGGAGGAAGCTTCTCTGATGGTGGCTGAGCTTAAGGCAGGATCTGAGTACAGCAGAACATCATTAGGAGTCATTTCGTTGCTACATTCCTTTAGCAGAATAGTAGCATTTGCTTTCCACAAGGTCCCTGGCCTATGTAGCCTCAGGTTTTTGACCATCTAAGTAACACTGAGTATGGGTCCATCTCATGGAGTAGGCCTTGACTCAAGTAAGCTCTGCACCAGAATATCTTGCAGACTGGTCACTCTGACAGATTGAAGGGTTTGTGGCTGGGTTGGTGTTTCCATTTCCACTTTTGTGGTCTGCAGAGTGCAAATACTATTCCATAGGGGCGAAGGCTCTAGGTAGGCACCAGCTCAACTTCTCTGCCCTCAGCCGTTGTGTAGCTGTTGTGTTCAGTGATCAGACCTTGCTGTGAACTTGTGGAGAGCCTGAGATGTACAGAACAGGCTGCAGGGCTATTGCTTTAGCAATGGCTGCATATACAGGACTGATTGCTGGCCATCCCCTGGTGTCTGGCCTTAGTGTGTGGGTATCTCTGGAGGGTGCTTTCATCCCTCTGTCAGTCTGGCTGATCCAGTCAGGTGTGCTTAAGACTCTGAAATGGAAATCATGATTACTGGCTTTGTTGGTCTTGGGACAAAAGAGTCTCCCACAATTCTTAGGGCAGGAAAGATAAAGTGAAGGAGAAGGCAGAAAAGAGGGGGCCTCCATCAAATCCTTCCCTCAGGGAACTCTGGGGAAAAGGAGGCAGAAAGTGTAGGAGCCAGAGAGGATGGCGGACACCAAGGACTCATGGCTGACACAACAGGGTTAGCACCCAGTCGCAGACACTGTGGCAGCATGCACAGATGCTGCCTAGATGGTGTCCTAGAACCGAGAGGAGAAATGGGCACACACACCTCTCCCTTACCCAGAATCTATCTGCAATTGACAGCCATTTGCAAATGAAAAATTAGTTTTCCCCAAGGAGTTTCACTGGGGAAACAACCACACTTAAGAGGTACACATTAGAGCTTCTAGTTTGGGTTTTTTATGGGATTCCTGTGTGTGTGAACATGTGTTTCTGCGTCTATAATGCATTCTTTGTCTTTTTTTCTTTGACTCTTTCCTTGTTTGGTTGTTTTATTATATTGTAATTTGTTTACTTTTGCTTTATTTTATTTTATTTTATTACTATTCCTTACATGCCTGCTGTTTTCTAATGAGTGACAGAAAGGGTGTGGATCCAGATGAGAGGGTGCTGGGGAGGAGATGGGAGAAGTAGAGGGAGGGGAATTGATATCAGGGTATACAGTATGAAAAAAAGTATTCTCAATAAAGGAAAAAAATAACAAACAACAAACAAACAAAGAAAACCCTAGAAAGGAGAGAAATCAAAGTGTAAACACATGAACTATTTGTGCACAAGAGCCATGTCAAGAAGGGCCCCTCTATAGTTAAAAGAAGTTAGTGATAAAAATATTAGTAGTAGTTTTTAATTTTTCTCTGACAAAAGCGACTTAAGAAGTCTGATTTTGACTCAGAGTTTGACTCATGGCAGTAGGAGCATGAGGTGGCTGTCACATGTCACCTCTTTCCACAGAGCTTCCCAGAGCACCTTCGAGAGGGCAGCCTGTCACCCTTTCTTCCTCCCATTGAAATGGTGACAGAAATGCTGTCTTGGGAAGGAAAGAACTGCTGGAGAACTGGGTTTCTTTGTGTGAACCCTTAACCCCGCCTTTGTTCTGAGGCAGAGTTGAGTGTACACAGCACGGTGGAACTCGTGAACTCATGTTGTTTAAAAGTGTTTATCAGAAAAGAGACTCAGAGCAATTCCTCTGTAGCTTCTCTCCCTTTAGATTCTCGAAAACTGTAAACATTATCCTTTTCTTCTGATTTATTAATATGACTTCTTGTGAGGAGAGGGAAAGGAAAGCAGGCTATGTGGTTAGTTGCCAAATTCTGCTACTTTGTTCTCAAATTGCATATTTCTTTGCTTACTTGTGGGACTCTGCAGTTCAGCGATGAAGTTGCTCTTTGTGTGAGTTTCTCTTGTTGTAAGAACACAGACAGTGAGATCTTCACAGATTCTACACTGAGTTTATTCCCTGAGCGTGCACACACACACACACACACACACACACACACACACACACACACAACCATGAGATTCACACACTGGCTCCTCTGGACACACTGAGCCACACTGCCCAGGGCTTTGAGCTGTTAATAGGATTGCACCGTAGGTCTTTAGAGCTTGTTCATTTTGTAAATTTCACACCAGCTCCTTGCCCCACCCCATTCCACCCCACAACACCAACAGCCGTCAGCCTACGTCCTGCTTCTTAACTTTGGGCATTCGGGGAACCTTACACATTGAAGTTACTCAGTATTTGTCTTTCTGAGATTGGCTGGTTTTGTTTAGTACAATGTCTTGGAGGTTCTTCTCTGCTTTATAGCAGGGCCTCTTTATTATAGATTTATTTATTTTTTGAATAAGAATCTTACTATGTTGCCAAGGCTACCCTCAAACTCCTGGGATGAAAAGCAGCTCCTCTCTCATCTATCCAGGAAAACAGGTGTGTCCCACCATGCCTGGCTCCCTTCTTTTTCATGGCTGACTCATATTCCATGATTATATATACATATACTCGGTGTTTTTATTGTTTAGGTTATGTCAAGACTGGAACGGAGAGATCTTGCAATGTATTCTCAGTACATTAACTTATGTGGAAAACCTGCCTATCAATGCAATGGGTAAAGGCACAATTGCCATCATTCATAGACAGAGGCCTTTGAATCCTTCTTCTCAGATAGATGCTATGACATTTTCTTGCAGGCATGTGTATGTCGATTCTTGTTTGGAATACACTACCTTCTGTCATTTGATTAATACCAGTGATGCCTGTATTTGGTGGAGTCACGAGGCTTCAGAGTCTTCTTCCTGCTGTGTGTTTCTGCTTTCTTTCCTGCTTTGGAGATTAGATATGAATATCTTTATATTTTGCCTGGCGTTTACAACTGTTGGGAACATGAAGGAAGATTTAATATGCAGTTTAAGTGTTCCTTGGACATCCTCAGACAGCTCCCTAGACACAAAGAAAGTCTGGGGATCCAAGACAACAGCCAAACAAAATCTGGCTAAAGCATGAGAGATGCCAGTTGACAAATTATATATTTTACTTCTTTATACCTAAGATACCCACAGAGAAAAGAAAAGTGGTTGAAATAAGGTTTGTGAGAAAGAGTACAATAATCTTCCTATCTTGAGCATGGCTATCAAATCCAGACCAGAACTGGAGGGTTTACAAGATGAACAAGTCAAAAGTGTTTCAGAGTAAAAGGGAAAGTTGCCGTGTAGCCTTGAGGGCATTAGTGTGATTCAGAGCACAGAGCATCTCAGGGCAATGGAATAGCCATCAACCAAACCATTCACATATTTGCCCAAAAGCCAGATGTTCTTCATGGAAATACTTGCTTACAGTAATTGGGCCTTTTGGATACATTCCTGCTATTTGTAGGGCTGAAATGGTACCTAAATGTGGTAAGTAAATGTCACACCACACCCATCTTTGCAAAAATAGTTCTGTGATTTTGGAACGAGGCTTTTAAAAGACATTCGCGAGCATCTCTCAGTTTTTAAAAGCTCACATGTATCTTATTATGGGTTTTAAACTTAAGCTTTGGTTTGTGCATTGCTTGAGAGCTAGGAATTTTCATAAGAAAATTAATGATTGATAAAAAAATTCTTCTCTGGCTTTACAGAGTAAAGAATGATGGATTTAGACTGGATGGTCAGACTCAGTAACATCGTGATTTAATCAGTTTAAAGGCTGTGAGTGTAGCGCAATGGTAAAGCACTTGCCAAGCTCCTAAGAGGCCCTGTCTGGGTTTGATCCCCACAAAAACACGTATAGCTTTATCTTGCAGGATGAACCTAGCCTTTGAGAGCAGGAGGTGATGGTCACTGACAGCTCAAAATAGTTCATTTGTGCGGAAACACCAGACTCTAGAGGGGATTGATGATATGCATAGGCATGGGTTAGTCAGGCTGAGGACTGTGGCAGGAAGCTGTGGTCTCTGCCCATATAAACTTTTGCTAGTGTGGCTCTTATAGGAATCTGGTTTGGTGCACATTAACGAACTTTCTGACGCTCAGGATAGAGTCTAGAGGCCTTGCTTGGACATGCCAACTCTGTATCCTATAATTTTAAAGTTTATTTATGTCTGAGACTTTCTTGGTTCAATGTTGATGGCTTGTTTTTGTTTCGTTTTGTTTTGTTTTTTCCTTGCAGTGTCTGACAGTCCACTCTTCCTTTCCTAAACTTGCTTGCCCTCAGTCTCCCAAGTCTTCTGTTTTTGATCGTGCTCCCTTGGGGTTTCTGTGGCTGGCCCTTTCAGACATTCTGCAATACAAGCCTCCTCCAGATTGCGTCTTTGGCTGTGTTCTCTTGTGCTTCCTACAGTTTGTCCTTGTTCCTAATGCCCTGACCGTCACTTTTCTGCAGGTGACTCGAAGATTAGCATTTCTTCTTCCAGCACTGTTTAGAGCCAACATGTTTCTGGGTGGCACCTTGCAAAACTATTTCTGGCCTCAGTGTCCTCATGGAGAAGTTCCTTCTTCTGTCCCCTGGCCACCAACAGCTGGACCAGGAATCCTCGAACCTTCTCCAACTCTTCTTTTTTCTGTCAGATAGTTCTACTTCCTTAGTTTCATCTTGTATTTCTCTGTCTACATTTCTAATCTTTGTTCCTACCACAGTTCGGGTGATTGATATCACACCTGTTAGAATCACAGTATTCAGAGATTTTTCATTCCTTTCCTTTCAATTTTCATTACTGGTCCTTAAAATGCAACTGGAAACATGGTTTTCTATGGTTACAGTCCTATAGCAGTCCTTGTCCACAGAGGAAAACCATATTTCCACTTATTGTCTGTCATCAGCTCACAAATTCCAGTTTATTCCCCACATCTGACCTGTCCGGTAGCCTCTCATACCAGAAGTACATCCTTCCTATTTTCCTTTATTAATTCATGCATTTAAGATGAATACTTATTGTTATCATATCATTTCTTGCCAATTTAGGGAGTGCTATAATACAAAGCTTATTCTTTTTTGACTAATCAAATTTTCTTGGAACAAAACTCAGAACTTTGATAGTCACGGAGCGGGGAAAGCTTCCACAGGATGGGGAACACAGGTAAGAAGCCAGCTAATTAGCCTAACACATTAGGTGTTAAGTGGAGCACGGTATACTGGATGGGATGGTGGGTAAGGAACTAATCAAGACTGACATCCGAGTTACATGGCACCAATCATACCTAAATGCAACTGGAAGTTACAAATACAGGGAGACTTAGTGCTTGAGATGGAGAAGCAGCCCTGGGAACACAGAGGTGAGATGCAGGTCTCCCTACCAGAGACACAATGAGGATAGAAAGGGTGGATATCATCCCAGTAGGAGAGCTGTCTGCTCTATTAACTAAGCCGCAACTGTGTTGACATCCACTAGACACATAGTCCATTTCCCAAGAGTAGACAGGTAGTTCAGGGGTTGACAGAGAAGCTAAGTAATGGCACAAAACTCTACATTCCTATGCTCCAGCATCTGTCCTTATTGTAAGTGCCACTCTTCTTTACTTAGTCTCACTGCTTGGCAGTTTTCAACTTTTAAGTTCATGCTTCAGCTACCAGTAATATGGCGGTTCCAGTGTCTCTTAAAGAGGTTTGATTGCTCCACCAGGAGCAGCTTCATGTGCACACAGTAACCTCATAAGGGGAAGAAAGAGAGACAGAATAGGTAATCAAATTTTTATTAAGTTAGAATCCAGCTATGTTACCCAAGATGGCCTTGAACTCTTCAACCCCTACAGCCTTCTTCCTAGGTGTGATTTTGAGTGCAAAGCATCACACATTATAGACTAGTTGTTGTCCAAGTACCTCTCCCTCTTCTGGAGAGGCACTGAAAATTGCATGACAATATCTAGGGGTATGTGATCCCTCTATAGGGTGATTGTGAACAATTGTGTGCAATAGTATACTAAGCCACAGCTTTCAGGGTTGAAAAACCACTGTGCAAATTGCTTTTCACAGCTGGGATCAGAATTGGAAAGAGGATTATAATTTCTTTTCATAGTCTATATGTCAAGGAGAAATGCATGTTTGTCACGGATATTCTTATAGTTTGATACTATTTTCATTAGCCAATCAGGAGAGATTTCTCCAAAAAAGGGTGCTAGGAAACAATATAATTTTTATAGGTCAAATTTGCAAGATAAAAAATATAAACATTTCATCATCTCATAATAGTTATTGCCTGATTCCTTCTGAATTTATATGTACCAATTCCCAAAGCAGAGAAATCATTGCATTCTTCCAGAGCTTAGTCAGCTTTAGCAAGCCTTTTTCCTCACAGCCAATCAGTGTAGATGTGTCTGGAAAAAGCAACCCATTATGATGGTTTTTCAGTATGAGGTAACTCTGATATAGTGAGCACTGGCTGTTATAGGCTGAATATAAAATATCTGTGCCACAAAAGACCCATGTATTAAAGGCCTATTCCCTACCTGGTAGTACTTGGATGGTGAGGGATTTGACCTAATCAATGAATTAATCTCCTACTGGAGTTATGATTAAATGGCATTGTTGGGAGTAGGAAGTGGTTGAGGAAGTAGGGGTCTTAAGAGCATGCCTTGGAAAGATATCGCTTGTCTCATCCCTTTCTTATTCTCTTTGTGTTCCTGGGTACCACGAATTACCAGCTTTTCTATTCATGCTTCTTTCCAGGACAGTCCATTTTTCAACAAGCATAGAAACAATATAGCACTGAGACCATGAACAATTCATATTTAAGGCATTAACTTAGCCAGGAAAGCTTTTAATCAATGCATCAGGTGAAGGTGCAGTTTCCATGGTTTATAGACAGATACCTTCAGATCCCTATTCACAGATAGATAATATATTTTCTTACAAGCATGTATTTTGACTCTTTTTTGGAATATACTCCTTCCTGTTATTTGCTTAAGTAATAACAGTGATTTCTATATTTGTAGGAGTTCTGAGGCTTCTGCTTTCTCTCCTACTTTGGAGACTAGATACAAATATCTTTATATTCTACCTGTCATTCCCAACTATTGGGAACACAAAGGAGGACTTGATATGCAATTCATATGTCCCTTTGATATCCAAAGCCCACTCCCTAGACACAAAGTCTAGAGACCTAAGACAATAGACATGTCTGAAAACACAAGGCAAAATGAACCTACACTTCTGTTAAGACTTCAATTTTAATTTAAAAAATATGCATATGTGTGTCCATGCTCTGTGTGTGTGTGTGTGTGTGTGTGTGTGTGTGTGTGTGTGTGTGTGTATGCCTGTGGAAGCCAGAAAAGGGTGTTAATCCTTTGGGCTGGAGCTACAGGTGGTTGTGAGCTCCTCTGATTTGGGTGTCTAGGTCCAATGGAAGAACAAAGCCTCTTAACTGCTTAGCTATCAATCCAGCCAACCTCTTTGGGGTATCTATTACAGACACACACCTTGACTTGTGAGTTTGTTGTGTGAATGCATGCGAGTAACACAAGCCACACACCATCCATTTACATTGAGCACATTTTTGCCCACTCATCTGTGACATAGAACAAACAGAACAGAAAAATGTGCTTTAAAATAAATCGAGTAAAATAATGGCTTGTACCGAAATCCTGTTTGTTCTAACTACTTCATCTTGCTCAATATTCATGATTAAATGGCAAAATCAATTTCAGTTCTATTCCTTCAGGTTTCTAGACTATTTAACATGACCTCGAGTGTGCTCTGCTACTTTTAAAGTATTTGATTCAGAATAGTTAAAAATTTCTTCCAGGAATGAATGCCAAGAGTTTCAGGCAAAGCATTATTAGTAATATTTTTTAAAAGATTGTTGTGAAGTATTTCCAAGTGGGGAAGATTTGAACACTCGTAACCAAACCCAGGTGCGTGCTTACACAACCAATTTTATTTTTATTATAAGGAAGGGAAATAAGAATCATTGAAATTCATACTTGACCACGAAATCCCTAATTTTAGTCTTTAATTATCTTGCCTTCCAATACTTTGCAAGAAATGCTTCAAACTAGTGCACCAGAATTAAATAGACTTTATTTCTTTTTTAAAAACATGTCTTTGGTAAAGTGCACCATGGGTTCATAGTCTGATGAAATGAGCAACTTTGCAAGTGTGGAGAGTCTTCCAGGTTATTCAATTGCTCCGTGGTACTAAAGGGTTTGTCTGTGAGGTTGTCATTGATTTGTTTAGGAAAATTTGGTTTAGCTGGGGCCCTAAACTACACACAATCTATCTCAACGCTGGCCCCAGCCTTTGAACACTAGATGGTAAGAATCCATGCGGAGTCATTTCTGACATTCTACCCTTTGGGCACCGCTCTTCTGTGTGATCAGCAATATATGACTCTTCACAGCTAATAGGCTTGACAATATCCACACAAAAACGATGCAAGCAAGAGCCAGAGCTATAGCTCAAAGCCAAGCATGCATGTGCTTAACCTGTGTAAGGCACCGGGTTTAATGCCCAGCACTTAACTTAAACCCAAGACAAAACTAACAATGAAACAATAGTAGTCAGAATCACATGTTTGTTGTAATGTCTAAATGTGTTGAGGATGACAAGGGAACTTGGTCCCAGTCATGTTTTTACATGCTTTCTATGACAAACTTAAAGAAAACACTAAAGTATAGCTGTGTTTTGATAATTGGCAAAGTGAGACACTTGAACAATCAGTGCTATGTGCTTAGAATAGTTAGACCTTTTGGCAATTTTATGCAAATGTAACACATTGGTTATTTTCCTATTGTGCTAAAATACCATACCCAAAACAACTCACAGAAGATAATTTGGCTTATAATTCTAAAGGGTCTGAGCCCATTATGGTAGGGAGCCCTAGAAGGGAGTAGAAGTATGGGTAGGATCAGGAAGCTGAGTGATTGCTTTCTTAACCTCAAGCACAAAACAGGAAGAGGGAGATAGAGATAGGTAAGGCCATGTCATCTCAGAGTACACCCCCAGTGATACACTTTCTCCAGCAAAGCTGCATCATAGAAATTTCTCTAAATAGTACCATCAAATGAGGACCAAATGTTCAACTAATAAAGCATATGAAATAAATTTCTCATATAAAACAGCAGTATTTGTCAATATGAAAACTGCCATGTTACCCCTGTCCCTCTCTCTCTCTTTCTGATTGTTTCTGATGATGAATATGCATTGAGACTTTTTAAAGTATAGCGAAGGCTTACAGGGCAATTGTATTTATTGGGTCCCTTTGGTAAAGAAAATCCATGAATTCTGAAGGCTAAGGGCTCTGTGAAGTTCTTAATTTCCATTTCCATATTTCATATTATGTAGATTTGCATTTATAAATAAAAACATGGAGTAGCCATTTCTTGCATGCATTTGATACAAAGCCAAAGGTCTTCCCACAAAATTTGTCAAGGGCTCCCTTAAGCACACTGGACTCATGGGTGACTTGAGTCTAGATTTCTAATGAATTAAAAGGAAAATTAAGCACAGGAATTTGAAGTGTCTTAGTATTACATGAAAAGCATCCCAAGAGTCTGGAAGAGGAAAGTTTTTGTACACATCTGACTTGACAAAAAATTTGTCCCTTCCAAATTCATAGGATTAAGGCATCAGCATACCCTCTGAGGACATCTGGTCAACCTGCTAATTCTGATCTGGTAGCTGTAGGAGCTGAGGATTCCAGAACAGGTTTCAGTGGAAGATAATTAGTCATTATAACCTAGTTTGTTTCATGCAGTTTAAAATAATCTAACATATTTTGTGTAATAGTGATACTTTAAAGAATTTCTTTAAAATTAATTGTGTGATTCTAGTTGTCCTTATTTCAAAATGGTGGGGAGAACTGGGAAGTTTTAAAATTAAATATTTATTTAAATCAGAGCCTAAGATTTTTATTTCAAAGTATTTTAAGATAATGTAGCTTACTATAGTTATTCAGTTTTGTGAAGGTAAATGCAAAGGGTAAGAGGAAACTGGATTTTTGTTTGTTTGATTTAAAAAACAAGTGAGGTTACTAGGCAAGAAAAACTAAGCTCACCGACTTCTAAAATTAAAACCAAGTGAAAAATAAGAGACACACAGGTGTCTGTTAAGTGGTCAGATGTTACCGAAGGAGCAGAACGAATTGGACTGGAGCCAGATGGACTTGATCAAGAATGCACCCAATGTGGAAACAAAAAAACTATACAAAGAATCAACAAAACCAGGAGCTAGTTCTTTGATAAAATCAATAAGATAGATAAACCCTTAGTCAGATTAACCAGAGGGCAGAGAGAGAGAGAGAGAGAGAGAGAGAGAGAGAGAGAGAGAATTCAAATAAACAAAATCAGAAATGAAAAGGGAGACATAACAACAGAATCTGAGGAAATTCAAAGAATCATCAGATCCTACTACAAAAGCATATATTCAACAAAACTGGAAAATCAGGATGAAATGGACAATTTTCTAGACAAATACCAGGAACTAAAGTTACATCAGGATCAGATAAACTATCTAAACAGTCCCATAACTCCTAAAGAAGTAGAAGCAGTTATTAAAAGTCTCCCAACCAAATAAGTAAATAAATAAAGACATAAATACATAAATAAATATATAAAAAGTCCAGGACTAGATGGATTTAGTGCAGAAATCTATCAGACATTCATAGAAGACCTAATACCAATAGTGTCCAAACTATTCCACAAAATAGAAACAGAAGGAGCAGTACCCAATTCCTTCTATGAAGCCACAATTACACTTATATCTAAACCACACAAAGACCCAACAAAGAAAGTGAACTTCAGACCAATTTCCCTTATGAATATCGATGCAAAAATACTCTATAAAATTCTTGCAAACCAAATCTTAGAACTCATCAAAACAATCATCCATCATATTCAAGTAGGCTTCATCCCAGGGATGCAGGGATGGTTCAATATATGGAAATCCATAAATGTAATCCACTATATAAACAAACTCAAAGGAAAAAAAAAACTACATGATCATTCCATTAGATGCTGAGAAAGCATTTGACAAAATTCAACATCCCTTCATGATAAAAGTCTTGGAAAGATCATGAATTCAAGGCCCATACCTAAACATAGTTAAAGCCATATACAGCAAACCAGTAGCTAACATCAAAGTAAATGGAGAGAAACTTGAAGCAATCCCACTAAAATCAGGGACTAGACAAGGTTGCCCACTCTCCCCTTACTTATTCAATATAGTACTCAAAGTCCTAGCCAGAGCAATCAGACAACAAAAGGAAGTCAAAGGAATACAATTTGGAAAAGAAGTCAAAATATCACTATTTGCAGATGATATGATAGTATATTTAAGTGACCCCAAAAGCTCCACCAGAGAACTACTAAAGCTGATAAACACCTTCAGCAAAGTGGCTGAGTATAAAATTAACTCAAATAAATCAGTAGCTTTCCTCTACTCAAAGAATAAACAGGCTGAGAAAGAAATTAGGGAAATGACACCCTTCACAATAGTCACAAATAACATAAAATGTCTCAGTGTGCCTTTAACCAAGTAAGTAAAAGATCAGTATGACAAGAACTTTAAGTCTCTGAAGAAAGAAATTGAAGATCTCAGAATATGGAAAGATCTCCCATGCTCATGGATTGGCAGGATTAATACTATAAAAATGGGCATTTTGCCAAAAGCAATCTACAGATTCAATGCAATCCCCATCAAAATCCCAACTCAATTCTTCATAGAGTTAGAAAGAGAAATTTACAAATTCATTTTGAATAACAAAAAATCCAGGATAGTGAAAACTATCCTCAATAATAAAAGAACTTTTGGAGGAATCACCCTCCCTGACCTTGAGTTGTATTGCAGAGCAATAGTGATTAAAAAAAAGACTGTATGATATTGGCACAGAGACAGGCATATAGATCAATGGAATAGAATTGAAGACCCAGAAATGAACCCACACACCTATGGTCACTTGATCTTCGACAAAGGAGCTAAAACCAACCAAATGAAAAAAGATAGCATTTTTAACAAATGGTGCTGGTTCAATTGGTGATCAGCATGTAGAAGAATGCAAATCGATCCATTCTTATTGCCCAGTACAAAGTTCAAGTCCAACTGGACAAGGACCGCCATATCAAACCAGATACACTCAAACTAATAGAAGAAAAAGTGGGTATGAGCCTCAAAAACATAGGCATTGGGGAAAATTTCCTAAACAGAACACCAATGGCTTATGCTGTAAGATCAAGAATCAACAAATGGGACCTCATAAAACTGCAAAGCTTCTATAAGGCAAAGGACACTGTCATTAGGACAAAACAGCAACTAACAGATTGGGAAAAGACCTTTACCAATCTTACAACTGATAGAGGGCTTATATCCAAAATATACAAAGAACTCAAGAAGTTAGACTCCAGAAAATCAAATAACCCTGTCAAATAATGGAGTACAGAGCTAAACAAGAATTCTCAGCAGAGGAATTTTTAATGACTGAGAAGCACCTAAAGAAATGTTCAACATCCTTAGTCATCAGGGAAATGCAAGTCAAAACAACCCTGAGATTTCACCTCACACCAGTGAGAATGGCTAAGATCAAAAACTCAGGTGACAACAGATGCTGGCAAGGATGTGGAGAAAGAGGAGCACTCCTCCACTGTTGGTGGGATTGCAAGCTGGTACAACAACTCTGGAAATCAGTCTGGAGGTTCCTCAGACAATTGTACTATCTGAGGACCCAGCTATAACTCTCCTAGCCATGTACCTGAAAGATGCTCTAACATACAACAAAGACACATGCTCCACTATGTTAATAGCAGCCTTATCTATAATAGCCAGAAGCTGGAAAGACCTTCAATAGAGGAATGGATACAGAAAATGTAGATACAGAAAATTTATACAATGGACTACTACTCAGCTATCAAAACAATGACTTCATGAAATTCATAGTCAAATGGATGGAACTAGAAGATACCATCCTGAGTGAGGTAACCCAATCGTTAAAAAAAGAAAAAAAGGAAAACAAAACAAAACAACAACAACAAAACCACATGGTTTGCACTCACTGATAAATGGATATTAGTCCAAAGGCTTGAATTACCCAAGATACAATCCACAGAACACATGAAGCTCAAGATGAAGGGTGACTAAAGTGTGGATGCTTCAGTTCTTCTTAAAAGGGGGAACAAAAATATTCATAGGAGAAGATATAGAGACAAAGTTTTGAACAGAGACTGAAGGAATGGCCATTCAGAGCCTGCCCCACCTGGAGATCCATCCCATGCACATACAGCCACCAAACCCAGACAATATTGCGGATGCCAAGAAATGCATGCTGAGAGAAGCCTGATATAACTGTCTCCTGAGAGGCTCTGCCAGAGCATGACAAATACAGAGGCGAATGCTTGCAGCCAACCATTGAACTGAGAATGGGGTCCCCATTGGAGGAGTTAGAGAAAGGATTGAAGGAGCTAAAGGGGCTTGCAACCCCATAAGAACAACAATACCAAGCAACCAGAGCTCCCAGGGACTCAACCACCATCCAAAGAGTACACATGGACAGACCCATGGCTCCAGTTGCATGTGTAGCACAAGATGGCCTTGTTGGGCACCAATGGGAGAAGTCCTTGGTCCTGCCAAGGCTGGACCCCCAGTGTAGGGGAATGTCAGGGCAGGGAGGCAGGAAGGGGTGGGTGTTTGTGTGTGGGAATAACCTCATAGAAGGGGGAGAGGGATTCGAAAAGGGGTTTATGGCTGGGAAACCCAGAAAGGGATTAACATTTGAAATGTAAATTTAAAAAAAATCCAATAAATGGAAAAACAAAACAAAACAAAACAAAAAGTCATGAGGAGCAAGCCATGGAGAGCAAGCCAGTTTAAAAAAAAACAAACAAACAAACAAAAAAAAAAAAACGCACCCAATGACTCACAGCACATCTGTCTGGAGCCTTGGCTAACCATGTGACCTTGTCTATCCTTGTCTATACAAAGAAAGGTCTGAATATTCAGAGCTATGCTGAGAAGAGCTTATTCAGTCCTTTCCCTTCAAATGTTCTCATCTGCTAACTCAGTGTCCTTCTCAAGGGGGAGAGTATGTGTAGCTAAATCACCAGCATCTTAGATATCCTGGTGCTAGTCCCACCCCCTGGTATTAGAGAGACTTCCAAGGACAAGAAACAGACATCAGTGAAGCACTGTGCCCACCCAAGGCAAGCCAAGAGCTAACCAAGCCCAGGGAAACTTAAGGCTGTTTCCTATTCTTAGCCACATGAAAATCTGACCTAACCTTACAGGTGCTATCTTAGTTAGGATAGAGGAAAAGTGTGGTAATTCTTTAATGTTTTGAAGCTGTGATAATTTGTTGGTTAGAGTTGGGAGGTAAATATTCCTGTGGAGTATTTTACAGGTGAAGGAGTAGAATCCAGTAAGGATGTCAGAAGACACTGTGTATATATTGTTCAAACCAAGGTAGGTGAGATTGCCTACAGGGTTGAGACAGTACTTAAGACATGTTAAGACTATATTCCCAGGCAAATAATTTTTTGAGGATATTTATAGCCTTGGGCCACACAGGCTCTGAAACTTGGCTCTGGATGTCTAAAACTTGGGAGGGGTTTGTTCAGCAGTGATTTCAATAGTCTGCCCTTGTCATTTTGGGGACTTGGGGGATAATCTTGTGGTGGTTCAAATAAGAATGGATTCCATAGCTCATATATTGAATGCATAGTCATCAGGGAGTGGCACTACTTGAGAGGGATTAGGGGGTATGGCCTTGTTGGTATGAATGTGTCACTGTGGGTGGGCTTTGAGGTTTCAAATGTCCAACCCAGGCCCAGTGTTACTTTCTTTTCCTTCTGCCTGTGGATCTGGATAAAGACCTCTCTGTTACTTCTCCAACACCATGGCTGCCTGCCAATTTAAATGGTTTCTAATATAAGAGTTGCAGTGGTCATAGTGTCTCTTTACAGCAACAGAACAGTGATCAATATTCCTTCCGAAAAGGGCAGTGTGAAAATGGGACAATATTGCTTTTATGTGGCAACAGTTTATCTAAATAATAGCAAGACTGCCCTCACCTTGATGTCTCCCTTTGAGGCCTTTACATCTGGCCACAAGTAAATCACTAGTGACTGTCTGTTCCAAGTTGCCAAAGAGAATGGATTACTGTTTGTTATGGAGTTGAGAATTGCCCATTGAAATCTACTGCCACCTCTGAGGAGAGGAAAAGTCTTTTCAGGGATCTTTTCTGCTGGCTGAGAACATTTGATAGTCTTCCAGTTAGAGACTGAGACACATTAGGAAGGCCAGTGTATTTGAAAGCAGTCTAGATGCAAATGACAGTGTGGTCTTGTCTGTGAAACTTCTCGTGGTCAGGAAGATGCCATACTCGTATGAAGACTTACATGTCTGGGATTACATTGTAGGGATGAAGACCATGCTCCAAGTTCAATACTATAGGAGACACTCTAAGGAAGACTTCTCAGTCAAATGCTGTTTCCTGCCTTGGCAATCCCTGATAGCTGAGGGTTAGAGGTCTGCCCATACCAATGATGGTTAACACCTCTGTGTTAAGCATGTCCTCCTACTTGCATGCTTTGGGTAATGCTTCCTCATTGACTCTGGAGGACTGTTCTTTCCAGAGCTAGCCAAATCCTAGGGGCAGTGAGGGCCTACAAGTGAATATATCTAAGTTAACTAGGCCAGAGGTCATTCCCTAGAGATTTTCTTTCTCCTTTAACTCCAGGACTCGAGCCACTCACCTGAGTTACCTCAGGACCAGGTACACATATCTAGAATGAGTCTCTCCCTCTGTGCTCTGTAGGATTGCAAGAGCAGCTATTCCAAAGCTAATTATCCTGCCTCACTTATTTTTTCCCACAGAAAACACAATGCTCCCTCTCCTCTCACCCCATCTGCCTCATGAAGATGCCATGCTGACTCTGTCCTTTGGCCTAGGGGCATGCCCTCATCCTGGGGCCTGTACCACAGAAAAGCCATCCATATCCTGCTCTGTTGGTGGCACCACCATAACTCAACAACAATAAAATTTAATGACACAATAATAAATAATAAGACATCAGTAAAACTTCACTTCAAATACACCTTTCTCACCCGCACAGTGCACATCAATTTTTAAATGCATTTTTATCATTAGCAAGATTTCCAAAGCATTGAGTGTAAGGGTTTGGGTGGTTTAGAGTAGTATTTCCACATAAACTTGATATTTATTTGCCTCTGCTCGTCTCCTATAGATTTTCTTTCTAACTATATCCAGTAGTTTATAAAACATTAAGTTTACGCTATTGTAAAGAATGTGGAGTTTTAAGAAATAAAGCAATATCTCCCACATATCCTTCATCTGCTTTTTGCTATGGCAATATTGATGCACCCCACTGTTCAGTGTGATGAAGTGATATGTTGTGAACCACTGATTTTACTCAGATTTCACCAAAGCAGACAGGACATCCTGACAAGAGTCCTTGGACCCACCATTCTATAGGCAGAATTTACTCCTGCCCCAGCCCCAGCTGCTGCAAACTGCTAGCTTGTTAAATATTCCTGTTTTTTCTCATTTCAAATGCTATAAGGTGGAGTCCTCTAGTACTTGGCCTTTTGAGGTTATTTTTACCACTCAGCATCTTCCCTTAGATTTATCCAAGCAACTGTGTGAGTGGATGCATTATTCCTTTGAATTGTGGAGTTAACACTGTGATGGGATTACCTCAGTTCTGTCCCTAGAGAAGGACAAGGACATCAAAGTTTTTGCTCATTTAAAAAACCACATATTTAATCATCAAGTGTTCATATTTATTGACTCAAACTTGTCCATCATTAGTGTTTTATTCTTATTAGCAATGCTGACCATGTGTCATCTTGCTGCTCCTGTCAGCCCTGCTGGTCACTGGGAAGAAAGTCACCTTCTGCTGAAATAAGAGGACACGGTTCTCTTTAATCCCAGCAGTGACTCATCTTCTGATCTTCTTTCTGAATACAAGGAGCCATTTCTCCATGGCTCGTTTCCCCCTCTGCATTTTGGAGGTGACACTTTTATTTCTAATGTCGAAAGAGCCAGAGTGATCTCCTTTATTTTACACGGCTGGGAAGAACTGGGTTACAGGCGTCACTCAGTAACGCATGAGTGAGCCAACACCTTTGCCAACCAATCTTAAGCCCTGAGAGTCCCTTATGTGTCTTGGGGCTCAGGCTCCATCGAGAAAGGCCAGGCAGGCACTGTCCCCTGAAACCACAGCTCCTGGAATCCTACCTTTTTAGGGTTCTAGGACTTTGACTTTGTCAAGGAGCAAACCACTTCCGGTTGTTAGCTACACCAGATTATTCATTATCAGCCACTTAAGGAATGAGCTGGATCTGCACTGAGTTGGACTGACAGCCCAATTGAGAAGTTAATTTGAAATGTGCAGGCTGGCAAAGTTCAGGTAGAAGGCACATGTATTCTCTCTTCAATCTAAACTTAAAATTTCCCTTTTCTCTGGGGATGTAACTCATTGGTAGAGTTACTGCTTAGCATGCATGAGAACCTGGATTAGATCAACTGACAAAGAAAATTGCCTGTTTTGTGAACTGTGTGCCTACCTTCTCTCACTACTACTAATTTAAGCAGCAAAATGAATGTAGTGGTGCCTAGAAATCGAAAACAACCACGTTGGACTCAGAAGCTCAAGGCCACTGGAGTTTGGACCTGTGCATACTGTCATTATCTTAACAGCTACAGTTCCCTAGGGACTGAAGCCTTCTTGTTCCCTGAGCTTAGCCCATATTTCCTGGAACAATCTTTCCTGCTACTGAGGTTAGAACAGAAATCTTATTTCTGGTTTGATTTTGATGTCAGGTTTGAAGAAGAAGTTCATCCTAGGGGACTCTGCAGAATATCTCCTTCAAAGTCTGTCTGTTTCCTTGAAATATCCAGGATCAAGAAACTATGCAGTGATCAAGATTGACTTGCTCTGAGGAGCCTGCAGGGAAGCTAGAGCTAGGGGACACTGACTCCAGGGAAGCTGCTGGGCACTTGTGGACCAACAGTGGGTGCCTGACTTGAGTAGAACAAGTAAGAACCTCAGTGGTGAGACCCTCAATTGTTTTGTTCATTGGGTAGGTTCCGCTTTCTTCGGCAAATATATAGATCAAAAGAGTTTTCAGTCTGCTTGAGAAGCCATATAAGATCCGTCGTGACCTGAGGTAAGGCAGTTTAACTCTGGGACCTTGAGAAGCAGAGGGGGTTGTGAAAAATAGATGATCATTCCCAAGGAGGGGTCAACCAACTAGGGCTCAAAAATATTTGGGGGAGAAAACACATCAAACATATAAGATGTTTATTGCTTCTCAAATAAGACAGGATAATAATTGTATATGTACCCTAGAGAAACAACCTAAGGAAGGAGAGATTTCTGCTGGCTCAGTCTGAGGGTCCAGCACATTTGGCATAGATGGCACTGCAAGTGCATGAATTAGCTGATCACATGACACCCACAGTCAGGATACAGAGTGTTGTGGTTTGCCCTGAAGTTATCTGTATTTTGATGCTAATTCCACTACCCCAAAGACAGCAGCCTAGTCAAGGACTCAGAACTCAGGTGACTTCACCAGAACCACCTCCCCATTGAATTTGTAAAGTACAGGTGAGGGGCAGGTACAGGATAGAAGGAGGCCTGTCATTGGAGGAGAAGGAAGGTGGGGTGGAGAGAAGTTTGAAGGAAGAGGAGGAGACTAGGAGAGAGAAAGGAGAGGCGGGAGGGAGAGAGAGGCGGAGAAGCCGTGGCAGGACAAGATGGCAGGTGATGTCAAGATTCTACTCTGTGTATTTACAGGTTGTTATTAATGTTCTCAAGGGATGGATGGTACCGGGCTTTGTATGTTTAAGTGGGCAATTATATCTTATCAATTGGGTCAAAGATTATTGTGTTGTGTGTTCTTTTATGTGAGCTTTGAGTGTAGGAAAATGCGCGGCTGGGATGTGTTTCCGCCGAGATATCTAGCAGATATCTTGGGTCACCGCGGTACTGGACCTAATGGGGAAATAGACAACTCTTCTTTTAATTTTTATATTTTTACAACAACAGAGAGATTAATGCTGGTGTTTATTTCATTATCACCTTTTTTTCAATCTGGGACCTCAACTGAACAGGCGGTGAAACTCACAGCCAGGCAAGCAATCCACTCTTCAGTTGAACCTTCCTGGAAAAGCCAGCATGATAACATCTGTGATGGATATGGATCTATGATATATCCATGCTGATCCTAAACCTGTCAAGCTGGCCATAAAGATTAACCATCTCAGTCAGTGTAAGTCATTGAGAGATGACGCAAGCATTTGAAAGAATGGGCATAGTTTGTGTGCAAACAGGAGACTATTTTATGGCTTGGAATACCCATTGTATGAGTGTTGTCAGGAGGTCCTAGAATCCATCCATTCTGGACACGGAGGAATGGCTCAAATTACCCATGTTCAGTGAGTCGATGCATTGATGGCTGGAATTTGTCACCTTGGTGTCTTCAGTGGCATCTTTGCAGAGGGCAATTGTCAGGGAGGAGTTGTTCTCCACATAGCCTACTTTACATTTCCTGGTCTATGAGCTTCTTGACTCTAGACCAAGGGAGTATAGCCAGAGCAGGTTGTTTCTGACAGGCTTGGAGACAGACTTTTGTGTCAGTCTTTGCTGTGACAGGAGACACTTTTCTGTGGCATTGAACCACATGGGTAGCTTGATCTGCCATACAGTTCAACTCAGAGCCCTTGACCTGTACACGCTAAACATACAGCTCTGAACAGGTACATAAATGACAACCTGCTGGGCATAGAAGCATTACCTAGTGTCCAATAGTGCCTGACAAAAAGAAGCATTTACTAGTCCTAAGTATCTGATCAGACTCTCTTGTGTGGACCACTCAGAGTCAACAGCACTCTGAACCTTTGGTCTTAGAGTCCTACAATTGAAACTTGTGGGGATGGAGCAGCGCAGAGCAACCAAGGCCATCCTGAAGTAAATTTCAGCAAGAAACACAGCGTTTTATTTTTCACCAGAGTTCTTTGTCTCCATGTATGGGATATTTTTCTGTGGGAAAATGGATCCTTAGGATAGTACCACAGGGATATGTTCTGTGGGTTTTAATCACTATTCCCTCTTAAAAACCCACACCTTTCTTCTTTTCTTTTTCTTTTAAAAAAGATTTATTTATTTTCTTTATGTATATGAGAACACTATAGCTACCTTCAGACACATTAGAATGTGTCTGTGGAGTGTTTCTTTTGTAGTTTGCAAGGCCTGATGGATTTATCTGGAGATTGTAATGTGAGGACTCAATACATGTGTATGCTATGTAAAGGTCAGGTAAAATTATGCTTTTATCATTTCTTCATAGTGAGTACATTCAGGATCCTCTCTCCTAGCTGTTTTGAGATACACAATCATTACTGTTAACTGCTTCATGATGTGTGATTTTGATCACCAGAACCTGTGACTTTCATCTGTTGACCAACCTTTCATCTGTTGTCCCCCTTCCTTCCCTGGGAGCCAGCCCCTGGTGACTAGTATGCTGGTTTTGATTTTTGTTCTAGTCTATTCTGTGATATCAACCACATTAGCTCCCACAGGAGCTAATGTCCTGCTTGTTTATCTGAACAGAGTCTGTTTTAGTTAATGGACTGTCCTCCAATGACTTCCATTTGTCACAAGTACAAGTATTATGTCATTGTCGTGGTTGTTTTGGAATGGATAAAATTATATACATGCAAGCATTCTCTGATACTAGAGAACTAGCATTAGTATCAAACACAGTACTAGTTGGCGCCAGCTTGCAAACATGAAACTTGGGCTCTGTAGTCCTGTCTCAGTGAGTGTGTGATTCCAGAGCTGCTCTGCATCCCGCAGAAGCCAAGTCTGAACCTCGGGGAGTTTGGGGGGTGTGGGGGTGTGGGGGTGTGGACTAGGACAAGAAGCAGAGGAAGGGCTGAGAATGTAGCTCAGTGGAAGAGTGTTTGCCTACTGTACATGAAGCCTTGGGTTCAATCTCCAGTTCTGAAAAACATCAGCAGCAACAGCAGAGCAGCAGCAGCAGCTGCAGCAACAACAACAACAACAATCAGAATCAAGTGTTCTCTTTGGAATCAGCAGACTTTCCCTAGAAAACTGAGACTGAGAAACCCCTTGGTAGATGTTGCCTTCACTGGCTGTATGACAATGGCGTATGATGACTCTCCTGATGTTCCTTCAAGTACAAAGCAGGGCAGCCAGAAAACAAAACAAAAACATGTGTCATCACAGAAATCCAAGATAGCAAAGGCCCAAGCCTCAAAATAATGTAAATAAACTGGGGGGAGGGAACAATAAAAAAAAAAACCAAAAACCTGTCACCAAACGGAACAGATTGGGGTAAAATATCACTGAATTCCAGTGGTTCCCCATAAACTCTTGCTTCAAGGAAGAGAGGAGTTTCTTTGGAGGCAGGCGGAAGGGTGTACATGTATGAAAATTCCTCCAGAATAGTTACCACATGAGTGAGTTCCGTCAGGTTGAATTTAGGACCTCCCACTTGCTAGGGAGACCTTCCCCAGCCCTACAGCTAAACTTTAATCTAAAATGTCAGAACATTGGAGTGTAGGAGGAATGGCAGCGGCCACCTTTACATAAATGCTGCTGCAAAGGCATCTCCTGCAGGAGGACCTAATTGAAGACTTCCAGAGAGACCAAGGATTACTGACACAGACAATGCCAGCCAATCAGGAACTGCTTCTTAGAAGAGATGTTTCTTGGGACCAATGGGGTATTAAAGGAGCTTGCAGCACCTTTCAGAGGAGTTTGCTGGGTGTTTCTCACCTGCTCCGTGAGTCTCTGACCTTGACCCCACACCACCTCACCTCCAACCCCCAAGAGCAGATAGAGTCGGGCAGCGAGTAGTCCAGTGCACAGGCAGCAATGGCCAGCCTTTTCCTTACCACCTTTACTTTTCCTTGCTCCTGCCCCATTCTGTCTGTTTCCTTCCTTCTCTTGGACAGTGTGCTTCTACTTTTATTTAATAGATGCACACAGGATTTAAATAACTACACAAATTATGGAACACACACACACACACACACACACACACACACACACACACACACACATATATATATATATATATATATATATATATATATATATATATGCCTTTCTGAGGCTGACCTAGTCTTCTTAACAGTACCTGCTCCTTTTCTACCCATTCTTCCTGCACAAAATGTCCATAACGTCTTTATTATTTTTCCTTTTTATTTTTTATGTGCACTGGTGTTTTGCTTGCATGTCTGTCTGTCTGAGGGCATCAGATCACCTGGGACTAGAATTACAGACAGCTGTGAGCTATAATGTGGGTGTTGGGAATTGAACCCCTGGTCCTTTGGTAGAGTAGCCAGTGCTCTTAACCTCTGAGCCATCTCTCCAGCCCCAACTTTTTTTCTTCTTTATGTCTGATAAAAGATCCATTGTATGTGTACCCAACCTGTTCCTTACCCAGTCCCTTGTTGCTGGATACCTAGATAGCAACTATGAGTTAACTATTATGGATCGTGCTGCAACCTTGATGGGCATATCCCTGTGATGTTCCAACTGAATCAACATTTGAGAGAGATCTCTGGGTTGTACGGTCGATTTTTGGAGAAAACTCCACATTGGTTTCTGAAAAGATTAGATGAGTTTATACTGCTGAGTGTGTACAAGGGTTCCCTTTTGTCCTCGGCCCATCTGGTGTTTGTTGTTGTGTGTTTTCTTAGTGACTGTCTTTCCAGCTGGAATGCACTTTTCCATTTGTATTTCTGACCGCTCGTGAGACTGAACATTTTTCATATGTCTATTGACCAATTGTACACCCCCTTTTGATCATTTAACTAGCCTGTATAGTGACTGACTGGGGGTGTTCTTGTTCTCTTTTTCTTTTCTGAACTTTTGAGTTCTTTGTTTATTTTAGAATTTATTCCTTTGTCATATGTACAGCTGTCAAAGATTTTCTCCCATTCTCCTGTTCTGTCTTTCTGGCATGATCAACTGTTGTCTTTGAGGCAGCCCTTCTTGCTTTTTGATCTCGCAGGGGAGTCTGCAAGGGAGGCCTTGGTGAAGTGACAGTGGCATGGAGCCGCACACCTGCTTTGGAAAGCTGTCATAGAAAGGGCTGACACTGTCCAGCTTTGAGAGTGGAAGGCGATCTCCACAGTTCCTTTCATTTTCAGATGAATTAGCTTAAAGTTCACTTATGAGACAGTGTTTTTGAATCAGGATTTACATGGAATTTCTTCTGCTTTTCCAACCCCTTCCATACCTTCGCTGAAAGACATTTGTGCTCTGAGAGTCTGAATAAGACCCTTATCAAAGAGGCTCAGCTTTACCCACTACTGCCCTGAAAGGCAGAAATAATCTCCATCTATTAATTGCCTCAAGCCCCTTTGGCATACGGTTTCATTTGGAGGATTTCGCAGGGACATTTTATATGGGATGAATGTTCCAAAGCCCAATCGTGCCTAATTTGAGGTTTAACTGTTGCCTTTGGTTTTGCATGTTGCTAAATTTGTAAATTCTTCCATCTATCCCAGAATTCCAGGATGTTTGACACACAGAAGGGACCTTTGATAAGTAAACATTCAAGTGGGTATCTCATTGCTAAGACAAGGCTTCAAAAGAATTCACTTCTCTCTCTCTCTCTCTCTCTCTCTCTCTCTCTCTCTCTCCTCCCTCCCCCTCTCTCTTCCTCTTTCCCTCTCCCTCCCTCTCTCACTTTCTTTCATTCTCTCTCCTATTCACCCCCCCCCCCATTTCTCTCTTTATTTCTCTCCCTTTCTTGATACTGAAGATAGAACCCAGAGTTTAGGGTAAATATTCTATGCTTCTATCACTGAGCTATAGAGAACTCCACATTTTATTAAATAGTAAATCAGAAACTTGTGTGGATGGGTAGATGGAAGGAAACAAAAAAGAAGGGAAGGGAATGTGGACCAAGAAACAGACCTTCCTTCTAGGCTTCTCTTTGTGTAAGAAGCCTAGATTGGGCCTGAGCCAGCCACCAAAGCTCTACAGTAACTTCCTTAATCCACATTTCTGTGTTCTGTGGTTGCAATTGCCTGTGGTTGACAGCAGCATGAAATGTTACATGAAAATTCCAGAGAAGCCTTCATATGACTTACTGCAGCATGCTGTTACCATTTTGTTTTATTATTAATTCTTGTACCTAACCTGTAAATTAAAATTCATCATGGCCGTATTGCAAAGAATACAGCATATGTGGGTTGGGACTTACTTATCCATAGTTTCATGGAACATATTCTCAAGAATAAAGAAGAGATGCTCATACTTAGACCAAGTTTAATAGGTATCAAGTAAAATTGCAGGAGCAATAGAATTTATGTCACATATCATAGTTATTGTGAGTGGAATCAACAGAAATAATGAACAGGAGATAAAAATATAGTAGCATGTAGATCTAACTACCCAGAACCTCATGAACATTTCCTAGAGAGAAAATGCAGTTCCATATTGCAAAGGACTATCTGAGAGGCAGAGTGGAAAGGGAGAAATAAAATCCTGGTGGGAACAAAAGAGTGAGAGGCACAGGCAAGACCAGAGGCACATGCAAGACCAGATGACCAGAACTTGGATGGGCATTCTAGGAGCCCCTAGCTTTGGTGTAAGGTTATGAGACATACACAGACACAAGTCTAAGTATTGTCCTGAAAGCCTGGGGTCTGCATTCAGGTATCTGATCTGGGCTTATATGCCTTAAAATAGTGGCCTTTCTGCTTCCCTGTTTAAGACAAACTGGACTGTACAACTTTGGTTCAAAGGTCCCTGGCAGTTGGGTAGATTCTTTAAAAATGCCATTCCCTTTGAAGATCCCTGACTGTTCCTGAGCCTCTGGTTTTGCCTCAGTTTCCCAAGTACAGTAATGACAGTCATGGCTGACCTGAACTATTTTGAATGGTGACTCATTTGGTTTACTTTGCCCAATGTCTCAGCCAGCTTTTTGTATGTGGCTATGTCCCTGTTACTGGAAGTACATAAAGATCACTGAATGTTTTCTCTAAAACATTTTACAATTTTGAGATGTTTCTCTCCAAGTCTCTGCACTGACAAAGTGAAGGTATTGATAACTTTACAGGGGGTGACACTGTTTTCATTCTGTGGCAATGCCGATTGTCCAAACATGGGATGGCTGGCTTTGGGAATATGATTTTCTTGTGGAGATATAAAACACTGAAGAATATTCATGGAACTTTGCTTTGTGGAAGTTTTGTGTGCCTCGCTTGAACTCTTCAGTTAGTTCACATCATGCCTCTCTCATCCCTTCCGCCTTCACTCTGTTCTTCCCTGCCCCTCACCTTCCATTATTCCCTCCATGTGTCACCCCTTGGCTCTTTACTTATGCCAGATGCTCTAACAGGTTCTGGGAGGATAAATAAAAGAGGGAAGATATTGTATCTGTCTCTAAAGAGCCATGAAAGCAGAAATAGGCATGACACATCGGAGAATGCTAGACATAGTAGAACCCATAGGATGAAGAAGGTCGAGGAGGGCTTCCTGGATGATGGAGCACCTGAGTGACTTGGAAGGGGACATTAATTCTATGATAGTAGTGAGGACACTTTTTCCACATGACTAACAAGAAGACATGAGATGTTCAGGTCGTGACTTTCTACTGCATTGTTTTACTTTTGGCTACTTGTCTGGTGCGCATCTATCTACTGTTTGGGACTTGGGTTTATGTAGTGACATACATCACTTAGGTAAGTGGTACTTAGGTAGGGTGACCTGCCGTGTACCATGACCACCTTCAATCTGTAGAATCCCTTGGGCAGCAATCACCTTATTTTTCTATCTTGGAATCATCCTGGGGTAGAGGACCCCAGCCACCTGGGTTATAGCATCTAAATTGGACCAACTGGTGCTACTGGGGTCAAAGAGATCTGAACATCAGAAAATCATTGTTTTAGAGTGATGTGGTATTCATATATACATTAGAGCATCACTGTTATATTCTACATATAAATTTAGAATTTTATCTATACGATTTTACTCATTTTTGTCTATCTTTTTGAGCCACTATTTACTCCTTGATGATTAGTTCATGAGAATTGTAAAGAAAGGAAAATTTCTTTTTCATTCTTTGGCAACTCTCCTCATACTCTCATAATCTTTATCTGTGTGCTTCTTAATCAATAGATTAGTGGTGTTCTCTCCTGAAATTCTGACCCAGCAGGAGTCAGGAAGAACAGGCTTGTGCATACCTTTGTGTTTTTAAGAATGTGGTCCAGAAAATTCTTATTGGCATGCTAGTTTATTTAACATAACATGGTCCCTTTTGTCCTGAACCATATATTAGATACTTAAACAAATATCCCCATCTATGTCCCATAGGTATATATGATTGTTATACTGATAATACATATTTTTTTGTAGTTTAAAAAGCTACATTGCTAAGAGAAACCTGGCAGCGAATCATTAGTAAGGAAATGATCTGTACTCAAATCAGAGTCTTCTGGATCTCTTCATATAGATCAAATGATAGATATTGAAAGCTTAAGGTGTAATCGTGGTCCACGTTAGGGATTTGGAAGTGAATGTTTTTAATTGGACCTTTTTTAAGGTTGGGTTAGGTTGTGTAGCTTCAGACATCCATAGACTTTGATTCTTACTTACTTACTTGTTATCTGTTTATTTGTTTGCAGTGCTGATGATAGGATGCAGGCTCTTTGGCAGTCCAGTATTATCACCAAGCTGCATCTTGAGTTGAGACAGTCACAGTCCTTAGTGGAGTGCTGATGGGGAAAAACCATGCTGTTTAGAGCAACCAAGCTCAGCTGAATTTGGAGAATTTGAACTTATTACAAAGAAATTTCACTCAGTTAAAATAGCCTTCTCTTTAAAGAAGGTTCTCTTTTGCTTAAATGGTTGAAAGCACTAAAGTCTGTAAGTATGTTTGTCTCTTTTCGGAATAGAATGCTAAGTATATAAAATGAAGCTCAGGAAAGCCCAGCAGAGACTTACTCCTCTCGTTCAAGTTAGTTGCTGCTGCTTTCTATAAGCCCCATTCTGCTACTTCCCGAGCAATGCTCAACAGTTAACTCACTCCCTGGTGGTTTATAAAACCTTTATCAAAGTCAGATCAAATCTTATCTTTGACTTAGTTACTGCAAACAGATTTGTTGGGACATCTGCTAAGATAATGGACTAGAAGCTGCTCATGGGAAATGGTGAGTGAGGTCTATCAGAATGGGGAAGAATAGCTGGATTCCAGAGAGAGAGAGAGTAGGGGAGCATCATAAACCTCGCAGGAATGCTGGGATAGCTGAGAGTGTAGGGAGAGGAGGTAGATGACTCAGAGGGAAAAGTGGTTTATATTCTTGTCCCTGAGTGCTCGGGATGTAATCTCCAAATATAGGCTCATCAGTAAGATCTCTAAATAAAACTGGAGGAGAGGTTTAAACTAATACATATGCAAATTGCAACACAGGGGGAAAATACATGACAAAGCAAGGCCACTTGATCTCCGCACAATCCTAACCTCTTAATCACCTAATCCTCAAATTCGGGAAAAGAGTAAACTGTTGAATAAAGAATTTAAAAGTTTACTTGTAAAAGTGATCAGAGTCTTCAAAAGAGGATGCAAACAAGGGTGAATGAAGCAAAGAAACAGTTCCCGGTCCTGGAGGAGAAAGGCAGCCACATCCATAGATGAGAAAGTCAGGAACAGAACCAAGATGTTCAAGAATGCAAACTAGAAATGTTAACAATGAAATGCTCGGTGGGGGACGGGGGAGAAGCCCCTTTGCCTTATGGACCAAGCAGCAGAAACATGGCAGGGATTGAGGACAAGGGTGGGAATTACTATATTCAGACAGAATTAAAGACAAAACAGTATAAAGGAGTTTAGCCACATCTTCCACAGAACCCTGGACAAGAGACCTTGCTCAAGAGTCCATGGGGTATATAGAGGAGTTGAAATGAAAATTAATGGCAGAGAAATTCTATTTATTGAAATTAAAGCCCCTAGCCCTCAAATCTGTGGAACAAAACCAACATCCAGACATGAGAAACATGGGGATCCTCAAATAGACGTAGAAAAGTACTCCCCCACAGCATATTATGGTCAAGCTGCCTGAACTCTAAGCTGTAAGAGAAAGTGTCAACTGAGCCACAGAGATAGGAAAGAAGGACTATGGGGGAAACCACACCTGTCTCAGAATCACACGGCGAGGCTGGCCATTACAAATCACAAACAGGGGAAAACTGCAAGCATTTCCTCTAAAATCAGGAATGAAGCACCTTACCCCAGTCTTTTCACATTCCTCAATAGAGTGCGCAGACTCTTGGCAAAAGCAACACAGCAAGACACAGAAATAAAATGGACACAAGCAGAAAAGGAAGAAGTTAAATTATCTTGATTTATGCATGATGGCAGCCTCAGAGGATCTAAAGATTCTAAAGGAGGAGAAGTACATCTGTGAAACACTTTCAGCAAAGTGGCCGAACACAAATCAACATAAAATCCAGTTAATGCTCTTGGATAGTATGAGTACACTTGATAGGGAAGATATCAGGGCATTCTTTTATATATGGATGTGCATATATTTTAGGGGGCTTCTACAGTAGCAGCTGTCCACAAGGCTTTCAAAATGGTCTCTAGAATTAATTATCTCTCTCAATATTCTCTCCTCTACCCTGCCTTCCTATCTCCCATTTAACCCTTACTGCTTATTATTCCCTTCCACCTGGTTGTATAACCTACATTATATCCTCTACTCTTAAAAGCCCTGCCCTGAATACTTACTGGTTTCTCTGGGTACTCCATTTTGCATCTTAAGGTTCAAAACTAACATCCACAAATGACCAAGAACACCCAACATTCCTCTCTGTGGGTCTGGGTTACTTTATTTAGAATGATTATTTCCAGCTTCATCCATTTACCTATGAATTTCAAGTTTTCATTTTTCTTAAGAGCTAACCCTGAATAAATATACCACATTTTTTATTATCCACTCATCAACTGATTGACATCTAGCCTGATTTCATTGTGAATAGAGCAGCCATGAACATAATAGAGGAGCAGATCTCTGTAGTAGGTTACAGAGTCTGTTGGACGTGCCAAGAATGATATAGCTGGCTCATGGGTAGATCTCTTTCTAGCCCTTTGGGGCACCTCACACTAATTTCCACAGTGACTGTGCCCAGCACACTCCAACTAACAGTGTTTCCCCTTCCTCACACCCATGTCAGCATTTTAAAAAAATAATTGTTTTATTGATCTTATTTATTCTGATTGGGTATGATGAAACCTTAAAGGTTTAATTTGCATGTCCTTGATGGCTAATGATATTGGACATGTATATTTTTTCTTCTTTTTTTCTTTTTCTCTCATACACTACATCCTGATTGGTTTCCTCTCCTTCTTATCCTCCCATCACCCTCCTCCACTTCCTTCTCCTCCAGACCTAGTCTTCTGTTTCCCTTCAGAAAAGAGCAGGCCTCCCAGGAGTATCAACCAAACATGGCATAACAAATTACAACAAGATCAGGCACATATATGCATATCAATGCTGGAAGAGGCAACCCAGTAGGAGGAAAAGGGTCCTAAGAGCAGACAAAAGAGTCAGAGATAGCCCCTGCTCCCATTGTTAAAAACTCCACAAGAAGACCAACCTACACAACCATAATGCATATTCAGAGGACCTAGCTCAGGCACATACAAGCTCTCCGACTGTCAATTCAGTCTTTATGAGTTTCTGAGAACCCTGGCGACTTGTCAGAGTTTCTATTCCTGTACAAACATCATGACCAAGAAGCAAGTTGGGGAGGAAAAGGTTTGCTCAGCTTACACTTTCATGTTGCTGTTCATCATCAAAGGAAGTCAGGACTAGAACTTAAGAAGGTCAGGAAGCAGGAGCTGATGCAGAGGCCATGGAGGGATGTTACTTACTGGCTTTCCCTGGCTTGCTCAGCTTGCTTTCTTATAGAAACCAGGACAACCAGCCCAGGGATGACACCCCACACAATAGGCTGGGTCCTCCCACCTTGATGCCTAGTTGAGAAAAATGCCTTACATCTGGGTCTCATGGAGCCATTTGCTCAACTGAGGCTCCTTCTCTGTGATAACTCCAGCTTGTGTCAAGTTGACACACAAAACCAGCCAGTACAATCGATCCCTTGTCAAGTTGACACACAAACACATCACTATTAAGCCCCACCCCTTACTTTCATATTCATCCCCAAGATCTAAATAACTTTAAGAGTTCCAGTCTTTACATATTAAAAGTTCAATTCCTTTAAAAGATATCCAATATCTTTTATATATATTTATATTTTATTTATATATTAGTGGGACTCCACTAATATACTTTCTTACTTCAAGAGGGAAAAATATCAGGGCACAGTCACAATCAAAAGCAAAATCAAACTCAAACCATTAAATGTCTGGGATCCACTCACAACCTTCTAGGCTCCTCCAAGGGTTTGGGTCACTTCTCCAGCTCTGTCCTTTGTAGCGCACACCTTGTCTTCTAGGCTCCAGATGCCTGTACTCCACCACTGCTGCTGCTCTTGGTGGTCATCTCATGGTACTGGCATCTCCAAAACGCTGCTGTCTTCTGCTACAACTAGGCTTCACTAGCAGCCTCTCACAGGTTCTCTTCATGGTGCCAAGCCTCAAATCCTTTGCAAGACCCCTTCAGTCCTGGGCCATCAATTGCAACTGAGGCTGCACCTTCACCAATGGCCTTCCATGGCCTCTCACAGTGCCCAGCCTCAGTTGCTCTTCATGACTCCTCATGCCTTCAAAACCAATACCACCTGGGTGACTCTTATACACTACTAAGTCCAGCCACAGCACCAGGCACAACCTTGACTTTCTCTGGAACACAGCCTCTTTGTGCTCTCAGAAAACATTTCAAAGAAGATTTCACATCAATGATGCTAGTCTTTTCTTAATCACCACTAATTTCTTCCAGCTGACCAGCATCAATAGTCCCAGTAATGCAAAGGTCTCACTTTAATAGTTCTGGTATCTTGTTAATCACAGCTGACTCTTAGCCCCAGCTAACCAAAACCACAGAATCTTCACAATCAGAACAGCAACAGTCCTGATAAGAGTCTTTAATCTTCCCTCTGAAATTTCACAAGCCAGGCCTCCATCTTCTACCCTGTTCTCCACATGATCTTCCAAGCTCCTATAGAACATCTCACAGAGCTCTGAACTTTCCAATGGCTCTTCTAGATAAAAGTTCCAAAGTCGTTCCAAAGTCCTTCCACAGTCCACCCCAAAACATGTTCAGGTTGTCACAGGAATACTACATTTCTGGTACCAATTTGTCTTAGTCAGGGTTTCTATTCCTGCACAAACATCATGACCCAAGAAGCAAGTTGGGGAGGAAAGGGTTTATTTAGCTTACACTTTCATATAGCTGTTCATCACCAAAGGAAGTCAGGACTAGAACTTAAGCAGGTCAGGAAACAGGAGCTGATGCAGAGGCCATGGAGGGATGTTACTTACTGGCTTGCTTTCCCTGGCTTGCTCAGTTTGCTTTGTTACAGAACCCAAGACCACCAGCCTAGTGATGGTACCACCCACAGTGGGTTGGGTCCTCCCACCTATGACTAGGTGAGAAAATGCCTTACAGCTGGGTCTCATGGAGGCATTTGCTCAACCGAGGCTCCTTTCTCTGTGATAACTCCAGTTTGTGTCAAGTTGACACACAAAACCAGCCAGTACACCTAGTTAGTTGATTCTGTGGACCGTCTTCTTGTGGTATCCTTGACTCCTCTGACTTTTACAGTCCTTCCTCAACATCTTCCTCAGGATTCCTCAAGATCTACCTAACATTTAGCTGTGGGTCTTTGCATCCTGCTCTGATCAGTCACTTGATGCAGCCTATCTGATGACAGTTCTGTTTGGCTCTAGTCTATGAGAACAATAGAATATTACTAGGTATCATTTCATTGACTTTTTTCCCAATCATGTTTGATTTTGTCCTAGGTCTCTGAGCTACCCAATCTCTGGTTCCTGGTCCTCCAGGCAGTATTGGGAGTGTGTGGGTGGGGTTCCTTCTCTGTGGCATGGGTTTCAAGTTGGGCCAGTCATTGGTTGGCCAGTCCCACATGTTCTGTGCCACTTTTATCCTAGCCAATCTTGTAAGCAGGACAAATTGTACATTGAAGGTTTTGTGGCTGGGTTGGTGTCCCAATCCCTCCACTGGAAGTCTTGCCTGGTTATAGGAGATGACTGGTTCAGGCTCCATGTCTGCCCATGATGATGAGTGTCAGCTAGGGTCACTCTTGTAAATTGCAGGGAGTTTCCATTGCACTAGGTTTCTAACTCATCCCTGAAATGCCTCCCAATTATATTCATCTCTTCAGTACTCTCTCCCACCATCCCCTCAATCCTCCCTGTTCCCATTTCCATTGGTGAAGTCTATTCCATTTCCCGTTTAGGGAGATCCCTATAAACCCCTCCCATGACTTGTTATTTCACCTCTTTGGGCCTGTGAATTGTAGCATTGTTCATCCTTTCTTTTACTCCTTCTTAGTCATTTGTATTTCTTCTTTGGAGAATTCTCTAGTTCCATGTCTCATATCATAATTGGGCTGTTGTGGGTTTTTTTTTTTTTGAGTTTGGTTATTTTTAGTTCTTTGTATTTTCAAGACACCAAGCCTCTGACAGATGTATAGCTGGAAAATATTTTCCCCGCTCTGTGGGCTGCCTCTTTCAGAAGAATGAAAGTAGGCCATTACCTCTCACCCTGTAAAACATCAATTAAGAATGGATCAAAGACTTTAACATGAGATCTGACGTTCAGAAACTGCTAGAGGAAAACCTGTCAACATAGAAGCATAGCCCAGTAACTCCTGAAAAATGAGTCCAGTTATTCCTAAAGTAGTTCAAGGATTCACAAATATGACTGCATATAGCAACCTGTACAGCAAAGGACACAATGACCAGAATGAGAGACACCTGCAAGAAGGGAGAAGCTCTTTGTTACCTAGACAACTTTCTGTTCCTTAGACATAAAGCTGGGGTTAATAAATGAAATCGGTAAAGGATTCAAAAATTAAAGCCCCCAAACCAAATCATCTGAAAAGATGGTTCTCAAAAGAAGAAATACAAATCATGAGTAAATGTGAAGAATGTGCCTCTGCTGCCATCAGGGAAATGCAAATCAAAATGATATTGAGCTTCTCTCTCACCATAGTCAGAGCAGCCATCCTCAGGAAAACAAAGCACAAGAAATGCTGGCAGAGATACGGGAGAGAGGAGTGCTTATGTGTTGCTACAGGGAATGGAAACTTGTATGCTTCTATGGCAACCACTAGGGAAGTTTTGGGAACACTAAAATGTACCACTATATAATATAGCTATATAACCTTTGTGAATAGCTCAGAAGGTGTGTCAGTCAGCACGACATAGCGATATGTTTATTGCACTGTAATTCACTATAGTGGAGATATGCCACCAGCCTAGGTGCCTTCTCAGTGATGAAGAAAATGGGCTTATGTGTACAATGGAGCTACATTCGACCACATGGAAGAATGAACTCATATCATTGCAGTAAAATGAATGGGACTGTAGAACACCATGTTAAGTGAAAGAAACCAGACTCATAGAGGCAAATGTCATATGATACCTGTCCTGAAATATAAAAATCTAGCTTAAAAATATGTACATGACATTAGGTAAATGGGAGGACTATGATAGTTGGAGTATGGGACCTAAAGAGAGAGTGACACGAGAGCTCCAGAGAGAAAAATAATACATGTTTTCTTTCAAATATAGAATCTAGGCATGATGTTGTACATCAACGTAGACAGATAGACATCTCCTTTTGAAAGCATACTCCTCTGGGGATGGCAAGATGGCGCAGCAAGTAGAGGTGTTTGCTGCCAGGGCTGATGATCTGAGTTCATTCCTCAGAATCCACGTGGCCAGAGGAGCCTAACTCCTGCATATTGTCCTCTGACTTCCATACATTCCCCATGGTGAGTGAGTATGTGCACATGTGTGCCCCCCCAATTATGTCTATATTGATATTCATATCAATATAGACAGTAAATAAACAAATGTAACGGAATTCACATTGTTTGGTGTCTGTGTTTAACAGGGAGCTTGGCCTGTTATTTCTTGCATGTGTGGGTCTTTATCTGGTGTTGTTGAGAACACTACCTAATTTGTAACTTGGGTTTGAAAGAGTCCCTTCTTTTTATATTTTATGGACTAATTTGGGAAGAACTGGTGTTAACTTTTTAGAGGTCTGGTAGAATTCTGCTGTGAATCCATTTAGGCCTGAACTATTCTAAATTATGACTTTAGTACTGTTGTTTGCCACACATGTGTTTAAATTATTCATCTCATGTTGTTTTAACTTTGATATGGTCACATGCATCTGAAAACCATCCTTTTAGTTGAGAGTTTTTAATTTAGTGGAGTATGAGTTTTTAGGAAATGTCCTCACTGAGGACAAATGGATATGCCAAAGTGGATGGAGAAAAAGTCCATGAGGCCTCAATCCTACTCAAAAGCTATAGACAACTGAAGAGAGCTGGAAGCAGGAAAAATAGTCTTTCTCAGGAAAGAGAATACCAATTACTTGTCCACTCTCAAACAGTGAGGCTTTAAAGCATACATACAAATCCCTTAAGAACAAATAATGTTCAGTGAACAGTGTGCAGATACCATGATAGATCTTATATAAATAGTACACACATATATATGTGTATGTTATTTCATATATATAATATATATATATGCTACAGGTATTTCATAGATCTATCTATCTATCTATCTATCTATCTATACATGTTATTTCATTGTATATGAAATAACAATTAGTAAAAAAGAAGCCATGTATTATTTGAAGTAGAGCAGGGAGGTATCAGTGGGGAGGTTAGGAAAAAAGGAAAGGAAAGGAAGAAATGTAATTATATTATCATCTCAAAAATATTTTTGAATTTCATTGTTATCAGTTGTAATGTCTCCTTCATCTCTAGTTTATGGGGTTTTCTTTTCTTTTCTTTTCTTTTTTTTTTTTGAGACAGGATCTCACTCTATAGCCTTGGTTTGCTTGAAACTTAGTGTGTAGACCATGTTGGCTTTGACCTCTTAGAGTTTTGTCTTCCTCTGCCTCTTGAGTGCTGAGATTAAAGGCATGCACCACCAGGCACACACATGGTGCACAGACATACATTCATGTAAAACACATAAAAAAGTTTTAAAAAGATTAAAAATATAATGCTGGTGGTCCCATCATATTAGACTTCAGATTGCACCGTAGAACAATAGTAATAAACTAACATGGTACTGGCACAAAAAACAGAATAAAAGACTTAGATATAAGCTCATACATATATAGACATCTGATATTTTTAATGATTAAGTGTTTTATTTGGATATTTTCATGCCTATGTTTCTGGAGCTCAGTAGAGCTTACATACAACAAAATTGTTAATCACAGCTTTACACTTCATATATTTATTTGCTTAAAAAATCTGACATCTAATAAGGCCAGGGAGATGTCTCAGTAGGTAACGGCACTTGCCTCACAAGCCTAGTAATCTCGGTTCCACTGTTCGAACTCACGTAAAAACGGAAGAAAAGTGACCTCATAAAGTTACCTACTGACTGCCACATGCATGCTGTGTCATGTCTGACCCCCCCCCCACACACACATCATACACACACTTACATGATAAATGAAAATAAAAAGCTTCTATCCTACCATTCATATAAAATCTATTATGGTGTTCACACACTGTTCACTGAACGTTATTTGGTCTATAGGACAGCCACACCTATATTGAAGTTGATCAATGAGCATGGATAATGGGAATGACAATGTACACTGCGATACCTTTAGCATACAAACATGAGGGGCTCAAACTCCAAGTGATGCAGTCCAGAGGCATGGAGTTTACACAGGTGATAGCAGGCAGAAATCTTCTGAAGGAAACAGGTTATAGGGAGCCATTGGATGTTCGAGAGAGATGCTGAAAAATACTCATGGCAGAGAAGTCACCAACAAACAGCAGTGGAAAAGCAGCATGGCTGTGTGAAGACAAATAAAACTAGGTTGTCTTTCATCATGCACAGCAGCACTCCAAAAGGGTCGATATTTTTAGTATTCACTTAATTTCATTTTACACACACACACACACACACACACACACACACACACACACAGAGAGAGAGAGAGAGAGAGAGAGAGAGAGAGAGAGAGAGAGAGAGAGAGAGAGAGAGATATGCTTGGGTATCCACAGAGGCCAGAGAGTGGCATTTACTGGATCTCACTCCGATCTCTTGGTGCTAGAGTTAGGTCGCAAACCACTGCTCAGCTGAAATCAGCTTCCTGTTCAATCAGCACACGGTCTTAGCTGCCGCTGTTTTTCTAGCCCTTGCTAAAAAATCTTAAGACCTGAAATTTTATAACTTCTAGAGGAAAAAAAAAGACATCAGGGAAACTCTTCAAGATAGGTACATATAAGGATTCTCTGAATAGGGCATCCATTGCTCAGAATATAAGGCCTACACTCAACAAATTAGACCACTTGAAGTTAAAAAGTTGTAAAAAGCTAGCCTACTAAGTGGGAAATGTTTACCATATACATACTGGCAGAGAATTAATATCCAGAACATACAAAGAACTCAAAGTCTAAACCATTTCATAAATGATTGAGAACTACACAGAGATTTTTTTTAAAGAAGAAACAGAAATGGCCAATACATTGAACTGTGTTCAAAATTCTTACCTATCAAGGGAATGTGAAGGAAAAGTACTTTGAGATTCCATCCTACCTTAGAAAGAACAGCTATCATAAAGAAAACCAAGGCCTACAAACACTGGGGAGCATGTGAAGACAGAGGAGCCCTTATTCACTGTTGGTGGTAGTGCAAACTGGTATAGCCCCTGTGGAAATCAGTGTCCCAGTTTCTCAGGAAAAGAGAAAATGGAAGTGGACATGGTCTAAATATACCACTCCTGGGTATATCCTCAAGGGACAGAGATATCTGTACATCTCTGTTCATCAGTGCTTTGCTCATTGCGGCAAACATAAACAAACAAAAAATGGACACAGAGCAGGTGTTCATCAACTGATGGATGAATAATAAAAATGTGGTACTATACACAATGAAATTTTAGTCAACCATAAAGAAAAATAAGATATGAACTTTTCCAGAAAATGGAAGGAACTATAAATTATTATCCTAAATGACATAGCTCAGGCTCAGAATAGCAAACATGGTGTGGTCTATCTCATGGGTAGATATTAGCCTCTATCTTTATATATGTGCATTTATGTCAGAATGAATACATATCCCAGACTATACATACCCCAGACAATACATAGCCCCAGACTATGAAATGGAACCCATGAGGGGCGGGGAGAGATTCTTTAGTATGAGGAAGTGTGGTAGAGCCACGAGATACAGAAGGGGAAGGGGTATACTGGCAGTGGGAACATATAAGCGCCAGGGAGGCAGTAAGAGGAGGGAGTGGGGAAAAGTCAGCTTAGATGATGTGTGATTAGCTGACTAATGATGTGTGATAACCATAAGAAAATATGATATTTAATAAGCTAATCAAAAGCAAAATTAAAGTGAAAGAGCTCGAATAGAAGTACCTGTGTGGATGAATAAAGCTGCTCTAAGAAATCAGAAGTTATTAAATGAAAAATCCCAGCCCCAATGGTGGGCTACACCCCTATGAGTTGTGGCTACAGAGGGTTAACAAGCAATACTTGTTCTTGGCTGACCACCAGAATGGTTGGTAAGATTGTGTTGTTGAAAATACCACCTATTTTAGTTATGGGGCACAGAAATCAAGCTGGCACTGGAATGGAATCTTCCTTCTTGTTGGCTAGCTGTCATAGTGCCAGAAAATGATATATAGGCTGCCGTAGGGGTGGGCTATTGTAATCAACAGCTCCACTAAGTGTGGCCCTGATATGAAACAATATTGATGGAACAGACAACAATGATCCACAGTGTAACAGAGGCAAGTTTGCTATGAGGGTAACCAACTTCCTTCTGGTTGGATATGATGCCCACTTCTCAGAAGTAAATTTATATCTGGTACTGCAAACCCAGCTCCAGTGCCTGTTACTGAGGAGGTCGCAAGCCTTAGTGAGGAAGCTACTGCTGTTGGCTTGCTTAATGGGCATGATGTGGCAGTCAAATTGCCTTCTAAATAACTATCTGCATGCCCATAGAATAGTGCTGTTGCCAGCGATGGTCAGAAAACTTTTCTGTAATAGACAGTAAAGAATCACAACTGGCCCAAGTACAGAGAATCAATAATAACTACTGAATGCTTAGCAGGGAAGGTGATGTCTAAAACCCTCTTCAAGGCTCAACAAACAACACAGAAGCAAAGATGTACAGACTCTAAGAGCTGGCTAGATGGAAATGGTGATATAGAAATGTTGATTTCCAGACTTGACATGGCTGCTACATTCTTAAACTCACAACAGTTGTAATTACCTGCACAAGACGGTTTGTGTAAGCAATCTGGAGACTAATGTATACAAGAGGGTGTGAAGAGGTCATGTCCAGATACTGTGCCATAAGAGACTTGAGCACCTGTGGATTTAGTTATTTTAGGGTCCTGCCACCAGCTACCCCAAGGATACCAGCAGTGACCATGGTTCTCGATTTTCCCACATACACTAATTTTACTTTATAGTAGAAGAGGTCGCTACTTCTGTAGGCAGTATGCATCAGACACGTGTGATGCACTTTTGTGTTTTCTAGATTAATGAGGAGAAGATGCTACTCTAGCATTCACAGTAGTGGCTGCGTCTACGGATGACGATGAAGCATCTTATTTATTCAAGGAGTGCTTATTCCTTAGGCTCTGTGTCAGGTTCTTGGAGTTGAGGCCATAGCCGGGACCCCAAGCTATCATCCACCACAATAGAACTTCAGTGATTCTATACCAGGATGCTCTAGGTCGGAGAGAAAATAACTACTTGCGTGTGGAAGTGCTGCGGACAGCTTTCAGGAGGAAGATGCCTTAAAGACACACTATATCATCCAGGTCAGAAGGTGGAGCTTGGGAGGTGGGTGTCTGGCTTGGAAAAACTTAAACCTTCCATGCAAATCTAATAGCTATAGAACATCAGTGTACCTTACAGTTGTAGAGTATACATTATTATCACATAATCTAAATTCTATTTTCCCATAGGGAAGCTTTCCTTTGTATTATGGTAGAATATTGGTTTTATGATACTTAAAAAGCCCCGGGATTTGTGTTGGCAAAAGTCTAAATACATTTTCTAATTAATTACTGGTGAGAGGTTCTCCTACTAATTGGAGATTACCTCCAAACTTTCAAGCTCAGAGGTCTAATTTTCTTTATATAAAATATAGCCCAACTTGGTAATTCGTGGCAGTTTACTTCAGCATTGTCCTAATTGAGTTTAGAACACAGATTTATTCAACAGCAGAGAATTCCAAAGGACTCAATTTTAGTCAATTGGGTCTACTACACTTATTGATTTCTCCACTTAGAATAGACATGTTCTAATCTTTCTTCTCAGTTACTTCCTGAGGTATGTGAGCCTCCTCTTTAATTTAATAAGTCCCATACATCTGGGAATACAGCCCCACTTCTTGGAATTTTTGTAGAATGCAGCCTGTTATGCTTCAGAACTTGGTCTGCTGGGTATCCTGCATGGTATAGAATGGACATTGCCTGCCCACAGCTTTACAAGCAAGGGATTGGTTTCTATTCACAAACACATGTTGGATCATAGACTAAGCACCTACACTCTTTTTTTTCCCTGACATTGACCTTTAAAGCATGCAGAAAAGCTCCAAGGAAGCCAATTCCACTCCAGTTCCCTGGCTGTTTAGTCTATCTTGGGTTAAGTTTGGGCTCCTTTACTCCTTTGATTGCCAACAACACATGCACAGAGTGCCTCTCATCGTCAGGTCCCAGCCTTCCAGGCTTATGCTCTGAAGCCTTTTTAGCATTACTTGGACTAAACGTCAATGGGAGCAGCACCAAACAGGAACCAGGCTCCTCCCCTTGCATGCTTGTGACAGAAGGACACACAGGTCTCAGGGACTCACCTGACTATTGTCAAACCAGAAAACAGTTTAATGCTGTTTATCTTCCTTGAGGTGAATTGTCTGATTAAAAACTACAAATCAAACAGCTGTGAAAGTGGACCTGCTACAGAACCATGGAGCCTATCACACTGAAGTCCCAGGAAAGAAAACCAAGGCCTTCAGAAAATGAAACTTAATGGGAAAAGCCAAAGATTATCTTCAAAAAATAGTAGAGGGTTTTAGAGTTGTAGATGCGCAAGGTCCTGGGTTCATTCTTTTGAGCCATTGAGAGAAGTGAGGGAGAGAGGGAGGGAAGGGAAGGGGGAGGGGAAGGAAGGGGGAGAGTAAGAAAGAGGTGGGGAGAAGGAGAGAGACGGGGAGAGGGAGAGGGAGAGGGGGAGAGGGAGAGGGGGAGGGAGAGGGAGAGGGAGAGAGAGAGGGAGAGAGGCTTTTAAAATGGACTTTGAAAACTATAAACTACTTTTGTTTGCAACACAGTATAGACATCATCATGGCACTGAAGAGAATTCAATTAAACATCAGCATATCAACACAAGCAATCAATCCAAATAGATAAATCGATGCCTCTCCAAGAAGGCTGCACACAGGTAAACGTGCTCAGCATTGCAATGAAAGCATGGCTCAATGGATAAAGTACATGCTATGTGAACAGGGAGCCAGGACTCCATATCCCCACCACCACCATTAATTTTGAAGCCTCTCAGATGCTGGGTATCTCTAATGCCAGCACTGAGGGGGCAGAGATGAAGTTCCCTGGGACAAGCTGGCTGGTTGATATCGCTGAGCTTTGGTGTCAGTGAGAGACTCTGTCTAACAAAATGGCGACCCACTGAGGAAGACACTTGATGTAAACTTCAGGCCTCTCTACATGCAGGGCAGACAGGCAGACAGGCAGACAGGCAGACAGGCAGACAGGCAGGCAGACAGGCAGACAGACACAGATACAGTAATATTCAGCCACGAACAAATTACAGCCTTAATGCATGCTGTGATCTAGATGGGCCTGGGAAAATTATGCTTAGTGAAAGTCACAGAAGGCTGCATACCATATGAGGCCAGGTAGATGAACTTTCCAAAACAAGCAGATCCATGGATCAAAAATCAGGTGGGTAGCTGCTGAGAGAGAATAGAGGAGGAGAAATTGGTGGAGCTGTTAGTAGGCACAGGGTTTGTTGTGCATGGACAAAGATTCTCCTGTGGTTCGAAATGCTGCATGACTTTAAGAATAGCCTAAAATCCTGTGAAATCTCTTATAAGAGTAATTTTACAATATGTCTCAGTTTAAATGGCCTACCCAAAGATGAAAAAAATCTTAAAAGGCACATCTGTTATCCAAAATGTATCAAGAACTCTTAAATTTAATAAAAGGGAAATAGCCTTATTGAAAGAAATGGGTCAGCACATTGAATAGACATATAATTGAGGGTGGCCAATGGATCTCTAAATGGACCTAAGACCTGCTCAACAAAAGGAAAGCCTGTCTAGTTCTAGAAACCTAGCCAACTATCTAAGGGCAGTGAAGTCATGAATCTCAGAGAAGAACCCATAATACCACTGTATTAAACCAGTAAATCCTAACCACATTCTAAACCTTTGTCCTGATGCCCACAGCTAAGTGTAGGCCTCTCCTCTCATCAAGGAAACTTCTCCTTGCAACAGACAAAGACAACTACAGAAAAAAAAAACCCACAATTATTCAAAATGCAAAGCTGTGAGGCCCAGTCCCAAGGGATGCATCTACAAAGGACACCTACACCTAAGGACTAGGGAACAGTGAGGAAGAGGAGAAGGAAAGGATCAGGGAGCTTGCTGTGTCTCCTAGGAATGTCAGAAGCAACACTCATGATGTTTCACCAACAAGGCTGCCTGAACATGATCTGAACAAGTATGATATATAGACATGCCAACATGGACAGGGGACTAAGAAATGCTGAGAGCAAGAAAATAGGGAAGGCCACCATAATTGATTATCCAATTCCAAATGGCCAGCTCTGAAAACAAGCATGCAAGTAACATTATGCAAACTAAGCAGGTCATATTGAAGTATTTCGAAATATATACAATACATATATGAGAACAATTAATGAAAAAAAAAGCCATGAGGTTGAATGTAAGGAAGGGTAAATGAGAGAGATTAGAGGGAGGAGATGAAAGAGAGAAACGATATAACTATATTGTAATCTCAACAGAATACAGGAAATAATTTAAAAGACAGAGAGCAAATGAACACAAGAAATGATGGTCAACTGCATGTCACTAAGAAACTAGAAACTGAAACAGCAGAGTGAGTGCTCGCAGCAGGCCAAGATGCCTTCACTCACGTGTATTGCTTGAGTTTCCACAACAGAACAGCAGGAGCAGGATGGTTCCAACAATCTAAATTTCCGTTCCTTCTTACCCTTCTGGAAGCTGCAGCTCCATGATCCAGGTGCTTAGAGTTGCTACCTTTACTGAGACCTTCTTGGCTTGCAGTGGCTTCTTGCTTGCTGTGTCCCTGCGTGACACAGGGGCCCAGGGAGAACTGGGCAAATCCCTGGCACTTCTTCCTCTTCATACAGAACTGCAGCCTTCCTGATGTTTTTACAACTTCATCTAATCTTAATTACTTTAAGTACCACTTCTAACACAATCACATTTGGGGCTAAAGCTTCAGCCTAGGAAGCCTTGGAGAGGTGCTTAACTAAGTCCATAATAACATATGATCCAGCAATTATGCTCTTTGGTACTCAGATGAGTTGGACAGGATGCCCAACAGAAGCCTGCACATGGGTGTTGACAGCATTTCTATTCATAATTACCAGTTCTTGAAAGCAACCAAAATGTCCTCCCCAGTAGCTGAGAAGGTTGCACAGGTAGTGAGTTTCTGCAGAACACAGTGGTTTGAACATTTCTCGCCTTAGCCAGATGTCTAATTAGAGCCTGATATATGATATCACCGTCTTTATTTAAAATTTGCAGACTAGGAAACGACATAAACTTTTTTGTATCCAGTTTATATAAATATTTTTAAAAAGAATATTTTTTTAAAAATGATGGGCCTAACCACTAGCTTCCTAATAATGATAGGATTAACCTTCTTAATGATATGTGCCTGTTTCCAAATTTGCAGATGCAAATCTACACATATAGGGAACCATCTCTAAAGCACAGATATAATCCAGTCATGAGAAGCAGCGTGCCTATGACTCTCAACTTCCGCCCTAGGTTCCTAGGGGATAGGCTGATTTTTACACTCTCGATCCTTTTGCTTTGCTGATTGGGAATAGATTATTTTCTTTATCATCTATGTTACTGATGGATGCTACTGTGCATCCCTGTAAGAGAGCCAGAACATCTCTGCATGTGTGTTCACATCTGGAATGTATGGCTAAAAGACAAGCACGGATCTGATGAGAGAAAAGTAGGAAGCGCCTTCCCAGATATTTTATGGGCATGGCACACAGACTACTACTCCCCTGGCTTGGACACGCACGTGTATAATAGTAAGACACTGACTTAAGTAAGACAATTGGCCAGGCTCCTCATGGAACCATCTAATAAGAATGAGGTGGTAGCCACTCTGTCTTCTGATCAAAGGAGGCTGGCATTTTGGTTAGTAAGCAGGCAGATTTTGCACAATCATCGAGTTTTCTTTGGCACCCACAGGCTTATTTATTAGAGTAATGTGGAGGTATGTGTGTCACGCTGGGGATTGAACCCAAGGTTCCACTGCATATGCTCAGCACATGCTGTGCTGCTCTCTGAGCTGGCCTTCCTTCCCCCACACCAAGCCCCACGCAGGTATTAAGCCTCCAGCAGAAGTAGTGTATCACATTTGATGGCCATTCCAAATGTACTTGCTAAACAGGGCTACTCTGAAGTAGGTACCCAAGGGAACAGAGAGCAGGAAAGTCCTTAAAGTTCAGAGGGCAGTGTCCTCGGGATGGAAAGTGATTTAATTCCCAGAGCTGATCAAATCTCTTTCCCCAGGCTCATTTTGATATTTTATTATAAAGACAGGATTTTACCTTAAGAATAACTACTCCTTTGCTCTTATATAGGGATCCTCATTGTACCGGGGACCTTGTGATGCTTTCTGGCTTTTCAGTGTTGACTGGGAGGAATAGAGGGTCAGTTTTTTTCCTGCTTGTATTTCAACATTACCCTAGCATTTGTCACGTGTCTGAGGACAGACAAAAAAGACTAAATGGTATGCTGCAGAAGGCTATGCCAGATTTTAAATGCTGTGCTATTTTCTAGCGTAGCAATTTTTTGTCATGGCTTCTTTCTAATTTGATTTTGAAGGCATTCTATTCTGATTGGCCGCAAGCCAAGACAGCCGCTCTTTAGGTGAGTCCAGACTAAGTTAGATCAGCCTGTGTTGTGCTATGCAGGGGAGAGATGCCAATAAAATTCTTGAAGACAAGTTACTACTCACGGGTGTCAGAGAAGTCAGGCATACAGACGGGTTCAAGTAGCTCAACTGGTAAAGCAAGGGTGGGAGGGGGACACCAAGGATTTATGGAACTACAGCTTTAATAATATCCATAGGCATCATCCATCATCCTTTAGCTTCCCAGAGAGAGTTGTGGGTTGACAAGTGGGAAGAGGGAACATATTTACATGAATCTGGTGTTGACAGGTTTTATTGTGATTAGTAGCTTGGATTCCACACGAACTGTAGCTATGTTCAGTTTGTGGTCAGTAGGGTGAGGAAGATGTGGGCTATATTTCAGCTCTATAGTGAGCTAACATTTTCATTAGGCCAATGTGACTGGGTTTCACATACCTCAGGCCTAACATGGATGCTGAGCCATCATGTTAAAATGCTAGTGGTATCTATTGTCCTCTGATTTAAAACTCTGCTTTGGTGAGTGATGTTTTTCAAAAGCACTCCTTGTTACCACAAAGAAAGTAGACTTAAGTGGATGCACATAACATTGGCTGACAGCCTATCAGGGTTCTGGGCTTTGGGACACAGGAAGCTGGTGAATCCATGTATCTAAGATGCTAAGACCATGCTAGCTCTAAGGCCATGCTAGCTCTAAGGCAATGCTAACTCCAAGGCAATGCTAGCTTCTGTTCTTTGCACTTAGGTATAGTCATTGACCCATACCTCATAAAGATGGCATCTCTTTACCCCTGTGTTACAGATTTAGATGTGGTTGTAGGCTAAGTTGTGTTTCCCTCTAATTTCTTTTATTTTACCTTTATTCTCCAGAACTTCAGAAAATGAATATACTTGAGGATAGACCCTTATAGAGAGAATTCATTAGGAGTGATGATGTTAAAAGGATGTGTCTGCTCCACTGTGACTGGTGTCTGTATAGGAAGAGAGAAGGAAACACAAAAGGCACTATTGTGCATACGTGTGCAGGAAGACCAAGTGAGGACCCAGAGAGAAGGTGCCATCTACAAGCCAAGTACAGAGACATTAGGAAAATCCAGCCCTGCCCAGGCTTGACCTGGGGTTACCAGACTTCAAAACTGAGAATGATTTCTAATATTTAAAGCAGCAAGCCTGGCATTTTGTTAAGACCATCCTAGAAGACTAATTACATGCAGATTTTCACAGTTAGCAAAAATAGCATGTAGTTTTTCCCATAGCACCTTTACATTTTGACTCTGTAGCTCTAGTCAAAAACCATGCTGACTACCAGTTGACTCTGTGGGCTGCTCTAACCAATAGAATCTGCCAAAAATGATTCGTGTGCCAATTCCAGTCTGGGCTATAAGAATGTTTATTTGCTCCCTTGGAGACCACCCATGTGGACAGGACAGGATAACTCACCCACTTCCTACCTAAGTGTGAACTTGACCCAGACCCTCAGCACAGCACAGCTCCATCCAGCCCAAATTGCTAACCAAATGTTTGTTGGAAGCTACAAACCTTTCATAACTTGTTCTTGTTCTGTGGTAAAACCAGCCAGTGCCCTGTGGATCTGATTTACTCAGCGGAGCAGGCAGGAGCCAAGTAGTGGCTGACCAACCAGTTTGCACAGTTTGAGTTTGTGTTAACTGTGGCTATTGAAAGCTCAGCCCCTCTGGCATACTGGATACTGGGATAGTTAAGATAAAACATTTTTAAAATGATGTACTTATTTTTACTTTTTATGAGTATGGATAAGTGTGGCTTGCTTGATTTTGAACCCCTTTTTCATGATTTGACCAATATGTACAGAAGATGGTTTGCTTCTTCCCCACACCTCTCCAAGCAGATGTTTCCTGCGACATCACCAGCCCTCTGGCAGGGCTGTGTTACAACTGCTTGTTCTGCCCACCTTGATCTTTCTGTGGCTGCAATGAAGAGCTAACATAGAGGAGAACAATGGTTATTCAGGTGACCCTCTGAACTCTTGTTTAGGAGGCTTGGGAGACTTCAGCCCACTAAAAAAGCAAGAGCTTGTGTCTTGGGCTCTGTGCTTTTTGAAGATCATATGTTGGCTCCCTCTGTCATAGAACATGTGCTTTTTTTTTTTTTTTTTTTTTTTTTTTTTTTTTTTTTTTTTTTACATCAAGACCAAACCACATCCCTTTCTGGGAAGAATTTACAAACAGACTCAGTAGAGGTTCTGATCCACTAGAATTCGGCCAGAGTCCATTCCTTAACTGGGTTCTGTGTTGTTTTCTTGAGACTTCTGAAAGCCTTGAGACCTCCAAGGCTTCTGCTCTCTTCTCTGGGATCCTGGAGAGGACTTCTAATGGGTGCTCTGTGATGGGTAGAAAGCCAAGCTGTGGGGAGGCCCTCTGTGGCAAAGGAGGCTTGCCAGCTCACGGCACAATCGCGGTCTCTCTGCTGTACAGCTGTCATCCGTATGGCATCTTGGACATTTTCAGAGATAGCCGTAAAGGAATCCGCCTCAGATTATTAAAGTCCTGTGTGTGGATGATCTGTGAGGGAAGGGGCTGCCACAGAGGATGTTTGACATGACTCTTGCCAGACACAGATACCCCAGAAAAGCTCAGGGTACTGAATTGCTTTCAACAGTTTCCAATAATCTATGTATTGCCTGCTTGCCTCTATCCACTCGTCTATCCATCTATTCTTATTTATATCTGTCATCTACTTAAAACTAAACAGTAAACATGCATGAGCACTCACACACACACACACACACACACACACACACACACTTGTGCACACATATGCACAAACATGCACACAATATAAACCATCTAACCACTCCTCCACTGTGCACCTCTTGTCTCAATAAAGAGATATCAAGTTTTTGTGGTCCAGTTTCTTACTTTCTGTGAGCATTCCCTGGCATCATTTAGTGAGGAGAGCATTGCTGTACGACATGCAAATGTCGCTGGCTTGAAAATGATAGGAAGTGAGACGAGCGGCCCTACTTTGAAGACAGATGCTCATTTTCCTTCTAAAATACAGTGTTCCAATGCAGAACAGAACTTTTCTTCCTCCTTTGTATTCAAGCCTGCATACTGTTCCATTTTTTTGGTTAGGAACAAAATTTTTCTCTTCTAGTGGAGATGATTTAATCTCAAAATGTCAAGTAACCTCAAATGTTCCTACTCAGATGTAAAGTGTGAATCATTTTTAAAACAGCTAGGAGACATCTGGCAAGATTGTGTCTCTGGGTTAGTAAATGCCCATTCGCCAGGAGATGCACTGAGTACACAAGAGCACATACTCACCCCTGTCAGCTGTTCTCTCGTCCAGTGATGAGGATGGGCTTCTACAGGATATGCTGTCTTCTGCTTACATCATCTCCCACTAGGCCACATCACAGCTCACCAGTGATTGGCAGCAGCTGTGAGCATTGCTCCGCCAATGGCTTCTCTTAGCATCACACCCTGACCTATTATCTTGTTTGTATCAGCCTCATTCCTACTGGGTTTGATTTCCCCTATGCCTAACTTACAGCATGGGTTAGTTTGATTGAAAATGGCACATATAAGCTCATAGAGAGTGGCATTATTTGAAAGAATTAGGATGCTTGGCCTTTTTGGAGTAGGTGTGACATTTTTATAGGAAGTGTGGCACTGGGGTGGGCTTTGGGGTTTCAGAAGCTCAAGCCAGACCCAGCAGCTCTCAACACACACACACACACTCTCTCTCTCTCTCTCTCTCTCTCTCTCTCTCTCTCTCTCTGATGATCTGGATGCAGAACCCTCAGCTTCATCTCCAGCAACCATGTCTACCTATGTGCCACCATGCTTTCCTGCCACGATGATAATGAACTAAATCTCTGAACTGTAAGTCAGCCTCAGCTAAATGTTTTCCTTTATAAGAGTTGCTGCAGTCATGGTGTCTTGTCTCAGCGATAAAACTCTAGGACACAGCTTCACAAAATTCTTCCTTGGTTATTATTAGAGTGTCCCTGCCAGGACACATCAGAAGGTCTTAAAAAACCCAAGGATGACCTGCGGATCCCGGCCCGCAGCAGCTCTCTGCTCCCAAACCCCGTGAGAGAGAGACCTCACCGCCTGATCAGGTGGGCACTCCTGAGGCTGCAGAGCGGAGGAGACCACCAACACTGCCCACCCCTGCCCACATCCCTGGCCCAAGAGGCAACTGCATAAGGCCTCCGGGTTCCCGTAGGGGAGGGCCCAGGAGCGGCAGGACCCCTGAGCCTGAGACACCGCCGGAACCTGAAGGAAACAGACCAGATAAACAGTTCTCTGCACCCAAATCCCGTGGGAGGGAGAGCTAAACCTTCAGAGAGGCAGACACGCCTGGGAAACCAGAAGAGACTGCACTCTGCGCACATCCAGACGCCAGAGGAAAACACCAAACGTCATCTGGAACCCTGGTGCACGGAGGCTCCCGGAAAGAGCGGCGCAGATCTTCTCGGTTGCTGCCGCCGAGGAGAGGACTTAGGCAGTACCCCACGAGCACACTTGAGCCTCGAAACCTCAGGTAGGACCAACTTTTCCCCTGCAAGAAACCTGCCTGGTGAACTCAAGACACAGGCCCACAGGAACAGCTGAAGACCTGTAGAGAGGAAAAACTACATGCCCGAAAGCAGAACACTCTGTCCCCATAACTGGCTGAAAGAAAACAGGAAAACAGGTCTACAGCACTCCTGACACACAGGCTTATAGGACAGTCTAGCCACGGTCAGAAATAGCAGAACAAAGTAACACTAGAGATAATCTGATGGCGAGAGGCAAGCACAGGAACCCAAGCAACAGAAACCAAGACTACATGGCATCATCGGAGCCCAATTCTCCCACCAAAATAAACATGGAATATCCAAACACACCAGAAAAGCAAGATCTAGTTTCAAAATCGTATTTGATCATGATGCTGGAGGACTTCAAGGAAGACGTGGAGAACTCCCTTGGAGAACAAGTAGAAGCCTACAGAGAGGAATTGCAAAAATGCCTGAAAGAATTCCAGGAAAACATAAATAAACAAGTAGAAACCCATAGAGAGGAGACACAAAAATCCCTGAAAGAATTCCAGGAAAACACAATCAAACAGTTGAAGGAATTAAAAATGGAAATAGAAGCAATCAAGAAAGAACACATGGAAACAACCCTGGGCATAGAAAATCAAAAGAAAAGACAAGGAGCTGTAGATACAAGCTTCACCAACAGAATACAAGAGATGGAAGAGAGAATCTCGGGAGCAGAAGATTCCATAGAAATCATTGACTCAACTGTCATAGATAATGTAAAGCAGAAAAAGCTACTGGTCCAAAACATACAGGAAATCCAGGACTCAATGAGAAGACCAAACCTAAGGATAATAGGTATAGAAGAGAGTGAAGACTCCCAGCTCAAAGGACCAGTAAATATCTTCAACAAAATCATAGAAGAAAACTTCCCTAACCTAAAAAAAGAGATACCCATAGGCATACAAGAAGCCTACAGAACTCCAAATAGATTGGACCAGAAAAGAAACACCTCCCGTCACATAATAGTCAAAACACCAAACGCACAAAATAAAGAAAGAATATTAAAAGCAGTAAGGGAAAAAGGTCAAGTAACATATAAAGGCAGACCTATCAGAATCACACCAGACTTTTCGCCAGAAACTATGAAGGCCAGAAGATCCTGGACAGATGTCATACAGACCCTAAGAGAACACAAATGCCAGTCCAGGTTACTGTATCCTGCAAAACTCTCAATTAACATAGATGGAGAAACCAAGATATTCCATGACAAAACCAAATTTACACAATATCTTTCTACAAATCCAGCACCACAAAGGATAATAAAGGGTAAAGCCCAACATAAGGAGGCAAGCTATACCCTAGAAGAAGCAAGAAACTAATCATCTTGGCAACAAAACAAAGAGAAGAAAAGCACACAAACATAACCTCACATCCAAATATGAATATAACAGGAAGCAATAATCACTATTCCTTAATATCTCTCAACATCAATGGCCTCAACTCCCCAATAAAAAGACATAGATTAACAAACTGGATACGCAATGAGGACCCTGCGTTCTGCTGCCTACAGGAAACACACCTCAGAGACAAAGACAGACATTACCTCAGAGTGAAAGGCTGGAAAACAACTTTCCAAGCAAATGGTCAGAAGAAGCAAGCTAATATCAAATAAAATCAATTTTCAATTAAAAGTCATCAAAAAAGATAAGGAAGGACACTTCATATTCATCAAAGGAAAAATCCACCAAGATGAACTCTCAATCCTCATCTTCGGTTCGTTTATATACAAGTGTGCAATTTCTAGGCTTGAAAGTAAAATGATGCTATCTGGTGCTGGATAGAGGAGCCTTATTTTTTATTATGGCAGCTTGCTATTTTTGTAACATGGTGATTTGGTTGAACACAATAAAGTACAGTAGTAACTGATCTCCCCTTCTTCCTGGATGAGTGAGGAGATGATTAAATGTTGATGTCAGCATCCTTGAGCATATTCAGATGAGCTTCTGCTTCTGTTGAAAAGGATGCTGTGTTTGATTGTGGGAATCTTTGAAGCACTACTTGGCATCTCCTTCCTTGGAGGTCTCACTGTTTAAACGTAACAGATTTGATAGCTTGTTGGTAAGGTGAGGTCCAGCTTGTCTCCACTAGGTCATCTTCATGTGAATCCGGTGGTTATACGGTTTTGTTTTAGGGATATTTCATTTTTTTTAATAACGGTTTTAGCTGACATTCATGGAGAGAATGAATCCTTAGAACTGTGCCACTAGTGAAAGGAAATCCTGTCTAGAGTATGTTTCTTTACAAAGCTGTGTCACATCATCCTTTGGGCCCTCTGCTGGAAAAGTAGAATCAAGTCTCAAATAATGCCTTTTAAATTGTATCCTCTAGTATTATAGATGTAGGACAGTACTGTATCATACCTCTGTGGATGTAAAATAGCTTGTACCTGCTTTATGATACGTAGTAGTGACCGTGCTTTATCAGAGCTGTTTTTAATGATGTTGCTCAGAATGTTTTCTTTCCAGATGATGATTGAGAAGCTAATTTTAAAAAAAAATGGTGCCAGGTACCACAAGAGTAACAGACCTGTGCTGTTTTCTCGGGTTTTGTTTTTTTTACTTTTTTTTTTGAATGGAGTGTGCTGGATGTCTCTACAGTTTTGTTCAGATGACTGCAGAACCTGGAAAAGCTGTTGCTGCTGTTGATGCATAACACACTGCTATTATTGGTCTTTTTATATAAATATAAATATATATACAGATATATAATTTGAATTTTTTGAAACTTTAGCTGTGCTGTCAACTTTGGAAAAAAGTATCCCCATTTACTGTGTTGAGTTGGCACTGTACAGAAATTAACAGCCATATTGGTCTAGAAATGTTGAACTTAAGTTTTTTCCATTTGTACAGGGGTAACACACTGTATTAAATATGTAAGGTCTTATCTACGTGGGTTTGATTACAAAAACTAATAAAGTATTCTCTAAATTCAAAAAAAAAAAAAAAAAACCCAAGGATTTCACATGGACCTACCGTTTTGGAATTCTCTGCAGCCTTTGCTCTCAATGGCAATAGTTGAAATGTTCCTTGGTCCTCCTACCTGATTCCATGGTTCCCAGGGATCCAGGCCATAGAGATTTCCCTACCTTCCCTACTTAGCAAGTTGGCCTTCATTTTCTTATGTTTCTGCCCCTCTCCTACTCTTTAATATCATCTTCTCTAGAGCTTTGGAAGCAACAGAGTAGGGTTGGAAAGAATTTACAGGCCAAGTCTGTGCAACAAAAACACAGCACATATACCTGGTAGATTAACTTCCATCTCCAGATGAGGAAAGTCAGCCAGAAAGTGAGCAAGGCAACATAGAGATTAGTTACAAGTGTGGGCACAGATGAAGTCTTTAAAATTCAACTCGCCAGATAGCTACAAGTAGAAAAGGACCCTGGGGTTCAGAATCAGAGAGCCTTGAAGAGCTTTGTAAAGCATAAGTGTGCTTTACACATCAATCCACTGTTGTTTTCGATGTAGACCCCAGGCCATGAAGTGTGCTGCTGATGCCAGGAGCAGGCAAGTTTTCTCCCTTCGTGGCACCTTGCTTCTGGGTAGTACCAGACAGCAAAGCCTCCCGAATGATTCTGATAACACATGACAGGCTTCAGTCACAGCCTTGCTCCTTGGATAACAGATGTCTACCCAAGATTTCATTAGAAAACAGAAAGTATCTTAGTGTTACTGTTCAGGGACAACAGAAGGACCAAGGTACATTTGGCTTTCCAGAATTACGAGCTGTATTTCAGAGGCAAAAGTCTTGGGACCGAGAGCTGGAAGCTTGCTCATCTTCTGGAAAGGAAATTGAGCTGTAGCATTTTGTCTCTCATATTAAACAAAAGTTAACTCAAAATTCAGCAACGGCATGATTGCGAATTTCCACAAGTGAAAAATGCTCTTAGGAGTGTTATAGAAAAGACACAATTGCAAAAGCCGTTGGACACCTGCCCAGGGCATTCTGTGTTCTCACAAATGTGACTGCACAGTCAGGCTCATTGCAGCATTGCACCATTGCATCACTGCTGGGATTTCGTGGTGGTGTTGGGGAAATTAAAACATACCAATTGTGTTCACAAAGCCTAACCACAAAATTCAATATGCTCTGGAGTCACATGATGCAGACTGTGCCATGTACATGTGAGAACAGCAGCTCAACAGATTCTTCCACACTCACTGCCTAGCCCCACCTATCATTCATTCATTCATTCATTCATTCATTCATCATCCATCCATCAGTACTCTCAACTATCTATCTTCTCCATCCTTCTATTGTCTGTCCTTACATTTGACATCTCATCTACCCACATGTTGCGTGACACTTTTCTGGAGGACACATGAATAAACACCTATTCACCCCCATAGGAAACCAATGGCAGACCAGAGTAATGATGCTACCCATTGAACTTTTTGAATCAATAAGTTTATTGGGAGTTTTCTTAGGATTATGGGTGAGGAGTTACTTATAGGAGTTGTGGGCCATTGAAAGGCAACTGCATCACTCAAACCCACCCCAGTACAAGTGACAACTTAGGTAAACTTGCACCCTGGGAGCTCTCTATAGAACTGAGAGGCAACTTGAAAGGCCTCATAGTCTCTTCTTAGTAATTCATACTTATCCAACTCAAGGGAGGGAGAGGCCTTGTACATCTGGTAACGTTTTAGGACCTTCCTATAATTTGTGAGTTGTTTACTTCATGTATCTTAATGAGTCTCCTTTTAGAACCTTCTGAATCTTAACAAACCTTTGTTTAGGACTTCTTGGGTTTTAATAAGATTCTCCAAGTATGGAATATTTCAACTCAGAGAAAATTGCTGCATAGTATCAATATATCTGCCTATTGATCCATCCATTTACTTACTCATTTAAACATTAATTCACTTACCCATTAACTCCTTTATCCATCCACCCATACATCGGTTAATCTATCCATTCATCTGTCTATTGGTAATTAAGCCATCCTTCTGTCTATCCACCCTCTTGTCCTTACATCCATTCACATTACTCATCTATACATCTACATACTCACCATCCATCCATCCATCCATCCATCCATCCATCCATCCATCCATCTATCCATCCATCCTCCCTCACTCACACATTGATAACTAAGACAGTCAGAAAGTCCAGCTGAGTGAAACTCAAGTCCCACCTGTGAACAAAGCCTTGCAACATGGAGGAGTGACAGCAATGAAAACATGTAACTAATACAAGGAGAAGGGAAGACAGCTTCCTAAACTGATGCTATCTGGAACAACATGAGCAGAATTCTGAAAAAAATAAACAGATATAACTAGAGGATAAGTTCCAAGAAACATGGCCAGTTCTGTAATGCAGAGTCAAGCACGCTTTAGTGCAGCCTTTGGGATATTTGACCTCACAAGAACCTGAGAGTCATCCTTTAGGTATAGAAAAACCATTGAGAGTCATTGGCCCAAGTGACTTCCTCACAACCCCAATGTTCTCTCTTTCAAGAGGATCCCCTAGGACTGCATACTCATTTTATGTGACCTTCTGTTCTGCCTTTGGCCTCAGTAGGGAAAACACATGTCAGTTGTTGGTCCCATGTGAATCTACATCAACCTAATTCTCTCAGGTCTTCCTACCTCCCTCAGAGTCTTCACAGCCTCCATAGCTCCTCTTCATTCATATTCCAAGGGTGTCTTTTTGAGTGGTGAGGGCAGATCTTGTTTAGTAAAGCCCTGGGTGAAGGCAACACACAGGCTCACCATGCTAACTTCATGGCAGAAAGCCTTGTGGCTCTGTGGCCTCTGAGGCCTCACAGTCTTGGATACCATGCCAGAGATCATCTGATGAGAGAGAATGAGGAACAGAGTCCCTTCAGATAACAGGAAGAGGATACATACAAGGAACCCACCAATTTATGGCCCTATTAGTTTGGGAGTCTGGAACCAGCTTCTGAGACCGCAGCTATGCACATGTGTGAAATCCTCAAAGAATTAATAAAAATATTTTATTAAAATTATTTCAAGGTAAAATGCCAAAGACCTTTTACTTTTCTTGCTATTTTTGCTAGAATCCTCTCCAACTCAATTTCCCCTTTTCCTACCCTCCTTAATGAGCCTTCAGGATTAACTTGCTTGTTTCTAGAAATCAAGACGTTTAGGCTTTCACTAGGTTACCTGCTCAGGCCAAACCTGAGGTGTGACTTCACCAAAGGCAAGCCATGTGGCAGCATCCCAACAAAGAAACAAGTAGCTAACACCTAAATGCCTTACCTAATAAGGGACTCAGTGTTGCTGGAGCAACTGGTCCTAAGTGGTCAATGAGCTCATTTGAGACAGTTTACTGGTTGGCTTGCCTATGAGGGGAAGGGATATTTTTAGGAGGCTGGACTTTGCTTTATCTGTGTGTGTGTGTGTGTGTGTGTGTGTGTGTGTGTGTGAGTGTGTGTGTGTGTGTGAGTGTGTGTGTGTATGTGTGTATGTGTGTGTACTTGTGTATATATATGTGTGTGTGTATGTGTATGTATGTGTGTGTATGTGTGTATGTGTGTATATACGTGTGTATGCATATGTGTATACATGTGTGTATGCATGTGTGTATGCATGTGTGTATGTGTATGTGTATGTGTGTGTATGTGTGTATATATGTGTGTGTATGTGTGTGTGTGGGTTCACCCAGGGGTCTGGTGCACATTAGGCAGTTAGTGCTCACTGATTCATATCTGTCTTTACGTTTGAGGCAGGGTCTCTCCGAGCTTTCCAAACTGTTTTTGAACTCATTCAATATCTCAAATAGTTTTGAACTTTCCACCTTCCCACTCACTCCAGCCTCCCTAGTAGTTGTGATCACAGACCTGCACCACCAGACCTGGCTGTGGGCTGTTGTAGTTTCAGTTCCAGAACTGCATGTGGACCCTGAATCACCATTTATGGTCTTGTTTGGCTCTGCCATGAAAGTACCTGACAGGCTTGCTGGATATGGGTCCCCTTGACTACTGGTGACAGGTTTCTCACTTGAATGACTCCTACCTCCTCCTGTTCTATAAGCACATGCTGTGGGAAGGGCGTTAAATTCCAGCCTTGCTGTTTACGTGTTCCTGTTCTAACTCACTTGGTTTTGATGAGCACATTTCAGACAAAGCGGTTCACTAGGCACTCACTGGGCAATGATCAAGATACTGGAGATGTAGGTTTATGTGGAAAGGCCTAGGAGTTTGAAGGTCTGACAGCCGTGAAGTCAGAGGCCATAAATCAGTGATATTAGTTCAAACTAATAGAGTCATATAAAGGTAAACTGGAGGGGTGTCCCACCACCAGATGCCATTTGCAGTTCTGGAGGAAAAGCCTACAGGACAAGTGGATCTGGGAGCCGGAAAGCACCTTAGACAAGAACCTGCATGCAGTCTTCTCCTAGATTCATACAGTTAGAGAGTTGGATTGTATAGCTGTGCTGGGTGAGCCAACACTCCCTTGGATATCATAAGGGGAAGTGTAGCCCAGAAGCATGGGTAGTTTTCCAGAGGTACCCACCCTTAGGAGTTTCTAAAAGGTATGATGGCTGTTTCTATGCTTTTGGACAGTGTTTTCATATTTAGTTTATGGTTTCCAAGGACTAATCTCAGGTGGGACTTCTCATATTGACTGTACGTCGAGTACTCCCATTTCCTACTTCCCTTATCTTACTCCAATAAGACAGTAGATAGCAGCCCCTATGGGGACTCACACCTCTACTCAGAGAAAGTGGTGATAGCATTGAAGGGGCCCATCCTATCAGCTCCTGTTTCAACACTGGCATTTGGAAGGACAAACACTGATATAAACAGTTAATTTAAGATAAAGGTTAAACTGGTTCGCAACCCTGATGGTGAACCAAGGCAGATCAAGCCCATTGTTAGGTAAGTTTACCATTTAAAAAAAAGCATGAGAAAGAACAACAAAGTGACGTTAAAGATAAAGAAAGGTGTGGGATTTTTTTGTAATGTATCCTTTCATTTTATTACATATTTTTCAATCAAAAGTGGAGATAGGTTTTTTTTTTTTTTTTTTTTTTGGCTTGTTCATGTGACTGTCACTTCAGCTGCCAGGTGAGTCAAGTCTTGGAGACAAATGCAGAGCTACAGAGATGGGACTGCAGAGGCCACCATGGTCAGCACAACCATCTACTGTATCCAGATCCACAGGGACTGGTACCTGACTCCAACATCTGAGCATGTGCAAGTCTCTTGCATAAGACTTTATTGCACATGACCTACCCGCATCCACCTATAGCTTTATGTCTTACTGCAAACGCATGGTGTAGTGTAAACTCTAGCTAACAGTTGCTGGTCTGTATTATTAGGGACTGGGGTTAGTGTCGGTAACAGTTTCTCCCTATACACACCAAATATTTTTTGCTCCACAGTTGTCTGAATCCTCAGACACAGAGAATTGACAGCACCTGAAAAGTGGCTTCTTGAAATTATTTTCTTTTTTCTCCTACCCTAAATTGTCCATTTAAAAAATGACACAAAACACAAAAAAATGGCTCCATCACACCCCGAATGGAAGTAAAGGGTGAGTTTATGGTTATGTGGATATGGCAAATAAAGTGAGTTCCCTGAAATAAAGTGGGTTTAGGTAAGTGTATGAGGAAGAAGGGAGGGAGGAAAACAGAGGTCATGGGAAACATCAATAATTTAGACTCAGATTTAGATTCTTCTGAGATTTCTTACATTGAGAATATGGATAACCTGTCACTTCATAGCTGCAAATTAGCCTGTGAACTACGAATTTAAGAACATTTAAGAAAAGCAAGCAGGCATGTAGTAACTTCTGAAGAGACCTGTGTCACAGAGATCAAAACTGGTTCCTTTTCCAATTGACTGTGACTCCAAAATACGTAGCTTATAGTTAGAAAAGTAGTAAGTTGAAGGTCAGTTCGTGTTGGATACTTATATTCCTGGTGACAAAATTGGTTCAAGTTTTACATCACAGCTGTGTTGGTATCACTCTGGCTAGAGTGAAGGCCGAGCTGTTAGCAGACAGCTAAAGCCAGGCACCTTCTATTGACCAGACTCACAGACTTGGGAGTGACTGTAGCTGCTACAGGGAACCGTGTAATAGTAGAGGTCTGGCTGATGTATACACATAGAGACAGACAGACAGACAGACAGGCAGGCAGGCAGGCAGGCAGACAGACAGACAGACAGACAGACAGACACACATATTTTACCCTCCCTCCCCCCAGGGGCACACAAATCATCTTCAAGAAGACTGTCAGTTCCAAAGCTGGTTTTAATCTCTGTGACACAGGTCTTTTCAGAAGTTACTACATGCCTGCTTGCTTTTCTGAAATTAAGATGTTTAGCCCTGATTACTTGTTTTAGGGACTTTGAACTAATCTTAGATTTTTAAGATGAATTTTATGATTAATGAAATGAAATGAAAATGATTTTTTAATAAAAAGGAGAAAAATTAAAACTATGAATCTACTCTTAAAGGCAGATTATTTGGTTCACTGGAATCACATCTGCTTCAATATCTAATGACATCAGCCCAACTTGTTCTGAACCCTGAAATCATAGACTCACGTTGGCTGTGACTTCAAAGACCACTTGGGCCGATGTTGACTTAGTTGGAGCTCTTCATTCAGCAGTGCACTGTGCTGCCAGTGTCCTGACCTGGCCTGGAACTCCTGGATGATTTTCACTTTCCTGAAACTCCTTTCCTCCAGCACACTTAGGCAATCTGACAGTCTGTGGATGAATTAAGACTTCAAGGGTTGGCTCCCTTACCTCTAAATATCCTCTCCCCTGCTCAGGCTAGAAGAGCACAGTATATCCATCTGTATCCAGCATGGCATGGTTGTGAGACTCTCCTGTGTGCCCCACACAAGAGACTTTCAAATAGGACTCATGAAAAGTAGAGAAGTTGCCTTCCTGTGCCTTCTGATAACAGTCCTCTCTCTGAGTACAAGCTCAGAAACCCTTACATAGAGCCGGGACAAAAGAGAAAAACAGACATGAGTTAACAACCCTCTTTCCAGCATTGAGTATGGTAGTGAGAATTCTGGAAATTTAGCTTCTTTAAAAATTTTATGAATCATGATGAAATATTATGATTATGTTTTCATTTTAATCCCAGGTCTAGGGATGTGGGGCTACTTGGACTGTCTACAGCAGCTGACCATGATTTGCCTTGTGCTCTGCTAGAGGCATGGTTTTACCAGCGGCAGATCGTTTCTGCAATTGTGTGACATTTGGAATTTTGGGAATTTTTCAGAGGTTATATAAATGCTTAGGTCCTGAATCGGTGTTTGTTGGTCATTCAGGGGGTTGGTAGTTTGTTAGTAGTTATCATCAAAGAAGAAACAAGAAGAAAGAAATTAGACTCATGGATCTCTGGTTCTCTCCATTCTATCCTTCTTTCTCTCTTCTCTAGTGATGGGGATGAAATCTGGGGGATAAAGGGTGGAGAAAAGAAAATCCCACAAATTAGCAAAGACCTGCTACAGTGTAGTTATTTCTCCTCTCTCCCACTTTATCCCATCTTTAGCCTGAGTCAAAGTTGCACCTACAGGAGATTTATTTGAGGCTGATTTTAGATTCTAATCCATGGAAACAGAAACTCAAAAACAGCTTGGAAACCTCTTCAGAGGTTTTATAAATGGCAGCTGTATTTATAGGCCAAAACTGCAAGGTTATAAACACATCACGTGTTAGAAATCCTGATTGGTGCTGGAATTGGTTAAACTTACTTGTAAAAAAGGAATTGGATGTGGTCACAGGCTCTGTGGATAGTTTAGAACAGTGCTTCTCAACTTGTGGGTCCTGACCCCCTTGGGGGTTGACTAACCTTTCACAGGAGTCACCTAAGACCATCTGCATACCAGATATTTACAGCGTAGAAACAAAAATAATTCTATCGTTGGGTTACTACAACATGAGGAACTATATTAAAGGGTCACAGCATTAGGAAGATTGAGAACAACTGGTTTTGAGAAAGAGTTACTTTATGTATCTTTTTTAATCTCTCAAGTACAGTTGGTGATGTCCTTATAAACTTGCATGTCCATCTTTCTACTAGATTATGGTCATCCAACCAGAGGTCACACCCATAAGGAAAATGGACCCTCCTTTTCCTAGCTATCAGTTGCCAAATACCGTTAGCTAGGGATTAGACTTTATGCCCACCCTTCCCCTCATGCTGGGATTTTGTCCAGTTTGAGCTTGCATGGATTTGATGGGCACCAACTCAACTGTCATGACCTCCTTTGTGTCAGTGCCTCGTTGCTTCCTGTGAGCATTATTCTCTTATTGTCAATTGTCATCCAATGCCTTTGGTTCTTAGAAACTTTCTACCCCCTCTTCTGAAATGATTCCTGGGTCTTGGATTGAAGGAATGTGATATAGAAGGCAAGAATCGCCATGCTACTGAACCAGGCTCCTTGAACCAAAATGAAGTTTCCAAAGGGCTAATTCCCACAATGTAGGTGAAATGCTAGCATGATGAGGGGTTAGGAAAAATGCAGTGACATTTCAGCTCTTCATCCACCCAAGGCTTCTGCTATGCTAAGAAGCATGGTGCTAAGCAAACTGGATAAGGTTGCTCCGCATCTCCTGCACATGTGTTTCCTGTTGGCTGTTCACTTCCTTGACGTTGCCTTCTGGAAATAAATTTTAAATTTTGATTAGATCCAACTGCACAATTTTTTTATGCTTCAGAATATAATTTATCGATCACAAGCAAACACAAGGCAGATTTAAAAAATATATAGAAATGGTATGTCCTTTTTTAACCCCTTGTGCAGAACTAGGAATGGAACCCAGGGTCTCTGCATGCTAAGCCATCACTTAGCCACTGAGTGCTAGCTCAATAATACATTTTAAAAACTGTGATATTGAACACGCAATGCTAAAGTTTTAAGCATAGAATAAACAGAACCTGTGTTGCATATGGATACAAAGTGATAGCTCCTTTCTCACTGAGCATTAGACACTCTAGTGAAGAGATTTTCTACGACAATACATGCTTGCATTAGAGTATTTTTGTTCAATTATTGCATAGAAAAAAAGTGACTTTGGGACACATTCTTAGCGAGATCAACAGTTTCTTAGTATTAATTTCATTCTGTGCCCAATAGTGCTGAGAGAGCAAGTTTGGGGGTCTGACAATAGTGAGAAACTTCTTTTTAGATTATTGAAAGGCTGGTGCATTAGGAGTTCCCAGATTGGCTGGTCAGGCTTTGCACACCCAGAACTCTATGGGGCTGAGCTGCATCTGTGCTGCTGAGTGTGGCTTTAGGTCATAACGTAGCAGGGATCAGGCCAGGCCCAAGTTCTGGTCCCATTAACATCTGACACTACAGTCTGGATGGAGTTGGGTACTGAAACTAAAGAGCAATAGGAGCAAATGGAAATGTGGGATCCCCGAGTGAAGCCTCTGTGCTACTGCCTGTCAAGGTCTGCACTTACTGCCTGCCTACTCTGGGCAAGCCGGTTCTCAGAATGGGACTGAATTTGTGAAGGGTGTTACAAGCAGTAAGGTTAAAACGAGGTCAGTAGGCTGTCTTTAGACCACATGAATGATGTGGGCATAACCATAGGAAATGAAGATAGACATGGGGAGAGATTCTGCTATGATTTGTAGAGTGAGCATCCTCCTAGATCCATATGCTCTGGCCTCAGTCTCCATGGTGATCTTGTTAGCATTAGGAGGTGGGGCCTGTAGTAGGATACTTAAACCATTACAGGTGTGCCCGAAGGGGTATTATGGAACCCCAGCATTCTTCCTTCTCTCTTTGCCAATGGGGAGTAGCTTTTATGTCTCTCTACGAAGCCAACTGGTCCTAGATCAGAATGTTAAAAACCACGAGAAGAAAGCCTTTCTTCTTTTGAGCCAATGGCCTCAGATGTTTTGCAGCGGTGCAGAACCTTAAGATGCTATGTGAGGACCCAAGGAGAAGGCACCATGGGTAAGCCTGGGAGAGAAGCCTCAGGAGGAAGAAGCCTCGCCCATGCTTTCTCCTTGAACTTCAGCCTTTAGAATTACAAGAAGATAAACTGTTGTTGTATATGCTGCCTGGGCTCTAGTGTTTTGTGTGCCAGCCCAAGGAGACAGATGCATCATATATTTTTATCCTCTTGTGTGAAAAGAACAAGCGCACGTGCACACACACACACACACACACACACACACACACACACACACACACACACACTTTCACCTAGCAATAAGACTCTCTAAAGAAAATGGAAGCATGACTGGTTTAATTGGGTTCACTTACTCCTGACTGCTTTAAACAACAGTGTTTATCTCTCTAGCTTAAATTGCTTTCATATCTATCTTCCCAGTTTGTCACCACAATGAGCCAGTGAAGTTGTTATTATTAGCTACAGTTTATACAGGACAACACCAATCAACTTCCCAAAGAAATTCACTCAGCAAGTAGCAGATAAAGGGTTTGGATCCTGGGCTCTGGCTTTGAACTCCCTCCCCCCTTGGGTCAAAGTGTGTTCCTGGAAGCTGTCATAGGTGTGCTTCTGGGAAAGGTACTTCAAGGTGAAATGATGTAAGCTTAATCTAATATATTAATGGAAAAAATTATAATGGTGCTTGTAGTATGGACCGAGTGCTTGATTTCCAAATTGTTATACCAAGAACCAAAATACCATATGTGATCAAGTTCACATTATGCACCTGTATAGCAAGTGGTGAAAATTGGCAATATAATACCTGCTGTTATAAATTTCATTTCATTTTTAATACAATCTGCAGGAGAACCTCTAGGGATAAAGGTATAAAGGTTTTGTAGAAACAGCTGGAAGTTTTCTGGTTTCCAGAGGTTTTGCCAGAAGCTGAGGATAAAGTGACCTAGGCAAAGGATATTTCTGGGGAGGAGGAAAACTGAAATCTTGGCAGTGAACACTGTCACTGGAATCCTTACACTGGGTCACTGCCACTGGAATCCTTACACTGCGACACTGCCACTGGAATCCTTACACTGGGACACTGCCACTGGAATCCTTACACTGAGTCACTGCCACTAGAATCCTCACAGCAGGACACTGCCACTGGAATCCTCCCGGGGGACACTGTCACTGGAATCCTTACACTGGGTCACTGACACTGGAATCCTTACACTGGGTCACTGACACTGGAATCCTTATAGCAGGACATGGACACTGCCACTGGGATCCTCACAGGGAAACACTGCCACTGGATTCCTGACAGTGGACACTGCCACTAGAATCTTGACAGTGTTTGCCACTAGAATCCTGACAGTGGACACTGCCACTGAAATCCTGACAGTGGGACACTATCATTGGATATTGAATTTTCTCCAGGGTCTGTGGAGGACAGTATGGCCTGCCTCTGGGCTTGTCCCCTTTAGCATTGTAGGTAACCTGGAACAGGAAGAATGTTCGATTAAAGTCGAGTATGGGGAAGCCTCGGGTTACCTTAGTTTGCAAGATAACCCTAGGTTTCAGACTGGGGTTGCTTTGATAGAAGGGGCTTCTACAGAAAGCCAGCGGCCAACTGCTTAGCAAACACAGAAGGGTGAAATAACCAACAGCAAGCTGGGGTGCAGGGAGGTCTTCAGAGTGAGGCCAAAGGTCCAGCTCCACCCAGATCTTTGCCCCAGACCTTGCTTCTGTTTGTGGCAGGACAGAGAAGTGGACTCAATCAGCCAATCAGCGAGCTGCCTTCCAGTAGCCACTTCGCCACTGTGGTTTCTCTTCTGCAGGCCTGCTTGGTCAGACTGAAAGAAACACAGTGTCTGCGTGGGGAGTCCCCAGCCATCTGTGTCTAGTGTTAGTGAGACAGGAAGACGTGCTTTTTCTTTTCTTTCTTTAAAGTCTCAGTCTTGAGCCTGCAGCTGGAAGGAAGACAGGCATGGCGCTGTTATTTCTGGACCTCCAATGAGAGTGTGATGAGAGTGTGGGTGGACGGTTGACCTGGCCCAGCCGGAGGCCCCCTTCCCACAGTGGAGAGTGAGTGTTCCAAGGAGATCTACATTGCCTCTGGGCTCTGCTGAGGACTATGGCCTTGAAGCCCGCTGAGGAAATATCTGGTAGAACACTGAGATGCTGTGCTGCCTTCCCTGTCCTGCTGAGAAATCTTCTAGTGGCCAAGCTGGGGGAGAGTTGCCAGCTTTGTGACAAGAGTTTAGTCAGCCATAGTACTGTGAAGAGTTTACAGTGTTATTATTCTATTTATATTGTATTTTCTATATTACATTTTATTTTAAATAAATAATATAATAAACACGTATAATAGACAAAAATAATAAGATACAATTATAAACCAACAAATGGAAATTGTCAGGAAACAACATAGACTATAGTTGTTTATTTTTTTTTTCATTTCTTCCTCCCTTCTCCTTTCTATGTATCAGCAGTCTGTCTGTCTATCTTACACCTGTCTACATAAAATCAGGAAAACAAAACAAGACAAGACAGGAAAGCCCCAATGTCTCTTACCACACAGGCTCTGTGGGGACACTTTTCTTCTCGCTGTAACAATATTGTTCCACTGACCTTTGGACTTCTCCCTGGGCCTTGGATTCACTTGTATCCTATTTTCTATAGCCCTGGGAGAAAAACAAGGACAATTCTAAACAGGGAGAGTAATGAGTTGTGTGATTTTTTTTTTTTTACTTCAGTTCCAGCTTCGTATAGAAATGAAGACAACCTCTCTCGATAGAAATTGATTTGGTCAGAAACGGTGATCCCCTTCAGTGGGGACCTAATGCCTGTTTTCTGGGGTTGAGATTTAGCACACCTGTGTTTGCTGGGGTTTGGTGTCAGACTGACCTGAGCTCTCATCACTGGGCACACAGAGGATGCCATCTGAAAAGTGTGAAAGCGAATGCCCAGGGTTTGGATATTTCAGATTGGCGGTTTTCAGATCTGAGATGTTTAGCCTGTGCTACCTGAACACAATGTAACCCATTTCCCACACTTTCCTGTGTAGTAGAAAATGAATACTTGCCCTGCCTGGGAGGGTAGGGAAAGGTAGTGGTGGGCGTCTTTGCTTTGGATAGGTGATTTCCAGTTCAGCTGTATTCCCCTGTCATTTATTCCCAGCTGATATCCAACCATCAAAAAACGCTAAATAGGCCTGCCGTCTGAGTCTGCATTCTCATGAGAAAAGACAGGAGAAGAAACAGGAAACTGAACCCCAGGAGGCTGTTCTCATGACATGGCTTCTGTGCAAACAATGGGGTGGGCCCATTCTTTTCCAATTTTCAACTGATGCTCTTCTTTGATGAGCTTTCTTCTTCCTGACCCCTCCACTCACCCTGGTCCTCTCCCAGTGGTGGGAAGCAGGATATTTTCATGAAGTCCTTGTTCCTGGGAAGAACCAAGCTTCTTCTCCAGCCAGCCTTCCCATTCCTGTGACTCAGGTGCCAGTGACTTCCCCTAGGACTGTCTCTGTGTATCAAAAGACTTTAATCAAAATGGCGGGGAACACCACTCACTTTTATATGTACCCTTAAATTTTATATTAAAAACCCAAGACACAAATTTTTTTCCTTTTTTTATTTTTTATTTTTTTTTTATTAACTAGAGTATTTCTTATTTACATTTAGAATGTTATTCCCTTTCCCGGTTTCCGGGGCAAACATCCCTCTAATCCCTCCCCCTCCCCTTCTTTATGGGTGTTCTCCTCCCCACCCTCCCCCCATTGCCGCCCTCCCCCCAACAATCACGTTCACTGGGGATTCAGTCTTAGCAGGACCAAGGGCTTCCCCTTCCACTGGTGATCTTACTAGGATATTCAATGCTACCTATGAGGTCAGAGTCTAGGGTCAGTCCATGTATAGTCCTTAGGTAGTGGCTTAGTCCCTGGAAGCTCTAGTTGCTTGGCATTGTTGTTCATAAGGGGTCTTGAGCCCCTTCAAGCTCTTCCAGTTCTTTCTCTGATTCCTTCAATGGGGGTCCTATTCTCAGTTCAGTGGTTGGCTGCTGGCATTCGCCTCTGTATTTGCTGTATTCTGGCTGTGTCTCTCAGGAGAGATCTACATCCGGCTCCTGTCTGCCTGCACTTCTTTGCTTCATCCATCTTGTCTAATTGGGTGGCTGTATATGTATGGGCCACATGTGGGGCAGGCTCTGAATGGGTGTTCCTTCTGTCTCTGTTTTAATCTTTGCCTCTCTATTCCCTGCCAAGGGTATTCTTGTTCCCCTTATAAAGAAGGAGTGAAGCATTCACATTTTGATCATCCGTCTTGAGTTTCATGTGTTCTGTGCATCTAGGGCAATTCAAGCATTTGGGCTAATAGCCACTTATCAATGAGTGCATACCATGTGTGTTCTTCTGTGATTGGGTTACCTCACTCAGGATGATATTTTCCAGATCCATCCATTTGCCTATGAATTTTATAAAGTCATTGTTTTTGATAGCTGAGTAATATTCCATTGTGTAGATGTACCACATTTTCTGTATCCATTCCTCTGTTGAAGGGCATCTGGGTTCTTTCCAGCTTCTGGCTATTATAAATAAGGCTGCGATGAACATAGTGGAGCACGTGTCTTTTTTATATGTTGGAGCATCTTTTGGGTATATGCCCAAGAGAGGTATAGCTGGATCCTCAGGCAGTTCAATGTCCAATTTTCTGAGGATCCTCCAGACTGATTTCCAGAATGGTTGTACCAGTTTGCAATCCCACCAACAATGGAGGAGTGTTCCTCTTTCTCCACATCCTCGCCAGCATTTGTTGTCACCTGAGTTTTTGATCTTAGCCATTCTCACTGGTGTGAGGTGAAATCTCAGGGTTGTTTTGATTTGCATTTCCCTTGTGACTAAAGATGTTGAACATTTCTTTAGGTGTTTCTCAGCCATTCGGCATTCCTCAGCTGTGAATTCTTTGTTTAGCTCTGAACCCCATTTTTTAATAGGGTTATTTGTCTCCCTGCGGTCTAACTTCTTGAGTTCTTTGTATATTTTGGATATCAGGCCTCTGTCTGTTGTAGGATTGGTAAAGATCTTTTCCCAGTCTGTTGGTTGCTGTTTAAGACACAAAATTTTTAATGAATTGCCTTTTAAATGAGAGAGATGAGCTCATGCTTACTGTTCTAGGAAGGCAATGTGATGATCCCAAAGATGCAGTGTAATGGTGGCCCATGAAAGCAAACTTCCCTACCCTAGGTGAGATCTCCCTGCTCAAAGCCTTATGCTCCATTGACCATTTGGAAGGAGCCCTGTGAAAACCAGTGTACTTCTTAACCCCGCCTGCTAAGCCAAGCTCAGATCTAATCGTAGGGAAGAATGTGCTTGCTTGCGTTTGTTTCCAGGTACTGTTGAACTGTATGTTCAAGGCAAAGTTTGTTCAGGTTAGATAAGCTGCTTGACTGTAGAATATGATGTGTGCCTTGTTTCAGGTTTGTAAATGAGTTTATAACTTTTATTATTGCCGTATGACTCCCACTAATGGTTATGAGCAGCTTTATTGCCTGTGGCCTATTATTGCTGGAATCGAAGTACAGAGAGAATCGAACTGCTAGTCCCAGACAGGAGATAAGTCAAAAGGACGGGATCCACTGAATGTTCTCTAAGGTTCCTTCTCAGCTTCTTCAGGAGTGCTGTTCCATAGCTCAGGAAAGGGAAGAAAGGTGATCCTCCCTAATCACACCCACTGTGCAAGCATTCAGGTGCTTCACCTTCCAACAGGGAGGACGTACAAAACCAGGAAGCTTTAAGAAATGGGAATTTTAAGAAAAAACAAAACAACAAACAAACTATTGCCTTCAATATCTTCCCAAGCGCAGGAGGTAATTCAAAAACTATTCATCACATTCTCCAGTGAGAATATTTTTGATTGTCAAAATGGACTCGATTGCTGACCCATATCTGTGTTGCTCAGACTGGGTATCAGGTATGTGGCAGCTGGAGGAATCAATGGTGGGAAAAAGTCACACCGTAGACATGTTTAGGAGAGTGTTATTTCTTAGGTGCCCACAACAGCTCTGAGCTTCAGGAAACACACCATTGAAATGATTTTTTTTAATGATAACATGATGAGGTGGGGATGGGAAATAAGGGTAAACACCAAGTTAAGGCTCAGAGGCCATGAGTTCTGATCCCAGTGTGGAGAACAGTGTCCTGGTCCTGAGTGTAAGAGTATTGCAGTGACCATTATCTGTGGTCCCTTCCAGATGCGTTTACAGGAAAGGTAAGCCCATGTAGCCAAGTTTTTTGGATGTTGGCTAGAGCATATTTGAAAATTATATCTACTTATTCTTATAACTGCTCTAAAAGTATGAAGTTAGTTAAATTCTCTGGAAACTTTATGTAGAAAATTAACCTCCATTTGGCTGAGGTTAATTTGGCTGGAGGCATGGGAAAGAATAAGATTGAGGATGTTGGCCCGGAAGCCTCAGCTCAATGAATGACGAAGTTCAGGAGGTCTTGCAAAAGCAAGAGGTATGTCCTAGTAGGGGATGGGAACCAGCTCCACTCCTCCTGCCCCACCTCTGTCTCTCACAAGAATACCATAGATCACGGACTGTAATCTGGACTTAACATGCTTCACCCAAATCTTCGTGATGTAACTTTGAGTGACCACATGATATTAAACACAGACAGACGCTCAGGCTGCAGACTCTTAAAATAGTATCTGATGCTAAGGAGACCAGCTAGATGTTTAGTTTCCCCAGGATTGAGGGGTTCCTGGAGATGAGGCACATCCTGTGATGAGACAAGGCCAGTCTCAGGGGAATTAGTGTGAGTTGACTCACTGCAAGATCACTGTCTCTGTGTACGGCAAACATTTTACATAGTAAAAAGAAGGCCTTCGATTAAATTATCATAATGAGCTCAAAGCAGGCAAGAATGTGGGAACAGCACCGACAGAATGCAATCTTGTCTGCTAGCTTTAAGTAAATACACTTTCTTTCTATGCTATCCATCTGCCTATCCATCCTCTATTCATAATTCTTGCTCCATTCATACTCCACCTACCCAATTCACCCCTTACCTGCTCATTACAACAATGGCCATCCTACTTCTATGATGGCCTAGGTGTTTTGCTGGATCCAGAAGGAAAGGCAGCCATGAGAAGGGCTGACTCACCCCAAGTTCTAGACAGCCATGCTTGAACCCTAAGGAAGGAGTCTTGAGCTTTGTCTTGTTCGTTTTTGCAATGCATCCCTGACTGGCATAGAAGTTGCTATGTAAACCAGGCTATCCTCAAACTCACAGAGATCTGCTCGACACTTCCTCCAGGATACTGGGACTCTTTTTTTCTTTTAAAGAAAAGTTTAAAATGCCTTTTGTTAACTTGTTGTACTATTTGTGTTTGGGAAGGCAAAGATTTATTTTGCTGGATTATTGGTCCCTACCAAAAATGAAACAGTGTCAGAGACATGGGTTCTGGATGCTTCAGGGACATGAGGTCTCTTCTCTGAACACTTCATCCTCTAGACAATGTAGGGAAAGGGATCCATGACATTTTTCTCCTGCCCAAAACAGGAGAGGATAAAGCAAGTGCATTCATGGGGCTAGAGATGCGGCTTGGTGATTAAATGTACATGCTGCTCTTCCCAACCTGATCAATTCCCAGCACCCAAGCCAGGAAACTCACAACTGCCCCAAACTCCAGATTATGATGGAAAGTAGATCTCACCCTCAGGTCTGGACATCACCATCCCCCACACCCTTGGCATACACTTACAACACATGTTTACACACATGCACTTATGTTGTCTGTGCACATATAAGCCACAAAGACACCGAAGAATGTGTAAAATTTTTAAAATAAGATTTTCTTTTTTATATGTATAAGGTTTTAAATGAACCACATTAAATATATATCTGTCTGCAAAGGGGCAATTCACATCGTTCTATTTATTTTTAATACTTGACAGCTCTATTTTGGTTTCAAGTAATACCTGAGGTTTAACTTTTCTTTAATTAAAAACTCTGGAATACTTACTTTGGGAATCACAGAAATACAAAAGGAAAACAGTCTCATCACCAAATGTACCAGTGTGAAAGAATTTTCACCCTGTTTTAAATTCTGAGGGAGTCTGACCCACTGAAGAGAATGAGCACTCAGGGCATGGTGTACTCTATTCATACCTCCATCACCATTCTTCTCTGTGACCTTAGTCTGGGCTTTCAAGGGTAGAGCAGAGAGAACCAAGCTGACACAAATGGGGTAAATCCAGTAATATGTTGGGAATTAGATGAGGAACGAATGACATCTGGACTCCTGCAGGAGCCTGTCTCCTCGGGCCTTGTAGAGATTAATGGCAGTGGTGGGCATCAGGCAGGGCCTCTTACCAGCTTGAGAGTTCTGCTTGGGCTCCATTCATCTCTCCTTGTAATGAACATTTGTGGATGTGGTCTGCAAATTAGAAACAAGAAGAGAAAAACAAACACCTTGTGATGAGGTTGTCATCTTTCGCATGGTCTAAACAACTGCTACCCCAATTCCCAGAGAAGAGGCCCCTGAAGACCCTCTATTCCTAAGTCCTAGAGAGGAATTTAGTAAAAGAGTAGATTTGCTGAGGTAATTACATGTAGGGAGAAGCAGAGGCTCCCAGCAGCGCTGCTTTGAAGCCCCAAAGCCGCTGCCTCTGAAGAGAACCAAGTGGTGACTGTGTCCACCATGCATTGCTTGTCCTTTGAAAGTGTGGTGGGTTGGGGGCCAGGGAGGTGTAAGGACTCACTATGATTAATCTCTGAGATAATGAATCCATGAGGGGTCTATATCGGAGAGTAGGGGGGTCCATCCAGTGTGTGACATCAATTTGCCTCTCTGAAATTCTTTCAACGGACTCTCCTCAGTCTCTGAGATCCTCAGAGCGCTTGGTTGTGGATGACAATGATTAACCTCTACACTGCAGTGTGGGAAATCCCCTCTCTAGGAACGCAGGCATAATTGCAGGCATGGCTGTGTGCAGCCCCCTTCAGGTGAGATCTGCCTCTGTAATTTCAGTGGGAAAAATCATCAGCAGAGCCACGCCCACTCACTGCTCTGCTGGAGCAGATGGAATCTTCTTCCAGATCCACTACTGAATGTGACCTTTCACACATCAACCTCAATGCTGAGCTTTCCTTTCACCTGTAGTGACTTTTGTCCAATGGCTTTCTTTTTTTTTTTTTCCTTTCTTTCTTTTTTTTTTTTTTTTTTATTAACTTGAGTATTTCTTATATACATTTCGAGTGTTATTCCCTTTCCCGGTTTCCAGGCAAACATCCCCCTCCCCCCTCCCCTTCCTTATGGGTGTTCCCCTCCCAACCCTCCCCCCATTGCCGCCCTCCCCCATAGACTAGTTCACTGGGGGTTCAGTCTTAGCAGGACCCAGGGCTTCCCCTTCCACTGGTGCTCTTACTAGGATATTCATTGCTACCTATGGGGTCAGAGTCCAGGGTCAGTCCATGTATAGTCTTTAGGTAGTGGCTTAGTCCCTGGAAGCTCTGGTTGCTTGGCATTGTTGTACTTTTGGGGTCTCGAGCCCCTTCAAGCTCTTCTAGTTCTTTCTCTGATTCCTTCAATAGGGGACCTATTCTCAGTTCAGTGGTTTGCTGCTGGCATTCGCCTCTATATTTGCTGTATTCTGGCTGTGTCTCTCAGGAGCGATCTACATCCGGCTCCTGTCGGTCTGCACTTCTTTGCTTCATCCATCTTGTCTAATTGGGTGGCTGTATATGTATGGGCCACATGTGGGGCAGGCTCTGAATGGGTGTTCCTTCAGTCTCTGTTTTAATCTTTGCCTCTCCCTTCCCTGCCAAGAGTATTCTTTTTCCTCATTTAAAGAAGGAGTGAAGCATTCACATTTTGATCATCCGTCTTGAGTTTCGTTTGTTCTAGGGATCTAGGGTAATTCAAGCATTTGGGCTAATAGCCACTTATCAATGAGTGCATACCATGTATGTCTTTCTGTGATTGGGTTAGCTCACTCAGGATGATATTTTCCAGTTCCAACCATTTGCCTACGAATTTCATAAACTCGTTGTTTTTGATAGCTGAGTAATATTCCATTGTGTAGATGTACCACATTTTCTGTATCCATTCCTCTGTTGAAGGGCATCTGGGTTCTTTCCATTTTCTGGCTATTATAAATAAGGCTGCGATGAACATAGTGGAGCACGTGTCTCTTTTATATGTTGAGGCATCTTTTGGGTATATGCCCAAGAGAGGTATAGCTGGATCCTCAGGCAGTTCAATGTCCAATTTTCTGAGGAACCTCCAGACTGATTTCCAGAATGGTTTTACCAGTCTGCAATCCCACCAACAATGGAGGAGTGTTCCTCTTTCTCCACATCCTCGCCAGCATCTGCTGTCACCTGAGTTTTTGATCTTAGCCAATCGCACTGGTGTGAGGTGAAATCTCAGGGTTGTTTTGATTTGCATTTCCCTTATGACTAAAGATGTTGAACATTTCTTTAGGTGTTTCTCAGCCATTCGGCATTCCTCAGCTGTGAATTCTTTGTTCAGCTCTGAACCCCATTTTTAATAGGGTTATTTGTTTCCCTGCGGTCTAACTTCTTGAGTTCTTTGTATATTTTGGATATAAGGCCTCTATCTGTTGTAGGATTGGTAAAGATCTTTTCCCAATCTGTTGGTTGCCGTTTTGTCCTAACCACAGTGTCCTTTGCCTTACAGAAGCTTTGCAGTTTTATGAGATCCCATTTGTCGATTCTTGATCTTACAGCATGAGCCATTGGTGTTTTGTTCAGGAAATTTTTTCCAGTGCCCATGTGTTCCAGATGCTTCCCTAGTTTTTCTTCTATTAGTTTGAGTGTGTCTGGTTTGATGTGGAGGTCCTTGATCCACTTGGACTTAAGCTTTGTACAGGGTGATAAGCATGGATCGATCTGCATTCTTCTACATGTTGCCCTCCAGTTGAACCAGCACCATTTGCTGAAAATGCTATCTTTTTTCCATTGGATGGTTTTGGCTCCTTTGTCAAAAATCAAGTGACCATAGGTGTGTGGGTTCATTTCTGGGTCTTCAATTCTATTCCATTGGTCTATCTGTCTGTCTCTGTACCAATACCATGCAGTTTTTATCACTATTGCTCTGTAATACTGCTTGAGTTCAGGGATAGTGATTCCCCCTGAAGTCCTTTTATTGTTGAGGATAGCTTTAGCTATCCTGGGTTTTTTGTTATTCCAGATGAATTTGCAAATTGTTCTGTCTAACTCTTTGAAGAATTGGATTGGTATTTTGATGGGGATTGCATTGAATCTGTAGATTGCTTTTGGTAAAATGGCCATTTTTACCATATTAATCCTGCCAATCCATGAGCATGGGAGATCTTTCCATCTTCTGAGGTCTTCTTCAATTTCTTTCCTCAGTGTCTTGAAGTTCTTATTGTACAGATCTTTTACTTGCTTGGTTAAAGTCACACCGAGGTACTTTATATTATTTGGGTCTATTATGAAGGGTGTCGTTTCCCTAATTTCTTTCTCGGCTTGTTTCTCTTTTGTATAGAGGAAGGCAACTGATTTATTTGAGTTAATTTTATACCCAGCCACTTTGCTGAAGTTGTTTATCAGCTTTAGTAGTTCTCTGGTGGAACTTTTGGGATCACTTAAATATACTATCATGTCATCTGCAAATAGTGATATTTTGACCTCTTCTTTTCCGATCTGTATCCCTTTGATCTCCTTTTGTTGTCTGATTGCTCTGGCTAGAACTTCAAGAACTATATTGAATAAGTAGGGAGAGAGTGGGCAGCCTTGTCTAGTCCCTGATTTTAGTGGGATTGCTTCAAGTTTCTCTCCATTTAGTTTAATGTTAGCAACTGGTTTGCTGTATATGGCTTTTACTATGTTTAGGTATGGGCCTTGAATTCCTATTCTTTCCAGGACTTTTATCATGAAGGGGTGTTGAATTTTGTCAAATGCTTTCTCAGCATCTAATGAAATGATCATGTGGTTCTGTTCTTTCAGTTTGTTTATATAATGGATCACGTTGATGGTTTTCCGTATATTAAACCATCCCTGCATGCCTGGGATGAAGCCTACTTGATCATGGTGGATGATTGTTTTGATGTGCTCTTGAATTCGGTTTGCCAGAATTTTATTGAGTATTTTTGCGTCGATATTCATAAGGGAAATTGGTCTGAAGTTCTCTTTCTTTGTTGTGTCTTTGTGTGGTTTAGGTATAAGAGTAATTGTTGCTTCGTAGAAGGAATTCGGTAGGGCTCCATCTGTTTCAATTTTGTGGAATAGTTTGGATAATATTGGTATGAGGTCTTCTATGAAGGTTTGATAGAATTCTGCACTAAACCCGTCTGGACCTGGGCTCTTTTTGGTTGGGAGACCTTTAATGACTGCTTCTATTTCCTTAGGAGTTATGGGGTTGTTTAACTGGTTTATCTGTTCCTGATTTAACTTCGATACCTGGTATCTGTCTAGGAAATTGTCCATTTCCTGAAGATTTTCAAATTTTGTTGAATATAGGTTTTTATAGTAAGATCTGATGATTTTTTGAATTTCCTCCGAATCTGTAGTTATGTCTCCCTTTTCATTTCTGATTTTGTTAATTTGGACACACTCTCTGTGTCCTCTCGTTAGTCTGGCTAAGGGTTTATCTATCTTGTTGATTTTCTCAAAGAACCAACTTTTGGTTCTGTTGATTCTTTCTATGGTCCTTTTTGTTTCTACTTGGTTGATTTCAGCTCTGAGTTTGATTATTTCCTGCCTTCTACTCCTCCTGGGTGTATTTGCTTCTTTTTGTTCTAGAGCTTTTAGGTGTGCTGTCAAGCTGCTGACATATGCTCTTTCCTGTTTCTTTCTGCAGGCACTCAGCGCTATGAGTTTTCCTCTTAGCACAGCTTTCATTGTGTCCCATAAGTTTGAGTATGTTGTATCTTCATTTTCATTAAATTCTAAAAAGTTTTTAATTTCTTTCTTTATTTCTTCCTTGACCAGGTTATCATTGAGTAGAGCATTGTTCAATTTCCACGTATATGTGGGCATTCTTCCCTTATTGTTATTGAAGACCAGTTTTAGGCCGTGGTGGTCCGATAGCACGCATGGGATTATTTCTATCTTTCTGTACCTGTTGAGGCCCGTTTTTTGACCAATTATATGGTCAATTTTGGAGAAAGTACCATGAGGAGCTGAGAAGAAGGTATATCCTTTTGCTTTAGGATAGAATGTTCTATAAATATCCGTTAAGTCCATTTGGCTCATGACTTCTCTTAGTCTGTCGACATCACTGTTTAATTTCTGTTTCCATGATCTGTCCATTGATGAGAGTGGGGTGTTGAAATCTCCCACTATTATTGTGTGAGGTGCAATGTGTGTTTTGAGCTTTAGTAAGGTTTCTTTTACGTATGTAGGTGCCCTTGTATTTGGGGCATAGATATTTAGGATTGAGAGTTCATCTTGGTTGATTTTTCCTTTGATGAATATGAAGTGTCCTTCCTTATCTTTTTTGATGACTTTTAGTTGGAAATTGATTTTATTTGATATTAGAATGGCTACTCCAGCTTGCTTCTTCTGACCATTTGCTTGGAAAGTTGTTTTCCAGCCTTTCACTCTGAGGTAGTGTCTGTCTTTGTCTCTGAGGTGTGTTTCCTGTAGGCAGCAGAATGCAGGGTCCTCGTTGCGTATCCAGTTTGTTAATCTATGTCTTTTTATTGGGGAGTTGAGGCCATTGATGTTGAGAGATATTAAGGAATAGTGATTATTGCTTCCCGTTATATTCATATTTGGATGTGAGGTTAGGTTTGTGTGCTTTCATTCTCTTTGTTTTGTTGCCAAGACGATTAGTTTCTTGCTTCTTCTAGGGTATAGCTTGCCTCCTTATGTTGGGCTTTACCATTTATTATCCTTTGTAGTGCTGGATTTGTAGAAAGATATTGTGTAAATTTGGTTTTGTCATGGAATATCTTGGTTTCTCCATCAATGTTAATTGAGAGTTTTGCTGGATACAGTAATCTGGGCTGGCATTTGTGTTCTCTTAGGGTCTGTATAACATCAGTCCAGGATCTTCTGGCCTTCATAGTTTCTGGCGAGAAGTCTGGTGTGATTCTGATAGGTCTGCCTTTATATGTTACTTGACCTTTTTCCCTTACTGCTTTTAATATTCTTTCTCTATTTTGTGCGTTTGGTGTTTTGACAATTATGTGACGGGAGGTGTTTCTTTTCTGGTCCAATCTATTTGGAGTTCTGTAGGCTTCTTGTATGTCTATGGGTATCTCTTTTTTTAGGTTAGGGAAGTTTTCTTCTATGATTTTGTTGAAGGTATTTACTGGTCCTTTGAGCTGGGAGTCTTCACTCTCTTCTATACCTATTATCCTTAGGTTTGATCTTCTCATTGAGTCCTGGATTTCCTGTATGTTTTGGACCAGTAGCTTTTTCCGCTTTACATTATCTTTGACAGTTGAGTCAATGATTTCTATGGAATCTTCTGCTCCTGAGATTCTCTCTTCCATCTCTTGTATTCTGTTGGTGAAGCTTGTATCTACAGCTCCTTGTCTCTTCTTTTGGTTTTCTATATCCAGGGTTGTTTCCATGTGTTCTTTCTTGATTGCTTCTATTTCCATTTTTAATTCCTTCAACTGTTTGATTGTGTTTTCCTGGAATTCTTTCAGGGATTTTTGCGATTCCTCTCTGTAGGCTTTTACTTGTTTATTAATGTTTTCCTGTGCTTCCCTAAGTGTGTTCATGTCTTTCTTGAAGTCCTCCAGCATCATGATCAAATATGATTTTGAAACTAGATCTTGCTTTTCTGGTGTGTTTGGATATTCCATGTTTGTTTTGGTGGGAGAATTGGGCTCCGATGATGGCATGTAGTCTTGGTTTCTGTTGCTTGGGTTCCTGCGCTTGCCTCTCGCCATCAGATTATCTCTAGTGTTACTTTGTTCTGCTATTTCTGACAGTGGCTAGACTGTCCTATAAGCCTGTGTGTCAGGAGTGCTGTAGACCTGTTTTCCTCTCTTTCAGTCAGTTATGGGGACAGAGTGTTCTGCTTTCGGGCGTGTAGTTTTTCCTCTCTACAGGTCTTCAGCTGTTCCTGTGGGCCTGTGTCTTGAGTTCACCAGGCAGCTTTCTTGCAGCAGAAAATTTGGTCTTACCTGTGGTCCCGAGGCTCGTGGGGTGCTGCCCAGGGGCTCTCTGCAGCGGCAGCAACCAGGAAGATATGGGCCGCCCCTTCCGGGAGCTTCAGTGCACCAGGGTTCCAGATGGTCTTTGGCTTTTTCCTCTGGCGTCCGAGATGTGTGTGCAGGGAGCAGTCTCTTCTGGTTTCCCAGGCTTGTCCGCCTCTCTGAAGGTTTAGCTCTCCCTCCCACGGGATTTGGGTGCAGAGAACTGTTTATCCGGTCTGTTTCCTTCAGGGTCCGGCGGGGTCCTGCCGCTCCTGGGCCCTCCCCCACGGGAGCCCAGAGGCCTTATACAGTTTCCTCTTGGGCCAGGGATGTGGGCAGGGGTGAGCAGTGTTGGTGGTCTCTTCCGCTCTGCAGCCTCAGGAGTGCCCACCTGACCAGGCGGTTGGGTCTCTCTCTCACCGGGTCTGGGAGCAGAGAGCTGCTGCGGGCCGGGATCCGCGGGTGTGGGACTTCCGGTAAACACAGAACGTGCCCGGTCCTAGAGAAATTCTGCTTCCGTGTGTCCCAAGCTCACCAGGCAGCTTTCTTGCAGCAGAAAATTTGGTCTTACCTGTGGTCCCGAGGCTCAAGTTCGCTCGTGGGGTGCTGCCCAGGGGCTCTCTGCAGCGGCAGCAACCAGGAAGACCTGTGCCGCCCCTTCTGGGAGCTTCAGTGCACCAGGGTTCCAGATGGTCTTTGGCTTTTTCCTCTGGCGTCCGAGATGTGTGTGCAGGGAGCAGTCTCTTCTGGTTTCCCAGGCTTGTCTGCCTCTCTGAAGGTTTAGCTCTCCCTCCCACGAGATTTGGGTGCAGAGAACTGTTTATCCGGTCTGTTTCCTTCAGGGTCCGGCGGTGTCTCTGGCAGGGGTCCTGCCGCTCCTGGGCCCTCCCCCATGGGAGCCCAGAGGCCTTATACAGTTTCTCTTGGGCCAGGGATGTGGGCAGGGGTGAGCAGTGTTGGTGGTCTCTTCCGCTCTGCAGCCTCAGGAGTGCCCACCTGACCAGGCGGTTGGGTCTCTCTCTCACCGGGTCTGGGTGCAGAGAGCTGCTGCGGGCCGGGATCCGCGGGTGTCCAATGGCTTTCTAAAGACACAGAAGTCCTCAGCCTCTGTTCCCCTGTAACTCAATAAAATGGCTCCCTTCAGCACATCCATTGATGTCTTATTTTTCAAGCACCCAGCAAACATTGCATGCCCATTATGATGAATCTCTCTTGTATAATGAAATGTTTGCAGAGAAGTTCCATAGTTTGCCAAATTCAGAACCACAAAGCCAGAAAGGGTTGAGGTCAGGGTCCCTACCCAAGTTCTGTACTCTGAGCAGCAACCAACCTACCAGCAGCTTCTACAGCCAGCGCTGCTATGGGAGGACAAGGCTTGTGTGATTTATATTTGATAAAAATGTGCAGATGAGGGGAGCTGAGGTTGGAGTGTCATTAGACACCCTGTCAGTCCCCAGCTGTGGTTGACATATTTTAGTGTGGGGGCTACTGAAGCGTGCAGCCAGCAGGGGAACAGCTGCCAGGAGGGTGGTCACAGGGAGGGCTGGAGGAAGCAGGACAAGCAAGTGGGTTATTCCAGAAACTTCAGGAAACCAGGAAGCCATATCACATCTTAGAGGGTGTTGACAGGAATGGAAAGACCAGAATGAGCACAATACTCAAAAGCTCTGAAAGTTTAGAAGCCAAGAAAGAGTCAGCACAGAAAGCCTTCTTGATCCTTGATGACTTGAAGAAGTGAGGGCAAGAATAGGAGAAGCAAGGGCTGGCGATGTTGGTCACGGCCCTTGCCACCTGTGTCTGGACGGTGAGCAGTGACCCTGGGGTTGGTTGTTCAACAGAAAGCTGCTCAGGACATACTGGGAGGAAGAGCTTGGGGTGCAGACCATAGATAAGTCCACAGAGAGGTAGCTGGTTCCTGACACTGAATAGAACTGTTCAGAGATGAATAGCTGAAGAAAGAATTTTAGACTCTGATGAAAGTTGATGCTGGGATCTCTTAACACTGGCTTGCTTTCTATACTTGACTTTATTGAGGATTACTTCCAAAACAAAGCTTTGGAACCGTCACTGTCCTTTAGTGGACACTCAGGCCACACTTACTCACTGTATGGAGTCTTTAAGGCAAATCCTATCTCAGGAAAGAATGAGAGCAGGGAACACACCTCCTACATGTTCTTTTCTTATGCAGGGAATGTTGGCCTTTATTAGTGAGACCAGTGAGTAGCTCTCCCGAGAGTCCCAAGTGTCTCAGTGATGATTTTTACCTTCCTGTGTTGTTGGTTAAAAGCCTTTTGAAATGACTTCTTCATACAAACAGAAAATATCCCATTACTCAGTTCTAAATCAAAGTCAAAATTACACGTGCTCACATGTGCACGTGAGCACCCACACACGCACGCACACACACACACACACACACACACACACACACAGAAAGAGAAAGAGAAAAGAGTGAGCTCTATGACAGTCTCTCCCTGCTTAAGATCGAACAAGGTAATATGACAGTGTGACTTGCTTTCCTTTTGAGCTCCTGGCCATAATCACCCGAGAGTGGAGGCAGCTGATGTTAGTCATGTCTAATTAAAATTGTTCTGTGCCATTTGGTTTCTAATGACGGCCGTTGCATGTTTCCTCCGTAGTGGTTGGTCCATTTGCCTCAATCTGTCATCTAGTTTTCTCAATTAGTAGCAGTAATTTTAACTCCAAAGTCAATAGCAGTATCAAAGCAAGGTTATGTAAACACCATAAAGTTATTAGGGATGAAAATAACTGCAGCCCTATCAAGATTACTCACAGTAGAAGGAGGGTGTGAATCATCGAAGAAAAGAATGGAGACTTTGAGGCAAAAGGGCAGCTGTGTTGGGGGCCAGGGGATGAGAAGGCACAGCAAGACTGTCCATGGACTCTCAGGCCTTCTGCTTAGAGGTTACAGATACCAACAAGCCTACGGGACTCTGAAGGGAAAATTCTGCAAGGTTCTAAGTGACAAACTGGTGAACAGAGTTCAGCCTTGTTCTCTGTCCTACAGGAGCAGAAAAGGAAATAGGATTCAGGACTGTAAGCAATGACTGTAATCGATGATGTTGCTAATGAGTTTATGTAAGGAGAGGAAGTGAGATTGTGTTGACCTACTCAACCGCTCGCCCTTCCCTTGTGGGTGTTTCCTAATCAAATCAAACGTCAGCCCACACCCTAGGAGGGCAAAGAAAAGGTATTATGGTTGGGCCACTCCCGGCTCTATTTTTTTTTTCCCCAGAATGGACAGAGAATTTCCTGCTTTGGATTTATAAGTCTCCTTATTACATATGAACATTTAAAATGATCAAAGGGGTCTTAGCTTGAGCTCTAGCTTTCTGTTTCTGTCTGTCAGTCTGTCAGTATGTCTGTCCATCGTGTCTATGTGCTGTGTGTATGCACCAGCACTTATGTAGTGTAGAGATGATTGTGACTGTATGTTATACACACATCCCTCCATATGACTGTGTAGCCATACAGTGACAGCTCTAACAGAACAATACACAGACACTTGCTTACACTAACAGTCGTGAAGGCTGAATTCCCAACACTGAGATGTTGGTTCCCAACACAGAGATGTTGGTAGGGTGAGAACCTTGCAGGGTTTCTGTTCTTGGAGTTACATTTGAGCTATCTTTTCAGTGAATGCTTGTAGGAGAAAGACGAGAGGGAGGGAGGGACAACGGAGGAAAATAACATGAGCAAATTGTCTCTGGTATCATAGAAAGATGCTAATCCCACTGGGAAGACTTTATTGTCACCTCTTCATCTGTACTAAGTTACTGCCAAAAGCCTTATATCCAGACCTCATCATATGACATGAAAACTTGGGGACACAACTCCACTTACACAAATGACTAACAGAAATCCACCTCAATAGTGCAGATTAACATAACAGACTGTTAGAACATTTCCTAGAGGTTTAGCCTTCTCCAGTACAGAGTGATGGAATTGGTTTCTGGGGGAAATACTACTTACCAATGAGAGCAAGGAGATATGTTTAAACGGGCTTTGAATGGAGAATGCAATAGCACCCCCCTCTCCCACACGACTTTTGGAGGTGTGTTATCATTTTGTTTGCTTCTGAAAGAATTGGAATAAGCCTATTTTTCCATCTCACCTAACTGGTATCAATTCTTAGCTCAATTCATGCACTGTGTTCAGTCACTCTGTGAGCGTCCCAGTGACCTCTGCAGCTGTTTGAGTAGTGTGCAGTGCCAATGACGAGCGGGCAGGTTCACCACAAAGGCAGTACTTTTCTTCTTAAAAATTAAAAAAAATGAGATTGATTTTATTTTATGTGTATGCCATTTTTGGTGATAGGTCTATACCACCTGCATGCAGTGCCATAGAGACCAGAAGTGGACGTGCCATGGAGACCAGAACTGGACATCTAATTCCCTGGACCTGTAGTTATAAATAGTGGCCTGCTACCCAGAGCCCTGGAAGAGCAGATGGTACCTTTAACAGCTAGCCATCTTTCCAGCTTAACTTCTCTTAATTTGAGGAGTAGAACATTTCCCACTTCTGGCCAGCCAGCTTCCAGAACTGGCTTATTCCCATAATGGCGTTTGCTTTCTCCCCAAGCCTAGAGGGCTGTAGTGTCACAAGTCAGCCAGACTCCCTGAGACCCTCATGCCATACTCAATCCACAATTTAGCATGACACATTGACATCTTTAGATCTGTGACTATAGCAAGCTCAAGAGAGTGAACTAGATTAGGAATCATAAACCAAAGCTTTGGGGCCAAATTCATCATGTCATGGGCCAGTTTCTTTGCATTGACCTATCCAGTTCCTATGAAGCACACACCATGACCAGAGCATGCAGAACAAGAAGAAAAAATATTGCTGAGTGAAAAAACCCAGCACCGTCAAAAACAAACATCAGTAGCATCTGTGCAAGGCGAAGGAAGGGAGCTGCCCACAGGAATTGTCCCAGCCAGATTCAGAAGTGGCAAAAGCCATGCTTTCTAATCTTTCTCAGTTTTAGTTCTAACAATTAGCGATTATCAGTAGTTTTCCATATATGTCTGACAGTCAATGAAAAGAACTCTTGTATTATCTTCTGTACCCAGGAACTATCAATTCAACAAAATCTCTCTCTTTCCTTTAAGCTCTCTGTCTTTGTTGGTATTTGTTGTGTGCCTTTTGATTTCTCCCTTCATCCTTCCCTAGTTTCATCAGCACTGACCACAAAGACTCTGGCAGGCGCTCAGAGAGGGAAATGTCGTAGGAGCTAGGGTGTTTTATAAGGGTTGTGCTTCTAGTGCATTTGACTGAGTCAGGAGAGCTGGGTACAGTCCTCCCCTCTGTCACACTTGAGAGAATGGATATTGTGGCATGGTGTGCAAACCAATTGTTATAAAATAAAATAAAATAGAATAAAATAAAATAAAATAAAAAAGTTCTAAAGCAAGAATATGTACTTTGAATCATTTATAAGCTGCACTGTGAGTCAAGATTCTTAGAAGAAATACAGGTCCACTACACTTGACTGAGCAGCACAGTGAAGCCCTATTCAGTTCCTCTGTGCATGTTAGAATAGGTTGCCGTCAGCCATGATAAGTGAATCTCAATGTTTCTGTAGCTTCCAACACATTTGATGGGGTCCATGAGAAGGTATGAGCTCTGTATGTGGTGACACCAGCCGCACCTGTGCCAGGAGAAGGAAGGGAGATGCCCACAGGGAATAACACAGATTCAGAAGTGGCAAAAACCATTTCTTCTGTCTACACTCCTTTGGGTTCAAACCATTTGTCCCCAACACACAGAAGAAGGCTAAGCAGTGGACTTCAATCAGCCCTGGAGCAGAAGAGGAAGGGAGAAAAAAAATGGCAGGTTGGATCACGCACACTCCTTGCCTTTCCTTTCTGATGCTGGAGAGAGATAGAAGGCAAAGCTTCACACAATCCAAGCAAGCTCCTGACCACTGGGCTACACTTGTAGTCCTTTGTTTGTGTGTTTTCCATTTGAATGCTCCCTTGTGGGCTTCCTTTGTAAGTATGGAGTTTGGCTTTGTTCTCCTTTGCCTGAAAGCTCCTAGTCAGAGTGTGTTAGTGAGAGATATGGAAAGGAAGTTGAGAGTCTGAGAGAGGACCATGACTTTCTCCTCTGCAGCAAGGTACTCCTAAGTCACCCGAGAGCTCTGGTGAGCACTTGGTTGCTCCCTTTTACCCTTTCTTCTGTGTTCCTGGAGTTGCTTTGTCATGTCTCCTCAGAGGCACGAGCATCATCTAGGTGTCTTCCCTCCACATCAATCTACATGAGCCCAGCTCTTCAGAGCTGCCTCTCTGAGGTCTGAAGTACTGATGACACTGACATCTAAGTTTTCTGTGTCCACAGCTCATAAATAAAAGCCATTCCTCACGATTATCCCAAACCAAATGACATTTCTCAGAATCTAAGGAACTCCATATCTCAAACCTTTCTGAATGCTGACTTGATATTACAAGTGGAAAATTGCACACATGACCTCATAGATAGGTTTGAGTCAAAGGGCAGGTGCACTAAAAAGACTGTTTAAAATGATCTGCAGGCTATGCATTGAAAGCATATATGAAATATAAATGATTTTTACATTCAGATTTGGGGTATCACCCCTAAGATACTTCACCATGTATATATAAACATTCCAAATGTAAAAATGTCTCCAATCTAAAGCATTTCTTTTCCCAAGTTTTTGGCAAGGGGATGTTAAGCCAGCATCCCGGGATTACTGAAGTAGGCATGTGTGCTTGTCAAATCCCAACAGAAACATGGAGAAGTCCTTGTGCCAAATTCCCTCTGTAGGAAAAACCTAGTCTGGCTTCAGTTTTTCAAACTGGAGCCTGCTAGTGACTATAACCACCGTACAATTACAGTGCCTGGTAAATGATGAGGCGGAAGCTTTAACTTCTGAAGAGTATTCTAGCTGCTGACTGCCCTGAAAAAAAAAACCATGCAGTTCAGCAAACTGCTCACTTCTATGCAAAAATTATTTAGCTTTCACTCCAGTCTGTGAAACTGATTTATTGAATGAATAAAAAAAAACCCACTAAGAAGAATTAGTCAAACAGCTTACATTCATAAAAATAAATGTTAATAATTTTTTAGTGTGGACTTTTTGTGTGTCAGTTAGAATGGGAAAATGTAAACTTGCCCATTCTCTTGCTTTTGGTTTGAAATCTGAAATCAGTTTCAATGTAAGCAGTCTTCCATTAATCGACATTTACAATCTACTGAGATCTTAATGTAAGCTTATAATCTTTATTCCAAAATTTGAACCAATACTGATTAATGAATGTCTTCTATTTATTTCATGCTATGTCAGCACTGGAGGTGTGAGGACACCACAGTCTTCTGTCTGTGAGCACACAGACACTCAGTAGACCTCACCCACACAGGATATGTCCCACGCATGTATGATATCCCATCTGCCTAGGGTGTCACACAAGTATCATGTGTCCTGTGAATTTGCAGAGTATCCTACACTCATACAGAATGTTCCTCTAGCATCTTTTGCTCTATTCCTATCCACAGTGCTGTGTTCTGTTGGTAAGGCCCCTGTTCCAGGGAAAGGTATTCTGTGCATTCCTGTGGTCATGTTCTCCACACAGAGTAAAGTACTGACCAGGCTATGGAGCGGTCATTTATTGGTGATTGTCTGAGTAAATCATAGATAGCTTTATATCAGGATCATATTTATTCAATTTTCTGTATAAATCATAAGCTGGGCACATCACTATTGAATGGAGAATAGGAAGACCAGTAGCTAGTTAAGGCTCTCATTCATACAAGGAGCCTGAAACTCAGTGGTGACCCCAGAAGAGGTGTGCTCCAGCAGCCATACACATCTGAAAGGTTGAAGGTTTCCCTGGGCGACCTCTACAGTTCATGTATACCTGGAGCCCTGCATGAGGCTATGGATGAGAAAAACGGCTACCCACAGTGTGCTATTACAGATACACCGCAGAGCCCTGGCTCCCTGTGTATTGGGACTTAAATGTTGATAGGTGTTGTTGGTTGGTGTCTGTGCAGTGAGAACATGCTGTTACCATCTCATGTCGCTAAACCCAAAGGAAGCTAAGATTGCTTTGTCAGCCTCCAATGACAGTAGGGTGCCCCTGCTGAGGCTCTCTGGAAATACAATGGGAGCGAGTACAGTTGTTGTTGTTGTGGTGGTGGTTTTGTTGTGCTTGTGCGTGTGTTTTTAAAGCTCAAATGACCTGGTATGGGAAAGCCCAAGACTACCACAGCTGACTTTGTCCCTGAATGCTGAGTCCCTCCAAGTAATTCCTTTTATTGTCTGGAGTTTCAGTGACTAATGGAGGCTGTTTGCAGACAGCTGCTTAGAGGTCACAGTGCTCGCTGTAAAGCTGGCTTGCGCTTAGTCTGCTGTGGCTGATATTTTTACTAATGTTCGAATTTAATTGAAAATACTTAGTTTATTGGCACTAGTTAATCCAATCTATTTTTTCCCTAGTTAAGGAGCACGCCAAAAGCTGTAATTTGATCAGTTTTATGTGAACCAAAATAGATTTTGGCTTCAGCACAGGAGGAGGAGGGACAACGATTTTATACCCGTTCAAAATCGGCCTGACAGTTTAACTTGCAAAGTTAATAGAAATGAGGAGAAAGAAATTTCATAGGAAAATTTGGAACAAGCCATGGCAATCTTGGGATGTCTTCCCAGACCTTCCCTGGGTCAGCTGCCTGTGGGTCCTCAGCTCCTGGACAGACTCTGGGTCATATCTGTGAGTCCTTGCTCCTCTGTCCTACACAGTGAATAAGCTGGGTGGTAATTAGGTCATCCTAAAGAAAGAGTGGCAGAGTCCCTTCTCTCTCTCACCCCATGGCCAGCCTCTAGATGGGTGGCTGGGTGGGGCTCTCTTAATGTTCATTTGTCCCCAGTACCCTCCATTTTATATTAAGGCAGCCACCTTGCTTGCCCAGCTTCTGTCCCTTCCCATGCTGGCCACTCAGTGACGGGGTAAACAGAGCATCATTGTCACCAGTCAGATTCCTTAGAATGCTTTCCTGCTACTGTAACAAGCACCTGAGGCAATCAGCGTATGGAGACGGACGCTCCAAATCTAGCTCAGTTTGGGAAACTATGATTGATTGGCCCATTGCTTGGGCTTGTAGTGAGGTAGCCTAGCACAGTTGTGGTACACAGCAGACCCTTCACCTCACAGCTGGGATTGAGAAGGAAGCAAGGGAAAATGGCAGCGTGGGGGTTTCTCATCCCTTCAAGAACTTGGCACTGCTTGGAAGACCTTCCCTTCAGTTCCACTTGTTAACCTTTCTACTAGCCACCTTCCCACAACCATAGGCTTGGAACCTAGCGTATAACACAAGGATCATTGAGATATCTTAGGTCCATACTACACTGCTTCTTTCAACCAGAATCCTGTGCTCTCAGGCTTGGTTCTGAGTAGGGGCTGGAGGTCAGGAGCCATATCCTTGGCCTTGCAAAATTTACTGTGGAGTTAGAGATCTAATCCATGCTGATTTTAATGATTCATAAAACAAAATGTGTGAAGAGATCCTCTGGGTTCCCCTCCTGTTTATGCAGACCCTAGGGTCCCTTTATGCTGCCCCCTGCAGCCTTCCTGTGTAGTCCACCTCAGTTCCTTTGGACTTGGAGGAACACTTCCTACCAGGAGCCCAAGGTGGCTGTATTGGACTGGGATGCAGAACAGTTCTTTGCTCAATCCATGTCAGAGAAGCTTCATTTTGCAGTAGATGGAAATCAACACAGGGCCTCACAACTGGACAATATGCAAAGAGTGAAAGACTTTGGAACACTCAGCCCTAAATGGGATGTCTTTAAACCCTCCCTCAGGGCTCAGGGACCTATGCAGAAGAGGAAGTAGAAAGATTGCGAGAGCCAGAGGTGAGGGATGACGTTGAGGAAGCAGTATCTTCCAGACACAGGGCTGATACACATATGAACCCAAAGAGATTCTGGCAGCATACAGATGGGGTCCCAGCCCTGAGTGGAGGAAGTGGACCCTGGGTTACGCTTCTAATCAAGAAGCTCTTTGCAACTGATGCCCACTGGCAAATGAAAAAATCAGTTATCTCCAGTGGAGCGTCACTGGCATATCACCCACACTCCCGGGCAGGCTCCATGCCAGAGAAGCGGACCAACACAAAACTAAGTTCATGCAGCGTTGTGGACTTTCCTTTCTCTTCTCTTCTCTTCTCTTCTCTTCTCTTCTCTTCTCTTCTCTTCTCTTCTCTTCTCTTCTCTTCTCTTCTCTTCTCTTCTCCTCTCCTCTCCTCTCCTCTCCTCTCTTTTCTTCTCCTTTATGTTTTCGTCTCTGCTTTTCTTTCTTCTTTCTTTCATTGGTCTTTGCTTATTTGCTTTGATTTCCATTCTTTGTGCATTTGTTTCGAGACACACACATGCGCGCGCACACACACATACACAGAGGGAGAGAGAAAGACAGAGAGAGCACAAACTTGGTGGGTAGGAAAATGAGGAGGATCTGGGAAGGCTCAGGGGAGGGGAAACAAAATATATTGCATGAAAATATACATTAAAAAAATCTAAAACAAGAGAAAAATGTGTGAAACATTTGAGATTTCCTCTGCTGTGGAAGAAGAACAGCTCACAGACATTGAGGGCATCAATCAAGGGCATTGATCATCTTGATGGGCCCTTGGACTCTTTTTTTTAAAAAAATATGGAATACTAAAGTGCTTTAATCAAAATCCTGTTACTCTAATGAAAATCACTCAAAATCTACCAGACCCAGAGTGTTGCACTTGCAGTGCACACACTTGGATGGGGAGTGAGGCCAGTACTGAGTGGGTGGTCCACCTGGTGGGATGCCCCCTCTCTGCTGTTCAAAGAACTAGAGCTGCCTTCAGATCTTGACTGGAGTCATGGAGGAAGTGTGGAGGGCACAGATGAAAGCCATGGTGCTGAGTACGAGACAGGTTTGAGCTCTCCCTTGCTCAGTGTACTGAATATCAGTCCGCACCTGCCTTCTAGGTGGCCTCACAGGTTAACATCCCACCCCAACCTTCTTCACCCCCATCATGGAGGGAACTGGATTGCACTTCCTGAAGGGACATGGAGAACACAAATACTCACTTGTTTTTTTCTCTTGGAGCAGGCATTTTGGGGGTGAATACTCTAGCTATGAATGTTTCTTAGGAGGCCGCATTTTGGAATTTCTCTGCAAAGATGTTTGGAGGTGTTAATGGCAAGTTGTCTGAGGAAAGCACATGAGGGCTGCATTGCCGGAATCTGGTGTTACTTTACTCTAATGTATGTCCTGGCAAAGAGTGTGGTGACGTGAGCTGGCCGAGGCCTACTTCATTTCCTCTCAGATCACATGATTTTACTATCCCATCTTTCCCTTCTTTGCACCCTAAGACTCACTTGTCCTGGTTGAGGCACATGGTTCAGGCATGGGGCTGCCTTTCTAGTCTCCGAGCTTTTACCTTATGCCTCTTGCCAATAGCCCCCTCTGATGTGTGCTGGGAACTGACCTTCCTGGGCCACCTCGTCAGGTGTCAGGTGACCATCAGGTGACCATTATGCAGGAGCAGGGCAGAGCCAAGGTGCCTCGCTGCCAGCTTCATAGGTGTGGCTCAACCCCCTTCATGTAAGTCCGTCTGTGGTGTTGTTCCTGAAGCTCCAGCTTCTGGAGTCTGGCAGACCATTGTCCCTCCAGCCTCAGGGTTAGTGGCAACTTCCAGTTTTTGGCATATGGTTAGTTTCTTCACTCTAGTTTTTAATTTAAAATGTTTGTTTATGTGTAGAGTGGTCTGTATACCAGGTGCATGCGTGCAGGTCAGAGGGCATCTTGCTCGACTTCCTTTCCTTCCACCATGTGTGTCTCAGGGATTGACCCAAGGTGGCCAGGCCCAGTGACAAGCACCTTTGCCCACTAAACTATCCTTCTGGTTCTGGCATGGCTTTTTTTTATTTCTACCAACTTCACCCCAATTTTACGTTTTTCTAAATTAGAGCCTCACAAGGTGCTAGCTTCCTTTCCTGCCAATGTCTCCTGTATTTGAGAATGCATCTACAGCAGAGGTCTATGATACATCTCTTGCTTAGACTCTCTAGCCTTACCTAGACGGTCAGACAGTGCCTTGCCAAGCGTCTGGGACAGGTAGCACTCACATTTAGTTAAGCGTGGCATGCATTAATGAAAAGTGGGAGCTGAAGGCCGCTGACGTGGCAGGCTTGTTCCATGAGTCATTAGCTTTCCTCCCACACCTGTCCCCAAACTGGTCCAATGCTAAAACATGTAGTCTTTTCCCTTCTCACCCTGAGGTAGAAAAGCGAGAAAAGAGCACATAAAAAATCAGGGTGACCACAGACATGCAGGAGCAGGAGTTTACCTTCTTCCCACAGTGCAGATACACACAGGATCAAGGGCCAGACCACTAGCAACTGCTCAGATCAGTGCAGGGGATGACACAGGGACCTGAGCAGGTGGCTCTGGCATCTGGGTGTGGTGCAGAGATCCACAGAGGAGACTATATATTTTTAAAAATAATTTATCTCTCTTTACTTGCCCATTGTGATCTCTGCAATTTTATTTCTTCTTTAGCTGATGTATACACTTACTGCAAGGACATTTATTTTTTCCCTAAAAAGCTAAGTAAGTGATGGATAGGTAAGTCATACCTACCCATGATATGACTTACAACCCAATACCCTTCAGAATCACGAATATCCCCCACCATGTATCATGCAAGTAGATAATGCACACCCAGCAGATGTTGTCATCTACGCCCCTTACCCCTCTTCCTAGTGATCTCTTTTCTTTTCACAGTGAAGGCCAAATAGGGGCAGTTCATTCTGTTTTATTAAGAACATTCTAGCTGTGCTCCAAGCAAGCAACCAGAGATGGTCACTTTTAGGATGTGACCTGGGGCCACTAACTAAAGGATGGTCCTTTCACGTCTCTGGGACAAGTCACTTCAGGCATGAGTCTTGCTGGGCTTTTTACAGTTGTTTGAATCTGAGACTCTGGTAGCCTCTATACCCACAAATGTACATTTAGTCCTTCTTTTCTAGGGAATTTAAAAAGTCTTGCTACTTGTATTAATATTTGTGGACTACAAACTACGTAAATAGAATCTTGGCCTCAAACAAGGGCAGTCAACTGAGTCTGAAATTAGGAGTCTGGTGAGTACACCGGCCCAACACTAGCAGTGAGCTGGCCAGTGAGAAGGGATGTTGACTGGGCACTAACAGAGATGGAAGACCTGGGTGTCTCTGTCATGAGATGAAGCTGACATTTAACATGTCTAAAGCCAGCACCATTAGTGATCCTGTGGCTGACAGCTTTCTATTGTTATAACAAGGTCTGAGAGAAATCCACTCAAGGAGCGAGTATTTTATTTTGACTCCCAGATTTAGAGGCTCCAGTTCTCACCCCTGTACCTTTGGGACTATGGTGGTATCATGGTAAGCATTCAGGACAGAGAAAGCCTACCAAAGTCACGGCTGAGCATGCAAGAAAGAAGAAGAAGAGATCAGGGAACCATAGTCCCCTCTGAGGATATACCTCCAGAGACCCTCAACCTCCAATCCGACTATTTTCCCAAAGACTTCAGACTTTGTAAACAGCCTACATATCTCTTCCATGTAGCAGGGACTGTAAGTACCTATGGTGGTTCCCAGTGGTCCTTTGCTTTAAGTGACAGCTAAAGTTCGATGAATTTTCAGGTTACCTGCTGTGATAGGCTGCTGTGGAATCTTTATTTCAAACTCAGGACAGGCTTTCAGCTTTGCAAAATACAGTACAATGAGTTAGTAGAAATAAACTGAAGATCTGTAACAGAAACATTGTTGTGCTTTATAAAAAGATAAGGAGAGAAGGGATATGTTTGGTGGATGTGTGGTAAGGTATGGGGGAAGGGGGTGCCTCTGCAGGCCCATGCTGAGGCATCCCCTCCCCCTGAGGGACCAGCCGCATGATGGTATAGTATAGAATAGAGTTTATTCAGGGCATGGGGAGGGGAATTGAGAGGGTAGTAGAGGCAGAGGAAGGGGGAGAGAGAGAGAGAGAGAGAGAGAGAGAGAGAGAGAGAGAGAGAGAGAGAGAAGAGGAGGAGGAGGAGGAGGAGGAGGAAGAGGAGGAGGAGGAAGAGGAGAGGAGTAGAGGGCCAGTTATGAGCACATGAAGAGAGAAGGGAGAGAGGAATGGGGAGAAAGGGGGAAGGGGAGAGAGGACAGAATGGGAGTAAGAAGGCAAGAGAGGAAGTGGCAAGCAGCCCCTTTTATAGTGAGTCAGGCATACCTGTCTGCTGACAGGTAACTGTGGGGCGGAGCTTAGATAAAATGCTAACAAACATCATCATTTACCATGAGACCCAAGGCATGAACCCACTTTGTCCAATCACTGTATGCAAGTGGCACTTATCCTCCTTGCCCTCCCTCCCCCTCCCACCTTTACCCATCTTGCCTTTCTCACCCTTGTCTCTTATGTTTGTTCTTAGCAAATCAGCACTGGGCTAGGAATTGACCATTGGTACGTGGGCCTAGCTTTAGTCATTTCAATTGAGATTGGTTCTATACCTCAGATGGTGCCAATCAATGAAGGCTAAATAAGTATGTTTAGTGTTGAAGAAGGAAGTTACATGAGTGGAAAGAGGCATAGTTCAAAATAAACCCTTTAATGTTAGGGTAAACTGGACACAGTGCTGTAAGCTTGGGATTTTAGTACAGACAGAGGTAAAACAAAGGGTGTGTGTTTTCTGACAACATAAGGAAGGAATGAAGGAAAGTTGGAAGGAAGGGAGTGATGGAGGAAGGGCGGGCTTAATTTGGCTCAGAGTCTCAGGGGATGTCAGTTCACTATGGCAGAGAAGATATGGGGAAGATTCTGTTCTTGGTGGTGAACATGGTCAAATCACGTTCAACTCTTAGGGAACCTGGAAGCAGAGAGTTCAAGACTGAATCTAGTTGTTGGCATGTCCTTTAAGGCCCATCATGGCCTATTTTCACCAGCTAGGACCCTTGTCCTACAGGTTCCATAACCTCTCTAAAACATCTCACTAGCTGGGGAGCAAGGTTTGAAACACATATGCCTATGAGGGGCATTTTACACTTAATAACTTACATGTATGCATCTAGTTTCTGGGTGTGAGCTGGGCAGGCCTAGAAACCATGGTGCCCTAATGACAGAGAACAGCTCCAGTTCCTGTAGTTTGGGTTTTAGATGCCACACCTAACTTAAAGGAACCAAGAATCTTTGGAGGTATGACTGACTTCAAGGATGGATAAGGGAATACAAGGTCAACCTGGGGCATTTAATTTGGTTTAGAAATTATAGAGTTCCCAAAATATAGGAAGCCAGTTCAAAGGAATTCACCTGGCCATATGGACTATTCTGCATCCAAATAGTGATGGTCATGCTTTGTAACCTTTCGAACACCATAGGTGCCCATAAATGTATACAATGGGAGAAGAGCACCATGTGCCCTCTGACAGAATATTCTTAGGCAAATATTCACTAATTATCTAACTATGAATAAGAATAGGGTATGCGGTGTCCAGGGGTGAAACTTAGCAGCTTGTATCTTAACCAAATGGCAAAATGAACATTGTTAGTGCCAGGATGATTTAACATTGGGTGTCATGGACATGGGACATGGCACACTGAGAACTGTGTTACTTATGAGATAGTTCTGTCTTTGGTGCCCAAATGACAAGGAAGTATAGAGCAAGACCAACCCAGGGGACATTTGAATCAAGTACAGATTTGTTAGTCTTGGCATAGCCATTACATCCAGTACATTGAATTCCATAGAGACAGCCAGGGTAAGAGAGAATCATATGGGCACTAGAGGGGTGGGGACAACTCTGAAGAAAACCACAGCTGGAGGTGGGCAAAAGAGACGCTAAGAATCCAAGAGGGAAAAGGTCACATTTCTTTGTGCAAACCTGCGTGGGAAAAAGTCTTCTCAGTCTTCTGTGAAGTTCTCAGAGAGATGGAAGATCTTGGCTGTAAAGAGAAAGAGAAATTAGAAGACAGCAATGGTGGATGAGACTCATGAAAGAGAAGTGGAAGCCTAGATCAGTTCTAAAGAGGACAGCAAAAAGGCATCAAAGGTGTCAAGGAATCCCAATGCTCCTCTGGCCTTCTATTCTGAGCCTGGCTCCCAAGCCCTGGTGGAGATGCAAAGAAGCCGGGAGAGGTGTGGGGGACCCTGCCATGGATGATGAACAGCCCTGGAAGAGGAAGGCTGCAGAAGGAAAAATACAAACAGGGTCCTGCAGCCTTCAGAGCTAAAGGAGAAGCTGATGACGAAAGAGGAAGCTGTTAGAAGAGAGGGTCCTCAGGGAGGGACGGGAAGGGGAAATGATGTACATTGTAATCTCAAAAAGTACAAAACCCATACATTTTATAAGCTTACAAAAAGCTATGTCTTAAGGCTGAGTGAGCAATGAAAAGAAAGAAGAGGAAGATGATGAATACGTAGGCTCAGCTTTCTTTCTGCCCATAATGCATGTAACCTTCAAGTACAACTCAACTTGTTTAAAGAAAAAAATATAAACGTGAGGTTCTGGAAGATTTGTTTGTCAACTGTTTAGTGCCCCTTTTTATAGTTGACAAACTACCAACTCTGCCTTTAGATAGCCTCTCTTGGCGATATTTTCTTTCTTTTAAAAATCTATCATCTATCAACCTATCATCTATTATCTGCCTTCCTATCTATCTATCTTCTATCTAGTTAATGTGAACGGTTATTTGGTCACTTGTGTGTCTATGCACAATGTATGCACGTGTTGTCCACAGAGGCCAGACGAGGGGACTGGAGCTCCTGGAACTGAGGAGCTTGTGAGCCTCCATGTGGGTGTTTGGAATCAAGCCCTGGGTGTTCTGGAAGAGCAACCTGTGCTCCTGACCACTGAGCCATCTCTCCAGCTCTAGTAGTTTCAGTGGTCACTAATCTTGCCTGGTACAGTATGGGGATAATAAATTAGAGTGGATATATAAATCAGTTTTGTTGGTGTACAGCACAGGTTAGTTATATATACACATATATGTGTGTGTATATGTGTATCTATATATGTGTGTGTATATATATATACATATATACATATATGTAAGGCAGGTGTTTTTTCATCTTCAGTTCTCTCTGATGTACCTTATACAGAAATCATTTTTGTTCTGTTAGCTCAATTCTATTCTGTAAATGCAAACAAATGGAGATGCTTTGTTGATGTTCTGAATACTTCTAAATAAATACAGTTTTAGTCTGGCCGTTTTCTTCTCAAGGGGCAACTAGTCTTTTGCTTCTGTTTGTTTTGGGTCATGTGGATTACTGTAGTGTTTATCTTTTCTTATAGTTAACTACTACAGTGTGATTCATATACGCTCTGCATATGGTGATGTGGGTACTAAAAGTTCCAGGCCATTTTCACTCGTAATTGAAACTCCAAAATCTGCATCAATTTGATAAGAGATTTCACACAGGCCACTTACATTTATGAAAGCAAGAATAACTCATTCTGTTCACAGAATAGAATTATCAGAAGCAGGCAATTTGAAAGTCTCTCCTTGAAAGAATAATAAAAAAAAACTTTGTTCTAATCTTTACACACTGTGTGATCTTTAACTATCATGACCATGTAACGGCAGCCATATTCTGTAGTTGCCCTCTTAAAGAAGACCTGAGAATGTGTCTCCCAAAGCATGGTCTTAAAATGGAAGACGGCTGTATTAAAGCTTGGTTAACATCATTGCCGTGGAAGGTCCTGGAAACACTAGCATAATGTCTTTGCCCATTAACCTAAATATGGATTGCTCAGGAAACTCAAGACTCCATTGAGAAATGTTTCTAGTTTTTCAGGACAGCTTTTATTAAAATGATATCACATTAGAGTATGTTTTCTTGTATTGTGATTTGTCCCTTTATAAATAAGACACAAGGATAGAAGATAAACTCTGCATCTTAGGACCAATTGCCGACTTCTTTCTCTTTATAAAATCCAAATTCATTGATTAGAGTAGTCTTTATTTGCCTAGCAGTTTAGAGAAATATTTGCCAATTCTCTAGGTTTGAGATTATCATTCTCTTTAAGCAACAGCATTTTAAAATAGAGGTCTTGTAACTTCATATATGTTTGTGATAGAGCAATGTTTTGTTATATAATTTTAACTAGAATTTTTCCAATTTGTATTTGTATATGCAATTTGAGGAGGATATGATTCCTGTACAATACTTATAAACTAGTAATTACAAAGATTTTTTAGAAATATCTTGTTTTCAATGTCATTTATAAAAGGAATAGAAAGACTTAATAAGTGTTTAAAATGAAAGAAGATTCTTCTTCCTCTCTCTCTCTCTCTCTCTCTCTCTCTCTCTCTCTGTCCATGTACTTTTTCTCCTTCTTTCCCTTCTCCCTCTGTCTCCTTCTCCATGGCAACTTCACTGGCCTCCTTTCTAGGGTCTTGAGAGCAGCTTCCCAATAACACCCCCTCTCTGTGTGTACACATATATGTATATATCTATATGTATGTAAGCAGGAGCTTCCATATATATAGAAGGCCAGATGCTGAGAAACTACAGGTGGCTTGTCACCTGGTACTGAACCTCCTGGAGGAGATTTTTCTAGGGACAAGAAACTATAGGCCTGTGATGCTGCATGGAGGTGTGCCGAGAAACTTAGTGGTACTAAGATCATCCTGGAAATCTTGGGCTTTATGGTTGCGTACTAGTTATGTAGATAGATGTTTATGTTTGCACACAGTATGGTATTTAAGGAGTAAGGAGCCTAAGGTTTGGGCTACAAACTGTTACTGGATAGTTAAGAAACATTTGCACATCATTTCTACACATTAACTATTTCTGTTGCTTCCTTTTATTTTGATCTTTATGTCTTTCAACCTTCATTAATTCTCATTATGTAAATTTAAATCTTATAATAAAAATTTGACCAGAACAAAAAAAAAACATTTGCACAGATGCACACACACAGACACACACAAGGCACACCACACACATTACACATACCACACACATATATACACTATATATGATATGTACATGTATTGTATATATCATATACATACCACATATTCTATACATACTACCTACAATTATATACAATACATACAAAAATGTCTTGCATACCATATATATTCACATCACACAGATATACACACAAACAGTATACACACCACACACACTACATGTGCCACACACACTGTACTGGATAGTTTTATGTCAACTTGGCATAAGCTAATTGAAGAGGGACCTCCAATTGAGAAAATGCCTCTATAAGATGTAGTGTAGACAAGCCTGTAAGGCATTTTCTAAATTAGTGATTGATAGAGGAGAAGACAGCCATTGTAGGTCACGCTACGCTTGGGATGGCAGTCATGGTTTCTATAAGAAGCAGGCTGAGCAAGCCAGTAATCAGTACCCCTCCAAGGCTCTGCATCAGCTCCTGTCTCTGGGTTCCTGCTCTGTGTGAGTCCTTGTCCATAGCTCTTGCTATGTCCTTCGATGATAGACTTTGATGTAGAAGTGTAAGTTAAATAAACCCTTTCCTCCTCAACATACTTTGATCATGGCATTTCATCGCAGCAATAGAAACCCTAAGACACACATAGAAGAAAAAATCAATACATGTACCATAAACTCTACTAGCACACACACTGTATACACCAACACAGCCCACACAGACACACCACATACATACACCATAAACACATCAAACATACTACAGACATAACATACATATTCTGCTCACATACCACATACATGCTATGAACACCACACATATACACACACCTTACATATCCTACACACATACACACACATTCCACATTGCACACACACATATATATGCACCAAACATACCATAGATATCATATATACCAAACAAACCTTACAGCATATATTGTCTATACATACACACATACTGTATAAATGCAACATGTATCACACACACACAAACACATCACACACCACCACAGACATACAAAGAATATTTTCACTATGATAAAATATTAGCAAATCTGGAGTCTGGGTGAGGAATATTCAGGAGGAAGCTGTTTTGTATCCTTTTGGCAATTCACCAATAAATTTGCCACTGTTTTGAAACCAAATGCTAAAATCCTGTTGGCTAAATTTTTATACATCCATGTTCAATTTCTTTTCAAATGCTGCTGGCCAGGTGGCTCATGATTTGTGGAAAGGAATTGCAAGCCACAGCAGCGTAGCCTCCTAACCGAATGGCACCAGCATATTTGTAGCACACAGCCTCGTCTAGCCAGGGTGCTGGCTGAAGCAGGCGAGCATTCCCTGTGTCTTAGCCCTGCAGCTAAGAAAGCCCAGCAACACAGGAGCGATGAGAGCCAAAGACAGTCCCGCAGAAGCCCTGCATGACTGAGGAAGCCTAACCTCCTGGGAGGTGAAGAAACCCGAGTGGCGGAGGAGGATGCCCTGGGTGGGGCCAAACCACATCAGGTACCTGCTCATAAAAGGCAAAAGGCAAATTGGGAAAAAAAAGTCTATTGTTCAAGTTGTAGGCACCCCTTTGTTTCATTACCTGCATTCAATTTCAAGTGTTTTATGGAGTCCAGCACGGGATCCCTCTTATTACATTCTTTAGAAGGCAACTTTGCTTTACGCCGGGACACCTGTCCACATGAAAGTCCGAACTCCCTTTTTAACAGTCTTCAAACAACCTAGGGCACACAGCTGGCTGGCCACAGCCCACTGGAGGGACAGCTGTGTGGCTGACAGAACTGGCACCGGCACAAGACATGTGCACAGCTGTAAACAGGAACGAATCCCCTAACCTTTATGAGTCAAATATTTATTTTTGGAATATTAACAAAATCAAAAGAATCACAGAGTTCTTTTAATTTTAAGTCAAAACACACAGGCATGCGGCTTTTAAGACACTTTATTTAACGGGGCAATCTTAAATTGAGGCCGAAACAAATTCAGGAACATTAAGGATTTCTTGCCCAGTATATACAGCGCTGAAGGAACATTTTAAAGAAATCTTTAATGCTCTATAAAAGATGTAACAAAATCCTTCTCGCCATAAAATGTCCTCTGGATATCGATGAGTACAGTAAAAACTCTCAAGTATGTGTATGTCAAAAGCTCTGGATGTATGATATGCTCTGTCCCCATCTCTCTGTGTCTCTCTATCTCTCTGTCTCTCCCGCCCTCTGTGAGCTTGTGTACAGGCTTTCTCCTCCTCTTTCTCCTCCTCTCCCTCCTCCTCTCCATTCCCTCCTCTCCTCCTTTTCCTCCCTGTGTGGGTAGAAGAACGTAAGAGATCCTTCCCCCAGCTGAGCTTGGCTGCTTGAGTTCAGTCTCCCAAACCCACATGGTAGAGGAGAAAACCAAGCCCTCCAAGTTGTCCTCTGATCTCCACATATGCACCGTAGGTCAAGTGTGTCCCCCCGGTCCCCACTCTCCTATCTGTAAGGTGTATGTTCTTTTGTTATGGTCACAAGGTGGGTTCGGCATTCAAGCCATTATATCCTTGTCTGCTCAGTGAAGGGATGAAGCTGACAGTAAGTGAAATAACCTACATCTGTCCACTTTACAAGAGCGTTTCTGTTTAGATCCGCCTGCCCAGAATCGCCTAAACAATTCATAATTGTTTCCAGGCCAATTCATTGCTTCTCAATGAGAAAGCTGCAAGGCAGAGTTGATTCTGACAAATCCTGGATGGGAACAACCAGTACAGTGCTGCTGTGGTAGAACAGAGGAATCTCACCAAGAAAGATGGAGGATTCTTCCCATCGTAAGCTCCTGCACTTTAAGACATCTTTTATTTTTATATATTTGCTTGAGTTTTGGCACGGCTCTTGCTATGTACTCTGGCTACATTGGACTTTCTGACTCTGGCTGCCCAGCTACCTAAAATGCTGGAGTTAATGGGGGTGTGTGACTATGCCTAGCTCTTTTTATTTCTAATTCACTGTTATCACAACATTACGTTGACTATATTTAATCTGATCTACATTGAATATATTTGTACTACATTCTATATTCAAGAACATCTCAATTACATTAACTACATTTGATGAGTTATCTATCATCTATTCTCCATTATCAACTCCTACTTATCCAGAATCAAAATGATCAGAAATTCTACCATCAAAAATCATGGCATTATATTTAGTCCTCTTAGTCATATACCCATCTGCTATATGCTTACTGCTTTTCAATAAGGACTCTACACATGCACCATGAGTCAACTGTGTGTGTCAGCATCCATCTATCTATCTATCTATCTATCTATCTATCTATCTATCTATCTATCTCTCACTGATTGCTGTATAGTTACTACACAACTTGGGTAAATCAGCACACTTCTTCAGAACAAGTTGCCTGGCATTTGAGTTCTATGCTTGCCTTTCGTGGAGTATCTGAAAAATGAGGCCAGCCACTTGCTTCCATTGTTGAGAGCATCCAAGTATCCCCTCTTTCTGGTTCATTTGAAAGTAACCAGAAAAAAAATTCATAGGAAGATAATTGTTTTTCCTCTCATGAATTAATAAAGAAAGGCTTCTTGTATCAGTAAGGGAAACAGAATTCTTTACCCTTCTGGATTACTTCACAAAAGTTGGCAATTCAGAACTCCATGGGCACGGCTGGGAATTCCACTGCAAGGTAAACAAAAGATCTAACACTTACCCCCCGCCGCTGGAAATGAATTCTTTCAGAGGGAAACAGACTATGCCCGTCACAATGACATCAGCTTATTGTAACCTTCCCTCAGTGTAGACAAAATAACCCATAGGCCTCTCAGATCTGCCTGTGAGTCACCTTTTCTGTACCCAGTGACTTCCTTCAGAACATCACACAGTGCTGCCTTTGAATGGTGCCTTTCAAATAGATTGTCCCCTAACTTTAGATTCATGGGAGTGTCTCCCTGATGGTCAGCGGGCTGGTGGCACCTGCAGTTCCCTGTGCCACCCTAGGGGTGGGGTCCAGGCCTCTGGACAGTGCCAGCTATAGTTGGCACTGTTATAGTTCTTTGAAAATCTCGTGTATTTCTCCTGCTGATTCCACTTTCTACATGTTCTTGTGGAGTCTTCAACTGGGATTCTTGGGGCAGGAGAACATCAGCGTGTCTGTTGGGTCTGTCCTTCATGAGCTGCTTGCCAGTCAGGCAGGGACTTGAGTTCTCTGTGGCACAAAAGACTTTGCTGTTAGACCCAGAAAAAGGCAAGTAAGCTTGCTCCCTGGATTAGAAGGCACAGAACATTTCACACGCTCTATGCTCAGCACTCATTACAAGAAACTCCCCAACTGGAGTTTTTGAAATCAGAAATTAGCAGCACTAAGATACCACAAATGGAAAATTCCGTATTGACCTCAAGTGATAGATGACAATCAGACACTGGCACGTTGAAAATGTTATATAAGTTACCTCATGCTGTGATGCATGAATGAATTTCATATTGAAAGATGGGTCCCAACTCTGATATTTGACAACACAAACCCTAAACTCCAAGGGGGCAGTGTGGTCCTAAACGATGAGCCCCTGAGGCAACCTGTATATTATTGGTACTTGATGCTGTTTATTATGTGAGTACATTTTGATTAAACTCAGAATACGGGACTCATGGTCAGACAGGGTAGACTGTTAGCAGCTCTGTAGTTCTGAGTTTAGCAGAGGGAAGTTTGGATCTAGACTTGTTCAGCTGCTTGTTTCTAGTCCACGTTTGCTCCAGCTTGCCCATCACTCCCCAGTGAATAAACCAGTATATACTGTCCTGTGGAAGAGCACTGTTCTACCAGCACTAAGAGGTGGGGAAATTCCACTCAAAGATGCAGCCTCCCTCCTTCTCAGGAATGGATGTTTCCATCCACTCATGCCCAGTCTGGGCAAGAAATACCTGCTGGGCAGTGTCCCATGCATAGATATTCTTCATTTTCAGCCCTTTTGGAAAAGAAACCCCGTTTCTATGGTAGCTTTCAGAGCTGCAGGTAGGCTGATGGCTTCTCCTTTCTTGAATGGATTTGAGAGCACAGCATCCAGCAGGCCACAAGAGGACAGCAGCGGCTTGAGCTCTGGTGGCTGCTCCCTCCTCTGGCTTCTCCCCAGGAACAGAGAGACCATCTGGCTACCTGGGTGACTTAAGAGTGGATTCATCACCTTATTCCAGCCCAGTAACGGGAAGTGATTTTTACTGATGAATGTGTTGGAAAAAAACCCAGGGTGGTTTCTGTATGCCAAGTTGTTATTTTCCCTTTCTTCCACACTGCTCTGACATAATTATCTCTGATATCACACAGCCTCACTGGGTACCTAAAGGGAAGAAGTACGTTCTACTGTCTCAGAGCCTGTCTTGCCAGAACCGGGCTGACTTCTAAGACTCTCACTTTTAATGTGTTTCACACTGTAGTGTTGTCACCTCTATGTCGTAAGCTACCCCATCACTTTAATTCACTAAAGTCGTGAAATTTTGACTCTTGGCTATTTTATTAGATATTTTATTTGTAAAACATTTCGTGAACACTTGATTGGAACATACAGAGAACAAAAATATGAACAGGCATCCTCTGGGTTGAAACAGAAGTGAGAGGAAACATGTGAACCCACAAATAATAATTCAACTTGATAGCATCTAACTTTATGCCCCACAGGCAGGCAAGCAAGGACCAAGTTGGGGCTTCCAAGTAGAACCCAAGTGCAGGCCACTCTAGGGCTAACTACAAGTTTTTCTTGTGGAAAAGGTAGTTTTAACTGGCTCTCACTTCATAGACTTATTCTCCAGTAAGTATGCTCAATAGCTCATGTAATGTTTGCGTGAGTCAGAAACTTCGGAAACTCATTCTGTGCATGGGACCCTTCTGTTCACTCAGGCCTCAGAGGATATATCATGACTCAAATATTTACTCTAATTAGGAAAGATTAATTTATTTCTTTTCATTTTTTTAGCCAATGAATGTGCTGGAAAAACCCGGGATGATTTCTGCACGTTTTCTTATTCTCCATGAGAGTTTTGATATCACTGTGTTCTCTGTTACTGCAGAGTTTCACTGACAGTAGTGGCCTGAGCCCTGATCTCCACTTAAGCTCCTTCTAGGGCTAGAGGGAACATCTGGCTACCTAAGTAAGGGCATATAGATACTTGGGAAACAGATGAGGTTTGGGAAAACAAACTGAGTTACCTGAAGCCTCATAACTAGGATGTAGATATCAAAGCCAGAATATTGGTTCCGATGCTCAATGCTATGAACCCCCTCATCAGAATCTTCCCTCTGGCACTTGTTTGGCTTCTTGCATTTGCATCGGGACACTCTTGGACCTAAGGGTCTACTCCATCTGTGCTTTTCCTAGGCCACATTCTAGAAACCTCCAACAATGAAGCCACACAGTCAGGAAGCTGCATAGTAGCTTCGGGGAAATGGGAGTATGGGAACGTTGTCAGCCTCTGGATCTATATCTCCTGAATGAATCAAAGCCCTTTTCCTGACTTATCAATAGCCATGGCGCCTTTGACTCCGAAACAACTCTTATCACACAGGTCACTCTAAACGAAGGCAGAGTCTCCATTGCTGGTTGCAATAGCATTTGCCTAGTAATAGAACTGTCCAGTAGAATTAGTTATGAATCAACACATGTGTGTTCACTGAAGAAATAAACTGCTTACTCCCCTTGTTCCCATTACCTCTATGTAGTGAGCAATCCATGGTCTTCAACAGAGCTGGGGCTTTATAAACATAGATGTCCTTCATAGATTCTTAATTCCTTGATTGTATGTACCCACAGAAAGGGGCCTCATTCCTTGACCTAAAGCAGCAGCAGCTTTAACATTCATTTTCCTCCCTCCTTCCCCTTTCTCCTTTTCCCTTTCCCCTCTCCCAACACCCTTTCTTTTTACCCCCTTCCTCTCTACTTCCCTTCCTTTAGCCCTGCATCTCTTCCTTGTGATCTTGAGACTCAAACACAAGTCTCGCACCTGCTAGATAAGAGAGATAAAGGTCTGTCATTGACCTATCCTAAGCCTTTCTTCTGTTCTTTACTCTTTAACTTCCACTGTCTGGACAATAAACCACAGATAGAGGCCACAGATACTACTTCATGATAATCTTGTCTTGAAGCCATTGTCTTTCAAGTGCACTCTTGAAAGAACAAAGTTCTAAGTACAAATTAAAAAGGCATTCACAATGACAGGTGGGTGAGTAGGATCTGGGTATTTAAAATTTCAAGGCAGAATGTCTACCCAAGCACTGAATGATGTCATTGCTAGCACATAGGGGTAGCTACAGACTAGACTTCCTCTCCTCAGCCCCTTCTACTTGGACAATACACAAAAGTCTATTCCTTTGGTGCCCATCTGTCACTCTATTAGACACTGGGAAGAGGGCTCAATAGATGTCAAGGCTCTCTTACCTCTGTTATTCCTTAGTATTGGTAGACAAACTAATTCTTTGGTGCAAAAGTTCTTGAAGGTGCTCAAATATTCAGGCTGCTGTTTTGTGTGCACTGGTGCCTTGGAATTGGATGACTTTGCAGGAATAACATTTGTGGATTCCCCTAAGATGACAACATCCTGGATTGGATATAGAAGACCTTGTTGGTTGACTGGCCACACCCTGGGATCTCTTAGTAACATGTATCTGTGGAAGCTGACTTCATTTGAAATTTCCACATCCCTCCCTCTCCTGAGGTCATAGTTGTGATAATTGTTTTGGAGTTTTAAAGGCATAAGTAACTTGTCAAATTCGAAATTGAGTTTCTGTGTGTATTAGTCAAGAATGTTAGACATCAAGAAACAGACAATAGCTCTTCTCCTCATCAAGAGGAAGTGACAAAGCCACCCAGGGGATGCAATAGGAACACCTCCTAAGAGCTGATAAGAACAACTGGCCCAGGAGAGGCAGGGCAGGGGACATCTGTGAAGAAACAAGACTTGGTTCTTTAAAAAGAAAATGTTGTTTGGGTGATTTGCCTTCATACATGTCTGTGAACCATGTGTGTGCATGCCTGTTCAGAATGGGGCATCAGATCCACTGGAGATAGAACTACAGACAGCTCTGGGCCTCCATGGGGGTGTGCTGAGAATTAAACCCGAGTCCTCTGGAAGAACAGCAAGTGCTCTTAAGAACTGAGCCATCATCCCTCGAGTCCCAAGTTGACTCTTGAAAGATATTTAAAGTTAGTTAACGAAGGAAGAGGCAGACATATCCTCTGGCAGAAGGAAAGCCAGGATGGTCTGAAAATTGCAGTGCTCAGTGGACAGGTCTAGGCATGCCTTGCTATGCCTTGAAAAGCAAGAGTAAGTAGTGGTCATGTGAAGTGTCATGGATATGAGGCATAGAAGACAGAGTGAGGGAAGAAAGAAAGGTATAGTAAAACAGCCAGATTCACAGCCTGGTAGGCACCACGGGGAAAGGAGGTTGAGGATGAGCAGAGGGAAGGGAAGAAAGCCGAGACCAAAGCCAGTGGCTCTGCTACACATTCTCCAGTGGGCTACTTTCTGCAGCAGCTTCCTTTCAGCTTCAACAGAGATTAGGATTTCAAAACATGGTTTTGACGGCAATATTTTCCCCTTTGGGTTTATCGTAGTTAAAATTTCTATTGCTGTGATAAAATACAATGACTAAAAGCAGCTTGAAAAGGCAAGGGTTTATTTCCCTTTCAGTTCCACATTACAATACATCACTGAGGGAAATCAGGGCAGGAACTCAGTGAGGGAAATTGGAGTCAGGAGCTGATGCAGAGACCATGGAAGGGTGCTGCTTACTGGTTTGCTCCTCATGGCTTGCTCAGCCTGCTTTCTTATAGCATCCAGGACCACCTGCCCAGGGATGGTACTATGTATAGTGGACATGGTCCTCCCATTTCAACCATAATTCAAGAAATTAACCCATAGACTTGCCTACAAGCCAATATTAGGAGACATTTTCTAAATAAAAAAATGTTTCTTCCCAGATATGTGTCACATTGGCAAAAAGCAACAAGCATAAGGCTTCTGGAAAAGTTTCTCATTTTGTGAGTTCAGTTTTTCTATTTGTTTTTGTTTTTGATTTTTTTGTTTTTGTTTTTTGTTTGCTTGTTTTTTAAATGGAGTGCTTAGGGAAGTTGGAGAAGGATTCAAGCAATCCAGAACCATCCCAAACTTCATTCACCATTAAAAAAAAATATGAGGCTGTCTCCTCCCAGGGCCCTTTCTGGAAAATATGAAAGGTTAATCATGGGTGGGCCCAATTAACTATGTGATAAATTGGTGAAGTATGAAAGATTGAAATTGCATAATTTTTAGACATAAGCTTTCTCATCTTAATCATTGACATTTATTTATTTGCTTTTTGAGAGGGTTTCCCTGTGCTGCCCAGACTGGCCTTGAACTCATTTTTCTCCTGACTCAGTCTGCCAAGCACTCAAATTTGATTTTTGAACCCAAGAGCTGAAAGAAATCTCTCCAGGCCCAACTTCTAAAAGCCTTGAACTTCACAGATTCACTTCATGCAAGCTGAACTCACATGGTTCTACATGGCTCTCTGCTATCTAATGATATCCAGTGTGAGAGAAGCAGTCCTCCTTGGCTGTGTGTGTTCTAGCCATTACAGGGTTCATATCATCTTACATGGCTATGGTGGCATTAAATTACGCACTGGCAACGGGCAGACTTTGAAAACCTGGCAGGTTCTCTGTGATCCGAGAGGGCCGGAGGTGAAGGCCAAAGCCTGAGCAGGGTAAATCACGTTGCTCATTAGGGCTTCCTCCAAAGGCATGGGAAGCTTTTCTGTTCTGTTTTCCCAGAAGAGAAATTGGAAATGGGTGTAACGTTACATTCTCATCTCAGATACAAGGGAGTGTCTAGGAAAGCAGGATACATTTCAGAATGAAAATGGACATTCAGGTAAGCAAGTTCCTTGATACCAGGAAGCAAGAAGGTTCTCATAACATTGAGAGCAACGAATTAAATAAGGGCACCTCCAAGCTGATACTTTTATCATCACATCAATAAAGTTGGGCATGTTCGAGAGCCCCACTCACTTACTCTGAAAGTAGTGACTTGCTTAGAATCAGGAAACCTGCACACGGCTTTAGTGTCCTTCTTATATTATTTGTAAATATTATATATTTAATAATATGAGATTGAAGGAAGATATTTACATCCACACAGTGACTCTAGGATCAGAAGAAAGAGAAAGGGCTTGAAGGAAGCTGAAAAAGAGGGAAAGGTTGAGGGATCTGACTTCACCAGATTTTCACTTATGGGCAGCTCTCAAGGGCTCTCATTTCTCTTTAAAGGAGGTTTCCTCATGTGGGCTGCATTCTGTTGCACTATGAGAAGTTCCTGAAGCAAAGCAGGACACAGCATTGCATAGGTTGCAATAGTTTGTGCACAACATTGGGTGACACTTATTTTCCTGAAAGACGCTGTTGACAGCATGAGATTCAGAAGACCTCAGAACTTGGAGAGATAAGTGTCTTCTGTTCTGGAGTCACATCCTTGCTTCTGAAGGGAACTCATAGACTCGTGGATCTGCAGAGCTCATATGTGGTAAAGAAAATAGCAAGTGACCCTGTGCCCTGAGATTTCCTTTTTCCGCAGCCGGAATCTCTTATCTTTTCTATGGGAATGATCACTACCAAGACATTTTACATGGTAATCAACAAATGAAAATAATCATTAAGCTATTTCTAAATTTTAAGTTCTAGGAAGCAGTTGCAATATTAACAAGAGTCAAAAGGACAAAACAGAGGCAATATAAAGTTTATTTTTATGTCTTACAATGAATAAAAACAATCTGGTAAACATGTAACAAGTTCTGTAAAGCATTTTCTGTGGCACATTTTTGTACCTTAATGAGTTGAGGACCATTACATGGTTATAGTATTACTTTCAAAGCCCCTGGCTAGATGTTTTAAAATGCACGATCATGAACAAAATTTCACTATGATGAAGCTATTTAAATGTTATCAGCTGCTTTGAGGCCGCAAGTCTTAATGGAAAATTTCCAGGTATTTACTAAAAATTTCCACTCCAATATTTTCCCCAAAGGAAGGTCAAGAACTGACTGATAGTTTAAGTTAAAGATAGAATCAACTAAAACACGATGATTAGTCAGAAGGAAGCAAAATACCCTAGGGTTTTCAAGGCAGAATTACTTAGATTTCAAACATTGAGAAAGTGGCTTTGTCTGATGGCGGCAGAGTTGGTAAACCTTCATATTTTGTCTTCCCTTATTTTCCATATACTCCACATCTTTGTCTGGAGTTGTGACAAGGGCAGGACCAGAACTAGAGGCAAACTTGGAGTTGTATCTTTTACTGATCATAAGGACAGCTTTGTCTGTCTCACTGGTGTCACATTCCCCGGAGCACCAGCCTGGGCAGTGGATAGATGCTGGCCACAAACTCCCTCCTCTCCTTCTCCAGAATCCAACCTACTGCTTTCTTATTGTCTAGCCTAAGAGATAACTAACGCATGTGCACAGCAGTGGGGAGTCTGAGGCAGATAACAATAGGCACATGCTCAGGGTCTCAGAAAGTTCTCCTATTGGCTGGAGAAAGACCAGAGCATTATAAATGCTAGATATATTTGTTTGGACTTTGAAGGCAGTCTCAATCTGTTGTTTAGGGTGGCAATCCTAGAGCCACAGCCTCCTAAGTACTATGATTGCAAGTGTGAGCAACTTTTCTGAAACGCTGAAGTCAACTGCAGAATGTACTGTGGCTCGGTAATGGAGGGCAACGGTAACAGAAGTGCTTTGTGTTGGCAGCGCAGTGTGATGATGTGGGCACAGCTCACAGAAACAGAACACAGTCACATCACACAGTCACTGCACAGTGTGATGATATGGGCACTTCACTCCTCCAAGATCTCAAAAAACCTGACATAATTTTGGGAACCCAGTTAACTGCAACAGCAAAGTGACAAAGCCTCCACCTCCAGACTTTCTGTGAAGTTCCCAGAGCAGGAAACCTCAGAACTGCCCAGAGAATCTAAAACAAGAGGGGTTCTGAGAAACTGCCAGCGCCAAGCAAGCTTAACTATTGACCAAATGGTACCCTGGATGGCACCCTGGTGAAGAGTACGCCGGGTATAGGCTGAGACAATGTGAATAAAGCATGGTCCCTATCTGATGGTCACATCGGATGTTGAAGAGCAGCCAAGAAGCCATATGTATCTGGTAGCAGATACAAATGGAGAAGTGGTGTGAAATACAGACAACTGCCTCATTATTTCAAAGATTCTTCTGTAACTCTAAAACTATTCTGAAATAAACTTAAAACTCAGAGTGAAAACAGATGAATTCGGACAAGATGGCGCCAAGCAGGGTACTTGACAACAACTAATATGTGTGGAAAAGAAAAGCAATGCAGTCCTTCTTCCATGGATGAATGCGTCTAACTCCCATGGCAATCCTGTGAGGTGGACGTGTTTCACTAGCCTTACCTCCAAGCCCAAGAAATGTAATCTTGTCTGATAAAGTGACTGAATCAGACACTGGCAGTACAGCAGGCTAGGAGGGAGGTGGAGGTACTCTGCTCTGCTTCTCAGCGTGGGACTAAGTGCTTTCTAAGCAGCCCAAATAAATAAGTAAGGGGATGGAGTCAGTCTATAGCTTGGTGTGAAACCCAGGCTCAGTACACCTAGCCTTGCTCAAGTCACTGGGATCAGCCAGTTGTGTACTTAGCAACTACAAAACTGAACTAAACACGTGAGCAGCTGAGCATAAGGTAGTTCATGGTGGTGACCCTTAAAACAAGGATACATGCACCGGGCAGCATGATTGCCTTGGCTTTCAGTGTCAATTGGGTTCACATGTCTACAGCAAAATAAAATACCTGAGGTAGCTAACTTTCTCCAGGGGAAAGTTTTATCTACTCACAGATTTGGAAATTCTAGTCCAAGATCAAGTGGTAATAGTCAAAGTGTGTCAGAATAGTGGTCATACCCTTAATAAAAGCACACGGAGAGAAGAGATGATGGGGGATACACTAAGGATGTCCCATGGGACCCACTTCCTGGGTAGCCAAGTCTGTGATTTAGAAGATGGTCCCTTGGGGAGTTGTGGGGTTCTGGCACCTGGGGCTTTCCTCAGTAATCTCTGGACAGGCTAGGTGCCTGGGGTTCAGGCAAAGGGGCAGAGAACCCAGATGCGGAGCTCTGGCGCATGGGGCTCCCCATGGAGATCTCTCAGCTGGCTAGGTGCATGGGTTCCGGTGAGGTGGAGAGAACTCAGGCAAGGGGCGTGGGGGGCTGCTTCTGCAGCCTCTACTGCTGGTCCTGCTCCTTTCTGCTGTTGCCACTTAGGTTGCTTGTCTGGGCTGAGCCAGCAGGAGACTGACTAGCCAGGAAGGGTGCAGAGTGCAAATCTCTTCCCCAAGCAGAGGTATTACAGCTCTTATGACAGAAGCTCTCAGACAATGGAATAATTCCTGCAACCCATTAATTCTGAACACAGCTCTTAAACAGTTTTTTTTTTTTGCGTGGGTCAGTGTCTGACAGCAGGTACTTCTATTGGTTTGGCCTGAGAGCTTGGGAAGACCTCATCTACATATTTGGGGGCGTGGTCCTGTCTCTACAACTGATCTCTCTTGAGCCTGTGTGACCTGTGGTAATGTCCTCACCTGTGGAGGAGGGGCTTGGGGCATTGCTCTATGTGACTAGTCTGTCTCAAACCTCTCTACAGGGGTTTGTGGGAGGCTGCAGCTAGTGTGGCCTTGATCTGGGGGGCTGGAAATGCGCCTGCCATCCCTATTAGGGTTTCTGGGGATTTAACCTGTCGGGAATCAGGTTACCTTTCACAGCTCACTGCCCCACAGGGAGTGTGAACTCTAAGTTCTTGCAGCGCCTGGGTACTCTGAAGATTACTCAGTTGGGACATGGATGCACAGCTTATTGCTAAACCAGTTCAGGAAGAGTTAGCAGAGAGGAGGACCGACCGTGTAAGAAGGGCCTGAAGGTCAGTGTGGAGGTCACCTGTGTGCCCGTGGCTCAGGTTTGTTTTACGGTTTACAGATGATACCCCAGAAGGCCTGCTATCTCTGAGAGCAAATGGGTGCTATGGGGTTGAAGAGCTGGTAGGATGCTGGAGTTTGCATAATGGAGAGAAGGGAAAGGGCTGTGACCTGGATGGAAGACAGAGTATATGGAGTACATTGGATGCTCAAGTGAGAGCCCTGCATCAAGACCACCTCATAGAGATGTCCACAGCCTGACTGAGCACACAAAACAGATACATACAGCCAAGAACTAAACAAAGCATGACAAAGTCATGAGAGCTTGTACTCTCTGTCAGGGTGTTTTAACACTCATCAAAGAAAGATACCATTATCCACAATCCCTCCCGTGTATTGCCAGCTAGAACTATATATGCAGACACAGATCTTAGAACATGAATGAAATTCCTGGAACATAAAGTACATCTGACATTTATACAGTCTCAATCATTTCAGTGAACATGAACAGAATAGACAGGGGTTTAAAGTGCACTTAAAGACCACCTGTGAATGACCTCATGCAAGGCAGAAAGGATAAAGTGAGAGAACACACAGAAGTCCTTTCTAACTCTGACAGTCTATCACAAACATAGTGTGAATGCTGCAGATTCATGAAAGACAGATAAGAAAGTACTTGAAGGAGTGACCTCTGAAATTGCCCCAAATTTATGCAAATATATATCCTCAACATGCTGAAAAGAAGAGAAAATGAGCTTCTTAAAAGAAAGTCCACCCACTGTAGACAACGTAATAATCCAAGATGAAGAAGCTGGGTTGAGTCCAGAATGTTAGTTCAATATTAAAAAGTGCTATTTGGGACACACCAAGTCATTAAGTATATACAAGTAAAAGGGTCGTGGACTCTTTGTCGTTGGTTTGAGAGAGCTGTTGAAGCCAGCTGTGTGGCAGGGGATTCCCTGCATTGGGTCCCTAAAAGACCATTGTGTGAATCTGTGAAAATAAAGCCAAGGTTGTACTGGATACCCCAAAACTTTGGAGATGTCAGAGCTGTGGGCCATCTGCCAAAGAGAGCTGCACACAGGAAGTGGAAGCAGCTCATGAAAGATGAATTTTTTAGGCAACAAAGCTCAAGGAACAGGACCATCTAAGCCCTTTGACATTAGACATGGAGCTATAGGGTGTGGGGTTGTTTTCTGGGTTTGGGTCCTGCTTTGGTCCAGTATTACTTGTCATGCATCCATTTCTTCCTCTTGTAATGGTAATATATATATATATATATATATATATATATATATATCCATTGTATCATTGTATGTTGGTAATATGTAATTTGCTATTTTATTTAAAGGGTCTTACAATTAACAATTTGATTTGCATTTCAGAAGTGACTTTGGATTTTTAAGCAGTTTTGTAACTGTGAAAGAATGTACAAACTTTTGAAGTTGTACTAGACTGTGGTTGTTTAGTGTAATATCTCCATTAATCTTGGTCATCTGTGTACGTGGTCCCAGTTGGTGTTATTGCTTGGGGAGGCTTAGTAGGTCTGGTTTTGCGGGAGGAATTATATCACTTGCAAAGCCACATTCCCAGTTCTCTCTTGGCTTCCTGGTTGTGGTTTAAGATGTGAGCTCTCAGTTGCCATTCCTGCCACCATACATGCCTATTGCCACACTGCCTCAATGGTGATGGACATTTGTCACTCTGGAACCATAAGTCCAAGCAAACCTCTTGTTCTTTAAGTTTCCTAGGTCATAATGTTTTATCACAGTCACAGAATGGTAATACATGGAGTTTCTCCCTTCTGTCCCTTTGAAATTTGTATAAATTGGAGTGGAGAGATGACAGTAGAAAAGAGTACTTGTCACTCTGGAAGAGGACCCATGTTTGGTCCCAGAACCCACATCACCTGATGGCTCATAACTATGTATAATTCCTGTTCTAGGGGATCTGACCTCCCTCTTCTGAACTTTGTAGAAAAAAGGTATGCATGCACGCGCGCGCGCGTGCGCGCGCGCGCACACACACACACACACACACACACAGTCATGTATAAAAATAAAATAAATATTAAAATATATTCATTATACTTTTGGTTTGGTTGCACAACCATAGGTTTCCATGCAGCTCTTCATACACCCTTCATTTTGGCTAATCTCAACCTCTCATCTTCCTTCTCCTGCTTTTCCATTGCCTTCTTGCTTAGACATTTCCATCCCCAGGATTTGCTCCTCTGTTTTTACATCATATACATTCTACTATCATCACCTTCTCTTAAGCCACCATCTTCCCAATGCTTCTTTCTAAATTCTCTGAATGGGAGTCTTCATTCCTCTTGGTTGCTCACCAAAATGAGATGATGAGACCCTACTGTTGAATATACCCCACGGTTTAGATGCATAAAGAAATCAAACTGGAGTGGAGATGAATGGCTAGCCGCCTGCTAGCCTTCACAGCCCCCCAAACTGTTACACAGACTTCTCGGGGAGTAAAAGCATCAGTGGTCTCACCTATCTGTGAGTCTCACAGTCTTTGAGACCAACCTGTCAGGTAAGAAGTGTCTTCATGTGTAATAAGCTGCAGCTAATTGGATTTGAGACCAACTCCACACAAGGGAATCAATGTCTGGTATATAAGCACGGTCAAAACCCCATGGCCAGAGAAGTCACAGGCCTTAGGGTAAAATAAGTTCAGTGAAATTCTCACATTGTTAAGCTGCTTTCTTAATGCCTATGTTTATACCCAGTGTCTTAGTAAAAACCTTTAATTTTGTTTCTGTTGCCGTGGTAAACAAAAATAACTGAGAAAGAAAGGGTTTATTTGGCCTGTAATTCCATAACATAGTCCATTACAGAGTGAAGTCAGAGAAGAAACTCAAGCAGGGACCTGGAAGCAGGAACTGAATCAGAGACCATGGAAGATCGATGCTTACTGGCCTGTTCTGCATGGCTCGCCCAGCCTGCTTTCTTATATACCCCAGGACTATCAGCCCGTTAATCAAGTAAATGCCTCAGAGACCATCAGATGGAGGCAGTTTTTCAACTGAAGTTCCTTCTCCCCAGGTGACTGGTTTTGTCAACAAAAAGTAACCAGCACATAGGCAAACATTACTCTCAGCTTTACTTAGAAAAGTCCTCTTTCCAGTGATCAGTGATGAATTAAGAGGCCAGGGACTAAGCCACTACCCAAAGACTATACATGGACTGACCCTGGGCTCCAACCTCATAGGTTGCAATGAATATCCTAGTAAGAGCACCAGTGGAAGGGGAAGCCCTGGGTCCTGCCAAGACTGAACCCCCAATGAATGTGATTGTTGGGGAGAGGGCAGTAATGGGGGGAGGATGTGGAGGGGAACACCCATATAGAAGGGGGGGAGGAGGGCTTAGGGGGATGTTGGCCCGGAAACTGGGAAAGGAAATAACAATTGAAATGTAAATTAGAAATACCCAACTTAATAAAGATGGAGGAAAAAAATTAAAAAAAAAAAAAAGAGGCTGCACAGAATGCTGACAGTAAGTGATCAATGTGTGCTCAACCCCAACCAAGACATTTATACCATCTCCTCTAGGGCTGGGGGGAAATTGTAGAAGAAGGTGCACTAAGTGTGAGAACTGGTTTATTAGGAGAAAGACTGCAAATACTCTCTCCTCCACAAGGCCCAACGCTTGCAACCATGAACCCAGAGCACCCTTGGATCCTCTCCTTGTGTCTGCACAAGAATGGGTCCTCAACAGTCAGAAATGGATGAGCATGGGTTTGGGGGCCTACCCCCCACTGCTGAACTATTTGCTACTTACAGACTCAGGGAGAGGGAAAATCATTGCCAACCAGATCCGCAGACCTCACCAGGCTCTGAAGAAAATACCAATCCAACAGTCACACATTAAACTAAATGAGTCATAAAACCAAACCAGAAGTCATGAAACTGAGAAAAGATGGGGAGAGATGGGGAGTGCTGATAAGGATGAGAGAGATAAAAGAGAGAGAAGGGAATATAATGGGAATATATTACATACGTGCATGGAATTGTCAAATAAAATTAATTTTTAGAAAGGTGAACTAGAAAGAAAAAAGGAGCTTGAGACTTAGAAAAGAATAGGTATGTATAATTGATGCTGTCCCCAAGTTTTTAAAGGATAGGCCACTGTTTGTTGAATTAAGTATCAAACCTCAAATAAATAGAATCTCCATGTATCACCAACATCAGTCTCTGAGAAAACCCCACTCACAACTATGCTAGGAATTACAACATACCCAGGATGCATGTCGTACGTCTACACAGGAGCACTGCACAAGTCCCAGGCTGAGGGAAGTTGTTTACAATAAATAAACCAGGCAAATGTCCCTGGTAAAACATATCCTCAAAGAGATTAACAACAAAAAAGAGGGGGTTGTGGAAAGAACAGCTTAGATATGGGCCAACGATATGAGTAGGAAATTCAAAGGGAACAAAACAGAAATTGCCATGACTACGAGATGCTCTCACCACACCCTTCATCACTAGCCTGTTGGCATCTGAGAGTGGGTAGGATTTAGGTGGGCCATGGTGGGTCATGATGGGCCAGAGAGTTCTTAGATATATCTAATGAGTGTAGACTTTTACCACAGGAAAATCACACAGACGATAGCCAGTAAAGTTGGAAATGCCTCTGGCCCACAGCTGACACACCTGCTTCCAGCTGCTCCCCCCTCTCTCCCCTACCTCCTGCACCCTTGGCTCCTTTCCTTCTGCCTCCATCTCTCCTGTCCCTGATTCTTGTTAGCTTCCTTTTTATACACCAAAAACATCAAGAGAAATTCACTGGCTCGGATTGGTGCTAAAATAATGAGAAATGAATGAAGAGAAGACCCACTCACTGTGGAAACAGGCTGGACTCCTGGAGGCTAGAGCACAGCGTCCATACCCAGATCCTACTGTTTAATAAGTATCTGTGATGTTTTGGTTACTCTGCATCCTGAATTAAACACACTGTGCTCACTCTTGCAAAGGTCATACAAAGGAGGTGAGCATTCAGGAAATGGTAAGAAAGTGGAATTTTATCAGAATAGCTAGCAGTAACCTTCTGGTTATATTGGACTCTGGGGAACATGCTGCATATGGAGGGACAAAGAGCAGAAGAGTTGAAGCCATTTACTAGTCTGCTCTCAACATGTGGCTACAACATGGCTAGGGGAACACATGGAAACTTAAATCATTACTTCTCACATAAGGAAACTGAATGGGGAGAGGCTGGTGCTTTGCTGGGGTTGTAAGACTGACATATGGCACCTCATGGAGAACTTAGGTCTTCTTGGCTCAGAACAGCACTGCTTCAACAACCTCCTGTGACCTGTTATGATGACTAGGCCAGTGCTGTATGTAGCACACGGAGCTTTTTGGAGGTTTCCTATGAGGAAAATGCAGATAGTCACCACCACCTGGACCACAGCATCCCCCATCTGGGAATATGTGAGCCAAGTGCAGTGTTTGGGCCTTAGCCCATGACCAGCTTTGAGGCATCAAAGAATTTTGCTGTGATGACATGGCCTAGGATGGAGGCCTGATGGGGTAGTTTTCACCCGGAGAGCCAGATGGCCTGTGATAAGTGTCCTCTATACATTTGCTTCAAGTGGCAGTGGAGAAGTAGAAACTGAAGGTTCTCGCTGAGGATTTGAATTGTTGAATCTGTGGCATTTTTTCCATGTGGGAAATACTTGATGTCCAGAGGGAGCTGTTCCCACCCATCCTCACTTTTTCTGAGGAGCATCCACTTGTAACACAATGTCCCCCCAGGGGCATTTACAAAGGCATAGCTATCCCTTTCTGCTGCCAGAGCACAAGGCATAGCCCTGTGCTCCAGAGTTCCAGCAGTTTTCAAGTCATCATATCCAAAGTCTGTTCATCTTTGACTGCCTGGTACTTCCCCTGTAAACTGCAATAAAGGCTTTTGATCACCATCTCCACTTCTTTGTCTCCTGATGGCTCTGTTGCCTCCCGATAGGGTTCCAGTGACATGGAACAGAGCATCTATGAGTGACAAACTATATTCAGTTACTGCATTCTGATCTGCCACTTTGGGGGTGTTACTATGAATACTTAGAGAGGCCAGTGTCCATGCCAGCCAGACACTTGCTCCATGTCTACCCCGCTTGTAAGTCATGTGACTCTACGTGGTGGACTGCAGGGTTTCTAGGCAGGTGTCTGCTTGGCCTGTCCACCTGGAGCCCATTCCATCAGAGTTCTGCCCACCAGATAGGGGTGTGATCTTTGAAGGAGGCACTGAGATATCAGTATGCTCTGGGGTAGGGGAAAGTGACTTCAAGTCTCATGTTAGTTGGTCTTCCTGTCTTTACTCTCCGATGCTCTGTTAGTGGGAACTGGGTTGGGGCTCTGATCCTAAACCCAAGTCTTTGCCCTCTTAGGCTCAGGTACCTGAGAAGATAATATCCTCCTCTCTATCACCTGGAGAAGTCACTGCCAAGATCCACGCCTAGGCAGCTGGGGGAAGAAGCGGGTTGGAATTGGTTCATCCTGCCACGAGTCTGCTGTGCTCTTTTCTTCATAAGGGCACAGAGAAGAGCATGGGGCACATGGACTTGTACAGATAGATGGAAGTTAATGGTGGACATGAGCAACATGCCACACCAACATTACTGGAAATCCTACTTCTTTGTCTTATTAAATGTATGTTATTGGTGTGTATGTGTGTGTATGTGGAGGGGGGTAAGTTGATTTTTGTAATAGTTGGAATGAGGAATGTCTCTACAAGCTCATATGTTAGACGCTTGGTCCCCAGCTCATACCTGGTCCCCAGATAGTGGTGCTGTTTTAGGAGTTTATAGAACCTTTAACAGGTGGGGCCTAGCTGGCGGAAGCTGGCCCCTGAAGGTGGGCTTCTGTTATAGCCTGGTCCAATACTATGTTACACATGTGGCCAGGGGCAAGCTCCCATACCAAGGTTAGCACTCAGATGTGCTGCCAAGCTCTTCAGTTAAAGAAGACCCTTCTTCCCCCAAGTTGCTCCTTGTAAAGTGTTCAGGAAAGTAATGTATAAAACTGGTGCTGAGAAGTAGGGTCATTACATCAATAAACCCAAACACTTTGTGTATGGAACTCTGGAATGCAGGAGGAATGCAGGAGGGTTTAATGCTGTGGGCTAGAGACGTCCTAGAATGCAGAACTCTGGAACATTCTGGGAGAACTGAAAAACAGAATGCTAACAAAGGGCTGAAGAGTGCAGTCTTCTTACAAGGTTTCAGAAGAGGACTTTCTATTAGGAATTAGATTAGAAGCCATTTGTGTCACATTCTCACAAGAAATCTGGATGTATTCTGCCTGGGTCCCAGCCACTTTTGAGCCATTTGAATTCAAAAGTAGATGGGCTAAATTGTTTGGCAGAGGAAGTTTCAAGAGAGTCTAATGGCCAGGCTGTGTGACAGCTGCTTCTCACTGTGTTTAGTGAGGTTTATAATGAAAATTCAAAGTAGGAAAATATGAAGATTTGCAGTTTAATGAGGACAGGAATGTGGACATGGCTGAGACTGAAGAAAGATGGTGGAAGTTTGTAGGAAGGACCAAGTATCCATACTAGTTAGAGATGGCACTAGCAAAGACAAGGCATGCATTTCACAGAAGGACAGCTGGGGGAAATGCCTTGACGGTAAGGTTCCACTCGTGCAGCGCTCCAACTTGTAAAGAGGAGAATTAATTTGCCGTGGGAGAGCCCTGACTTGAGAATGCTGCAGTGAGCTGCAGAGTAAGGCTATCTTAAGTACAGCCTGAGGACCATTGCTTAAAGATGTGAAGATGAAGCTTAAGATATCAGAAGACTCCAAGATACTGGAAATGCAGACATATGGACTCCTCATCAAGGAAAGGTGAAAACAAGTGGAGCTATAGAAAAAGAGAGGTTATATTTATTTTAGCAGTGAAGCTGGAGGGACAGGGCTCCCTAAGCCTGCACTGGCAAAGCCCCTAAGAATATTAGATCCTAAACACCAAGCTAGATGTTTGCCCTGCTATACTTACTGTAGTTTTATTTCAACCTTATCTTTCCTCATTTTCTCCTTTTTAAATATTTTATTTTTATTATTTTTGGTTATGTACATGTGTGAGTATATGTCTGTACTTGATATGGTTGGCATTGCTGCTTGGGTGGAAAGGTATCCTTGGAGCATACGAACCCCACAGCTCTGAGAGGAAGCCATCTTAGCAGAGGCATGCAACTCCCATGGGAGGGTATCCCCAACTGAGCTGAAAAGCCCTGGAGTCTCTGCTCCACACTACATCTTGACTTCTTCCTGGCTTCACTTCTTGGCTTCTTCCAAGGAGAGAGTCACACCAGGCAGCAGATCTCATAAAAGAGATTTAATGGGAGGAACAAATCCGGGGTTGCTGCTGCTTCTGCTCCAGGGAAAAGATAGCAGGAAACTCAGCAGTAGGCAGGGCTTGTATATGATTTCTTTGTGAGCAGAGCTCACCAGGGGCGAGCTTTTCAGGGTAAGGATTGGTAGAGTTTCAAGTTCTGAGCTAGGGAGAGCTCAGGGATTGCTGGGTTTCTGTGGCAAGTTCAAATCCCTTGGGGCTGAAAGGCTTGCTATGATTTAGGCCAGTGAACAGCCAACAGATACATGCAGGTTTTTGCAGTAGTCTTTGGAGCCCAGAGATGCCAACTTTGCTCTGAAGCTGAAGTTCTAGACGACTGAGTCTCCTGGTGTACATTCTAAGAACAAACCTTGGGTTCTCTGTGGAGGACAAGGCTGCGGATTAGCCAGCTGGAGTGGGTACTTTGGATTTGACATCCAACTCCATACTTGGGAGCAGGTTTTGTGGGCCCAGTCTGTCTTTTTTGTCTCCTTCTCAGCCTCTCGCAGAGCAGATGAAGTGAATTCTACCAATTACACACTTCTCAGGGAACAGAGAAGGGATCAAGATTGACGTTCACTTCCTCTTTGTGAGAAGCTCCTTGGTTCCATTCCTTCTGTCTTGGTGTCTCAGGGTCTTTGTGTATAGGATGGGTACTTAGATGGCTTCATTCATTACCTTCTTCCATTTTCCTTCCCTCCTAGACTCTGTTCCAGCTCCAATAATTCTTTAGCCACATCGTTATGAGGTAGGCACCATTGTTCTCCACATCTCATAGATGAGGAACCTAAACAGAAAATACAGAATGCTCTCAGGGTCACATACCCAGAGAGAAGCCAATCAGGATCCAGTGTGGGCTTATCTTTTCTAATGTCTCTATATTATCAATTAAGCCAACTCAAATAAGAAAAGGAAAGTCAGGTCTTACTGACTTCCAAGTCCCCAGCCTCCTCATTCTAAGCAGGATACTCATTCACAGTCCCTCTAGGATGGTAGAACAGGATCCTTAGGCTGCTCCAACCCCTGACACTGCCACATTCATCTTCAGCCTTCAGAGGACAATTTAGAAAAAAATTATACCCCATGCCCCTTATCATGCGGATCTGGTTGAAATCTGAGCACAAGTCCAATGTGAGGAGAAGTTAGGAAGGGTCCGAGCCTGCACTTGAGTGGGCTGAACCAAGTACACAGTTGTCAGGGTCATAAGCCAAAGGAACTGGGTATCATGCTCAATCTTCCCAAAAGCTGATTGTCTTTGAGGGAGCCTGGGTGGTCCTGAGTGCAGGGATGTTCATTCACTATGTGGCAATGAAACATTCCTGAGCACAATAACTGCACAAGTCAGGCTCCTAAGAGTAGTGCCTCTGTCTACAGAGTACTGGGCAATGTCTGTTCAGGGTGTGGAAGGCAGAAGGGCTACCAGTCTAGTATTGGCTCTCAGGGTAGTTTTTTTTAGGCTTCACAAAATGGCAATCTATGGTTGAGGCTGGGCCTCTCTAAGTTGGGTCCAAGGAGAATGACCAGTATCCAATTTGTATATTTCTTTCTATTTTCTTCCTCATCATTGGCTCAAAGAATATAAGTACAAAGGACATTTGTGTGTGTGTGTGTGTGTGTGTGTGTGTGTGTGTGTGTGTGTGCGTGAAAGAGAGAGAGAGACAGAAACAGAGAGAGAGAGACAGAGACAGAGAGAAAGAGACAGACACACACAGAGAGAGAGAGAGAGAGAGAGAGTGAGAGAGAGAGAGAGAACGCATCAAGGAAGACAGAGTAAGCAGGGAGTGGCAGGAAGTTGATGTAATATCATAGTAGTGAAGAATACTGGTTCCTTTCTAGATGTATCTTAGAATCATGGAAAGAAGGCTCCTGGGGAAAAATATCTGAGTTGAGCAGATTGGGATAGAGGATAATAGCTCTGTGAAACGGTAGCATTGTTTGCTGAACATACAACTTGAAAGCCGACTCCAGCTCTCTCTCCAAGTATTTTGGTTAAATGGAGGTCCTTTAGAAAAATAGTATTGGTTCCTCGAATGAACTCATAGAGGTCCAGGAGCCGAGGCTGTCCAGGAATGACACCGGTGCCCGGTACCACACGTACATTCTCTATAATGTAAAGATATCAAATCTGTTTACACTTAAAGAAACTCTAGCAGGTGTCTCTGGTGCTTTCTCTTTTGTGTTTGCAGTTGCTGAGGACATGTCCTCCATGAAGCAATATTGTAGTATCACCATATCTTTGCTTACAGCAATAAATATAGTACCAATACAAAAATAAATACAGTATCAAAACTCTACCTCTGTTTCACAATCAGGGTTTCTCAACCCTGGGACCTGTCAGTGTCAGACTCCTCTGGGATGTTGTAAGCTTTGCTTGGCACAGTGTACTGATGGCCTTCTCAAAGAAGCCCTGGGGCATTTAAGACTAACTCATCCATTAGACTCTGCAGAAGTAGGTGTGAACGTGAAAATTGGAGCTGTCAATCATACTGAGAGTGAGTACCTCAGGTAGGGATGACGGGTGGGGCTCAAAAGGTATTTATGTGCTTTGATGCCAAGGGCTCAAGTTGAAGGTTCCCATCCACAGAACTCCAGGACCCACCCATGTATGCTGAGTTTCTAACTGGTACAGTGTTGTCTTTGGCTGTGGTGCAAAGACAACAAAAAACAAACAGCTCAGGACCAAGGGGATTTTAGTGTATTCAGAGGTAAAGTGGCTCATAACTTGTATCCATTCTTTAAGGGTGGCTATCACTTCACTGTACTGTCACTGGCTTTGTATGGGCTCTTTTCCAAGTGGTTGTCACCAGGGCACAATTTTGACATTTGAGTTCAATCAAAACTTTTGGAGCGGGGCCTGAAATTTCTCATCTTTTTTTTTTAAACAAAATTTTTTAATTTTAAATTCAAGAATGAAGATACATCCTTCAGGTATAAATAATATTTTAACATAACTTATGTATTAAAAACACATTGGTAGGCTCTTTATAGTATAAAGCATCAAGAGTCCACGTGGTGATGTGTTCAGTCTTGGAAAAGAATTATAACCCAAAGATTCTGACCTCAATTACTACACACACACACACACACACACACACACACACACACACACACACACTGCACCGATACAAGAGTCAAACAAATGATAATCACTGTATCTTCATGCTGGAAACACACAGAGCTCTTTGAAGAATGCATCTGAAAATTCAAGATCAGGAAAAGCAGCAATGTAAAATAAAAGGCTAAGTGTGGTGTGGCGAATGAATCAAAGTATATTTAATAAACACCTTTCTCTAGGGTTCTTGTTATGGCTAGATTATTAAAATTAAAAATTATGCATATTGTTGCTGTGTGCATGTGTAGGCTTAGGTGCAGCGGCACAAGCGTGGGCCTTGGAGGCCAACTGTGTGAAGTCTGTTCCCTCCTCCTACCTTTCTGTGGGTTCTGTCATCAGGCCTGTGACGTCAGTGTTTTAACCACTGAACAATCCTGACAGCTCCTAATGTTAGAATTTTTAAATTGATTTTTAAATCAGGGTAAACAAATCATAATTTCTTCCTCTTGTATGACTGGACAGAACTCTGTGGTGAATATGTCCAACCTTTCTTTATAACTCATCTGCTTAGGCAGATTCCACACCTACTGTGAGTGGTGCAGCTATAATCATGGAGGCTCAAGCATCTCTGTGGTGTGCTGACTTAATTTCCTTAGGTAGAGGCTCACGAATCACAAAGCCTGACCATATGGTAACTCTATTTTCAACTTCTAGGAGGAACCTCATATTGATTCTATAGTGGCCGGGCTAGTTTTACAGTCCCACCAGCAGTGTCCGAGGGCCCCTCTTCTACATCATCACCAGTGTTTGTCCTTGTCATTCTGGCGACAACCGTTCTGACAGGGGCAAGATGGAATGGAATCTCAAACAGCTTGGATTTGCACATCTCTGATGGCTAAGGACATTGAACACATTTTCCATACTTTTACTGGCCATTTGTTTTTCTTCTGAAAATTGGCCTTTAATTCACGAATTGCTTGGTTGTTTAGATAATTTACTTTTGTGATTCCTTCAGGAGTTTAGATCTTAACTCCCCATCAGATGTACAGCTGTGAAGTTTCTCCCTCTCTGCAGGTTCTTTTCGCTTAGCGGATGTGTTTGTTGTTGTTTTGTTTCTGGATAGAAACCTGTATTCGAGTGATACTGTTTTTCCTTTCCTGCTATTCTTCCCTGCGCTGTTGGAGTCCTCTTCAGAAAATCCTTGCTTACATGTGTAACTTTGAGTGCTTTCCCTGGATTTTCACTAAAAGTCTCAAACTATAGTATTGGTTTGTTTTTAATTGACTTTTTTTTTCAGAGTGTGAGAAAAACGTCTAGCATCCTTCTTCTGCACATGGCTAAATTGATTAAATCTCCGCTCTCTGATTTTCATTAATACTTATCTTAATTGGCCTCTTTACGACTGGTAGCCAGGCCTCGCCTGTTAGAACTGCCAGGGTTCAGACTTTGGCTCTAAGTTCTCCAGTATCGGTGCTGGAGGAGTCATCACACAGTGGGCAGGGCTACAGGTTTCTTTCCACCAGGACTGGCTGGCTGGTCTACCTTGTGACTGAAGTATCTGCTTCCCGCCTCTGCTGGGAGCTGCCTGGTGTCTGGACCCTCCCACCCCCACCCCACCTTGTTTCCGGGGGTGGGGTGGGGGGAGGTGCTTCTTTCTGCTCCTTCACACTCTTTGACTTCCCTATGAAGCCTTTGTGTTTTCTGATGCTTCCCCACCTTTCAGTCTTCGCGTCAGGGTCTGTATATAAACTATAACCCAAAGTGGCTGAGTGAGACATGCAGTGAGGGCCGAGAACCTCCAGCTTCATTATTTTCATGGCGAAATTCCTGAATTTTTTAATTCTGTTAAAATCCTCCACTTTATTTTTTTTTCAAAGCAAATGAAAAGAGTGAAAGCGATGCCCGTTCAGTGAGGCTGATATTAGGGGCGCTGTGCTTTCAAGATCCAAGGGGCGCTTGCGCGGCTCTCCGAGTTCCCACTGCACACTTGCATACACAGTGCTTTTTATCGTACAGTCACCAGGATTCTTCACCACATGCTCCCCACCTTAGACTGCCATGTGAGATCACAGCACTTAAAATAATATCTCCCAAAGACACAGTCACCAGTTATAAGTGTTATTAATAATTGACAGTTTTCAATAAAATGCAAGTTGGGAACTCAAAAAATTTTATTAACATTGGCAATTAAGAAAACAACCAACCCAGGGTACTCTAAGCTGTGATGATTTGAAACCAGCACATTTACACACTGCCCTTGGCAGTCACTCTTTTTCAGTCATTCATTCATAGTCTCATGTAGTGAATGAGAATAATGGAAACCCATTCAAGATTAGCATGCACTGAAGCCACACTCTTACTAGGTCCCTACTGTCTCCTCCCAATGTCTAAAGTGGTCATTGATTAGGTTTCTTCCTGCTCCGGTGTCGCCTCTTATCCGTGTGAGACTGTCCTAGATTCTGTTGTCTCGACCCCAGATTTAGACTTAAGTCCTCGTCTTCTTTCCTTACAGCCACCACTGGGTTCTAATACAACCTACCTTCTCAAAACTCTTCTCTTCAGCTTCTAACTTCCTCAATGAAGAATTTCCTATGGCTCCCTGGCTGCCTTCCTCCTAGGACTCGGAGTCCCTGCTTCCCAGTCTACAGCATTTCTGAGAACTCTTTCAAGCTCATCAGTCTGCTGTCCAGCAAAGAGCTCCTGCCGACTGCTAAAGGAAGAACACTTCCTCTCCTTTCTATCCCCACCCCCTCCCCTTCATTGCTTTTATGAGACAGTATCTCACTGTGTAGCCTAGATTGGCCTCAGACTCCTGATCCTCCCTAAAGCAAAGACTACAGGCGTGCAGGTTCACGCCCGACTGAATTTTACTTTTGATTGACACAAACCATTTGTGTATATTTAAGAGGTACAGTAGGATTTTTTACAACTTTCTAACTGATAGATAATGAGGTACCATTGCACCAGCATCATTTTTGACTCACGTAGGTATCATAATGATCAACTCAGGATAATTAGCATACCCGTCACTTCTTTATGCTAAGATTTTCCAAACGCTCTTCTATCTTCTCATACACATTAGTTGTGTTCTCTCTGCTGCCTCAGATCACCAGAACTTATTCCTCCTATCTAACTGAGGAATACCCATCAATCAGCTTTACCCTGTCTCCCACTCCCCTCTACTCTCCTGAGTTACTCAACTCTCACCCAGTATGAAATTCTCCTTTTTAGATGCCACACCTCAGCGCCATAATGCAGTATTTGCATTTGTCTGACTTGTTTCACTCTGTGTCATCTGTCGCCTCACATGATTTCCTGACTTTCCAAATCTTCCTCAAATACTTACCTTCTATTTATAGATAAACCTCTAGTTCTAGTGACCCCCTCCTAATCTGTCCAGAGAGTTCCCACTGTCGCTGTCATATCCTTTGGTACTGCCTCCATGCATTTCTTCTATAGACCTTAATAAATGAGCCCCCAGCAGAGAAGGAGGAGGGTGACTTTTTTCTCTCCCCCCCCCCCCGAGGGTGACTTTTTTAAGCCTTCTGTGAGGCTTATGTTTCATTAGTCTTCAGCTTTCCAGTATCTAGTACTTCCTGGTTAACTAGCCTTTAAAGTCTTGTAATAAGTGCAAGTTACATAGTTAACTAATTGTTGGATTATAAAGAGACAATAAACAAAAGAGGAAAGCAATTGAACATAAGTATCAAAGAGGAGATACAATAGCAAAGTATCCTTGGACAGGTGATTGTGAAATGTAAGAAAGCTGTCAGCAGAAACAATCCACTTTCTTCATCATACTGGTTCAGTTCCTTCTAATGTAGCCTGGCGTCATTGATAATCGAATCAGATTTGTTTTAAAGTGGAGAGGGAAAGCTACTAAAATCTTAATGTTGAATTTCCACAGACCATTTCATTTTATGATACTTAGGCACCGGGATATTATCAATTGATTGAACAAATAGTGAGCCGGACGGTTTGTCAACACACAGCCAGCGAGAAGTCACTGGTCTTGCGATCAATACTAGTTAACAAACAAGAAGACGCCACCTAAGTTTGCCAGCAATCTGTTAACTGGCTTTGCCCTAGGCCCAGTATGGATTTTTACTGTGTGTCTTTTGGGTTTTATCCTAAAACGGGAACTTGTAATTACATATGAGAAATAACTGAGAGAGTGGGCGAGTGGGCGGGATGTGCACACCACTCCTGTGTCAAGCTGGGTTAAGAGAGGTAGTTTTCCTCTATTACAGAATTTATACTTTTCAAAAGTGGAGAAACCTCAGAGAAGAAAGGAGATCTCTATTCTGGTAGTAGTTCAGTTTTAGTCTGTGGCCTGTTCAGATTTGGTGGTGGTTCTTCAATATCTCCATTTCTTCAAAATATCTTTGCTTCTCTCCTTTCTTTATCTAGAGTATATATGCATATGTTTATGACATTGTTCTTTCTATAAAAATAATTGCATAGCTTTAAAACTGTACAGCTCAAATGTAAGAATTAAAGTTATTAAAATTACCTGCTAAATATTAAAGATATTAAAAATCACTCTACCTTTTAATGATGTTTCTAGGCTTGCAAATTCTATGATAGGTCAATGCCCTCATAACAGACTTTTATAATAAGAGGATTTTTCCCATGGCATTAACTATCAAAATTTATAATAATAATTTTTAGCTATGATATAATATTGTACTGTGTAGAAATATCACACTTTTAACATTCCTTTTGTTGACTTCTACGTGGTTTCTGATATTTGCCTAAGGAAATAATTGTGGTAACTTTTTCTATTGGTTTTTAGAACAAATCTTAGAAACAAAATTTCTAGGAGACTCTTGATGTCTCTTGAAATTTTGTTTTTAAGAAACATGTACCCATTTGCTTGCTGAAGGACTTCTAAGTGTGTTTTTCCCTGCTCTTTGTTTTAGTGCTAGATAGAAATGTATGAAGTCCTTATCATGTTTTGAATGTGCCCTCTTTTCCTGTGGTAACAATTACCTCTGTAAAGTCATTGTGTCCCAGTCATGTTTCCTGTTACCTATTTTTTTCCTCAAGTACCCTCATATACCAGGAGAGTCATCTCTGCCTCAAAACTATCTTATTTGGCCCTGACATATCTACTTCTTTTTTTCTATAAAAGATGTGTGTGTGTGTGTGTGTTTGCGTGTGTGTGTGTGTGTGTGTGTGTGTGTGTGTGAAAGAGAGAGAGAGAGAGAGAGAGAGAGAGAGAGAGAGAGAGAGAGAGAGAGGACCTGTATGAATTTATGTCTATCAGTTATGTTCAGGTGTCCAAGAAGGCCAGAAGAAGATATTGAACATGATAAGAAATTGCACATGGCTGTGAGCCATCTGGTGAGGGTACTAGAAACTGAACCTACATAAAGCAATAAGAACTTTTAACCATGGAGCCATCTCTCTAGACCTCATATTTACTTTTGCACACCAGGAACATGGGACTGCTCTCTTTCAACTTTTCCATACTAATGTACTGTCTTATGTACTTGGCCTTTCTCCAAATCTAACTTGTCTGAATTCTCATCTTCCTAACTGGCTTTTCCATTACTAATCTTTCTACCTTCTAATTTTTCTTCTTAGCATTCTACAAGACCTTGTGAAGAATAGATATGGCTACAAATTTCCCTGTTCCAATGCTCACCGCTAGAAGACTTGTGGCTGTAGTCTTACAATGGTACATCAACCCCAGGTTCTTAATGGACAGCATCCTGTTTACACACTGCAGCCCTTCCCTGACTTTGACTTGACCTCCTCTTGTCTCTAGGTAGAACTTCCTTCACCTTTTTCCCATTGATAGATTGATCTTACATATGCAGGTAAAACATTATTTCCTTTATAATTGATTTGGTTCCTTAGACATGAATAGTATTTTGCTACATTTTCCCTTTGCTGTAGTATTATTTCTATTTTCAGCTTTTTGAGGTCAGAAACAATGACTACGTTATCTTGTGTTCTGTGTCTAGTGTCAACCAAAGGATGACAGTGCCAACTGCCCAGGATGCATGTGTGCTGCACTGTTTTCTATCCAGTGTTCTGTTACATCGCATTACTTTCCTTGTCTTAACCAGCATGTACTAGTATGAAATTGAATTCATATGCAGGCAAATGTAACATTTTAAAATAACGATAGATTTTATTCTGTAGTACATTATATGTTCTTAAAAAGATCACATCAACTCCATTTCTGATCTATCACTTAGTAATACCTGAGAAATTCAAAACCATGACAATGTGATATTTAAGGATCCCAGAATAGGAAGTAGTTGCACTTGTTCGTTTGTTTGTTTTGTTTCTTATTTTTGTGGTTTGTTTGTTGTTTGTTTGCTTTTGTCAACTTGACACACGCTATGGTCATATGGGAAGAAGGAGCCTCAATTGAGAAAATCCCTCCATTGTGTTGCCTATAGGCAAGCCTATGGAATATTTTCTTGATTAATGATTGATGGGGCTGAGTGTATCACTTAGATCACTGAGGGAGGTGCCACCCGCAGGTTGGTAGTTCTTGGCTGTATAATAAAGCAGGGCGAGCAAGCAATGGTGAGCAAGACTGTAAACAGAGCTTCTCCATGGCCTGTTTCAGTTCCTGGCTCTGAGTTCCTGCCTTGAGTTCCTACCTGGATTTTACTTCATGATGTACCACAGGCTATAAGATGCAATAAACCTCCCCAACAAAATTGCTTTAGTTGTGTTTATCACAGCACTAGAAACCCTAACTAAGACAGTTTCTGACTCTTCAGGGTCAATGGATTGAGTCTTTTATTTCTTCATTTAAAATTGTCAACCAATCAAAAATAAGCACAATGTACAAAGCTCAAAGAACACACCAAAAGAGGGGAGCAGAAAGAATGAATAGGATGAGCAGATTTGTAGTAACTCTGGATACAACACAGCCACTACATTCATGAATGTATGTAGCTGTTGGTGCTGGCAGAAAACTAGCTCAAGATTGGACCTCTCAACCTTTCATTATGGATAGAGAAGGGATCTATGAGGCCCCAGACTTCCCTGAATATATTGGTAGTTAATGGTTGATGGAAGACAGGGTATCATTCTCTTCAGTGATTTAGCCACTGATAAATCGCCCACATTCTGGTGCTCTTGGAGTCACCCATGCTCACTCAAGCACATTTAATTAAATTCAGTAGGTCAGATGCAGAAAGAAGACATGATAATAGAAAGGTGACTTATTAACATTGAGAAGAAAAATGTCTTAGCAGGAGGACCAGGGTAGTGTGAAAGGGTTATGGCATGAAAATGACAGAAGTTCACTGTATATGAAAGTGTCAGCGAGTACAAAAAGGAAATTAAAGACTAATCAAATGGTAGGTTCTTTGGAGAAACTGGAAAATCTTGAGAGCTGCCCAAAGGTACCATTTCCTGGACTGCACTGAAGACGAAAGATCAGCCCAGGGTGCCTTTTGCTATGCTGAGAGGATGCTCCTGGTCTCGAGGAGGATCATCCTGCAACACATTCAAAGCATAATCCTGGATGCGCTGCTTACGATTGTGCTGTCCTATTCAAGCTTGGTGCATGCTGAACATAGAAAGTCGTCTTTATTCTTTTTTTTGGATCATTGTCATAGTTCTATAGAATGTATAAGTGACTATAAACCATCTTATAAACCATGATAGATCTAAAAGAGAAATCCCAGCTTAGGACACCCATCTAGCCAGAGCGTTTCCTTCTCACCAACTACAGCAGTTTTCTCATGTCAAAGTGTGGTTTCATGACAAAGCTGCTAAGATTTTATCCACTTTAATTCTAGTGAACACATCAATGGCTTCCTGGATACAAATAGCCCTTTGTAGGTTAATACTATAAATGTAGGCACATGTCTTATTGGATGACTAAACAAGCAGTCTCCTTCTTTGTTAATTACTATCGAGGGCCAATGTTATTTACATAATAAAGTCAATATAATATCTATTTCTCAGTAACTGAGATGTTCTGGGCTCACCTCTGTTTTATTTTACAATTAGGTTCTATTATTTTTCCTTATTGACTCTCGAGAAAAATAGATGTGGGAACAAACTTAATGGCTCTGAAAATGTCAGAACAATTTCTGTGACAGGAAAGATTCTGTAATGCATAAATGTAAACAAGCACAGTGTTCAATCATTGGAAAACATCAGATTAGATCTTTTACTATTATGCACCCACTCTTTATCTTACTCCTTTTTTTTTGAGTGACTTAGACTTTATAGGTGTGATGAATGCTCCTTTCTTACACTCATTTCTCTGTCTGAATAGATTCGAGGCATTCCAATGGAGTTATTCATTTGGCATAAGTGGGCAGCTAAGCCCTCCAAAGGGTGGGATGGTAAACTTCCAGACACCCTCACTGATGAAACTGCCCTGACAGGAGATATATTCCAAGGACACCCTGGAGCCTTTACCTTCACCCCTCTGGTTAGCTAAGCACTGACTTTCAGAGATGTCCATGTCCTGATCCTTGAAACCTGTGTCTATGCCACCTTGAATGACGAAGAGTTTTCATAGACGTGGCCAAGGCTTTTACAGTGGTAAGCTGATCCTGTAGGATTCTATGTAATCACTGGGCCCTTATCTCGGGAAGCAGAAGGACTCCAGCCAGAAAGTGTGACAGAGACAAATGAAAAAGAAGATCGTGTTCATGGGATATGGGCAGTGTCTACCTGGAAAAGGCTGTAGTTGAAACAATTTTAACATCTCCAGTAATTGGACATAATATTTTTATTTAACCAATAGTTTTAAATTAAGGAACAAGGTTTTCACAAAAAAAAAAAAAACCTTGGTAACCATGAGAACTTACTTGTAGGCATCTAGACCTTCAGGTACAGCATTTAGGATTACAATGCATAGCAACAGACTAAACTTCAACAAAAGGCAAAGAAGTGGATACCCGTGACTCTTAGGATTCCTGAACGCCTACTGACCCCTGCATTTTAACCCAGTGAGGCCTGTATTGAAGTCCTGGACCCTGAGACTGGTAGCTGATATAACTGCAGTGATTTTGGCATCCGTCTGTGTTCACTCAATTGAGTAGCCTCAGGGAACCTACGCAGGGTAGAAAGACTCAGGCACTGTGCCACAAGGTTTGGAAATGAACAGAAGATCTGGACAGATGATGCCCCTGAGTACTAGGAGCTGCCAATCTGGTGCCTTGGAAGAGGTTGGTGAAGAGGGCAAGGGCTTTACTTCCAATGGACTGAGAAGCTCAGTGCTCCAAATCTGCCCAGATGAACATGTAGAACTTACCTACCCTCATATCAACATAACGGTTCTCTAGAGAATCAGAACTCATAGGATGAGTGTCAAAAGGGATTTATTATATGGGGCGACAAGATAGGGTTGTCTAGCAGTGGCTATCTCATTTCAGAGAGGCTGAGAACCTGGTCTTTAGCTGTGTTAAAAGGCCCAAAAAACTGGCTCTAATATTGGCTCTCATAGCAACGAGATAAATGCATTTGCTAGCACAGTGTTAGCAAGCACCCAAAGACCACAGCTTCCTTCTTCCATGTCCTTTTATCAGGGTAGGGAACTACCAAAAGGTACTGCCCACAGTTAGGATGGGTCTTCCCACTCCAAATAATCTGCTCAAGAAAGTACCTTACACTAGTGCCCAGTGGCTCACTTTACATTCGATTCCAGATCAATCCAGACATGTTAACAACCAAGCTTTGCCATCATGATGTGCTCATAAATTTCCCATTAAGAATAGGTAGGCATGCTCAAGGGTTAGAATTAAGTTTATATCATCTCTTACGATGGTGATGGAGTTTTCTTGAGGGAGCTACTTTGACTCTGGGATGATTTCATTTAAGTGGGAGTGATAACAGCTGCCTTTATTAGGACTTTCCTACCCACCATTTTCATACATGTCAAGTCAAAGGAAATGAATGAAGAGGAGAGAGGAGTCCTTAGTTGATGCTACATCTAAGCGGCCCTCTCCAGTCCACTGTCAACACTTCGTACAACACAAGGTAGCAGACCTCCTGATTCCTTGACCCTGATGCCACTTGGGCTGGACAATTGCACATGTATATAGCAATGGGCCCAGGTAAGAACCTTCTCTAAGAGGAGTCCTCCCTTTGAATGTAGAATCTGATGTCTACCACCACACCTTGCCTAACAAGGGATCTGCGTGCATCTCTTGGATAGGTCTGGTAACGAGAGCCTGTTTCCACATTCTAATAGGAAAAGCCACACTCATCTCCTAGGATTCCTCCAAGACTCTGGCATCTCGTTACCTGAGACACCACATTCTTCATGAGAATTTTTGAGCAACTAAACACTAGCAAGTAAGGTGGCTATTCTAATAAAAATCAACTGTTTTGGCTGATTTTCTGAAGTTTTTTTGTTGTTGTTATTTTGTTTCAGTATATGCCACTGTGGTTTGGATAAGTGCCTAAAAGGTTGGTTCCCAGTGTGCAGCAGAGTGGGGAGGGAGTAGAATTTTGAGGGGCAGGACATAATGGGGTATCTTCAGAGCATTAGCAGCATGATATTCAATGGGATTGTAGGATTGAAACCTTGCCTTTTCTTCTGAATCAGGAGGTACATGGTTTGCTCTGTGTGCCTTTCAGCCTTGCTGTGCCTTCTCAGTGCAGAAATGTAATGTGTCAACCCGCCACAAACTAGACACTCCAAAATCATGAGTGCAAACAAGGCTTTTCACTCAGTAAGTTGATTACCTTAGATATTTATTATAGTGACAGATAACCGACATAGTAGAGAGTTGAAGATAACTTTTTAAAGCTTATTGATTATAGAGTTAATTAATCAATAAGGGTTAATGCCATTTACTGTTTAGTATATTTACATGGCAGATGGCATGCTCAAGGTTTGCCATATGTCATCTTATCTAGTATGTCTAATTTCTCTGTGACATTTCTACTTATAGGTTGGAAAACTGAAGGTCAAATCACACTGAAGTACAAATGTTCAATTAGTAAATAAAGGCCATAGGGTTTGACCCTAAGTCACCCCCACTGTCATATTATTTGTCAAAAGTGGGTCTTTGGCCTTTTGAAATCCAGAGGTTTGGAGGTTTAGACTCCAAGACTAATTATTTCTTCCATTGACCTGCTGTTTGGGACACTAGATGGTCACATAGTGGATTGGAGTTTTTTTGTTTGTTTGTTTTTGGGGTTTTTTCCTAAACTCAGTGATCTATGGAAGCATTGACATTTACAACATGTGAAACTGGCCAGGAAGTCTAAGCCCAGAGTCCCAAAGCCTTTATAACCTTTATAACATGTGCAGTGAATTCAGGACCAATTTTCAGAGCTTTGTCAGAATGACTTTCTGTTCAAAGCAGAGCGTGGATGAGGAACAGCCCGTTCATCCTCACAGAGGCTGGATCTATGTTCTAGAACATCTAAAGCTCATGGAACCATCCCAAGGATGAGTCACCCCTAAACCCTAGGGGTGAACTTACCTTTCCCTAATCCATAGCCACTGATCTGTAGTCAGTAGACGCTCAGGAGTCACGTCCTTCCAATTGACCCTTTAATAACAAATGACAGCATTTTGCTAAGTTTATCCAATGGTTGTCTTACATATTTTCATTTTTCTCATCTTCTTGATAGGATATTGATTTGAGTTTCCAGCCTTTCTTAAGGCATCTCAGAAAAATCTTGCCAATATTTACAATTTAGAAATTATAAGTTATAGCTACATTAAAAATAAATTGAAGCTTTACAAAGATTATTATACACAATTATTTCTGGTGAGATGTTTCTCTGTAGAGTCTATTTTTGTATGAAAGAAAGTAGTAAATGTTATTGCTAATGAATTAATTCCATTATTAGGACTTTAGTCCTTTACTGTATTTCCACCTACGACCATTGTGACAGGCTTGTTCCAGTTTCCTTTCTGTTGCTGTAATAAAACACCCTGGCAAAAAGAAACTTGGGAAAAATGGAATTATTCAGTTCTGGGTCAAAGTTCATCAGCTTGTGGAAGTGAAAGCAGGGACTCAATCCACTAGTCACATCACACCCACCATCAAGCACAAAGAGAAGATACATACATCATTCTGTTGGCCTCCTTATCCAGCTTTCTCTGCTCTTATATAGTGAAGGGCCTTGCCCATGAAGTGATGCCAATTAAACCCCTGTAAACAATTAATAATCAGGACAATTCTCCACAGACATGTATACAGGCCACTGATCTAGACAATCCTCCATTGAAGCACTTTCCCCTGAAGTCTAAGTTGTATCTAGTTAACCCTCACAGGGTTTAATATGAAATGTGCCCCCACCAAATTCATGTTTTGAACACTTTGACCTCAGCAGGTGTTACAATTGTAGAAGGTTGTGGGAACTTTATAAGGTGGGACCTAGATGCAGGAGATAGGTGACCGAAGCATCCTCAGGCCACTTCCTGCTTCAGCACCTATTTCCTGTCCATCAAAACGTGAACCACTGTCCACCACACTCAAGCTGTCCTGATGGCCCAAGACCATGAAGACAAGTGACTCTGAACTAAAATGAGCAAAGCGAGTCTTCACTCTTAAGCTGATCTGATCAGGTAGTTTTGTCAGAGGGAAGCAAACATAATTAATATGGTAATCTTCCCAAGCAGTATTAAAATACTAGAATTAAAACATATTTAATCACACCAACCTCTTTTGTTTGCGTTCTGTCTTTCCTGTAAATTTTTAAAACGCAAATCAGTAGTTGAAAGGGTGATATAATCCTACATCTGTCTTTAAGAGCAGGCTTATGCAGGTATTTATGATAGCCATTAATCAATACAGAAATCCAGCAGTTCTTGAGTATCTTGAGAAGGCCTCAGCCAAGTTATAGTATCAGACTTTGCATGTACAATACCACTACTTTTAATTGACTGTAAGGTTAAAGAATGGTATTTTGGATTAAATGAAGTGTATTGTTAAAAATAAATTTTTCCATTTCATCAAAAAAAATGTGGCTAGTGAGATGTGGTGTGTATGTGTTTGTGTGTCTGTGTGTGTCCATGTGTCTGTGAGTCTGCTGGAGGTCCTGCCAAGCGCTATATGCATAGTTGGCACAGTTGGCCAGTGTACTGTAGCATTTAAAATGGCACACCTTGGTTTCTTGTTCTGTTTCCACAAACAGTGCTAATCTAGAGACTTCAGGCAAATCCAAGCACTGCCTGGCTTCTCAGTTATCTGAAAAATCAGAGTCACTCTTTTTACCCAGTTTAGCTTAAGAACTCAGTACCACTATTTCTTACCCATCTGTATCCTTACTGCAAACAAAACAAAACAAAACAAAACAAAATAAAAACAACCCTCCCCAAGTTACTCCATCTTCTACACGGGATCTTTTCATAAATACAAAGTGAAACTCCTTGGAAACGCTTGGCTTAATATACTTAATTGATAGTAATAAGATTCAATTAAGGGGGAATTAATTCACAATCCTGGCTTACATGGACTAGATAGTGGAAACTTTGAGAAAGTATACTTAAGTTTATGTGATGCATAACATGCACTGTATCTTAATACTGTACTATTATAATATAAAAGTACATGATTATATATCTGTCTTCATGTTGTTAGGGACTGGTAATTGGCAGAGATTTAAAAATAAAATTAGCTTCTTAACAGCAAGACATAATTAGTTGTGAAATTCTTCTATCAAATCATTAAGACATGAACACATGTAACGACTTGTAAAAGTAATTTATTCTTGTTTGTTTAGATGCTGGTCGGTTACTCCTCTTTTTTTCATCTGGTTCCCAGTTTAGCCTCAAACAGCAAGTGTTCGTTGAGCTGCAGGGAAGCTGGGCCTTTGTCAACAGAAAGGTACAAAGACTGGGGCGCTCGGGGGTTGGGGGGGCGCATTCCCAAGTACCTGCCCCTTCTTGATGCCCAGAGGGCCCATTTCTCCACTGGGGTGAGTCTTCTTTATACTTGTGTGATGCTATTTTTATTCTAGAATGAATGGGTTGCTTTCCTACTTCAGTGTCTCACCCGTGATCTTGTTGATGACTCTTTATATTCCTTTGTTATTTTCACACATCTCTCCTCCACACCATCTCTCCTTTAACTTCTTTTCCTCCATGAAACCAAAATTTTTCAGTGCTGTGTTCTGTCCTTCCAGACAACACTAAATGAAGACAGAGTAAAGAAGGGAAAGCTAGTGTCAGTTTAATAAATATGATTAGTTAAAAAAAAACTAATGGCAAGCACAAGGCATCCCCTGATTTGTTGAAAGGTTATGCTTTACTCATTAAAACAACTATAAATGCCCCGTTAAGCAGTAGCTATTCTCATTGTGGACTAGAAACATTACAGCAATGAATTGAGCTTATTTACAAGCATAGACTTCTTCCTCATTAAAGAAGCCATGCTTGAAGCAGCCCGAATGCTGCCCGTGTGATTTCCATGGCCAAGGGTATGCCAGGAGGGCAACATGCTCTAAGGTCTGCAGGCTCAGCTGATGAAGTTGTATGGCTGACTCCCTGGGAAGGGACAGACATAGGACTTCTCCAGAGAAGGAACCAATGACGACTTTTTCAGAAAACTGTTGGCCTGTGTCTAAGCTTCTTCAAAATAAACTGGATTACAAGCCCCAAAAGTCTTACTAAAACCCTACAGAGTGTCTAAACCCATGTTAGGGAGGAACACATCGAGGTTTTTCTTCATTTTGGCTTGGTTTTTCAAACAGGATATCATTATATAGGTCATGTAGGCTTCAAACTCGGGACCCTCTTGGTTTGGCTTCCCCAGTGTGAGGACTGTGGCTAATGGTGGCTTTGCCAGGAGCTAGTGACTCTGCACTGCCTTCAGGTTCCCCATCTTATGGTGAGTGCTCTATGCGTCTTCACTTCACCTAGAGGTGAACTCCCTGTAGCTTCTTTTTCCCTCTGCTTGCTTCAGCACTTCCATGGGGAGAAGCTGCTGGAAAGGTGGACTCAACAGAAAGCAATGACACCTCTTTCTGAACTTCCCCAGATTGCCCAACTGTAAGCACTCCAGGCAGTCCCTACCCACCCACTGCCTGGGTCATAGCCCCTGAGACAGCAACTGGATTTTGCAGCATCAACTTTGTTTTCTGAGAAGTCTTCTTCTTGCAGTAGTGGGTGCTTGAGTTTGGTTTTTCTATTAATATGGTAAAACACTGTGACCCAAAGCAAACTTGGACAGGAGAGGATTTATTTTATCTTGTAACTTTCAGGTTGCTTTCCATTACTGAGGGAACTCAGGGCAGAAACTCAAAGTAGGAGGCAGGCACTGGAGCAGAAATCATGGAGGAATGATGTGTATTGGCTTGCTCCCCATGGCTAGCTCAGCCTGCTTTCTTATACAACCCAGGTCCATCTGTTCAGGTGTGGTACCACTCACAGGAAGCCAGGTCCTCCCATCTCAATCATTCATCAAGAAAATGCCCCATAGACTTGCCTACAGGCCAATCTGATAGAGGTATTTCCTCAGTTGAGACTCTCTCTTCCGAAATGACCTAGCTTGTGTCAAATTGACAAAACAAACAAACACACAAACAACAAAAACACCTTACCAACACATAAGGGTTTTCCAAATATAGATGGAAAGTTCCAGCAGACAGTCTCCAGGTTGGTATGACTCATTCAGGAAAACTAGGCAAAGTAGCTGCCGAGATGTGTGCTCAGTGCTGCCTGTATGACTTGGAATTTCCTGACTCTGGCACCTTCGTTTTGAATAGTAAAGGCTCAACTCAAGTGTTGTGGGTTTTTTGTGGGGGGGGTGTTCTTTTTTGTTTTGTTTTGTTTGTTTTTGTTTTTTACTACTTGATTCATTTCATTCTTTCTACAATGCCCCCACCCAATAATAATTTTAAATGAATAGATTGTTTGCATAATATTCTGATAAAATAATTTAACAATTCTAGTTTTGTTTTCTGTGTAAGGGTGTCTCTTTGTCTGTTTTGTTTTGTTTTTCTCTTCCTTGGTCTAAAGAAAGCATGTCCCGTTATGGAAGGGTGAGGTGCTCCTGGGGATATTTAGGGAATTTTGCTCCTAATGTTGTGGGTTGGAATTTAGAAAGCAGACAGCTGTATATGATGCATAGGAGTGAGGGAAGGGGACATCCTAAGAGGATGGGGTCAAAGAACAATGGAAGGGTCAGCTTTGTGCCATGGAAGGGTAAGATGTGAGCCATGAGACAGAATTTGGGGGAAATAGCACAGCAAGGTTTGTTAGACTCTTGGATTTAGCATGTGTAGCTCGCCTCCATCTCTCTGATGAGGGTCTTCTATAAGGCTGGCAGTTCCACTCCTGTCAGAGTGAGTTGTTGTCTCTCTTGAGACAAAGGCCAGGAAGCTTACTCTTTGTCCTGCCTCTCACCTAAAACCAACCTCTCAGAGCTGACCCCCAAGAATCCCCCAGGCCTTCAGGAGAGCGACAGGAACCCCAGAGCACACACGCACAGCCCCTCACAGCACTCAGGCAGGTGCTATCAAGTCCATACTGCAAGTCTAGGAGAGCCAAGTCCCACGCTGTAGCGCAGTGCCTCTCAACCTGTAGGTCAGGACCTGAGGGTGGGGTGAGGGGACCACGACAAACAACATTTTCACAGGGACCACATATTGGATAGCTTGCATATCTGCTATTTACATTACGATTCACAATAGTAGCATAACTGGTTATGAAGCAGCAACAAAAATAATTTTATGGTTAAGGGTCACCACAACATGAAGAGCAACTGTATCAAAGGGTCTGAGCATTAAGAAGGTTGAGATCACTGGTCTAGTGTTTTCTCAATGATCTCCGCCCTCCTCCTCTCCCTCCTCCTCTTCTTCCTCCTCCTCCTCTTCTTCCTCCTCCTCCTCTTCTTCCTCCTCCTCCTCTTCTTCCTCCTCCTCTTCTTCCTCCTCTTCTTCCTCCTCCTCCTCCTCTTCTTCCTCCTCCTCCTCCTCTCTTTCCTCCTCCCTCCCTCTCCTCCTCCCTCCCTCTTTCCCTCCCTCCTTCCCTCCCTCCTCTTAATCCAGGGCCATGCGTGCAGCTCTTTAAACAATTCAGAGGCTTGTGCTTGGCTTCTTGTCAGCTCACCTTCCAGAAAATCTTTTGCCTAATTTCCTGCCACAGAACTTCCATCTCTTCTTCAATCATTACAGCTTTAGGTTGCCCATTAGGGCTATATTGTAAAAATGTGAATTGTCCATGTAAATTATCCAACAGAACAGTCAGTTCACATTCAGCCCCAGTTGACTCTTACCCTCCAGTCTCTCATTACTGTGTCAACCTCTGTCATCATTTGCATCTTGTTAAATGAGCCTTTTATAAATCACTGTGATATCATCATCATCATTATCACCACCACCACCACCACCACCACCACCACCACCACCACCACCACCACCACCACCATTATCATCTGCTTTTTAAATTCCACACATCATCTTGGTTATGAATTAATACTTGTTTGTCTTCATTTTATCATTTACCTTGATAGGTTTATTGAATTGTCTCTGTATCATATGCCCATGCTATGCTATTTCTACCTCAGCTTTGAAATGTATTAATAGACAAACATGTTCATTTATTGTTATATGATTTGTCTCTTTTGGCTAATCTCAATGAATAAGTTTTCATTGTCTTTTCAGGCTAGCTTCCTAAGCAGAATCCACCTCGACATGTTGTTTAATGGCAAGGACCCATTCTGAAGAACATGCACTTGGTGATTTTCCTTCTCAGGGTCTCCTCAGTGCACACACCAATACAATCTGGGTAACGTAGTCTAGACACACTGAGGTGACATAGTACAGCTCTGTTGTGTGCAGGGTGAATGAAATCTAAGTGGCACAGGAGGGTATTTCTTTTGTTTGCTCTTCAAGTATTCCAAGGAAGATCAGAAGACATCTCTGTACTCATTTAATCTTTATGGTTGAATAAAATAGATGTGCATTAAAATTTATGTCCCAAGCATTTTCTTGCTTATAGAAGAGAATCTATGAGGACTAAATGCATGGTGTTCTGGAAGAACTGTTGATATGTTACCTAGCTGTGTATTATGGTGACTGTAAGTCAGGCATAAGTATTTTTGTAGTGTTTCCAAACTTTCATCTAGCAAGCCCTGTTCCAAGAATCTGTCCTAAGGAAATGATCAGAGTTAGGCAGGCTTCTTCCCTAGAAGGTATTTCTGAGTATGATTTATGAAGATAATAATGGAGATTAAAGGATAACCATTTCATTAAATGCTATATATAGTCATAAATATTTTTTTAGAAACTAGGTTTCTTAAAAGTGATTATGAAAAGATTGCAGGTCATACATGTGCATGCACATGTGTGCACATGTGTACACATACACACACACACACACACACACTTATAACATTTTCAGTAAGTTTGCTTAATCTGGTATGAAACAAACTACTTCCCCTGCAGATGGTGCTTAAAATAAGAAACAATTGTGCCATTTTATTCTTTTCGTTCCTATTTAGTATCATAATATAAATGACCCATATTTTAGAGCATTTATCAAAAATATAAAAAAGACTGCAAAAAGGAAATTCCGTGTGGGTGTAAAGTAAATCCCTTGAACCAAACAGAATAGATCAAATGTGTGGAGAAAGGAGGGTAATTTGGATCAAGAGTTCATACTCGGTAAGGGAGTGCCAGCTCTCTGGGTCTTTCCTACGGAAGCAGCGCAACTTCAGAAGAGGTGGGAGGACATTTAGCCAAAGCTAAGAGTTCTAAAAAGACCTTGATCCTGTGAATGACTTCATTACGAGGTGTTTCAGAGAAGGGCATGGAAAGCTGGGTCCAGGATTTAAAAGACTTCTTGCACTCTGTTTCTACCAAGGAGAACAGTAAGTAGTGAAGCCAACGGAATAGAAACAGATGGCTCAAATTTTCTTTGAAACACAGACAGATTGAAGAGAAAGGAGTTTGGCAAGAAGACATCTGGGGTTTAGCCAAACTGAAAACATTTGAGAAATGGTATGAGATGCTGGAAGAACATTAAGGCGCCCACAACACTCACATTAAGTGTAATGCGATAGAGACGCAGAAAGAAATGGAGTTTTAAAGACAGAGCCCAGTTTCCGGTGAGCTCTAGCAGCTGACTCAGGAGGGATAAAGATTCTGATGACTGGTCAGGCCTAATCGGGCCACCTCAGCAACGAAAGTGAGACTGGAATGCATAAGACCCAGTTCAGTAGCCAGGCTGCTGAAATGCTCAGCAAAACCAGACCATGTTGCTATAACTGCCCATAGCTGAAACCATGCAAGACTGGTATGACCAATGTGGCCGAAATGACTGATGGCATTGTAATATGCTAAACCCAAAATTGGATGTAGAACCTGCCTGTTAGACTTGAATGTGTGGCTCAAACTCCCTGTGATGCTGCAATGAAGTATAGTTGAAATATCCAGGGAGGTTGTGCAGTTTCTGTGTGACTAGAACAGCCTGTGGAGTGTGAGCCACCACTGTGGCTGCGGTGACTTAAGACTGTTGTCTTTTCTTCTCTTTAATTCATAGGCATTAGAGTATGACTTAACACTTTACAGCAGAAGTAGCCACTCCATCACCACATCGTTGAAGTATTTAAACCTCCTGTTGCAAAGAGTTAGGAAGATCTCCAGAAGGTGTGTTCTTCTGAGGACTTCAGCATCCTTTGGCTCAGGTGAACACAGGTTTCAGTGAAGTCTTGTCTTAGCATCTTTGAGTACAGAAGGACAGTGTGCTATTCTGCCAATCGGCCACTGAAGGGGCAGCAGTGTGTGAGTGGAGACACACATTTCTCAGATTTTAGAGAGAGTCATATATGGAGATTGGAAAGTCACAGTGGCAGTGTGTGAGCGGGTTCTAAACAAGGAAGAGAGAGACAGACGAGCCTACTAAGTATGCTGCAATTGGACAGAATGGTGATGCAATATTGTCAGGAAAATGGGAGAACATAGAACACAATGAGAGAAAAGAGGCTCCCATGATGTAAGTTGGTGCTGTTACCTTCAACTTGATCAGATTTTAGAGTAGAGCATGGGAATTAAAACATGATACATATGAGTAAGTTCAGAGTCTTTAGGTGGCTAATCTTCTCTCCCACATCTACCAGCCCACAGAAAAGAGGGAGAAGCAGTCAACACTGGGAGGGATGATAGAAGAAGGGCCCTGTAAGCCCTGGTGGAGAACAGTGCATTCTATTGCCCTGAAACAGAAAAGATTCAGGTGGCAGTGGCTACCAGAGATGTGGGACACCGCAGGGTGCCAGTGGGCTACCAGAGAGATGAAAGTCTCAGATGGCGGTGGGCTACTACCAGAACATGCAAAGTTGACAGAACTTGAGTGTATTAAGACAGAGATGAGGAAGTTGTGGCCAAAATAAAAATGGGCTTTGGAACCTTTGGAGGGTTCTATAACTAGACAGAACTTTGGAGGGTTTTTGTCCTTTATGGTGCTAACAGTAAATTTCTTCGGTTACAAACCTAGTTGGTTTACACCAAAAACAAGGAAATTAACTGGAAGCATTGTTTTCAAATGTTCACACTCCTTAATGATACTGACAAACCAATTAATTCTTTCCAACTTTCTCTAAGGAGAAAGACCAGTAATTAGTTACCTATTAATTATTAACTCTTGATTATAGCTTAAAAAAAGAAGATAAACAATAAACAAAACAAAACAAAGCATAAACATCTCAAGAGACCTGTTATTTTTAAATTATTTGAGCAAGAAAATGGTCTAGAATCATATTTTTCTAGGCCAAACATGCTCCCAAATGCACCTCCTCAACTGCTGGGATATTTTTCTCTAGCTGGAAAAGAGACACTGACACAGAGGTCTCCCGATAGTGTAGCATATTCATGCTACCCATCATCTAGCAGCTTTAAGATTAGGATTGGCTTTGCGTTTGGTTGGTATGACTGGCAGGGTACTTCATGCTTAGGTACACGGTTTTGGGTTAATCTTTAGAGTGTTTATGGATCAAGCTAGAGTCCAGTTCACGAAGTACAGAAACCACTTTGGACCAAGTATTATCATCAAAGTATGGAAAGAAATTTAGGCCAAACTTAATTCAGTGTAACAGTAGGAACAGTTTCGGGATAAACAATTATTCAGAACTGTCTGTGACTGTAAGGAAAGGCTATTTGGTGAGATGTTCTTAATGTTAAGGTTCCTGACAGAAGGAGAAATAAGAAATTCATGTCCCAGCAGAGATTTTCATTCCATCCAACTTTGTCAGCTAACTGCTTAAACACTGGCCAGGAATTGTAAATTCCTCAGGGAAGGTATGAATCACATTACGCAAAAAGTTCTGTTCCAGACTAGATTTGAGGTGACTTTTATGTGTCTGTATGGAATTCCATATACTAGATTTGAGGTGGTTTTTATCTGTCTGTATGGAATTCCAAAGAATGAGATGCCAACTTCTTTTTCAACTTGTTCTCAGAAGTCTGGTGAGATTTCTGCCCAAGAGTCCCATCCCCATAGGCTATCTTTCTGAGGTACCTGACCAGCCAACCTGTTCAAGACTCACAAGCAGGAATTTCCAGCAGTGTTTCCTTAAGAGCATTCAGATATTGGATCTTGGCTGGGAGTATAACACTGCTTAGCATATGGATGGCCCAAGTTCAGTTCCCCAGCACCACAAAGATAAAGAATGTTCATGTGAAGAAAGAAATGAATTCTCTTTAGAATAAAATATAATCTTAAAAATTATGAACAAGATGCAAGATGCAAGAGGAAAGTAAACTATATTGATGACTGAATGGCAAGTTGTTATACAAGATTTTAATTTCAATCCAGGGTTTCTACACTGCCTTGATCATTTAGTTCCTGGATAGAAAACATATACCTTTCATTTTTATAATAAACCTGAAACAGCACATAAGCTAAGCAGATATCTACCCCCTTTAGGGTTTAGTGTTCCTGGGCTTTGGAGGATTAAAAAAAAACAATAAATAAATGAATAGCCACAATGGGTTAGGTAAGGCCCTGAGAGCTGGTCAATTGAAATTAAAAACAGCCTAAATAAAACCCAACAAATAATAACTCAGGTTTATCAAAAAATTCTAATAACATAGAGGATAGATATCTGCCAGGCTCTTTTGCAGTTTAAAGCTTATGATAAATATAAAGTTATATATGTCTTTTATCCAAAACCTAAATAATCAAGGCAGGGTAGGAACCCTAGAATGGGATTAAATAAATTCTACAACAGCGAGTGCTGAAAATCTGTCCTTTGCAACAATAGCAGTGACAGTGTCTGTCTCATGTTTACCATGTTTGGATACTGGCATCTAGCCAAAGCTTCCATGTTCCAAAGGAAGGTCACTCACCTCTTGGTCCCACAGCAGTAGCCACAGCAGCCACAGCACACGGCAGGCAGCAACATCTAAATATGTTGCCATTTTCTTACTGTGTCTCTCCGTGTCCGCCATTTGCTTGACTTCTGCTGTTTCGCTCTTCGTTTCATTTTTAAGTTTTCTATTATGTTTCATACAGCTCAACCTTGTCTCCTCACGCCCTGCACCCTCGGGACTCTAAAGTCTTGAGACCCAGCCTATTGGTACCTGATCCCTGGTGCTCTGTGGGACACATGAATCAAGCCAGAGTCTTCAGAGAAATATATCAACCACTTCTCTGTTTGTTTGGGATATTACAGTAATCTTTTATTTTTTACTCTTCTGTTTTTCAAGAATGCATATTGTTTGAACTTTTGCTGTTATAGCTCCAAGTAAAATTCATCCTAAAAAATATATATGTGAAGAATATGTTAGCACAGTTTCCTCCAACCATGCTGCTCTCTCCTCTCCAGGGCGCCAGTTTCTGATGAGGTTTCCCACCAATCAGCATTCCTAACTTACAGCCATTCTGTTCTAACTTTAACCTTGTGATGTGCATATCTGCACAACCATGCTCTTTGCTGTCAGTGCCATATTAGGTAACCACAGGAAGTAGTCAATACTCTATTATAAGAGTAGGCTAACTGAATGTTCTAAGGAGAGTGGAGGGCCACTAGGCTGAGCAGATATTCAGTGGGTGAGATGTAATCAACACATGATTTAATGGTGCTTTCAACTTACATAGATTTTTTTTATAGATATGTCTCCAGTTGGGGGCATCTGTGTGTGTGAACATTGTTGAAACTCTTGTTAGCAGGAGAGAGGTATCAGGTGTCCAAGGAACTGCATAGACCAGGAATAAATACGCTTTTGTATTTCCATTTGACTTCAGTCACACATTGTTTCCGTATGAGCATCACTGGGAGAATAGATGTCTCTACTGACCTTCCCATGTCACGGTCCTTAGCCTGTAAGGTGGTAGAGAATAAAGATCAGCATGCTTCTCCTCGTCTGTCAGTCACAGGTTCGCCCATCTCTACACCCGCTCCTCATCCCTGCTGTAGAGCAGCCATTGGTGGATCTCCATCCACCATCTTCTTGTGGCTTTATTCTCCATTCTTTCTCAATCCAGCTTCTCAGTCAGTATTTGTCTTCACTGGGTTTTGGGTTTTAACTTCTGAAATACATATCCATCACTACCATTAATTTCTACTACCTTCTTAAGAAAGACTATAAACCAATATTGCATTCTCCTACTTGAAAATTTTGCTTCGAATAGTTCCAGGTTGGGAATACTTTTCCTTTAAAATAATTAAAGGATTAAAAGAATCCTTTCTTTGCAGTCGACCTCCTAATGCTCCTGTGTGGAAAAGACAAAACTGAGTTCCCATCTCCTGCCCATACTGGTTTCCCATCTCCTGCCTATCCTAGGTTCCCATCTCCTTCCTGTCTGGGATTCCTTCTAACTTTGCTGCTGTTGTCATTTGGGTTTGTTCTTTCAAAAGCTTTTAGAATCGCTTTTGTCCCCATTTGTTTGGAGTTTCAAATGACTCAGTTTGAAACACTTCCCATTAACCATGTTGGGTTTAGTGTCTGCTTCAATCTAGAAACTCACATGGTCTGCTCTAAAGAATTACAGAAACCCATAAAAGGAAGTTTCCTCACTTACATGTTCTGTTTGCTCTCCAGAAGCTGGGACAGTTACTCAGAATGTGAAGTGGGACCTGTGTGAGAAAAACGTCCAACAAATTCAGCAAGTTGAACGTGGCACTTCAGACATTCTACGTTTAGAAGCATGGCACTGAGCACTGCACCTAGGGATTGGGAGACAATTTTATTGTTTTGATAAAAGAATGTGATTTTCATAGGGAAATTTGTGTGGGATTCTAGTTTAATATCACACAGTGAAAACTCCCTGGAGGCAACCAAAGTCAGTACTCTTTAAAAGGGTTTTATAGTTAAGAAACCATGTGGATAAAACAAGCCAGATAAATTGTAATTAAATGAGTGACATGTATAAAATAATTTGTAAACAATCTCACAATGCCCCAGGCATACACATGTCCCAACTAAGCACTGAGCTGTTCAATGTGGGCACAGTGATGCACAGAAAGAGTCTATTTTCATTTCTAATTGACATCACATGGCAGTGAGTATTGGAAATTAGAAAACACAGTCCTGTGTACAGCATAGGTTCTAGAGAAGAAAAACCACAAAGAGACATCTGATTTTGTCTTGAGGAAATCATATTCCAGGAATTACAATCATCAATGCCGAAGGGAATTAGGTGTTTCTCCACCAAATTCCTGCTATGTTTGGAAGCACTAAGGAAATGCTCATTTAAAGTCTATTAATTTTTTTAAAGGAATATATAACAGGTTGCTAAGGAAGGCTATTGCACAAGGATCACAGATTGGGAAACTTCAACAACGCAAGTGTTAATTGAGAACCGAGGTTGGTTTCCCCCAAGACCTGTCTGATTGACTTGAAGATGGCATTGTATCCCTGGGGCATCCCTCTGCGTATGTCCTTATATCTCCTTCAGATAGGGACAGCAGTTGGACTGGTTTAGAGATCATTCTGGTGATCCATTTTAACTTAGTTACTGGGTTAATGACAGTCACATTCTGAGGCACTAAGAGTTTAGGATTCTTATACATGGATTTTGGGAAGAAATAGTTTGTCCACACAGATAGCTAACAAATGATAAAGGCATGGGAAATGCAAGACAAAAATTATACCCCTAGGAAGCTAGTAGCAGAATTGGCATATTTAATAAAGGTGACTGTGGACTCTGTAGTTAAAAGAGAATGAGAAAACGTGCTCAGCTCACGGCTGGCTAGAGAGTCTGGGAACGTACTTGCCTACCCTTGAGTGGCATATTACAAGGTCCTCCTGGCTATGTGAACCACAAGACAGCTTGCAGCTCTTCTTTAATCTGGAGACATGTTTCTCAGCCAAGCAAACTCAGTAGACTCACACATATGACCTCCACGAACCACATCTTTCTTTATGTGACAGAAACACCTCTCCTCTCACACAGTTATGTGTCACATGAGATGGCACCTCCTTCTGATGCTACCATCAGCAATATTCTCTGACCAAGGAAATGTTCCCAAGCCCAGATGTGCCATGAAAGCATCTGGGTGTTCAGAATTCCTCCTTGTTAGTGTCCTGCCCCAGTTAGGGATGGCAGTGGGCTGGACAGTGGGATTTGTTAAAGCTCCAGAAAATGTCTAGCATGTTTAAGAAGGTGGCCTTTAGCCTTTCTGCCATGTATTTAAGACAATCACTGCTGGGTCATACCTAAGTGACTTAAGACTATTGTCTTCATCCTGTGCTGAGCTCTTCAGAATAAGGACAGTCTGTATCCCTTCCTTTTGGGTGCCTGTCCCTCAATGTGATATCCATCCCATGTAAGAGAGAGGTTGATTAAAATGGCGATACTTATTGCCAGCCTCCTTCACAGGTGGGAGTGACGGAGCTGATCCCTGACTCCACAGTCAAAAATCCTCTTACCACTTTCCCTCACATTTTCAAAACATTGATTTATAGATATGGAAAGTTGGACGACCACTGTTTTGGTTTAACTTAGTGGAGACAGAATGGCCTAAAACTAAACCATTTTTAAATTCTCAAGCATTTGGTGAAAAAAAATGTTTTTGAGAAGTTCTCACCTTGTGGCTCTAGCTGACTTTGAACTAGCAATTTTCCTGTGTCTGTTTACCAGATACAGAAGACAGGCATCCTGGAGAAAGATTAAGACATAGAGCTCTCATTTTCAAGTGAAAGTTAAGGGAAAGAATTTTTTCCAGTATTTCCTAGGATACAAAGAACTAAAATTCATCTTGAAAGAAGAGAAACCAGCCTGTGGTTCTTAACAAACTGAGTAGGGAGGGACAGGTGAACAACTCTGTCTGTGTCTGTCTGTCTGTCTGTCTGCCTGCCTATCTGTTTCTCTCTGTCTCTGTCTCTCTGTCTCTGTCTCTCTGTCTCTGTCTCTGTCTCTGTCTCTGTCTCTGTCTCTCTCTCTCTCTCTCTCTCTCACACACACACACACACACAGGACTTCAATTCTAATAAACTAGACTAAGTTTATTAGTCTATGAGCACGGCAGTGGGTTCAGGTGGTAGTAACAGCAGGGAATCGAGGAGCATTGGATGTTACCATATAGGGTTTGAGTTTGTCTATTTGGTCAATTAAAGAATTAAAGATAACAGAGAATATTATTCCAAAGCAAAAGTAAAACTTATTAGCAAGAATGTATTCAGGGAAGGACAGGCTTCCTTTTCTGCATTATCTAGCATCTCCCAATAGCTGGGAAGAAAATAATAGTTGGAATCCCAAGTGAGGGTCTCAGGGACCCTTTCTAGAAAGTATCACTAGCTCTAATACCATTGCCAAAAACGTAGCTGGTTACCACTGTGTTGTTCTGTTCTAGTTGGCAGTTAGTGGGACAAAGCCCAACATGGCATCTTGCTAAGCTGAAAGGTTAAATAAAAAAAAAAAAAAACTCCAAAAACTGGACAGAGCAAACAACTCTTACCATGGAGTCTGCCTCCATCTGAGGACGGCAGGAGGAGACTGGGGCCAAAGAACAGGGTGACACCAAGAGCAGGACACATGGCAGGGAGGAGTCCAGCATGACCTGGAGAAGGGCCTGGGGAATGAGCAGAAATGATGTAATGGATGCTGACTCAGCAGCTACTCGGGCTGAACATGCTAACCAATGTTCCTGACTCCACCCCTGACCTTCAACCATGCTCTCTTGGGAGCAGATGGGGTCCTGAACTCCAAAGAGTGATAGTAACAGATGGAGTGATGGTTTCGACTTGGGTAGATCTTCTTTTGGTGTGGATAGTGGACACAGGAAGAATGAGCAGGATCTGTGCTTCATTCATTCTGTAAGAATGCTGCAAAGAATATTACATTATTTTTAAACACCAGGGCTATGCCATTTATAAGGCTCCATTTCAGTAAAATGACATAACTCCGGAAAGTACAGTGGCTCAAGAAAGTATAATTGTCTCCCCATGAATGAATATTTTTTCCTTCCATTTCCTGGCTGCTGGGATCCATGTGGAAACTTCTGGGCTAGGTGGAGTTTAAATAAATTCTTAAAGTTCAGTTTCTAGATTAGTTTTATTTCTTGTTGCTGTGATAAAGAACCCTAAAAAGCAATTTTTATTTTGGCTCACAATTCCTGGTCACAGTTCAACATAGCTGAGAAGACGCAGTAATGGGAGCAGAAATCAATGAGCTACTTTCTGATCACTCAACAGTTCAGGATCCAAAGTCACAGATAGATGCTGCACACGGATCTTCCCACATGTGCAGGTAACCATGACAGTTGCCCACAAACACCCCTGATAGGCCATCCTAGCCCAGAAGTTTCCACATTGACCCTCCCTTCACTGTGTCAAGTTGAGCATTACAAATAACTCTCATAGTACCAACCTCAGACGTCCTCAGAACATCATTCCACCACGACAAATACTAAGAAGGAATGGTACTGGCAAATGGACAGGAAAAAATGGAAAAGCAAAGAGCGTCATTCCAGCACACACACACTTGAACAGGTTCTCTTTATTATTGGTGGATATATTAGTGGGTCTTTGACCAAACAGTGCTAGGGGGCATATCCTTAGTAGAACCCATGTTTGATCTAAATTTTGATCCTTTCTAGGCTTCCAGTATCTGACTCATACATGCTCTTAATTGTCTCCACAGTTTTTAACTTTACCGATTACACTTACTTTGGAACCTTAGAAAAATAATCTAAGTGTTTTGCAAGTTTACAGTTTCCTTATAAGTGATACTTTAAGCCATTGGGTTGTATTCAGAATACAGTTTTTTAGTTTTCTTAGACAGGCTATCCCTATGTATCCAGATTGGCTTCCTACTTGGGTTCTTCCTCCCACAGCTTCCTGATTACAGCGGCTACAGCATGAACCAATGCATCCAATGTCTATTGTTCATTCTTCATGAGCTTGGTAATCACAAAACAACTGCATGGTTGCGTCATCCTGCAAAACAGTCATGTGTCATATTAGTCTCTACATATTTACCTCATCCTGTCTCCCAAAGAAATCTGCTCTTCAGAAGGATCCCATTTAAAGACTGAGTCTCATGTGGCAATCTGGGGACATTAAAAATGTACAGACACAGAGTTTCCAGTTAAACACAATTACATTCAAGCTGTTTGGCTTGACCTAGCGCTTCAAGGTCACAAAAAACCAAAGCTTTGGTTACATAACATTTTGGGGCTAGGATCTAAATTTTAATTTTGCTCTGTTGGGTAAACTGCCAAATGGGGTTCCAGGAATAGGCTCCTGAAGGGCACGTGACCATGAGCCGGGTGTGTGAGGTAAATAACCAAGAGCAGCAGGTTCACATGCTTCTGAGCATATATTTTAAAAATTTCAAATGTTACTTGAATGTGTATACCATTGAATAAAAGGTTTTTTAAAATGATGTTTGTAAGTAGCATGGTGGAATTTTTTTAAATTAAAACGTTGCCCAAATTCTTCATGAAAGACTTGCAACTGAAGAGCGAAGATAAAATGATAATCAGGGAGGAATGATGCCCTAAAAGAATGTCCCCTGGCATTACTGAGCGCTAAGATGTGTTTTCTGCTTGTGAATCCTTGGGGCGCACTTATGTAATACGTTCATCTGACTCAGAGATTCCAAAATTTTCATCCAGGAAATTTAGAGTCAAAGGCTTAAATGATAATTAGTTTGAATTAATGCAGTTTAATGAATTAAGGAGAGGAATAGGCGACGTAGGTCATAAAGTCTGTTGAGAAGGACTGGAAAAGGGCTCATCACTTGGACCAAGCCATGGAGGATGTACAGAAATTCTTTCCTATAGCATCACTTTCATGAGTTACTTGCTTATCCAAGTAATATGTCTTTCAAGTTCTTGGAGGCTCTTTGGTCCCCGTGTTTTATAGCTTGTTTAATCAGTTACCAGACATGTTCTCTAACAAATTAGAAAATGAGACACATTGATGTTTCTTTTTGAGTATTAAAAATGTATAGAGTACAATTTTAGAGATAACCTTGCTCACCATTGTGTGCTCAGTTGTGGTGATGAGTTTCTTGGTGCATATTCTTAATTCTTTTCTAGAAAGTTCTCTGCAATGTGGCTAAAGGAAGAAATAAAGCAACCAAACATGGAGGACTGAATGTTTTCTGCATTATCCTCAAACAAGGAAAATTTCCAACTTGTAGAAGCAGTATATGAAGAGTTTCCCACCTGTGATCCTTATGGAGAAAAATGTTCCAACACCTCTTGAAAAATACAACTTTGAAAAAGATTGCCTACATAGCAGGTCCACAAATCACAAAGCTCATACTTTTTTTCCTTATGACATTTTGGCACCAAAAGAAATTCTTCACAGCTCCATATGTGAAATACCTAGTTAAAATTTTTAATAATGTATGCTTTTTATTACATTCATATAATTTGAAAAGTTGTAAGAGAACAAAGCAAGAAAACACCTCTCACATCTCATACCCCCATGTGGGTGAAAACTGCTTACTGGTCCTTGAAGTCTACAGAAGCCCCACAGAAGAGCATCATGAGATCCACCAAGACCCCAACCTACTGTTGGAAATGGCTTCTTACAGCCATCATTCATCGTCAGGCTGCTTACCTGAATATGTATGTAGCATTAAAAAGGCAGGTAAACAGTCTCCATAGGATAGACTGGGACAGGCCCAGGCATGTCACAAACCACTGTAGCTGGAAAACATAGATAGCATCTCAAAAGCCAAGTGGTGTTGGCCCTGATACACTGCAAAAGCTTGTTCTCAGAGGGGTTCATGGTATGTCCAGAGAGCAGCCAGTTAGAGGAAACATTGGAGAGCAGCTGGCCAAGACCATACCAGTGACACAAACTGTATGTCAAGGAGCACACTGAAGACTTTGTGAGTCATTATGAGCATCCCTGGCAACTCCTAAGACAGATGTCCACTCCAGGCAATTCCTAGCATGACTCCGCTTTGATGCACATGAAGTGTGTACTCATTTGTCTCCATGTTACTTTAATCCTCACAATTACACATTGGCATTATTTTTAGAAATGAAGGTATGAGGCCAAGGGTGTAGCTCAGTGTAAGAGCACATGCCTAAGTGGGAGGGACAAGGTTCTGGGTTCCAACCCAGAGTCCATTTCCCATATGATTTCAGATTCTGTCATTGTTCTGAAAACGAACAATAATGACCCAGTAATGTTGTACTTTTTTCCCATATCCCATTTGGGGAAAAAAATCAAGAAAAATATTCAAAATTATTTTCTCCTTTAGGTTTAAAGTGAGATGGACTTTGACACATCGTAGGTAGGAAGTAAGGTAGTAAGGTGGCCAGTGTCCCATCACTGCAGCCAGCCCTTTGTATCCATGACATCTGCTGTATCCAGGGTGCTAGTTAGTATTTGTCAACCTGACACAAACTAGTAGAGGAGTAGCACTCAGCTGAGAAACTACCTCCATTAGATTGGTTTGTAGGAAAGACTCTTGATTAAAGGTGGACGTGGGTTGGGGGATGGAGTTCGTTGTGGGAGGTGGTCCTGAGCTGTATGAACAAGCAGTGGAGGCAAGAGAGTAAGTAGCATTCCTCTATGGTCTCTGCTTTAGTTCGTACGTCCTTCCAGGTCCCTGTCTCAAGTTCCTGCCCTGGCCTTGCTGGATGATGCACGATAAGCCATAAGATGAAGTCTTTTCTCCCCAATTTGCTTTTGGTCATGGTGTTTATCACAGCAGTAAAAAGCCAACCTGGACACTAGGGTTTAACTGACCTCCCTCCCCCATGGTGGGGGATTACTGAAAATGCCTCTGCACAGAGCATGAGTGGCTTTCCCCTTGTCTTTATCCCCAACACAATGCAGCATTAACAAATGTCTCCCTGGCATGGACACAGCAATATCATCAAAACTTGTCTAGAGACAATTCAAAATACACACACTGGGATGTGTACAGATCTATGGCAATGCCACAGCGGAGCATGTGAGAACTTGGGTGCCTATGGGGGGACCTGGAATGTGTCTCTTGCATACATAGAAGGATGACACAAGTCCATAAGGTTTGTCTAGGTCTCTGGTCCTCTTTTCAACGAGCTTGCTTTGAGATCAAATGCAGAGAGAAGCACGCCTTGGGCCCAAAATAAACCTCCTATAGAATGTATGTGAAGAAGGAAGGCTGAAGGGAACAGTTTATACAAAGTGCTTGGTAAAAAGAGAACCTGCCACCTGAAGACCATGGAAACACATGCAGCTGCCTCCAGCCATAGATGCCACAGGCCACCCACAAGGGTGCCGCATAGAACCAGGTGACCTGGAGCAAAGCACAGGGCTTGGTACTTTCCCTCCCATTCCCCCAGCATTCTTAGCTTCGTGCCAGGTGCCTGTGAGCCCGAGCGTGGCTTTTGAAGTGTCCCTCTCTATCTTGATCTCCTCTGCCTCTTTCCAAGCTGCGGTCTCCCTAGTAACTTTACTCCATTCAATATTTTGGTGGTTTTTAAACACACCGAACAAGTTCTAACAGTAAAATCTCATGATTCAGTAACTGCCCCAGAGCCTTAGGCTACCTTGCACTACAACACAGCTTAGGGAGTTGTTGCTTAGGATCAGTTGGGGCTGTGAGACGAGATGTAATTAGCTATCCTGTTAAATAGCTCCATGTTGTTTATGGGCAGGCATTTCGTTTGGCCAGATGATAATGGCGGCACTCTATTCAACATACACAGAAAGTATTTCAAATGACATTAATTAGCCCTGTGGTGTTTGGCTAATGATTTTCTATATAGACACAATCCTTAGTTGACATTCTTCCATTCGCATCCAATCATGGTCAGTACTCTGCCTAAGGGATGCAGGCCTCTGTCGTATGAGCAAGCGTCTCTCTTGTCACGTGCTTGTTGGTGTGGCCCAGGGCTTTCACTGCTTCACTTTTTGTAGTACCGTGTGGAGTCAAACGATCACTGTAGCGCTAAGCATTGCCTCAGGGTCATGGCCACTGACCCAAGAATGTTGCTAGAAGTTGTGCAAATGTTCTTCCTAGAACAGAGATGTAAAAAGCACACTCTTTGCTACCTGGTTTGGAGTGATGTCCGTGGCTGACCACTCAGGAAACAGGATTCAAGCTATCTGCCACTCCCTCTGGTCCCTGAAAGCCTTCCACATTAATTGCTTTCCAGGAATTTACTCGTCAGGAAGATTTTAAAGGATTTTACCACATTTCCCCCATGCTCTAAAATGGCTCGTGTGCATTCCACAGCAGGTGGGGTTCTGTGTGGCGCTGCTGTGAGACAGCAGGTCCTGCTGGAAGCAGAGAAGAAAGAAAGTCAGTCATGAACTCTTCCCTTAGGACCCAAAACTCTCCCAGAAGACACCACGCTTAACAGTCCCACTGAGCCGAGAGCCAAGCCTTCACTGAATGGTATTTGTTGTTGTTGTTGTTTGATTTTTAACTATTATCATTCTATTTGTGAAATCCTACAGACAGATCCACGTGTGGGCCTGGAGTGTCTGTTCTAGGCCAGTGCTATACTGTTTTCATCACTATAACTACAGAAAGCTATAAAACTCTGGAGCTGTGTCTCTTCTTATTTTGTTCTAAATTTTATTGATTTCTGTTTGTTTGTTTTAGAATGAGTATTAGTCAGTGTCCCCTAAAATTGAATATAAACTTTGTGATCATTTCAATCCAGAACCCAGCAGTGGCTCTGATAGATACACCCTGACTTTGTAGACCAGTGTAGGCTGTCTTGACTTCTTGGCAACATTGGGTGCTCTCATCTATGGACACTTTGTTTTGCCAGTCTACATAGACTTGAATCTCTTTTGGTAGTAGTTTAGAAATTTTGGTATGCAGCTTGTTACTTTTGTCAAATCTTTTCTGTTAGTATTTCAAGTATATTAAATATTTTCTATGAGACAACACTGCTGAACATGTAGTTGACTGGAAGCTAGAGAGTCTGGGTTATGAGTGACTGGTACTGAATTTTGTTGTTTTAAAACCTATATTCTGTCATTGCTGTGGAACACTGCTACATTCCTTGGCACTGCTTTGAGTTCACTGAGAATTTATCTCCACTGAGTTGGTCTGGAACACCTTCAGAGTTCCGCCCAGTGAGACCTCCAGCCATTGCGAGTATGACTGTTCCTGGTTGGTTCTGAGATCTGATGTCTTACTCTGCTCCAGTTGTTTCCCAGCTTGGCTGTTTGCTGTGTGTAGAGGATTGTCCCATCTGGCTCAATGAACATATTTGTCACACCAGTAGCCACTCGTAATCTCTCTCCAGCTCCCTAAATCTATCTTAGCATTCAGCTTCACAAATTCTCATTGCTTAAGGCAGAAGAGTAAATCCTGTCTTTTTACTCCATCATAGCTGAAAATAAAAACATCCGAAGTATGGTTTGACTCTTTTGCTTGGGAGGTTGTCGGTTTCTGAAAGATGAAAAGAAGTCGCTCTCACCAGCACTAATAACAATATCCACGTCTAGTGTTCATTGTAAAAAAGTTCATATGAAAAGAAGGAAGAAGGGAAAGAAGAGGAGGCATAATTGGAAGTAAGCAAAGAAGGAAACCATGAATACATTTTCACAGCTTTTTGCATGCGTCTCTAATCACGGCTTATCGATCAGTGTGTGGAAGAGATGTGTTGTCAGCAGGGTGAAAGCATTTTATACATTTTGACATTGTTTTGGTTCTTCAATCCATGTGAGTTCGTAATTTAAAATAGCTTAAAAATGGATATTGCTGGCTATTTAAATGATAACTGAATTCCTATACCATACCATTCTTGTCTTTAACCTATCAGTTCCAGATAGATTTTAAAAAAGTGAGTCAAACACACAAAATATTTAGATTATACAAGAAAAAGTACATCTAAATTCAGAGCAAGAATAAATGTATACCAGACAAAACATAAAATATTTAACGGAAATGTTTACAAATTAGGTGGGTTTCACTACAGCATCTTCATCGTTGTTTACAGGCTAACCTAAAATTTTAATGACAAAAAAAAAGATTTAATGCTAAAATTTAATGTCACCCTCCACTCCCTGTATTCTACTGAGGTAAAGAATTGGCAGTAAGACTTCCCCTAGCCTGCCGTCAGCAGTCACACTGACTCTTCTCTAGGCTGGGCTATGGGCTGTTTCACACTGCCTTCTGGGAAGCATGGAGGATGACATTGTTTGAAAGCAATGGTCTCACATCCCTGACAATGATCTTCTCCTCTCAGCAGTGGGGAGTTCGTTCAGCCTCTGTTAAACAGCAATCTAAGGATAGCACAAATCTGGGTAGCACTCCTCCTGCGGTTTCCTTCACCTTGAGCTTTGTAAATACTGGAAAAGGAAGACAACACTTCTATGTACAAGACATACAAAGACAAAGGTACAGCTCTGTGTCCTGTGACTGACCCTCTAAACTGCCAAGATGCCCTACCCTGTGGTTCTCATCAATTAGCTGGGAATAGGCAGTTATCAGGTTTGTCTTTGTCTTATGTTAAAAATAAGGGTGGGGATACTCTGAAGTCATCATCATGTGACGAACCAGTCTACTTCCACCTTGACTTTGAAAGCCGTCTTATAACAAAGCCAAACTAGGTTCATTTCTATTTATAATTAAATCTCTGGTTTTCAAAGATTAAGCTATGCCCCTGTAACCTTAATGACCTTAATGATTTTGTACCGCCTGTTCCAGGAAACTACAGCCATGCATTCATTTCAAGAGTTTGTTATGACCAAATTATTTTTTGCTTCTGCAACCCCCACCTATTTGCCTGTCAAATCCCTCATTTGGAAACCCCCTTCTCCTAAGCTATAAAACTCTTATCTTCCCCAAGTCCAAGGGCTGATCTCTTAAATCCTGCCTGTGTGCACAAATAGATCATGCTTTAACTTGGCCATGATCTGGGCTGGTGAAGTTTCTCCTCCTGTCTGTGGGACTAGTGGGATTAACACCTATCCCCTCACTGCCAGTAGATCTTGCTATCCTAGTTAGCTTTCTGTTGCTGCGATATGAACACCATGACTGAAAGCAACTTGGAGAAAGTCCTTGTCCTTGAGGGAAGTCAGGGGAGGAACTCAAGCATGGCAGAAACCACAGAGGAATTCTTCCTTGCTTGCTGGCTTGAGCTCATGCTCATATCCAACCACCATCTGTACACAGCCTGGGCCCCTGCCTTGGGATGGTGCTGCCCACGCTGGGTCTCCTACACCAATTAGCAATCAAGAAAATACCTTCACAAACATGCCCACAAGCCAATCTGTTGGAAGCAATTCCTCGGCTGAGATTCCTCCTTCTCGGGTGCGTCGAGTTGACAACCAGAGTAAGTCAATCACACTGGCCCTTCCGGAAAACAGCAAAATCCAAAGAGATCTCTGTGCCACTTTAACCTACTCCACTTTGTCTCACAGCACTCTGGTTGTTATATTCCATCTCTCAGCCCCAGAGTTGTTCTCTGTAAGCATGGTTTCTTATCTCTAGATAAGCTGCAATATGAAGACCAATAGAAAGTCCCATCACTTCAGCATGTCTCACATGACCACTCAAAGTCTGAAACTTGGGCATGCAGAAATCTTCAAATTGCCAGATTGGAGGCAAAGATGCCTTTTGCCCATGGCAGCCATAGTTTCATTTCTATACTTATACTAGACCCACATTCATGGTAGAGAAGAAGAAGCCTTGAGAAAGTTCTCCAGGATGTTCCCCAGGTCTTGATGTTTGGGGATGGCTTAAAGATTTAAAAGTGAATGGGTTTCTACTGAGGACAAAGCAACACCCAAACCTGCTGAGGTCTTCACTACTGTTTTCAAAAGATCAGAAAGGGCAGCCTATGAGAGATGGTTCAATGGTTAAGAGCATTGGCTGCTCTTGCAGAGGACCCAGGGTTCTTACGAGTACTCACACCAGGCCCCTCACCATGGCCTGTAACTCCAGTTCCAGGGGATCCAATGCTCTCTGGTCTCTGAGGGTACTTGCACCCACAAGGTACACAGAAACCCACCCAAGAACAAAAAAATCTTTGAAAACATCAAAAAGGAGTGATCTTGTCTTCATACGAGGTTTCCAGTCTGATATAGTGGGCAGTAATGCTGGCATAGTGTCTCAGAGTCAGGGTGGTTGAGTAGACCAGCTATGGCTTTGATGTTCACCACAGTAACTATGCCAAAGAATGCATTAGTGTAAACTTCACTGTGAATCCCAGACAGCAGTGAGTGGTCTGGCGACCGGAGACTTGGCTTGGAATGTAAAGAGTGAGTTGTGTGACTCAGTAATCTATGAACTGCCAAGGAAGCCAGGGCTTCTCTGAACCCTCTCTAACAGGGGCTCAGAGCCACTCAGAGCCTCTCAGACTCGAGCTTTGCACAGTGACTGCTAGCCTCAACTTTCTTTCAAACCAGAATGGCTTCTGGTCTTGAGGTTCATGTAAGCTCAGGTCTTGACAATTATATGAAACTATGCTCCACAGACCACACACGATTATCACTTCCAAGTTCATGGCACTTTGCCCCCTATAACCCATGCTAACAAGCTCGCTAAACGGGGAAAGCTGTTTTCTAATCTGCCCTATCCCACCATTACTTTTAGCTATTTGTGTGCTCCAAGTCAAGATGAAAGAACTCTTAGGATGCCAGATAACTTGACAGTCTGGATATCCTCCACCCATGGGCCTTGATGTTGTGAAAGTTTATATGGCTGTATTTGTGTTGCTGTGAATCACTTACATGCTCTTAGGGTTAGGGATGAGACAGACAGAAGGAAACCAGGAAAAGTAGGACTTTAGAGTAAAACAGTCAAGACACTCTGTGACTTTCCTACACTTGGAATAAGATGGTCAAAGCAGTAAGATAACATTGTTGAAGAAAAGTCTTGACATCCTGCATGTCAAGTTAGGAACATGCAGAAGAGGAGCCCCAAGATGAAGGAGGGGGTGGGAAAAAGTGAAGCAGCTGGGAAAGCATCAGTCTCTGGGTAAGGACCTTGTCAACCATCATCCAACCCCAGCTACCCCTGCCCCCTACCACACCTTCTTCCCACCTTCAGCTGTTCTGTAAGAGATGTTTGCCTAAAATTAAAGCATGGTAAAGGCATTGATTAGGAAATGAGAAGCCTTATGGCATATTTATTTACTGTCTTCAAGAAGCCTCTCTCTCTCAGGTAACTCTGCTCCTAGCTAAAACTAACCTGCACCAAACATTAGACTCTCAAGAGTAAAACTATTTAAACAAGAATAGACTCACCATCCACTGCTGTTAGCCCTGTGAAAAGGCAGCTTTCTCAGCAACAAGTTCAACCAAACTCAGCCAAAAATATTAGGAATGTACTGAACATGTTTGGGGTTTTCTTGTCATTACTCTCAAAAATTCAACAGTTTACATAGCAGTTACAGGGTATTATAAGTCATTTATAGATGATAGGATGTGCATAAGTTACACACACACACACACACACACACACACACACACACACACACACTTTAAATGTATGGATGGGGCTGGAGAGATGGCTTAGAAGTTAAGATCACTTGGCTGTTTTTTCAGAGGACCTTGGGTTCAGTTCCCAGTGCCCACGTCGTGGTGGCTCACAGATTCCTGTAGCTCCAGTTCCATAGGGTCCAATGCCCTCTCCTATCCTCTGCAGCCACAAAAATAAAAATAAAAATAAATCTGTAAAGCAATGCATGCCTGCACTGAGGGCTTCTCCGTTGATTTCCACACAAGTGCTCTCACCAGGGCTTTGGCACGAAGCACTTCTGCTCTCCATGGACTGCAATTTGTTTGACTGGAAGTTCTGAACAGGGATTATAGGATTACATAGAAGTTCTCTTTGTAGATTTCAGACACACCTCTGAACCATTTGTTTTATGACTGCACTGACTTACATTCCCGCCCACAATGATAAGAACGTCCCTTTTTCCACGTCCCACCAGCCTTCACGACTGTCTGTCTTTTGACAACAACCATTCTTGCTGTGGGTTTCCTTAGCATTTCTCTGACGATTAGTAACTCTGGGAACTTTTTCATGTATCTATTTGACCACTTATATATCTTATTGTAAAATATCCATTCAGATGTTTTGCTTATCTTAATCTGTTGTTTACTATTAAGCTCCTGGTTTTCATATAAGTCCTAGTTATTAATCCTTCCTAGGATGTTTGCATAGCTTGTAAAGATTTCTCTCATGCCATGGGTTGTCATTTTACTCTGGTTTTTGCCAAGTAGAAGTCTTTCAATCTGAAGTAATCTCATTTGCCTGTTCAAAAGAGCTCTATAGACACAATCTGGATTTCTCACAAGTGGGTCTAGGAAAACCCCATGAGACATTCTAGAAATGTCCTCATTAGCCTTCTTACCTAGATTCACTAGAGGGTACACATTAAAGCCTTTGGAATTGTCTGGACCCAGCACTGGCATTGGTGCTCTATTAGGTCTAACGGGGAGCCTGAGTGAGATGGCTGGTAAGAGCTCTCACTCTGGCAAAGTAGAGGGGTGTGAGGGTATAAGTCCCAGGCTATCCCATGCTGAGCGCTACCCAGAGGGAGGCTGTACTATATGTAGTGTATGCCAGAATTAGAAGTGCACAAAGAGTTTCTCGGTGTCCTACCTGGGCAACCTGTCCAGATTGTGAAAAGATGTGGTATTCATTCCTTCATGCATTCACCCTAACTATAGAAGAACAGAGATTAGAAGGGAGACAGGCAGACTACAAATGACAGGGGGAACGTACAGATCACATACACATGTGGAGGGAGAACAAAGGGAAGGAGGCTTGTGGTTGCACAGTTTGCAGCAGCTCAAGTATATGCCTTGTGTGCCAGCATCTAGACGTCACTTCAGTTTGAGTCCTAAGTCATATCTTGAGAGAACCAGGCTCCCTTTCGGAGACTCTGACAGTGTGCACTGTCTGGAAATGGATTTCTTAAGCACATGGTGTCTCCTGACATCACTCACAAAGCATCAGGCAAACCGAAGCTGAGGAACATTCCACAGAAGAGGCAGAAAGCCGTGCAGCGCTAGAGGAGCCTGCATAGACACAGGCAGTGGAAGGCCAGGTGTTTCCCGAATGGGTTATGGACCACACAGGCACTGCCAGGAAAAATGGAGCAATTTGAACAAAGTCTGCTGATTGGTTCATGGTGTTATCATAACAACTTAGCTGGTGCTGAGCTTCATGCTGTATCCATAGGTGTTAACATCTGGAGGAGGCTGATGAAAGGCAAAGAAGAATGGCTCTTCCTTTTTGGAAATAGTTCTAACATGAGACATCAAAAAATTAACATGGACAAAAAATTATAGTGCCTGAAATAATGCAGAAATGCACAGTCATCCTCCATGTTTTTCAGTTGTTAGTTCCTTGACACTTTCCACCCACACCATCCCTGCCATTCTCTGCCACTGTGGATGCTCAAGTCTCTCTCTCTCTCTCTCTCTCTCTCTATATATATATATATATATATATATATATATATACATATATATATATACATATATATATACATATACATATACATATACATATATATATATATATAAAATTAAAGTTGAGACAGTGGACTCACAATCACAAGGGTTTAGGGAAATGAGTAATGAGGAGATATTGATCAGCTGGCACAAAGTTCCTTTTTCATTAGAAATGTGACAGACTCACTAAAGGAGACAATATGACTCCAGCTCTGGGAAAAAGAAGGGGTGCTGCAGGGTAGGAGACACCATGGTAAAAGGGATCCAGGGATATTTTAAGGGATTGTCATTGATAGAACCTGAGACAAGCAGGGCATCAAAAGGGCAGTAACAGTAGTGGGTAAACCCAAGTCAATGTCCTCATTGTCACCATCATCATCACCATCATTTTCACCATCCGGTAAACTCAAGCAAAGGGAGGCAGAGGAAAAGCAAGCAGTGTGTCACTTGAAGTGCTTCTTTGTAGGGGAACTTTAGAACTAGAAGGCCACACCTGCACAGAAAGATAGCACACACAATGGCCTGGAACACTTTAGAAACCCCAACTGCACTAAAAACAACAGGAGACTCAGGCTACTGTAAATGAAGGGAGTCTGAAGAGACATACCATGTAGACAGAATATGGAACCTAAAATGAGACCTTGGACAGGGAAACTTTTAGAACAATAGGGAGAGCAAAATCTGAATACTGACTGCACTGCCTTCCCAGAGCATCCTGTCCCTTCACTCTCTACCTAAATCTAGGGGTCCCCAAACTGAATACTTTATATCCCCTCTAGATGACAGTACCTAATACATATCACTGCTGTATAAATTGTCACATTACTTTGTAATAGATCTGTTTATGTTTAGTATAGGCGTCACTTTTTAAAAAAATGTTTTTTAATAAACGAGACTAGTTGACTCAGTGGATAAATGACTCACAGATGCTGAGAGTCAACTTTAGACTAGTTCATGGCATTTTGTTGATGTCAATTTTTCTAATTTAATGATACCATTGTAATTATGTGCCAGATGTTCTATGGTTATTAGGGAACATATAGTAAATAATTTCCCGTGAAGACCTATAATCTCTACAATTTACAATAAGTAATTTTAATGGAAGAAGACTCGAGTCAGAGACGGACAGAGGCAGAAACAGCAGGATAGCCGACCTGGCCAGGCACTGCTGCAAAAGGTTAAGGCTGAAGAGCGAGTATTGCTACTCTGCTGCGTTCTCGCACGTTTTCTGTTCATTTTGAAGATATAGCCTTGATTTAAAAATAACTTCCCAAGAGAAGCTAAAAGGAAGTGATTTCTTTGTAAATGTATGACTGTCGGCAATGTACTTGGTGCGAAAATATGACCAAAGGGAAGAAAAGAAAGTGACTTTTTGGTACACAGCATTGCACACTGTTTTTAGAGTTAGATTTTAGACAATATATGCAGTGTCCTTTCCTTCCTCAGCCTTCTAGGCACAGTTCTTCAGAATTCACTTTTCCCCATGATCTGAAGCCGGTATTTTTAACATTTATTATATTATGGCTGTTAAGGGCATCCCTCGACTGACTCACAGTCAACTGATGAGGAGGTCGGTGAGGAGCCAGCTGACAGGACTGCTAGCAGAGGCACCTCCTTGCACCAGTGACCTCTGCAGCCACCTTTGATATATGTGACAAGGGATCCTCCATTGCTGCCAGGAAACCACTAGCACCTGCCACACCTCTTCCCTGGATGCAAACTCAAGGCAGGTCAGTGGCAAGAAGCGATAGTCCACTCTGTGGACACAGGTCTGGTTATCCTTTAAGGATGGTAGGGCATCTGCACTGGAGAGAGTGGTCTCCGGAAGCTGATTTAAGAACACCGGGCTCTCCTTGATTGTCAATACTGGTTTAGAATATCCTTGATGAATCTCAAAAGATGTACTTTTCTGAAAGACCAGGCTGTATAGCGCAGTCATGACATCCAGATCATGGCTTGGGAAAAGGGCTTCCCTTAGCCTCGGACGGTTAAGATGTAGTAGCTTCATGGGAGAGGAAATGTCTTGGAGACAGGGATTCATCAATGGGGTTGACTATGTGAGGCAGCACACACTCTGGCCATATGAAGAGACTGCTGGGACCATGGAGCAGGGAACTTCCTTGTTCGCTGAGGAAGTCCTAAGGAGCTGAGGCATCCATCCCCAGGGGTCTAAAAGACAGTGGGCTAAGATTTTGCAGATCTTAGGGACTGGGCCAGAAGAATTTACCCTCAGGCCTATCTGTCGCCAGCCTGCACAGGACCACACTGTCTTTCGTGAGTCACAGATGACAGGATCTGTCTGCCCAGTTACAAGCTAAAGCTGAGACTCTGGCAAGAGTTACAGCTTGTTACACTTTGGCTTCAAGCCTTTTCCTGGTTTTGTTGTTGTTTTGTTTGTCTGTTTTGTTATTTTGTTTTGTTTTTGCCTGTCACAGAACTTGTGCATCCCTTTTCTCCCCCATTTCTTTCCCCTTCCTCCCCTTTCTCTTCCTGCCTCCCTCTTTTCCCTTCCTTCAATTTCACTCTTACCTCTCATCCATCCTTTATCCCCAGTCATTTTTCCACCTGTCCACGGAGCAAGCATTCATGTCACTGCCTCTGGATTGTTGTGTCTTGAGAATGCAGAGCCATGCTGACCCACTTCCTCAACTGAGGCCCTGCCTCCTACAGCTTCCACCACCTCCCAAAGCAGCACCGCCAGCTTGGGGTCAAGGGTTAACCTGTGAGCCTGTGGATGGGGTTAAATATTTGTAACACTCTTCGCCCCTCTCCTTCTGGTCCTTCTTCCCGCCCCTCTCATTTTGCTCATTCACCTTTCCTCCTTGGTGAGCGTTGAATTCTATCAGCGAGGACGCTATTCACTACTCTGCTGTGCCCTGTTCTCAAGTACTAAAAGTACTTCCTCTTTATTAACACTTGGTTCTAACTGTCCCCACCCAGGGCTGTCCCGTCCCCTGGAGCGCTCTAGGCCACTGAATCCCTGGAAGTGCTTGCCTATACTATGTAGCACACATCACCCTGGACTTGAGGGAGTCCTCATCGGTGGACAGCGCACACTGCGAGTGCTTCCTGCCTCCAGATGTGGGAGGTGAAAAAACCTGTCCCCCAGCAGAGGCAGAGACATGTCGCAAGGTTCCTGAAGCCCTGGGACATGGGCACTCCACAGTTTGGACATGCTTTTTCCTCAGTTGGTCGTTAGTCTCTCTTTTATCACACAGGGTGACATCAGCTTTGTCAACTAATGTTGCCTGTGAGGGTCCCGGCCTCCGTGCTCTGGGTTGTTGGCTCTGAAGCATGTGCAGCCCTGTCAGTTTTGAAAGCTGTCCCCGTGGGGAACATGTCCAGCATGCAAGCACCTCTTTTTATGTGCCTCCCTGCCCTGTAACTAACCCTCCTTTCTGGCACTCTGTGCAAATGAGCTGTAACCTGTATCTTTATGATGCAGTAAATATGCAGACCAAAAGAACACGCACTTCCCAGGGAAAACCAAGGACATTTCATTCCATCTTCAAATATATGCACATGCACTTAAAGACTCTTTTAAGTGGTTTCGGTTGAGTGGCACACACACACACACACACACACACACACACACACACATCCACTTGGTGAATTATAATGACCCCAAGACAATACAGTTCAACTATATTTCTCATGTTTGCCCTAGGACCATTGCAAATAACGAGGTTCTATCTCAGTGTAACCCTTCTATGCCAGTAACTTCTCCCAGAGTGAAGGAACTGCCCTTGTTGGAGGACCCCCTTGTGCTCATCCTCATGGCCTCTGAGACCCATTGATGCGGCAGGCTTCAGCTTTCTGCCAATGTCACCAATTCGTACACCCGATGTTCTTGAAGTGATTCTGCAGAGTCAAGTTCTATGGATTCTAGGTCACCTTTGCCCCACAGAGTCATTGATATTTGGTTGTATCTGTCACTATCAGGAAGGACTGTTTACACACTATGCGAGATCAATGAGTATTGTTAGGAGTTCAAAGTGTACTAGTGGCGATGGCACTTATGCAATGGTGTGGGTAAGGGACATTCCTGGCATGTGTTGAGTGTACCTGCAATTCCCACAGATTCACCTACGCCAAAGATGCTGCCTGGAGCCACAGGCAAATTGTCACCAGAAACAATATCCACTTTATTTGTTGGTCTGGCGTCTTCATGGTGTCTCCCAACGTCGTTGGCTGCCTCAGTGCTACTGGAAGGAAGATAGGCCAGGAACTTTCTTAAGGACAAGCTGAGACAGAGAAAGCCATTTCCACACTCTTAACCCTATGAGGAGGCTGAGGTGACCCACCCGCAGAGGGTCAGGTGGCCTTCTCCTGGTGCTCATCTTAAAAGGAGGCCATTTGCCTAAACTTCCGTGACAGTCATACCTCAGAATCGCAGGAGATGTCCTCCAGCCTTCTGTGCAGGCAGCTGCACTCCACATCCCCTTGATTGCTCTTCCTGGCAGTGGGTGGCCCTCCTCAACTCCTTCCTGACCTCTGCTCTCTTCTTCCAGGCCCTGCTGATCTTATCTAATACCTAATCTCCCCCTTTCATTTGTAGGTCTGCCAGCTCCAGGCACTTTCTATGAACTGATGATTTCAAGAAACCTGCAAGAAACTTGAGTTTCCTCCACCCAGCTTGTCCTTTCTTTTGCTCTGGCTGTTCCTCCTGCTCCCGCTCTCTCTCGGCAGACTCAGCCCATTCGCAACTCCACCCATTCTCTTCTGAGAACCCATTATGGTCCTGACATGAAAAATGTACTCTGTTTAAAGCTTATGAAATCACACTGTATTTATGATTTTTCCTCTGTTTGATGTAGTTAACCATTAGGCCAAGTGAAGCTATAACAGACTCACAGCTCATCTTATACAAACATTTCACTCACAAGTTTACATTCACTTGGGATTATTTTCCTGCCTCTACAAGACATCCTTTTCATGAGCTTGGGTGTTCTATAATGAATGTTCTTCACTCAGTGTTTGCATTTTCCACGGGTGGTGCTGACTCAGGCATGGGGACTGTGGTTGACCTCTCATAGTCTTTATTCCTAATGGTGTGCCCTCTGAGATTAGGGCTTGCCTGCTTAGAATCTAGGTCTACCTATTTTAGCAAATGGACAAGCTATGGAAGCTAGGGATCAGGGATCTATTCATTTGCCTGACTTTATTGATCACGTGGTTCAGATTGTTCTGGGCATATTTTAAGGATATGGTAAGCACTTTTCACTCAGATGTCCCTCTTTGACGGCCTCATCTGGAATGTATGCAGAAATCCTGCACGCGCACGCACATGCGTGTGCAGTGCGCACACACACACACACACACACACACACACACACACACACACACCTCAGGTTACAGGGGCCCAGGCCAAAGTGGAAGTCAGCTTTGAGCTTTCAGCCCCTAAAACCACCTTGAGAGATAAGTAAGCAGAAATCTGAGAGCTGCTAAGCAGAGCTGACTCACAGAGGCCTTCCAAGATGAGCTCAGGCCCCGCTGTGTCTGAATGCAGTGTGAAACAGACGACTATTATAACGTGTTATGCTTTAGATGTGCCTCTTAAAAGGCCATGTTGAAAGTCTTGATTATGAGGGGCCCCCAGTGCTCATGGAGATCATGGGAGGTGTCGACCATTAGACTGTAGGATGTAGTAAAAAAAAAATAGGTCACTGGGGTCATGCCCCTGAAGGCAGTATTAGGACCTGGTCCTTTCCTGTCTCTTGCTTTTCTTCCTGGTGGCCATAAAATGAGAAGTTTCCCCTGCCACACAGCCCTACAGTGATAAGCTTCTTTGCCACAGACACAAAAGCAAGACACAAGCTGACCATGGACCAAACTTCCAAAATGTGAATCTAAACAGAGCTTTCCTCCTTTTGAGTAGATTGTTTCTGGTATTTTGTTAGACTGATACAACAGAGTATACAAACTGAGAGCTAGTTACCATTAGGATGATATTTGAAGATGAGACCTTTAGAAAGTAATTCGTGCATTGACGGGGTTGATGACTTTACCAAGGAGGTCCAAGGAGTAGGGTGGGTTTTTTTGTTTATTTCCATGTGTGGGCAGAACAAAAAGAGAAAGAGACCTTATCAGACATCAGACCTATTGCTACCTTTACCTGGGACTCCCAGACTCCAGAACTATGAGCATTTGATAGTTTATGATCTTTAGGATGTTTAAAGATCACCCAGAGTAAAACATTTTGTTATAGCCAGTGGGTGGCTTGAGATAGTCTTTTCCCCTTCCACGGAGGTGGTTCCAAGGCTGTGCAGATAATATGGTCTGCTGCTTTGAGGCCATCTAGGAACTGACACTGCCCCTTGAAGCCTCCCAGGCCACCCATGTCTTCTGTATGGTACATGGGCTGAAAGGACTTCTCAGTAGAATAGCCCATACTGCACAACTAACACACTCCAGTAGATTCTAGAAGTGCTATAATCCATTTGGAATAGTGCTTGCTTTGGCCATGCTCTGGGTTCCTTCAGGAACAACCAAGGGCACATTGAAGGTTTAATGATGCCACCCAGTGGCAGTGAGCCAGCCTCCCCTCCCCCCACGCCCTCCCTTCCCCCTATCCCCCTGCTCCTCCCCACCCCCTGCCGTCCAGTGAAGATCTGTAACTGAGTCATCTAACACAAGGAGATGAGACACATTGAAAGATGGAGCACTGGCGACTCTTGCTGCATTTAGATTCATGAGGAATCTTGTTAATTGCTTATTTGATTAAAATTTTCACCGTTCAGTTCAACATTAGAGAGAGCAGACCCTGGCTCCACTCAAAGACTTAATTACAGACTGGCAACTGCCTCCTAAACCTCTGATGCAGAAATTAATTTGAAGGCAGAAGACAGAACATAAATAGAGGAAGTAAACAGACCTGTAGTTGTCACATTTGTTTTCCTCTGGCCTGTTTACACTCTGTTTATGGCACTGCTATAAAACCCACCCTTAATAACCCTTCATATCAAAGGCTAATGGGACAGCCAGTGTTACCCTGGCCAAATTTAAAACACTCCTCTGAATAAAGGCCCTGGAAGCCTCCATGTGGAATGTAAACCTTCAGTTTTCTCTTTTCTGCAAGATGATTTAAAAAGAAAGACTCCTTTGGGATGTGGCACATCTTTGAGGATGTTACCTGTTTCCTCATATACTGCTTTACAGAGTGCCTTTGTGCATGTATGGAGTGCGGGCCCGGTGCTGAAAGGAAGCTTGGACTTGACACCCTGAAGACCTTGTAGGTTTCCTAGGACAATTCACAGATCATTTTAAGAGTAGGTTAAGATGGCCGTTGTAGTAGAAATATAAGCATCACATTCTGAGAAGACAGAAGAGAAGAATAATTCATTGATCTTGGTCACAGTAATTTTATTATTCACATCCGTATTAAAAACTAAATGCCACAAGGGGTTCCCAAGACTTTCTGGAGAAAATGGTCATGACTTGAGTCATGACTAAGCTCTGATGGGTTGACATCTAAAAGGAAGAACAGAAGCTTGTGAAGAGTTCCTCAGAGTTGGAGGAAGCACATACATAAGCCATGGAGTAGCAAGAGAGCACCTTTCCACATGGGTACAGACACAGGAACCTGACAAGAGTTGGGGCATCAGTGTCTGAAGCAAATATATGAGTGATTCCACTAGACCCCAGCTCTCATTTACTGAGTCAGGAAGGAGGCTTGCACCTGTTTGGTGATCTGATCTACACTTTATGTTGCTACTAATGGTTAATTAGTGTTGAATGAGAGAGGTACCTGCATTCTTTCAGTGTCAGACCATTGGTTTTGGCACCAAAACTGAAGGTAAGAACAGAAAGCTACTGGAACCAATATCCTAGATTGGAATCCCAGCTTCTGTAGCTTCACCGGATAGGACTAGAACACATTGCTTTTTCACAGTGCACCTCTTCTTCTGCATCTTTGAAAGAAGGATACTGAAAGCCTGGCACTGTGGTGAATACTATGAGGCAATACAACTGTGAGGCCATTCTTGGTTGTCAAGTTGACTACACCTGGAGTTAACTAAAACCCAAGCAGCTGGGGCACTCTGGTGAGAGTTTTTTTCCCCTTAATTAAATCATTTGAAGTGGAAAGACCCACTTTCAATCTGAATCTTTTGAGATTGGAAGATATACCTTCAATTCAGATCTTTTGAGGTGGGGAAGATCCAACGTTAATCCGAACCACACCTTCTGCTGGCAGCCTATATAAAGGACATTGAAGATGAAAGCTTGCTCTTACCTGCTTCCTCTTGTTCTTCCTCGTGTGTGTGTGTGTGTGTGTGTGTGTGTGTGTGTGTGTGTGTACATGTGTGTGTATGTGTATGACTGTATATATGTACATTCATTTTTTAAGTTCCACTCCTCTAGAGAACCCTAACAACTCAGAAGGACCTGGCACACAGTGAGTGAGATTTCCACTGCTCTCTGTGCCTCGAAGTATGCGACAATGGGACCGAGTTATACCCTAATACTGTCACCAGTTGATTACTATCTCTGATTATGTCAGCTAGGTAGTGTTGACAGGAACTGCTGGCTCTCATTACTGTACAGTCCACTAGGCTGCCAGGCTCTCTAGAGTCTGAATTCCTAGAATTCCACAGAATACCAAGCACTGTGCATCTTACAGAGACTAGTTAATAATCTTTCCTCGCTATCTATAGAAGATTTCCTCCAGAATTTCCCAGGATAACATATAAACTGACACATTGTTTGTATGTAAACCATGTTCATCTTTTTGTGAACATTACATCGTGTTTCGAATTGCTAGGTAGTATAAGGCATGAGTGAAGGTTGTTGTATTGTTCTGTTTAAGATGCCAAAGACAAGTGTATTTGGCAAATACAGCTACAGCCATTGCACATAAAACTATGGAGCACATGACCCAAAGTTGTTGAATCCACAGATATGGAGTTCAGGGATTTAAGGGCTGGCAGTATTCTACAAAGCAGACGTGGTAATGTTAGGTTGGACTCAGAGCAGAGCAAGTCAACCAGTGATGTGGTAGATACCCAAGAAACAAAGAAACTGGACAGGTGGCCTTTGAGTAACTGTTTTGAGCAATTTGCTTTAAACTTCTTTGGGAGATTCTGTGCCAACAGTGAGGAGAACCATGTGCTTTCATAATCCTAAACCAGGAGATTTCACCATTAACGGTGTGACCTTGGGCAGTTCAGGTTAGTCTCTCTGAGACATAATTTTCACCTGGAAAAGAGAGTTATACAAAGGATTCTTATATATGAATATGTGCAATATATATTATATATTATATATTACATATGATACATATATGCTGTGGTAAGAATTAAATCAAATAGTAGTGGAAGGTACCTAGCAAATTATTTTCAGATAATTAATGTTTAATAAATAGCAAATACTTCTACTAACAACATTTTTAATGAATGTGAGTGTTATGAGAAAAATAGAACCATAATTATATACTTTTTTCTATTAAAAATCATTAGTCAAACAGTAGAGCAAAAATGACATCAAATTTGTTTTTATTGTTAGAAGGAGTGCAGAGTTTATCTGAATCACGTGGGCATTTTCACCCACAATTCAGAACTAAATAGAATAGAATAGATTAGTCACTGACTCCAAGTATAATTTGCTAATTATAAAAGTTATTAAAAAATAAAAGTTTGTACACCAGTCAAAATGAATATAGACATATATTATAGAAGTTATTAATAAATAAAATTCTGTACACTGGGCTAAAGTCCTGGTTTGAGAAGTTACTTACTTCTTATTGATATTGGTAATAATAAAAGTGTGATGAATTTGTTCTATGAATTACTCCTCTATTGCCATATGGCTCGTCGATGCCAGCTAGCGAGGGTTTGTGGTTATATTTAAAATTACCACAGCAGGAGACTCAGATTCTCTTAACGTGGGCTCCACAGGAATTTTGAGTTGATTTCCTGACATGACAGATTAAAAAGGCCTAACAGGCTCATGCAAGTTTGTTTAGTTTACTTCAGTTTCTTAAATTGTTTTCATTTTCATAATGGGTGTGATTTTGAGTCTTGTGGTTATATTATTTCTCTGGGAGAGAGTGCAAGATACAAGCTTTTCTGGTTACAGACTAAAGAACAGGCTATTTTGGGAAAAAGGTTTTGTCTTTGTGTTTTTAAAATGGGTGATTAGGCTCTGGACACTTTCCAGAGTTATATTTGATCAGATTTGGTAGACCTCCTGAAAAACTAGATTCAAGAGAATCAAACAAAAAGATATCTTGATGATACTAAAGTTTTGTTTGGAGATTTATATATTGCAGAATTATAGCTTTGGTGAAGCTCATGATCAGAATGCTGAACTGGCCTGCTTGGACTCCTCATCTCAGGGACTTTCAGCCGGGTCCACTCAAGACAGACATCAGACTACAACAACTGTTGGCCTTTGGGCCAAACAATTCCCCCATTTCCCCTATTCCCTCTCCCTCCAAGGATATCTCAACGCCTCCATACAGCTCGAAGAAGTTATTGAAGAGTCGTTGGCCCAATTCTCTAAACTTTGGGAGGGTGGAAGTGGTTATTCTAAAGTTGTCTTTCTCGAGAATTTAGAAATGGTCATAATTTAACAGGGAGGAATTAGCTCAAATTTATTGTACAGCCATTATCTCATTTGGTAGAAATCCTTATATTTGTTACTAAGCAAAAGTTATAATCTTTTATCTTGGTACAAAATTTATTTGAATCAAGTTTAAGATTTTCTTTGGTATGAATTTCTTATTGATTTAAAATTGAAATTGATATTGTTACTTTCATACATAGACATTGTGCCTATACAACACGTTTAAGTATACAAGGCTTATACTCAGTCCTTTACTGCTATTAAAAAACTAATCTGAGATGATTAAATGTATGAGCCTAGGGCCAGATAACAAATTCATGGCTCTGAGTTTACTGTTAGAATGTTTTCAAGATAACTTGTTAAGATAGCTAGTGAACAACAATCCAGATTGCTTACATTAAATGGTTTTCAAAAATGTCAGAAATCCACAAAATGTGACATTTAATGTTATTTATTCACTTGTTGAGACATAACGGCTCCTAACAGCTCTCTGTTTGTGGACAGGAAAACACAGCCGAGTATCTCTACCTCCAGATGACATACGTTGTGGTTAGGTGGCCATTGGGCAGAAATTGCCTGTTTCTCTTACAAATCTGTACTGTCCTCGAGAGGACACAATGGACAGCTTAGGACAGCTTAGTTCTGCAGGGACAGAATGAGCTGATTCTTAGTCCTGTTTCACTAAGGTCTGTCAGATCCCTAGTCAGAAGGCTGAAGATGGGTTTTCTTTTATGTTGCTAACAGGGGACTGTGACAGCAGACAATTGTCTCTTCAACCTGTCTCAGTTGGGGAAGCCGTAACTGTTAAGGCTTCCTATATTTTCAGAGATATTGGGCATTCTCAGAGTTCTGTGGGGATGAAACTAGTTATAGTCTCATAGCCTACCCAGGCTGTTTAACTTTGAGAAAACATATTTAATTAGATAGTCATCAGATAGTATATAAGCTAGCCAGGACATAACAGATTTTAAGCCTTTCTTAAGCTGGAATAGACAACTAAATATTCTGTTTAACTGATAAAATGTTAGATTGAATGTTAGGTATATTTTATGCTTTATAAATTACAGAATAGTAATAGTTGTGCTCAACATATATTTGAGAGAAACGTTCCTTTTTTAATTAGACAGAAAGGGTGAAGTGTAGGTTGATGTAGTTATGCAGGTGAAGGCAGACACAAGGTAAAAAGAGGCCTGTCATTGGCCAAGAAGGAAGGGTAGGAGGGAAAAAAGTTTTAGGGAAGGAGAAGGAGAAGGAGAAAAAAGGTGAGGCAACATGGAGACAGAAGTAAACGATCCTCATCATGCATCTCTACATAGATATAGGTTGTTACGAATATTTCTTAAGGGATGGATTTCTATAGGTCAATTTATCTTATCTATATGGGCAGCTTATATCTTTATCAATTGGTTGTGAGTTTATTGTGTGACTGTTTTGTGGATTGAGAAGTTAACATATAAATCTGATTGTTAAATTATAGCTTATTGAGTCTTGATTTCACCAGGTAGTTGAGAGTTTATACCTTGCCTACCAAGGGTCAGTTGTTGGGAGTGTGGGCAGAGTCTGTGGTAGGGACTGTGATAAGCCAGCTGCTGCTGGACTTCTAGAACCCGGATTTTACTGGGTAGCTGGAACCAGAGAGTTCATGGCTAGTAGAGAGATACTAACCAGAGATAAATTATGGTTAGTTCCACATGGCCCTCCCATGCCTGAACTAACGCTATGGACCAGTGTGCCACGCTGGAACGGCTTGGGGACTGTCTGGGTCTGAGAGTACGTGGGGGCAGTGTGGAGGCACTGAGATAAAAATACCCCGCAGTGCCATGTGGCACAATGAAGCCAGCACTATCTTGGGGTAAAAGGTCAATTATGTTTTAATATTTACTGCAACATGCCCTGGTAAGAAATTGCCTAGCTTTATTTTGTAGATGAAATTCCAAAGAACTCTGCACCTTGAAATTTCTAGTCATCCTTCCCAGAAAGTCGTGTGTGTGTGTGTGTGTGTGTGTGTGTGTGTGTGTGTGTGTGTGTGATGATATGGGTCCCACTAAGTGCTCCCACTTGTGCATGCATAGCTGTGCCCGTCATGTTTCAGTAACAGGCTCCAATAATAAACACAAACATTTTATACATTGGGCTAATGCTTGTGATCTACTTCCTGGCTTTCCCCAAGAAATGCCACTCCAAACATATTTAAAATGGGAAGAGCAAATATGTTCCTTGGGTTGTCTTGGAAAGTATGTGATTGATTTTAGAAGTCCATATTCCCTGCAAGTCTAGGGATCATGCGAATCACACTGCCATTCGAAGTCATGAGGCCATTTGCAGTACTGTTTAGGGAGGACCACACTGACACTACCCGTCTGCTGTGGTCCTGCAGGCAAGCATCGCTACCTGGGCTTCATTGCGGATCTGTCTGTGCCAGTTAGATTCTAACACATGCACATTGCTAGGAAAACAATCCTTTGCTCATGCTCACAATTAGGGTGGTTCCCACACCGACATAAAAACCTGTTAAATCCAGCACCATTAGTTACTTACTACCTGCACATCAGGAACATAGAAGCATATGTTTGTAAGCTTGAATAACTCCTGTGTGTTGGTCGGCATTAAAGACTCTTACAATAAAAAAATAAAGAACTCCAAAATGACTTGGAGAAAATTTTATTCACTTTAGAAGTAAGGAAATTGAACTGGAATAAAAACTCCATTGGTGTTTTACCTGAGACTACGCCACCTTGGATTAGAAGCTGAGCTATTCTCAACATCATTTGTTTATTGAATAAGCAATTTTGGGGTGTCCTCTGTGTGGTGATGCCCTGCTACGCTCCACTAACATGGCTATAGGACCAGTACCTGCTTTTAAGCATCCAAGAAACATGGTGAAAAAGAACAAGCGTTGGTAGATGGGTCTCCTGCCATACCCTGCCAGAGGTCTCAAGGGGAAGAGATAATACAGTACTAAGAGTCTTGGAATAAAGACTTCTCTGGTGGTTTTTGGAAGTGAATGTTTGTGGTGTGTATGTAAAAACATGTGAGTACCCACTCATGCATGTGGGAGTATGCATGTATGTGTATGCTAATGTGAAGGCCTGAGGTTAACATCAGGACCTACCATGACTGTCTTTACTTTACTCATTGAGACAAGGAGGTCTCTCAATTAAACCCAGGCCTCGCCAAACATTGGATAACTAGCCAGATTGCTCTAGTGATCCCTTTCTTTGACCTGGAATTACAGAAAGGCTGTCACACTTAATCAGGCATTTAGGTGGGTCCTTAGAACAGCACATTTTTTATCGACCGAGCCTGCCCAGTGCTTATCTGCTCAGCCCTGATTCCTCTGATTTTTAACACACCTTCTGTAAGATGATAACAATGCGAGATGCTTTGGATTTGTGAATTCAAATTCTGCTGCCTGCTTGCCTCTATGATCTGAAGAAATTGGCTTAACTTTTCACAGTTCCTACACATCCTTTAATAGGGATATTACTATGAGCCTCTGGCTATTTGAAAGGATTATACAATAAATAAAACAATTATGGGCTCTCATCAAGTGGTTATTGTTACTCGATACATGATCCAATAAGGTCTTGCTTCTGTGTGAAAATATAATAAGATTCAGGCTCCTCTTTATTCCAAGATGTGAGGAGTTGGCAGAGGAGCCTTGGGCTATGACCTCCTTAAACACATAACAATCTTTCCATTCAAACCCTGAATCCACTGTGACAGCAGGCCATGGGGGGAAAACAAACGGGTAGATACTAGGCTCCAGAGAAACTACAGGCACTGCAGCCTTCTGGAAAGGGGTGAGCTCTGACAGGAGCAGATGCGGGCACTGCTAATGTCCTTGGGAAGCAGTCTCCGTGAATACAGTCACAACCACAAAATGGTATCAAGTTAATAAAATGAAATAAACAGGAAGGCATGAAGAAGATCTTATGTGTTTATAGGGGTTGAAAGAAGTCCTCAATGAATGTGGCTTGTTGTCATGAGCATGAGCGTGGCCATGTCAAAGACCTCACTGCCTCAAGCTCAATGAAATGGCAAGGCCTCCCCTGGTCCATGTTGCTAGTGAAGGCCCCCAAACATCTATTTCAGCTTCCTCGTTCAGGAAGTTTACAGCCTGACACTGCTCCTCTGTGGAGATTAAGCAAACCTGCTCCGTCTCTGATACATAAAATGAATAGTGCGTTTCTGGACTGCTGTTTGTGTGTCCCCATCAGAGTGCAAAGCTCACCTGACCCCAGCTTTTTCTGTATTGTGTGGGCCATTTATGTAGACCAATGTCTAAGTCATGAAGGTCACAGCATGTATGTGTACCAGATTTTAAGAGCCATCATAGGAACTTGCTAGAATCACATCCTTAAAAAACAAAAACAAAAACAAACAAACAAACAAACAAACAAAAACCACTGCACCGATACACCTGTTAAGACATCTATTTGGCAACTGTCAGTCTGACACATTTCACCCTGTAAAATGGGTCCCCGTAGCCTAGGGTGAGTGTGTTTTCTAACAACTTCTGGAAGCTGTGCATTTTGCCTTTAAAATCTTGGCTCCTCTGCATGGCTGGAAACCCCCATCCCTCACTGGGGAGCAACCACTACTGTGCTCTTCTACATAAACCCATTGTTTTTTGAGGACTGCTCTTTATCATTTCCTTTTGACACTAAATGTTAGTGTCATGCTTTCATTCAAGTCACTCTGGCCTGAAGTATGCAAGAATGCAAACCAGTTCCCTGCTGCAGGTCTTTGGGAGCAAGCTGCAGGGAACACTGGCTCTGATGAGAGGAATTAGAATCTCTCCAGCAGCAACTTGTATTCCTCAGCTTTGACCATAGCTCCCTGCATAGATAGCTCCCTGTCTTTCAAAAAAGACCTCAGCGCCTCATACAGACCAGAGCTACCCACTCTTCTGTGCCCACCGTATGCTACATTAAGCAAATGGAGGTTTGGTACCCCATAGCCAAGAAATCAGTCTTAAGGGGCCCAGTAGTACACTAGATGCTTCTCTGAGTACACGACTATCACTCATGTCATGGCTCTGAGCCATCTAACCAGGGCCTGGGTCCTGATTCTTCTGTGCAGCTGTGCCTTCCAGGCCCTACAGGTGGCCCTTGTCTCTGTCTATTCTTTCCTGCTACCTAATGAGATTAAAAATTGCTTCTAATTTCATATCTTTGCTGAGGGTCTGGGGACAGCATGAAGGGAGTGTTTGTGATTTCCATTTGTCTATTCTTATTACCATAGCTCCCACAAACACCCTAGGGTGTGGATAGCTAACACTTGCTGCCTCATGCCCAAAAGTCAAGTGAAGATCTGGAGAAAGACTAGCTGTGTGGGTCCACAGACCCAGAGACTCACTGGAAGCCAGACAGGAGCCAGCCTCCTGTATGACTTGACCCCATTGACCCTCATTCAACCAAGAGCCAAAATGAGGCTGTGGGTCTGTGGTTGCCAGTCAACTCAGTTCCCATGTCCAATAGTCTGAAACGCCTTGTAAGTCTTTTCCCTGCTGATAGTCATGAGACAAAATGGTCATGGACCTTTAGGGGAGGACTAAGAATGGCAACGTGGACTCATTTCTTCAGAGACAAACCCTGCTAGGGTCTGTCAAGTCCAGAATGGGCTAGATGGGGAACTGAACTGAACTTGAGGTGATGGCTTACTATAGAGATTGTAGAGATCTGCTCCTCTGTTCCTCCCCTTTGAAGCTCCTGTTATAAATGTTCATCAGAACCTTTGCTGGTGGCTTGTCTCTGTCTCTTGATCCTAATCTGTTATCAGCCATGTCTGATGTTCTCTGTGGGCATATTCCCTCCAGACCTCTACTTTTCTGTTCCTTACTGCCATTGTGGCTGCTTGGTCTCTTTCAGTCAACTCCAGCTTGCAGAGAGGGCTCTTGGTCTTACTGGTCACCAGTTCCTAGGAAGAGATGCCACAGCTGACACTGGGATCTCAATTTAGTAACTCACTGCTTCCGGGATCAGTACTGATACTCTTCCCTCCACCAGCCCCATACGTTTTAACTGTTTAAAGGTTTGTTTTTAAGAATGTTTTTGGTTTTCCTGTGACGTCGTCATACATTCTTCGTCTTGATTAACCCTCACCCTGTACCTAAGCTCCATCCTGATTTAAGCATCGCCGTTTCCAATATTTTCTTCCTCTGTTTTCATAGATTTTGTGCTCTACCATCTTAAGTTAGACCTTAAGGAGTCTAACTCACGCTCACATACATGCTTGACACAGTTCCTTTTGCCTTTCCAGATCTCAAATTTAAGAGATAAATGGCCTACCTATGAAAAAGAACATGATGAGTCCGACTATGACGACTGGGTTACCCAGCTCCATGTAATGTCAAACAAGTAGCTAGAAAAGATTCTCTCCCGTTCTGTAGATTGTCTCTTCACTCGGCTGACAGAATTTTAGTCTCCTGAGATCTCTTTGTCACTTGCTGGTCTTAATTCCTACACTACCGGAGTCCTATTCAGAAAGTCCTTGCCTGTGGCTCTGTGTTAAAGTATACTCAGAAGCTTGTCCATTAGCACTTTTAAAAGAATGGGTCTTATGTTGAGGTCCTTGATACATTTGGAATTGAGGGTTTTTTGCAAGATGAGAAATAAGGACCTAGTTTCACTCTTTCTAAAAGTATTTGAATTTTTTTTAAGACTAAGGGACTTTTGAAGCTATTTATGTTTTATATTGTGATTTAATGTGAGATCTTGGGGATAAATAATAAGTAAAGGTTATGGCTTAATAGTACTATTGGTGTGTCAGATTGGCATGGGGTACAGTGTTCTGGTTGTACTATTTGTTGTTATTGTTTTAGGATTCTGTTGTTGTTGTTGTTGTTTTTGTCACCTTGACACAAGCTATAGTTATTTTTGGAAAATGGACCTTAATGGAAAGAATGACTTCATCAGATTGCCTGTAAGTGAGTCCGTGAAGCATGTTCTTGATTAATGATTGATATAGAAGTTCCTAGTCCACAGTGAGTGGTGTCACCCCCTAGGCATATGGTCCTGGATGAAATAAGAAAGCAGGTTGAGCACTCCATGAGGAGCTGGGTCTGTGGACCACATAGCTAGTCTTTCTCCAGAAGAGGCCTGGAAGCACAGTCACCTGACTATGCTCATGTGACCTAAGGTCTAAGAATGCTCTAACTTAGAGTTGTTCCATCTCCTGAGGAGTTTCAACATACTTAACCATTGGCTGAAAACCACCGTTAAGGTGTCTGCTCTTGATTCAAATAAAGGGTCAGGTATCTAGCACATAAGCTGGTGTTCTTGGACAAACATGTTGTGAGGCTGGAGCACTGGGTAGAGAGCATTCTTGTCTACTACAGAGAGCTAGGAGTAGAAGCCCCACTTCTACCAGAACTCTTTCAAGAGCTCTGGAGTCGCCACATGCCACAAGTTCACCACTGTGGCTGTAAAGAGAAAACCAATCAGACACGAAATACTAATTTATGTTGTTTAGAGAAGACTTTGAACTCCCTTTCTGTGGCCCAAAGGTGAAACCAGATGTCACAGAGAAAAGAGGGTGCCCAAAGGCACACCCCTCCCACCCACAGTGAGCTCTCCTGATGGCTGCCTGTCTTGTATCCAGCAACCATAGCTTTTTAGGGCTTTACAGAACAGGTAATTTTTATCATGACACAATATGAATAAACCACAGAGCCAAGTTCATAGAGTTAAAGTCGGAGGTGTCAGGAGCCCAATGTGGAAGGATGTGCCTTTACTATGATTCCTGTAAGGGACAAAGACAGGCCAGTGCCCTTATGATACATCTCGGTGGTTGTGTTCATTAGCAAGCACTAATGAAAAGTTAAGGTCCCACTGTAACATGCTGCACATGACCTATTTAATATACTAAGTGTGATGGCTGGATGCATAGTGACTTGCACTGGGACACATAAATATACAGTCAGCTAAATTAAACAACTACCTGTGATTATTTGAAAATGTCCTTCCCCAAGAGCTGCTCTACACTTTCACTTTTATTGGTCTTTTTATAAAAATTCTTCCAGGTGGAAGTCATCTTAATATACCTATGCACTGTAACTCTTTCCCGACAAATGATGCTGCCAAGGCTGCTTCTGGGCTCTGTTATTAAACCATTATTAAATTATTGTTTAATTACAGCTGTGTTTTGTTTAACTTGACTTTGCCTACCCATTTAAAAAAAATAAGTCTAATCCTGTGTAACTGTATTTTTTATAGGCTCATAGCACCTTTAAAAATCATGTTAAGTAGAAAAGTATGCTGAGTAGAAACCATGGTTTGGATTGGGAGAAAATAAACATGGATTTCTCAATGGTAAGAGAAAAGCCTCCTATGATGACGGACACCCAGGCTCCGATCCTCGTCCACATTGTGTGCTAACCACCACCCACATGTCCGGCACTGCCCACTCTGTCGGTTAGCACAGTGTCTTCACATGACCTGATGCTTTCTTGGGTTTTACTTGTTACTCCAGCAGCAACTAGGGCAACGCCTGGAAGCCTTTTCTTTGGGATCTACCAGACAGGATGTGCTGGGACATTGACTTTTAAGTCTCAAGAAGTGGGAGATGTCCTTGTTTTCATTCTTGAACCACTGAAGTTTCCCAACAGCCAGTATGATACCCTGGGATGTGGACTACCAATCAATGACAGCTCAGTGTAAATGCAGCCACACAAACGTACTCTCTAGAATGCACACACACACACACACACACACACACACACACAGAGAGAGAGAGAGAGAGAGAGAGAGAGAGAGAACATGCCTAGCACTAGAACAATAATGCAGTCAAGAGACTAAACTTGAGGTAGATGTGAGTGATACTGAGCTCACATAGCAAAGTGTTTCATAGGAAACATATTTTATAAGTGCAAGGAGAATGCCGTAAAATAGCAATCAAAATCAGTTGAGTAAAGTCACACTTGAGTATCATGGTGATTTGTCTCCTTAAGCAGTGCACCCCTGTTAACAGCCTATACTTGTGGATGCTTGGCAGCACAGTGAGTCTGCATACATCAGAGTCACAACTTCTTTATAAACTAAGGACCACTGTTTGATGTGTGGTCTTCCCATCAACCATAGCATCATCACAATGGAACCTTTCTTTCTATCTTCTTATGTTATGAGAACTCTGGTATTAAAAGCACAAACTCAGGGCTGGAGAGATGGCTCAGAGGTTAAGAGCACTGGCTGCTCTTCCAGAGGTCCTGAGTTCAAATCTCAGCCACCACATGACAGCGCACATCTGTAATGGAATCTGATGAACTCTTCTGTTGTGTCTAAAGACAGTGACAGTGTACTCACATATCTAAAAAGAGAAATAAATCTTTTTTAAAAAGGCACAAACTCAATATCATGAGTGACATTCTCAGAGCCCTTCAACCAGAAGAGCAGCTTTCAGACAATGGGATTGTTGCAAAGCTTCTCCACCATGTGAGGTCCCACTTTCTGTTGCTGTGCTGCATCAGCTAACGGAGAAGAAAAGCTTACTTTCTTGGTTCACGTTTTGGAGGTTTCAGGCCATGGCTTTCTGGCTTGAGTGCTTTTTAGCCTTTATATGTACACAGCAGGGAAGAAAAATGAGATGTTAACTCTCGTTTCCATATGCAGACCAGTATAATAGTTGATATCCCCAAATTTAATGGTTTGATTAATCCCCATGGCAGGAGTCTGTGACAGAGGATGTTTCTTACTTCGTGGAATCTGGGAAGCAAAAAGAGAAAAGACTGTGGTTCCAATATTCCTCTCAAGAGCAAATGCATAATGACCAGACTTTCTTCTCAAGGCCTGTGTCAAGGCACCACTGCCTTGGGACCAAGCCCTCAACAATGGGATCTGTGGGTACTTTGAGATCCAAAGTGTAGCAAGTACCCCGTTCTGTCATCACAGCTGTCCTGGAAAATCTGTGTCACTCCTTCCTTTTGGAGTCTGGAAGTCGACGCTCAGCAGGTTTCAGGGACAGGCTCAGGACAGAGTCTTCCTCTCATTGAGACGTGGGGTGGGTGGGGTTGACACTTTCCCTTTAGAATAGGAACCTTTTATAAGATGAATCAGTGCATTTCCTTGTGAACCTCTATTTTGTTGGCTGATATAACAAGCAGTCGGCAAGTCTTTCTGGAGTGATTACTGAAGCAGGCAGGAGTCTGGGTAAAAACCATGGAAAGGTCCTCAGCTGGGCGGAGCCTGTTACAGTCTCCTCTCCGCCCACAAGTACCACATGACCAGGGCAAGGCAGGCGGGGCACTTCTTCTGCTGAACACCTGTCCAATCCTGGATAAAACACCACAGCCTGTCCCTTTGTTTCTCTTTGCACAGCTGACAAAGCTCGGGGTTTTCAAAAGAAATCCTTCCTAAAACATCACTGGGGAAAAACAATACCTGAACAAAGAAAAGACCAAAAGTGAAAAGCCGCCTTCAAAGTTCTAAGGTCCAAGTCCACAATGGCTCACCCTTCCCCCAAGTACGCAGATTTGTTTGGCTTCCTGACCTTCCAAGTCCCCCTTCTTTGACTCCTGCACCTTTTTTCTTTGACACACCCGTGTTTGTCTCTTTTCTAAGGGAGACACTCTTGCCACACAAGAAGTGAAAGGCTGGCATCACTGCCTAAGAAAAGCAGCCCAGCCCTGTGGAGGCTGCCATGTGAGGAACAGGAAGCCACTGGGTCGGGATTGTGCTCCCTGGGATAAGAGGTGTAGAAGCCTGGACAAGGGAGCAGAGATTCAGGCAGAGCCCAGCATATGTAACTGCCAGATGTCCTAGGCTATACAACAAGTTCGGATAAAGTCCTAGCATCTTCAGCAAGATGGAAACCGATGACTGTTCCTGCTCAGGGGGACCTGAAGAACACCATGAAATGGCACACCAGGAGGTACTCAACAGTCTGGCCCATGGAACGTTGAGCTTGGCATGGACCACTGCTCTTTCTGGAAAGGGCAGCTGGAACCCAAGAAAGCAGATGCAGAGCCCAGTGACAGGTGAATAAATTTTGGATGTGCACAGCTCTGGGAATCCATGACACCACCAACAAGAGCTTTGCTCTTGCCGCTCAGGCCTCCTGCCAAACCTGTGAGTGCACTCACAGGGTCCTAGGTTTTTGCATGCTTGACACAGCTGCAGGAACAGGAGACAGAAAAGCCAAGAAAAGGTGGATGAAGAACAAGGAAGAGCGGGCTCTCAGACAGCACATGGAGCTGCAGGTGTCAGGCAGGTGTCAGGCAGGTGTCATGGCAGGTGTCAGGCAGGTGTCAGGCAGGTGCAGGGCATCATGGAAAGGCTAAGAAATGAGGACTCATGCATGTGGGCTTTGCTTTGAGCCCTAAGAATCCAAAGCCCAACAGGCCAGGTGAATGGGTTATCTTTTCAGGGAGCCCCTCATTGCCTCTGTCTTCTCTCAATATTTCAACTTTCCCTTCCATAATCTCCTTCACCTCTTCTATCTCCCCTTAATTAAAAAAAATTAAGTAGTAGTGGAACTCAGGGAAGGGGTTCACACCCTTCCCAGCACCCAACAGGCTGAGGCAGGAGGACAAGTTCAAAGACAGCCTCGAGTACATAGTGAAACCCTGTCTCAAAACTTTAAACAAAAAACAAACAAAAAAAGAATAACATCACCTGGAACATATTAGTAATTGGAAAAATTGACAACTCCTACTTTGATACGGTAGACTATATTTCTGTAGAGAGCAGGGACAGTATCTATGCTGAGTCCCATGGAAATCCCAGACCTGTAGGTATGCCAACTGCCTGGTAGATGCTCAAAAACTGTTAGCTGATGGGTGGAGAAGAATTAGAACCATTTAGATGGTGATATTTTCTATGGTAGGACTTTATTAAAGAATAGACATTGTCTCAGGTATGGCTTTTGTTCCTGCAGTGAAACGCCATGACCAAATACAAGTTGCAGAGGAAGGGTTTATCCAACTTACTCTTCCACATCATAGTCCATCATCAGAGGAAGTCAGGACAGGAACTCAAGTGGTACGGGAATGTGGAAGCAGGAGCGAAGCAGAGACCATGGAGGAGGATGCTTACTGCTTGCTCCTCATGTCTTGCTCAGCTTACTTTCTTACAGAACCCAACTCAGGGATGGCCCCACCTACAATGGGCTAGACTTATCCCCCATTGATCACTAATTGAGAAAATGGCCTACAGCTAAATCTCATGGAGGCACTTCCTCAGCTAAAGTTCCTTTCTCTCAGATGACTTCAGCTTGTTTCAAGTTGACATAAAACTAGCACAGGCATTTTTGCTCGTTTTTCATCTCAAACTTACACAGGTAAGCGACCAGGAGGGCACATGCATAAGTTCCAGGCTAAACTAAGATGGGAAAGAGTGCCTGAGGAGAGAGGTCCATGGGTAAAAGCACTTGCTGAATAAGCAGGAGAACCTGAGAGTTCGATCCCCAGCACTGATGAAGAGTTGGATGTGGCCATCTGTGCCTGTAACAGTCTGTGGGAGGTGGTGACAGGATTGCAAGAAGTTTGCTTGAGGAGTGTCCAAACACAGCCAGCTCCACAGTGAGAGACATATCTCAAGAGAATTAGGCAGACACTGATAGAGCAGAATATCCACGTCTTCTCTCTTGGACCTCTGCATGTGTATATACACATCAATACACATGCAGACACACACACACACACACACACACACACACACACACAGAGAGAGAGAGAGAGAGAGAGAGAGAGAGAGAGAGAGAGAGAGAGAGAGGAGAGAATATGTCCATACCAAGGATTATGAAAGATGTCTTTCAGAGTTGGTTTGATCAGCTCAGAGCAGTTCCTGGTTACCACCACCACTCAGCCCGCCCTTCTGTATCACCCTTTCAACACCAGGTGGTTTCACTGGAAGTAAGTCAGTGAGTCCTGAATTACTTGAGGCACCAAGTGGTCTTAAGTCTTTGGGATGTCTTGTTTAGGAACAGGTGTGTGACCCACAGAGACCTTTGGAAGAAGGAGTCAACTCCAATCTTGAGGTTAGCCTTTTGGAAGGGCAGTTTTTGTCTCTTGGAGTCAAATGTGATTCAGTCAACCTCCGAGGACCACCAAGAGAGGACCCCTTGAGAGTTAGGGCAACACAGGAGTTAGCAGACTCAGAGTTAGGAAACAGAGAAACCACTTCACCAACACTTTGCTCAGGGCCTGGGTGAATTTCATTTGAAGCCAGATCTGCTTCTGGGCTGTTCTGTGGAAGACAATAGACTGTTCATATTTTCGACTGTTTGCTGAAGTGCCAAATGAAAGGGCTCTTTGTGGATGTGACATATAATTACAAGGCAAGTGAAATATATTTATTTAGGAAGATCAAATAAGATCTGTCAACTTAAAAAATGTAACAAATTCTGGTGATAATCAAGAAATGAGGAAGTTTAAAAACAGAGAGAATTACAGTTATGTAAGAGAACATAAACACTAGCTAACTCTTCATAGAATAAAAGTAATTACAATCAGATGTCTCTAATAAAGAGTGGAAAGATGCCCAGAAAAAATGCAAGTGGTATTATGCCCTCCTAGGTCATTCTGGAAACCCAGAAGAAGTTGTAAGTAATTGTTGCAACTAGATTTGAAAGTCTACACTACAAATTAGTTAAGTTAATGAAGAACCAGGAATTTGTTGGTGATGATTGAATTTGACTCCAGTATAGGAGTGTATTTTAATGTCAACTTTCCCCTCCAGGTCATAGCCTATTTATTTTCAGTTATATAGAATTGAAACCCCTCATACATATAATTAGTTGCAATATATATTTAAACTAGAAGCTAGCTTTTGGAATTAAAACTAGTTCTTATCATGGATAAATAAGTAATTCTGAAGTACGAGATTTATTGCTTATGCTTTCAAAGATCTGGTTCAAATTTCAGCGTGGTCTAATCAGGTTTTCACTCGGCTGCAGCTGCACACTTTGTCGCCTCAGATATAGAAATACCTCTATCCCTTGCCCAGTGACAGGACATCATAGAATTTCAATGAACTAATAAGTTCTTGCCGAATTGATCTTCACTTGCATTTTATGTTTCTTCCTTCGAACCTATTCAACTGTTTAATTTTTGGCAAACTACAAGCAAACAAACAAAAACTGAGATCAATGTGGATTTCAGAGAGTAGCCTAGTCCCTGAAACCTAAGGCAGATATCAGGCATAAGGCTACTCTATGTTCAACACAATCATGGTAGCACCCATCTACAATGACGTGAATAACTAAGGGGTATATGAGTTGCTCACAGCCATAAGTTCGCAAATGTTCAGTTAAGAAGGAATCAAAGATCAAGCTCTTTAGCCAATTGATACCCATATTATTGGGTAGAAAATGTCTGTCATAGACTCCTAATATACCTGTCAGCTCTGGCTGCAGGACAAAACACCACTGAAGCAGACAACAGATACCCTCTTTCTTATCGCTCTGTAGACTCATGCTCAATGTATATGGTCAACTCCTCCTCAGGAGGCTCACCGCACTCTCTGTCCTCATATGACCCTTTCTGTTTGTGTGAGAAGAGAGAGAAAAGGAGAGCTCAGGTAATGTTTCTTCTTCTGTAGGGACACTAGTCCTGTGCGATTACAGTTACAGCTTCATTTAACCTTAGTCAGCTTCTTAAAGACTGTAATAAAATACACTTAAGGCTTTAACATAGAACTTTAGTGTAAGTATAACTCTGTATATGGTACCTGATCCAAAATATTTCACGGTGTCATTTTTAGAAACCTCAAATACATCAGAGTTATATCTGTCATATTATTCAGAATTTATTTTATTTATTTTATGTTGTATATTAAATCAACATAGAATTCTTCACTTTTAGGTAACTGTTAAATGAATGTCTAATCCTTCCGCTTATTCATGAAAGTTTCACACAGACTATATGAAGAATCACACTGTGGTAATATTATAGCTGGTGTGTGTATGTGTGGGGAGGGTCCTCCTCAGTTAAAAGTAATGACTTGTTATAATTTAAGTATTTATAAATTACTGAAACATATAGTGAATTTTCTAGGTAAGGCACATATATTTGAATGCTTGATCATTAGGGAGTGGAACTAGTTGAGAAGGATTATGTAACATGAATTATTTTTAATATCTATTCAAGTAGTAAATTAATCCCACAGTTGTATTTCTTTACCTTATGCTAGTCCCCAATAACCACACAAAGTGACCATGATTTATTTAAAGCTGCACCTCAGTAACTGAGAAATATTGATTTATATTAATCAATATAAATCCTATGCTAATCTGGTTACCTCCCAGCCATAACTCCAATATACTTGCTTCTTATTATTGATTTGACTCTTTGGGCTTCAAGCGTGTTTCTATGATCTCTCTCTCTTTCTCTCTCTCTCTCTCTCTCTCTCTCTCTCTCTCTCTCTCTCCCTCTCCTGTCCAGCCATTGAGTGATCAGCATTTATTGACAAGGCAGAGAATAAATAGTAAGAATTATTTACACAGAATTGAGACAGGAGATTCTTGACCTTAGCATTACAATGTTGTGTCAGGATTGAAACAAGATATGAGGACAGAGAAGTAAGCATTTGAATAACACAAGGATAACCTTTACTGGTGCACAAAAAACACTATGCATACAGACTCATACATTACCTTTAATCTGACACTAAGACATTTATTTCTATGAACAGGAGAATTTATACCTTGGTTTAATAGTTGTTATAAATTATTGGAGGTAATTTGTATTACTAGTTCATCTTTACACAGAAGATAGAAAAACGTTTTGCCTACAGGATTAAGAGGTGTGGCCTTGTTGGAGAAAGTGTGTCACTGGAGATGGGCTTCGCTCTTTCTGTTGCCTGTGCATCTGGCGTAGAACTCTTATCTTCTTCTTCCATACCATGAACATCTCCCTGTGTGCCACCATGCTCCTTCCACATGTTCCTTTACAAGAGTTACCACAGTCATGGTGTCCTTTCACAGCAATAGAATACTGCCCAAAACACTGGCTAAAAAATGATGACGTGCAGTGATACAAGCTGAAAAAAGAATCAAGAAACCATATCACACACCGGTATTGTTTTTTGCCCCAGATACATTCTTCTAAATGCATACAATGTTATGCTTTCCTCCAGGCATAGAAGTACATGAAAACAATATAACAAGGACGGAAAAATGAAGAATGACAGTGAGGAATTGTCATGAGAGAGGCAGTATGCAATGTCTAGTTCATCAGGCAAGATGGTATCGTGTTCACCTGAAGGTCAAGAAGGACAATAATTCAGCATGTGCCTTGGTGACTGACACTGGCTTGTGATTTTGATGACTCTCCCGGTGAAGTGTGATTTTAGGAAGTAGGAGAGACCTTGGAGGATCTCGAAGGTGTAGATCAGCAAGAAAATTAGGTTTGCAGGGCACCAAAGGCATCAAATAGAGAATTAGAAAAGAGGAAAGGGGATCTGTCTAGGTCACCTGAAAGCAAATTTAGCTAGTAAAATTCCTAGTAGCAAAACCAAAATTATTGAAAGTCAAATGCTATGCTCAAGAGCTTGCAGAAAGCTCTTTAGTCTGAATGGCAGTTCATCAACAGGGGTGGATGATATGGAGATAGAGATGAGCCCCCATTGTGACTTCTGAAGAAAGAAATGATTATCGGGTGGGAGCTGCAAAGTAGTGACCAAAGTCTCTGCTTGTGAGTACCATCCTGGGTAACTGGTAACTCCACGTTCAGTTATGGATTAATTGGTCCTATACTAATGTACAGAACAGTTGATCTTGGATGGATGCTGGAAGCCATTGTGCCTTAGTTTCTGGAGTCCTCCGGGAGCACTGGAGAGCAGTGGGCATCATGATGGGTTTGGAGATCGAGTGAAGCAGGTGGAAACAGTTCACTCAACACTTTGTAAGTAATTCCTAAAAATTCATTGGGTCTCCCATTTGAGGCTGTGATGGAATCATGGTTTTGTCTGTTGGTGCCTACCTGGGATGAGCAAACACCTATTCACAACCACCTATGGAAAATCTACCCAACAAAGAATGAACATGATTTACTACAGAGATGAGAGATTGTATGGGGATACCTCTGAAGTATAACTAAGAACTGATAGTTCTGATGTCTTTCTAAGAGGGAAATGGGAAACTCAGGCAAGGAGAACTTTCACTTGAATGCAGTTTTCAACTAATTTTATCTCATAATCTTTATATTTAAAAAAGTCTGTATGCCCATAGCAGTCAGCTATCATTATAGCAAATATTGTAGATAATAAACCAATATAGATAAAATGTTTACTGTGACTGGCAGTTGGGAGGTTTCACTTCATGATCAGTGGCCTCCATTGCTTTGAGGCTGCGGTGATGCATCATAGAGGAGCAAGTGACAGAACAAAACTGTTCATTCATGACAGAAAAGAAAAAGAGTACGACAATGTCCAGGGCCCCACAGACTCCTGGGAAGGCACATCTCTGATGTCCTAACTTTTTCCCAATACGCCCACCTCCAAACAGCACGCGGGTTGAGGGACACTCAAAGCCACTGTAGTTATTTTCAATTCCAAAATAAATAAATAAAACATAGGAAGTGAAGAAAATATCAGTTTCTTTCTAAAGATGTCACATGTTATGTAGAAGCTATTCCTCACTATTGTCTTAGCCCTTGCAGTATATGATCCTCCCTGGGTCTGGTTTGTGCCATAGGGGCCACCCCACCTGAAAATGTGCCTGGTGCTGCTTCTCCACAGTCAGGAGGTTGTGTCCCATGCTTATGTGTATGTGACCTTCACTGAACCGGACTAATATGGTAGAAACCATATTAAAAATGACTTCCTATCTAAATTGTCTCTTGTTTTCCTCTTTACAAAATAAAGAGAAATCCCTGTTAGCCATTTCCTGTTAGCTATGTATGTCAAAGTTTAATGGCCTCAGTTCTTACTACCTCAAGGTTTAGTTGAAAGATTTTCTCAAATCTGTGCTCTTGTCCAGCAAACTGTGCAGCCAAATGAGTCGTATTTTTCATTATCTTGATGTTTGAAACAACAGACTGTATGGACTGTATCAGGTAAACCCCAGCATGTTAACCATGAAATAAAGTACAGCACAGGGGGATGGGAGGCGTCAGTGTGAGCCACCTGAAATAAAAAAACAAAAGTTTCTGTGTGGAGTTGTAGCAGAAACTCAGGTTTCACCCTGCAGGTGCTGGGGATGTGGTCACAAACAGGGTGATGTCTTCCTTTCCCTTAGCCAGGTTGTAGTGGACTGAGGAGAGGCAGGAGACAGACAAGCAAGCGAGTTACTGCTAAGGATGCAGAGCAGATTAATGAGTTCTGGGGGAGGAAGGCCAAGGCCACGAGGTCTTCAGTCAGGAGGCAGAAGCTCCAGTGTGGGGCAGAGCCAGGATGGAGCTGGCAGTGGGGTGAACAGAGCATGCAGCAGACCAGGGTGTACAAATGTGGCCTTTACTCCAAGCATAGCAGGAGACAAGGCCCTCTGAAGGCATTTCGTCAGGAGATCCAAAGTGTCTTGCTTTCTCTACAGAGAATGGATTCAAAAGAAGCCAGGTGAGAGCTGTCAGGAGATTTTGCTGTACTTGGGTCGGAGGTCACAGGAGGCTACTCTGGGGTTTTTGCAAGAGTGGAGAAGAAAAGTGATTGCCTGGGAGTCTGGAAGCTGAACCATCAGCAGCAGAGATGAGAGGAAGAAAAGCACCACAGGATGGCCAGTCGCTTTGCTTTAAAGCAGGCTGGGCGACAGTATTGCTGCTGGGCTCCTTCGAGACCTTGTCAGACAGACGTACAATGCCAGACATACCAGAACAAGCAGTTGGATATGGACTCATGATACATATTACGCCTCAGTGTTATGTGGTTGCCTAACTTTGAATGAAGGTCTAAATGGAGTTTTCCAGTTGGCTCCGAATTTCATGCACATATACATAATTTATGACTTTGACCTGTTTGATTTGTGCTTAAACAACAACAACAACAGCAACACAACAACAGAGGGGAAAAGGGTTTGTGTTCCTACCCCTAAATAAGGAGCCATGAGAAGTTGATAGCTTCTAGGGGTCAGTTATTTTTTCAATGATTTGGCCCCTGAGAGGTCAGCCATGCTCCTGTGGATGGCCCCACACTGAAGTATGAGTATATATATGTATGTATATATATATCATAAACATGTGCACACACACACAGACACACACACATATATATATACATATATACATACATACATGAAGAGCACAAATTACACTCAGTGATAGCAAAAGGATTAAGCTGGAGGCATGAAAGGCAGTGGGGGTGAGAGGAGGCAGAAAGGTTATAAGAGCCAGTAGTAAAGGAAGACACCAAGGAAAGAGTTTCTTCCAGACACAACAGTGCTGACACACATCCAAACTCACAGAGATCATGGCAGCTTCCACAGGGCCTGCCCAAGTCCAGGCCAGACGTGGTCCCAGCACTGAGAGACGTGAATACCCATCCCTAACCCAGAAGCTAGCTCCAACTGTCAATGGTTTGTAAAGGTAAAATTAGTTCTCCCCAGTGGAGTCCGTGTGGCCAGCAGTGATAGCCTACATGGAACAGACTCAACGGTCTTTTGGGAGCTGTTTTGTCTAATAACACCTTGGGTATTTTCACCTTACTTGCCTTTTACTTACCTAGTATGGCTTCCAGGTTTGGGTTTGTTATTTTTCTCATGTGTATGTGTGTTTCTTATGCCTTTTCTCTTCTTCCTTTGGTTTGTTGGTTGGTTTGGCTGTTTAACTTTTTGCCTGTTTGCTTTTTAAATTCTGATTTGTTCGCTTTTATATTGGATTGTTTGTTTGCTAAGAGAATGCAAAGGAGACACGGCATTGGGTGAATGGGGAAGTGTGGAAGATGTGGGAGAAAATGAGGGAGGGAAACTGTGATAAGAATATACTGTATGGAAACATATTTTCAATAAAAATATATTATTTGAAAATGGCAAAGAAAAATTAGCATGTCCAAGAAAAAAAACGGACATGAAGTTGGGGGTTGGGAGAAGGAAGGAGAGGGTCAATGTACAGGAGTTAGACAGAAAATATCATCAAAATATATTGTACATAATTTTCAGAGAATTTATAAAAATATTATACCAAATACTGTAAGTATAGTTGAACAGTTTTAATAAAGTATATTTCTTCTTATGTATGACTTTTCATTTTTATCATTAAATACATTTAAATACATGGTTTTGGATAACTCATTAATGTACCATAATTTTATTCTAGTTGTTAAATATTGAGCATATAAGCAATGTTATCTAGTAAATGTCACAGGGAACATGTTTGAAAGTAAAAGCACTTCCTGAATCACTAATAAAAATTAAATGTTTCACATATATCAAAACAAAAGTTGTATACTATCTTGTATCTGCTCTTGCTTTGACCTGAACATTTTAGGTTTTTATCTAATCAGAACTCATAAGACTATTTTGAAAAATTCCTCATTAGTGGGGCTCAGGGTGAGCCCTCATCAAAGAGCAGAGTATCCTGTCTTATTCCCATCTCATCAGTGTGGGGTCTTACTGTTAATAGAGTTGACTAAAGGACACACCATTTTCTGTCCAGTGTGAGTCACAATCTGTCTTCAATCTCACTTTTCCCTCATTCTGATTTCCAGTTTTCCTTGTTAATATGTTCAACCTTTACTAGTGATATATCTCTAATTTTAGGACAGTATTAGACAGTAGAAAATTATGAAAATGACTAGAAATGTCAGAAAGGAAACAATACTCCAACTCCAAGTCTATCAAAATTCTTTCCTAGGTCTTATTTAAGACCTACAAAAAATTATGTATTTAAATAACTTATACCATAATGTCATGAGTCAGCTTGGGGAAACGACTATGTGCTGGAGAGGCTGCTCAAGCAGGGGCTTTAGTAGAACCACCGAATCCATCATAGTTCAAAGACTACCAAATAGCCTAAGCCCCCAAATCTCAAGGGCATAGAGAAGGTAGATGGGATTGCCCAGGTTCGGCCCGATATTCTTCACCCCGCCACCCAGCACTCCTCCCCAGAGTTTTAGAGTGGACTCCAGGGAGTCTTAAAATCTTCATGACATCAAGAGCATATCAGAAGCAATAAAACCCTGAGTGGGATGGTCAGGACTACTTACTCTTCACCTTGTGTCCTGGGGCGGTGACCTGACACAAGCTCAGTCTGCTCATCACAGACAGCAGTTCTGAGGAAAGCATGTGTATGTGTGTTAAGTAGATCCAGCATACTTCCTGATTTACTGCAAGCATTGACATACATTAATATGTCATTAAGTAAATACATTAATGAGCTCACCAGCAAGCCCTGTATGAAATCTACTGCACACAAATCACACTTGCCGCAGCTTGTGAAGTGGACGTGCAGGATAGCCCTGCCCACAGCCTTCTTACCACAGAGGGAGGAAAGAGGGACAGGGAGAGTCATAGGCTTATGCCAGAACCTGTGCTGGGTCCAGACAATAGCTCTTATATAAAGAGCCAAGAGCCAGAGCTTTGTGGTTAAATAGGTAGATCTGTCTCTTCAGTTTATGTTTCCTTCCCATGCTCGTTCTTGGAGCTGTAATGGAGTGTGGTTCCCAGTAGTTAACAAGAAATCAGAGTTGAACATTGCTGGTGGACTGTAGATCACCACCTAAATTTGGAGGAAGTATTTGATATCACTCAGTGTGTATACAGACATAGGGCCGTGGGGACAGCAGCCAACATTTCTTGCTGTTCTGAAATAAGTGATGTGGGTTTGTGGCCACAACAGGAAACCCAACCAAGTAATGCACACCCAGGACAATCAGCAGGACCAAACAGCAGCAGGCATAGAGACACCCAAATCTCTCATTTAGAGAGTTTCTGGTCCAATGTGATTTACTTAAGAACTTCTCAACCTTGATTTGAAATATGAGATCTCCCTAATCATATTTAATCAAATTGTCTTAGAAAACACAAATAACACTAATCTCTCTGTCTTTTTCTGTGTCTCTGTGTCTGTGTCTGTCTGTCTCTCTTTCTCTCTCTCTCTCTCTCTCTCTCTCTCTCTCTCTCTCTCTCTCTCTGTGTGTGTGTGTGTGTGTGTGTGTGTGTGTGAGATTTGAAGTTGCTGTTCAAATCTTTGCCATAACCATGAACAATCCCCACCACTTCCCAAAAGAAAGAAGATTTGTGCAAGTTTTCTGTAGATATTCTAATCAGACAAAGTGGGCATCATTGCATCTTCTCAGTCAAGTGTCAGGGAGCACAAGTCTAACTCCCAGAAAATGTCTGAGCTGCTCACGTTTTTGGGTCCTTACTTATGTGGTCTTCCATCAACCATTGAAAGGAGAAATGGTGTATCTTGAAATCAAGCTGTAGGCATATCACCAGCTACAAGTGTGCATATAACCCTACCTCCAGGAAGAAAAAAAAATCCCCAGGGGAGCGATGCCAAAGGGTGGGAACAAGGAACAAAGGACAAGAAAAGATTCTGTAAGGAAATTGCCTGCCTGCGTTGATTCATTGCCACCCACACGTCAAGTGCATTGACTATTTTCTTTAGAACTCTGCAGCAAGGGGTTCTGGATTCCTGAAGATTGCTTCATCATGAGGTTAAGCTAAAAAGTCACTGACTTTGTCTTCTGCATGGCTACCAGCCAGGCCCAGGATGCAGGCACAGGTCAAGGGTCACCTTCTCCATACTCTGTCCTCTCATGATCTTATTTTGCTTTTTCAAGACTGACAGTGGTGCTAGAACTAGTAGAGAGGGTGACCATAAAAAGGGAAAGATACATAAAACAAGAAAAAAGGTCATTTAGAATTTGTTTGGAAATGACAGGTTTGGGGCTTCTAGAAAACTGCTTCCACCCAGCCTCCCACAGAAGTGCCCAGAAATTGTGAAGAGTTTTTTCTCTCCCATCTCTCTGCTGTGGCTCCTTACTCTTCTTCCATGTGAAAGAAAGGACTGACTCAAAGCTCCCTGTCCTCCCTTGAGGGTGGAGTGCCTGGGTAGGCTTTTGGCACTGAGACATCCACTTATTCTCTCCTGCAGGCTTGACTGAGTGACTAGCAAGTCGTTTGGCCAACCCAATAAGGTCTTCATCTTCTCCCATTGTGAAGACCTTTGCACTCTTGCTTTCAGTAGTCTCACTACACTTAGTTAATCACAGTTTGAAGCAGGAAATGGAAAAGCCCCAGTCATCCACTCATGTTCTCAATTGTGTACCACCTAAGTGGAGTGATGATGAAACCCCTGCCATGTTGCCAGTGTGCTGCCTCTCCCAGGATGTGACTCATCTCGTTTCCAGTGGGTCCACACTGTATATGCTACTTACCCTTAATCTCTCAATGGCCATTGTGGCCATCAGGTTGCTATTACACTACAGTGCTTGTCCCCAGGATGGTCCCAAGGGCAATAGTAACACTGCTAGAAGGTGGAATGTGTCAAAAAGACTCTAAAGAAAGAGGGGAATTCTTGGCTTACTAAGGAAAGGAAAACCTTGTATACAGAGGTGGCTAAGACCTGAGGTAAGGGCAAATTTATCCATGAAAGCACAAAGAAAAAGACACTATAATGTTTTAATTGTCTACTGTTTTATTAAATATTATTAACTATACCTTATCATAGGCACACATACAGGGAAGGCTATGCAGGGGAAAGCGTTTTGCATCCAGGTTTCCATACAGTCTGCACTTTCAGACAGCTATTGGGGAATAAACAGTACTTCCTATAAGGAAGCAACTGGTGTCAGTCAGATTGTAAGGAGCCACCCTCTCTCCTGGCCCGGGTCCTGACACTTGTGTGCAGGCAGGTGCACTCCGGGGTGTGGGAGACCTGTTAAAGGGATTCCTTTCACCCACCATCGAAACAATCACTCCCACTGGCCCAGGCTTTCATGCCTAGACAGCTATCCCTGCTTTTCAAGACATTATTGGATCATTTTCTCTTATGGCTTCATTTAAAGCTTATCCTTTTGCCACTGTGAAAACACACAGAACACTTTAGCATCACAACCAGTGTTCAGTGGATGCTTCAGCAGTGCATGCTCACACGCAAACAACGGCAGGGCAGCCCCTTCTCAAATCAGGAGCATCCCCAGGAGAGACTGCATATTAGTGGGTGAAGCTTTAAAACAGCCTCCTCTCCTTGGGCTAGACTGAGACGGGCAGTGGGAACAGGGAAGTGCTGGCACATAGAAGGTACTCAGAGGGAGTTGGGGCTAAATAGGAGTTCCACAGGCTACCTTGGGGCCTGCTCCCTGCCTAGACCACACAGTTTCAGTGCTACTCCCACCAAAGACCAGGGTGAACTTAAAAGAATAGTATTGATATTGATCTTGTGCAGATGATCCTTAAAACAGGGTAAAAATCACTGAGAAAACATTTTGCTAAAATTGGTGCTTTTAAAGTCTAATAGCCATTTTCTTCAATAGCTAAATATTCAGCACTGCCAAGCATATCAAGTACATTGCGGCTCCTAGAAATAAAATGATCTAATTTAAATAGTCCAAGATTACAAAGCCATTGGCCCAGTTTCAGATCTGCTTTCCAACACTGTGACAAATGTCCAAAAAAATTTTAAAGGAGGAACTGTTACTTGGGTTTTGGTTTGAGGTTTCAGCATATGGTCAGTTGGCTTGGTTACCATTGGATTTCTGGTGAGGCAGCAATTTCTGGCAGGTTCATTTGGTGAAGGTGGCCTTTCCGCAATCCTCTGGGAACCAAGAAAGCATAAGCAGAGAGAGAAAGAGACAGAGAGACAGAGACAGACAGGGACAGAGAAACAGAGATAAGGGAGAGACAAGAGACTTTGAGTGTCAAATATTCATTTCAAGCACATCATTCCTCAACAACTTAACTTCTGTTTACCAGAGTCCACCTCCTAAAGGTTCTACCATCTCCTTTCAGCACTTGTAGGTTGGAGACTGAGACACCAACAAAGGGCTATTTGGAAGCATTCAAATTCTAAATTGTAACAAAGACTAAATACAGGTTTGTCTTTCACCTACCAACAGCTCCTTCCTAGAGAACACAATTGGGCATGAGTGATAAGACCATTGAAGAACTTCTCATGCTTTAAAAATGGTGTCTCTGCTTGTATTGTGAGTCTCTGTCTTAATAAATGTGGAGTTCACTAGCATGAAGCATGCTCACACTGTCGATTGATCATCACCATCCCCCACCTCCAGAACCCTGCATCTTCCCAAGTGGAAACACTGTTCCCCTTAAACGCCAACTCTTTACTTTCCTTTCTCTGCCCCAGCCATCGCCATCTACCTCTTCCTCTACGAGTTTCATCACTGTGGATAGCTCATATGGGTGGAACCACACGGTATTTGTCCTTTGGTGATTGGCTTATTTCTCTGATGAGAATGCCTTCAAGGTACATTTGTGTTATGGCATGTGTCAGATCTTTCTTTTTAAAGGCTGAATAAGACTCCATTGCATGCAGGCACCACACTTTGTACATCCATTTTTCTGTAGATGGACACTGGCATCCACCACTTAGCCACTGTGGATGATGTGCATGCACATGTACATGGATGTCTGCAGAGCGTGGACAGATTATGAAACACACCCCTTTGTGGCTTATTCATCTGTGTTACCAGGGCCCTCACATCATGGTTTTGAGTATGTTTTTTCTTACGATGACTTTGGCCTCAGAGTTGGTCACTACAGCACAATGGAGATGATTATTTCATCCAACTTCTTAGAAGTTAGTGTGACTAGACATACAAGATGCAGTCTTAGAGTCTACAAAGGGGTGGACCCCGCATTGTGACTCTACCAAGGATCAGTACCTTGATTGAAAACATTAGGAGGTGGAGCTTGGGCAACATATTGAAGTATTCTTAAACTGATAGGTCTATATAGTTCTCAAAGCCTCCATAATCCCAGTCTCGGAGCAACACCGTCAGGAAAGAAGCTAGTATATGACTGCAAAGGCCTAAGATATTGCAACAAACAAGAATGCATGGCCACAAGATGTGCAGTCAAAAAGATATTCATATCATTTTTTCTGAAAATGTCGTTGTTTGAAAGATATGAATTATCTTGAGTATACACGCCATGATGATTTGGAGCTGGTGGAGTTTGCCTTGTTCCCACATGGAAACACCTAGACCATGGCAGGTGGGCCTTTGGTTTGGTCTCATTGTCTTGTTCATGAGCCAGTCCACAGGCTATGTGATGACACCACACTCTGATCAGTTCTTTCCTCTGGATCCTCGACATTTGGTCTCTTACCAGGAAGCATTTATCTCTGTGGCATTTTCTTACCCACGCCACCCTGTAATCAGTGGCCCCAGCTGTGACTAGCCAGCTCCCTTCTCTGCAGCTCGCTGTGGTGTGCAAGGAGGGAAAGAGTTTCTGTCACTCAGATTTTGGTCACTTCCTGTCTCATCCTTTCTCCATATAATTACCCGGAGACAGGTCATGTATGTTCCAGTGATGAGTCATGACATGCACCTTGAGTGGGGAAGAAGACTGGAAGGGGACACGGAATATGGCAGCCAGGAAGCCCTAAACGTAAATCCTAACAAAGTTTCTACTGGCCTGCTTGCTAAAAAACAGGGAGTCACTAAGTGTGCTGTTTGTTCTCTGAACACCATGACTGAACTTCCTGATGTCCTACAGAACTATCTACTGCCACTTGCCTTGAATGTGATTAGAACCTTGGTGAACTTATTAACTCCTATTGAGTCCTAGCAAGCAGCAGACACAGAGATCCCATGGAGAAATCAGCAGCGAGTTTCCCTCCCTCTACTGATACCATCCTAAGAAGAAACAGTAACTGTTTCCAGGGTTATCCCAAAGGGACAAGCCATGCTCTCCTGAAATGAGGAGACCCAAGCCTTAGCAGCTCCAGGCATTTTCTTGGCTGGCTTGGGATTCTATGAAAGTGGAGTTGTCTGCTGCTCTGAGAAAAATGTTGTGTGTTCCCTGGAGACAAGTAATTTGCAACCCAAGTGCTGCCTTGCTTAGGACTTCAATTGGAGGCCCTCCTGAATGACCCTGCCATGTTGGGTCCTAGGCCAGACTCTGACACTTCTTTAGAATACACAATGTGTCTGTTCACTGTGCAGTCTCCATGCCTGGCTTCTGAGCACCTGCACCCCAAACCTCCCTACTACTGAATGCCAGGTGACCTCTTGACAGGGAAGAGGAGGTACAGGTGCATTGTTAGCATATTTTCCAGAACAATTACTTTTATCAGCCTGGCTTTCTTGTCCCAGAATGCAGTCCTTGGCAGGAAGTCACAGGTCTGTTGACTTTACAAGTAAGATAAACAAGCCTCCCTTGACACACAGGACAGTGGAATCTGTGATTTCCCTCCACCCATATGGAGCAGGGCAGTTGAAGTCCAGTGGAGCAAAGGGTTGGGTTTTAAATGTATGAAGCAAAAGTAAGGCTTAGCTTTCTGACAAGATGCTCCTTTGTAGCCAGGAAGGAGTGGGCCACATCTGTCTCACCTAAGCGGAGCTCAAGCCAGGGAGAAAGGTATTTAGAGAAAGGGTTGGCCCACTGCCCAGGAGCACACTGAGCTTGAATGGTCTATTTCAAATGGGTCCCATCTCCTGCGTGAAGTGATTATCTGTGAACTTGAAAGACAACAGAAGCGTTTTGCTAGCTGTGCAATTCATCATGGAAAACTGAGCTTAGGTATGAAACCATTAAAACATAGCTTTCTTTTTTCTTCCAGTATCATTTTGAAGCCTGTTTAATGGAAATTAAAAAGTAGCCCTTTCCTGCTCCCAGCTGAAAACTAGGGCTGTCTCCCTGTTTGTTGGTCATTGGTAACAGAAAATCTCACCTACACCTTAAGATATAAAGTTAATGCCAACCAGGACAGTGATACTCAGTGCAGATAACACCAGAACAGTCTCCCTCGTAACCCCAGCCCTGGCCTTTGGCAGTGTCCCATGATAGCAAGTGGTTGTGTCATTTCTTTTTTAGCTCTCTCTTCTGCTTTTCAGGCTCTAGGTTCCGGTTTGTCAAGGGACAGCAGGAAGGAAGAAAGGTAAGGAAAGAGTGGTTGATACCTACCTGGTGCTGTCATAAAACAATTTCAGGGACCACAGGCCTGGTAGATGTTTAGAGTTGATTTTCCTGTGGGCATTTTCATGCATTTAACGGGAGTGAAAATAACAGTTTGAAGGTCATAAAGGTTTGCTTGTAATCCCAAAATAAAAATAGTACATTTTTTTCTCAGAATAATTCCAATAGTCAATAATATGGATGTTTTTACATCAGAAAAACTAGTCAGCAAATAGCAAGCATCCAAAGTGTTATGTGGATGAAGAACACCTCTGTGGTGTGCGCAGCCCAATTCTTCCTCACCTCACGGCTACTGCTGTTTCTCTGGAAGTGCTGGCTCTTCTGACCTCTGAGGCTGGGCCTCATCCAAAGAATGAGCCTCAAGTCCCTCCTCTAAGAGTGGGTAAGGTCTCCAGGACACCAAACCCAAAGAAACTGAGTAACTTCCTACTGAAGGAAGGAATCACACCCTGGAGCTCAAGTCCTTCTACGCTAGGGGGAAAAAAAAGTGCCCTGACTATGAAAATGGAAGAACATTACAAGATCTGAGAGAAATTAGGAGACTCACTCAAAGCACTTGTCACATAATCAGAGTCAATAAGCATGAATAATAAGCATGAACTCAAGAAGACAGTGTCTGAATGGGGAAAGAGAAAAGGGATAGGTACTTATAAGCGCCCATTTGTCCTAGACCGTGGTTGGGATAAAAACAAAAAACAAAAAACAAACAAACAAAAAAAAAAAACAAACAAACTGCTGTGGCGCTCACTATCAGTCACATGGTGTAACAGGAAGAGTTCAATAAGGTTTGAATAAGAATGTCCCCATAGACTTAGCTGTGTGAATGCTTAGTCACCACTTAAAAAGGACTAAGAGCTGGGGCTTGTTGAAATAGGTGTGCTCTTATTGGAGGAAATACGTCATCATAGGTGAGTTTTTGGGCTTTCAAAAATCCAAGCCAGGCCCAGTGGCTCCCTCTTCCTGTTTGCCAGGGACCAGGATGTAGAACCCTCAGTTACTTCTCGAACGCCATGTCTGCTTGGGTGTCACTGTGTTTCCTGACATGATGATAATAGACTAAACCTCTGAAAGTGTAAGCCAGCCCCTGTTAAGAGTTGCCATGGTCCTGTATCATGTAATAGAAACCCTGGTTAAAATAGTGTCTGAAGCTTAACCAGTCTGCAGCTTTTTCGTTTTATTTTTAAGGACAATGTGTTAAAGGTTCTAAGTAACTTTTTCTAATTAGTTCCCTATGAGTAGTGGGGCTGGAGCGATGACTCAGCAGTTAAGGGGACTTGATACTCTTACAGAAGACTGCTGTTCAGTTCCTAGTACCCACGGCAACTCACAACCACCTGTGACTAAGGTCTGATGTCATCTCCTGGCTTCTAGGAGCATGTGCATGAGAGTACAAGCGTCCATGTGACACACATATATAAACAAATCTAAAAGTGGGGTTGGAAAGAGGCGCCATGATCAAAACCTCAGATAAGATCATCTGTGAGCAATTCTAGGAATTTTAATTTGTTGTTTTAGGGACGATTCATTTTAACATTTCTGTTACTGGACTTTGCTAAATTTCTTACACTAAAACCCAAAAACATAACTAACACTGACTTAAAGTAGATTCACTACTCTCGGCTGTCTACCAGGTCTCTAGATCAAAGGACCCTGGGTGAAACTGACTTCTGCAAAGCCCCTAAAGTGCTCCAGGAGCCCTCAGGCTATAAGCACAGCCTAATAGTCGTTCTCTGCTAATGTCATTGCAGGACCTTCCTATCTGTTTCGGGTGGGAGGGCATTTTCTGGAAAACATTTCTAGACGTAGGTGTCTGTCTTTTCTATAATCTGTAGTACTAGCCCCAGTAACTCTAAGACAGAGGTTATCAACAGGTGACTTTTGCTGAGCCAATGAGGCTTTCACAGGGGTCACATATTTATATTACAATTCACAACAGTAGCAAAACGACAGTTATAAAGTAGCAAGTAAATAAATGTATGGTTGGGGGTCACTACAACATGAGGAACTGCATTAAAGGATGCAGAATTAGGAAGGTTGAGAACCACTACTCTGCTAACATCGTCTGCTTTAATTCTGAATATATGAGGTACATGGTGAAGATCTAGGATTTCGGGGTAGTAGCTGTGTGGTGTTGTAGCTGTGTGGTGTTTGCTGGCATGCCCATCCGGGTGTCTTACCACTGTCCTCCATGTCATCCATCTGTGAACACATTACATGTCCTCTACAGAGATGCCTGCACTTGAGTCATGATGTGCCATACTGTCCCTCTGGAACTCAGCCCCACTTTCCGGTCAGCTCACACTGTCTTCTGCCAGTTGCTCTCACCACGGGATTCCCTGGGAAGATTTGCTAAGTACAGATTCCCATTAGAATCTTGTAGCTAGCACATTCTCTGAATCAATGGGAATAACAATGTCTTTGATCTCCATGAATGAATTCAAAGTGTGCCTTTCTTTCCTGTTTAGGCTGCATACTGAGTGGTGTGGCACTCATGAGGTATCCCGGCACAGATGTTCCCACTCTTGGGGAACTGGAACTCTTTCTGTAATCCTTAGCTTTCTCTTCCTTATAACTATGTCATCTGTAGAGAACTGAAGGAATACTAAAGGGGTTACACTTGAAAACCGAGCACTAGGGTCTTCTGTTCTCCGGTTTTCATTGGTCCATTGGGGTAGAGAGTGCAGAGACTCTGTAAGGGTCTTGGGCACCTTCTATATCTCACTGAGCACATCCAAATTTCCTTTCATCTTGTTACCATTTCCTGTTGGAAGAGGGAAACTCAACTTACAATTCTCATAGTCTGCTAAGTCAGTACAATAAATTTTCCCCTCTGCCTTGGAGAGCCAGCACAGCTGGATGGTAAACATTCCTCCCCGTGCTTCAGAGTCACTTCCTGTTTACACCGATGTTTTCTCCTAGCTCCCCCTGCTCTCCCTATTGCCCCTGTCCACAGAGGAGGTAAGAGGAAAAAACAGTTATCACGCCCCTGTCTGCCCCAGTCACATCCCATGGCCTCTGCCGCTGCTTTACCCTTTCCTGAGCTGTTGAGGACCAACTCCATGTTGTTTGCGGTCATGCACCAGAATAGCACCGGCTCTGTCTCTTCCTCCGTCCTTCCTTCAAACCCATGCTTTCCCCCTTGCTTGCTTTATTAGCTCAAAAGAAAGAAAACACACTCACTTCCTGGACTTGGCCAGGTTTCCAAAATAACTAAACTTCCCTCACTTTCAAAGAGACTCGTTCCCTGTGACTTCTGAGCTCAGATGTTCAACTCGGGGCTTCTTAAGCTTCATTTGACCTTTCCTGGAGATCTAGAGATGTCACAGCAGGCAGCCTCATGGACCAAGGGACAAGTGTTTTGTCATCTGCTTCCTGTTGTCCTGGCAGCTTGGGCAGCAGGGGGGGGGGGTGTGGTTGGAAAGGCCTCTGCTAAGGACAGATATGAATTCAGACTTAAGTTCAGGTCGCCACCAGAAGGAAGAGCTCCACATATTTCCACAGTAAGCATCTTTGTTAGGACCTGTCAAGGGTAGTTTGGAATCTGATGGAAAATGTCAGCCTTCTTCTCCCCAAGAGTCACATCCCAGGCTCTCCTACATATTGACCAGTGTTACTTGCTAGCAAGTACCATAGTCCTCTGTGGGGCTCTTTCTTACCTGTGGTTTAGTCTGCCATTTAGCTGCACTTTCACTGTGCCACAGAACCTTAGTTCTCCACTCTAAAACAGGGACACCAATTTCTACCTCAGGCACTTTAATATCTAAAGTGATTCATGCAACATCTTTTGGGTCATGTTTGCTATAAAAATAGCCCTCAGATACTGTTACTGTTCTTCAAGTGGGTATTGTGATTAGATGTGCTTTGATCATGTCCCTGATATGTTTCTGTGTTGGTGGTTTGGTCTATATTCTGGTGGTGTTGGGTCTGGGGGAGCCTTTAAGAAGTGGGACTGAGTGGGAGTGCTTGGGACACCAGGAATGAGCAAGCAGTTCTCTTGAGACCCTAGTTAGCACCCACTAGAGCAAGTTGGTTCAAAAAAAACGATCCTGATTCTGAACTGAGCCCTGACTCCCTTCCCCATGTGCCTGCTACTTCACAATCCCTCTTACTGTGATTCCCATAAGTGCTTATCAGAGGATGAATCCACTCTTGAGTTGGGATGAACCCAGCCTCTACAAGTATGAGCTAAACAAATTGCTTTTCTTTGAAAGGTTCCTAGCCTTGAGTGTTTTGTTACAGCAATGAAAACTGTAGCAATAGTGGGTGGTTTGATGCTGTGTGGATCTTTGCAGGCAATAGTTCACAATAGGTAAGCTACAGAGTAACAAAGAAGGATTGACCTTCCTGTTTCAAAACCATTGGAAAATACACTTATGTATATTAATATTAAAGCTGGGAGACTATGAAAGAAAATGTTGGTGCTTAGAAGGACTGTAGATTTGTATTTTGTGCCTGACACATAAGTATATTGAAGTTCTTTAATAGTCAAAGAATAAAGTACCATTCAAACATACAGAAAAAAAAAAAACACATGAGAATTTTTAATAAAATCCAGTGCTCAGTACTATATGAAAAATTAGATTTACTTATGTCCTTTATCTCCAGGGCATGTGTAATTGCATTTAAAAATCTAGTCATACATTTGTATCGATCCCCTTGCCTTTGATTCTTAAGATTCAAAGAGAGCAAATCAGATTGCATGGAGCATCCATGCTGCTAAAGGTCAACTCAGTGATTTAAAATAAGTGACAACTCTGGGGCTTAGTTTTCAGAAATTTGTATTTAAGGGTTATAGCTCAGGCCAAGGCCTTATCTATTTTAATGTTCTTCATGTAACCATCAAATACAGCCAAGATTGAATAAAAATCACCTATAAAGGCAATTGTTTCTCTAGTTCCTCATTCCCTTCTGGAGGGACCAAGGGCACTCATGAGACTCAGGAAGCTCATGAAAATTACAGGACTCATCAGACTCTACCCCAAGGTTCTGTGATTAGTGAGAACGTTCTAGGAGAAAGGGGTCTCTTCAGTGTAACTGCCTACAAGTTGTACAAGGACCTCCCAAGTTTCAGAAGTCACTCTTCATGCTGGGAGGCCTTTTGGTGATAAAGCTGCTCAAGGTTCTTCTGTGCTTTGTCTATGCTCTTACAAGTGACCCTGATGTCCATTGGTTCTCCATGCTAGTCCTGAGTGACAGAGAGAACTAAGATGCCAGAGCCAAGATATGGAGAGGCTATGGAAGATTCTTCATAGGAACAAGACAGGTGAGGTGTGTTGGCTCTTAGTTGGGGCCATGGAGGAGGGATTCTTAGAGGGAAAGACTAAGAGAGGGATCCAGAAAAGCACAGGGAAGCATCTCTGTGGGGTGATAAAGGCAGGCAAGGCAGACATGGACAGGTAGGGGAAGCAACAAACATGAAGGGAACTGTAAAGACAAGCTGGAACTCGCATAAATTCAGAGGATTAGGGGAGGGAGAAAATGAAAAGTGTGCAAGCCTTGGCCTCCATGAAGGGGGGAGGAGAAAATGAAAGGCAAAGGTGTGCAAGGCTTGGCCTGTACAAAGGCTGGTCCAAGGGGAAGATGCTTCAGTTGTTTGCATTTTCTGGGCTTTTGCATTCCCTAGGCTTTTATCAGCTCGCACTTGTCCCACGCTATCGTCCCGCCAGCACGAACACGCGCAGACACCAGGATCCTTCTGCAGCAAAGCGTTTATTGCATCTTGAAGAGGAGAGACCGAGCCCCAGAATGGCACTGCTTATATACACCCTAATGTGGCGTGTCCACGCCTGATTGGTCGCTTACCCATGATCTCATTGGCACGCCCTGGGGTGGGCAAAGACTTGGCGCGAACACACTCTTGCACATGCGCACACAGCTAGCTTCCTGAAAGGAAGTCGGGCTGGCGCAGCGGAAGCCAGCGCCATCTTGTAATGGCGAATGCTATCCCGGCTTTCCACGTGGGGCACAGCGGAAGCCAGCGCCATCTTGTAATGGCGAATGTTATTGAGGCTTTCCACACGCACTGACCATAGTTACACTCAGAGATTCACACTGACCACAGCTGTGCCGCACAGCTTCAATATGTGGTAGGCTAAGCCACCTGGGTTTGTGCTAATGTTTCTTGTGATGCTCACAGCTAATGATTAATTTCCTAGAATGTGTCTGTTGATAAGTGACATCTTGACTGATAACTGAGCTCTACTGGCTTTGCTGCTCTCCCTGCAGAATGTCTGCCCTTAGTGTCTCCTGACCATACTTGGCTGTTGTGGTAGAGGTCCCTGGAATCGCCCCAACCCAGCCTCTTTTTATCCATGTCTGGGTCAGGCTTAAGCAGGGGTGGTTTAAACAACAAACCTGGATTTCCTCAGTGCTGGAGGATGGAAGTCATAGGGTAAGACATGAAGTCTTTCTCCTTGACTTGCAAGTGGTGTCTCCCTGGTTCCCACCTGGCCTTATGTCAGTCTTGTGCTGTATCCTGACATCCTCTTACATGGACATCAGTGACATTAGATGAACACACACCTTCAGTGAACTCACTTAACTGTAATAACTCTTTGATGATAATAATATCTAGCATAGTCACCTTCTTAGGTACTGAAGCTTACCTCAACATGAATCTTTTGAAGGGACACAATTCAGCCATAACAAGGCCTGGATAATAAGAATTTTAGAAAGTAACACTTCAGCAGAGTCCACTATGGGGGGCAACACTGGCATGTGAGGCAGGAGTGTTTATACCCAATGCTCCAATCCAGAAATAGAGGGCATACCTGTGATCCAGATCTTAAGGTACAGTGGCCATGGTAAGATTGGGCCCAGGTAAGGTGGTAAATGCCTTTAATCCCAGGACACAGAGGCAAACAGATCTCTGAGTTCAAGCCCAGTCTGGGACAGAGTAAGTTCCAAGCAACTAAAAGCTTAGGTCTAGGCTTGATGGTACACACCTTTAATCTGGGCCATACCTTCTGCTGGAGACCTACATAAGGACAATAGAAGAAAGAAGTTTCCCTTCTATGCCTGCTTGCACTTACTTGCCAGCATATCTGTTGGAACTGCTTCTTCAGAATCCCAGCTGAAACATCCAGCCTCATTGGACTGAGCTACTACTAGATTCTAGGCCTTCCCGTTGATAGCTGCCCACTGTTGGCTTAGTTGGGCTGTGGATTCTAAGTCATTACAATAAATTCCCTTAATATAGAGACACATTCTATAAGTTCTGTGACTCTAGAGAACCCCAAATAATGTACCATTCAAGTAAAAGACATGCAGAAACGGGGCCTTCTACTCACGATGGGTAATTTCTCATGTTCCCTGCATATCTTCTCACTGTCCCAGGCACACATCACACCATACCATAAATCTACACACATCACACTATAGGATCCTGGTGCTGGAAAGTGGTGGGCACCCTCATGTGCACACAGATGGTCTGGTTCACACAACCCTGGTTTTGTCAGCTGTTTCTGGCTGTCTTCAGTGGCTCGTGACATGGGCTGGTTAAAGCATGAAGTCCTGCAGTTGGCAGGCCCAGGCATTCCCGTGAACTTGGTGCTGTCTTGGGTTTCAGGTCATTTTCACAGACATGTCACTATTTCTATTAAGTAGTGGCATACATACCTACTTTTTTTTTGCAGCCATTTATCATAAATCCTGCTGACTCCCCATGCTCGTGGGTCTTGCCTGGACTTGGGCCTAGTGTGGTCAACTTTTCAAAACTCATTTTTTTTAACATAAGTGTCAAATGGAAACTATTGAGGGCTTTAAAAATAGCACTCACAAGACTGCGGTAAGGTGTCTTATTACAGACCAGACAACTTAGAAAAGAAAGTTTAAAAGTTATGGCACTGCAGGATAGCATCTAGAAGGAGAGAGTGATGGCAAGGTGACTGGAGCAGCTGAAGACGGCTTGCATCTTGATCTGCAAGTAGGAGGCAGGAAGCACACTGGAAATGCCAGGAGTCTTTTGAAACCATGAAGCCCACTCTCAGTGACACACCTCCTCTAACAAGGCCACATCCCTTAGTCCTTCCCAAACAGTTCTAATAATTGAGGACTAGGTGTCCAAGCATATGAGACTGTGGAGACCATTATAATTCAAACCACCACATTCCACTCCCCGGCCTCTATAGTCTTATGGCCATATCATAATGCAAAATCTATTTACTCCAACTCTAAAAGTCTCCAAGTCTTTTTCACAGTCTCTCAAGGCAATCTCCTAACTGCAACATCTTGTAAAATACAAAAGCAAATTACATGCTTCCAACATGCAATGGCATAAAATACAGAAATCCATTAGTATTCCAAAAAGAAGGAACCAAGTTATACTGAGGAAATGCTGGACTAAAGCAAAATTGAAACTCCAAATCCTGTTGCTCCCTATGAGATGTCAAAGGGCTTAGATGGCTCCATTCTTCCAGCTCCACTGCAAGGCACTTCTCTCTCTCTCTCTCTCTCTCTCTCTCTCTCTCTCTCTCTCTCTCTCTCTCTCTCTCTTTCTCTCTCTCTCGGCCTGCACCCACCACCTACTCTCCTCAACAGACATCCTATGGCTTTGACATCTCCAACATCTTGGGGTCTCCAATATAATCTAGGTTTTACTTTCACAACTTCATACAGAAGCCTCTCCTAGCAATCATGCAGGGAGTCTCTTCCCAAACACATGACCTCAGAGGTGCCCTTTAAACCCAGAAAAAGATCCTACAACCCCTTTACTCCTATATGGTTTGTGACTCTAAAGTCAAAACTATGTGGTTAACGCTCACAAGTTCAGCTGCCTTCTTGGGATTGAGCCTGCTTCCTTCAATTACACACCTTGAATTCCTTCAATTCACAGCATCTTTCCTTTATTGTTGCATTTTAGAAGCAGAAAATTCTTTAAACCATTCTCTTTCACAAGTTGGAAGCTTAGCTGGATGGGGTCTTGCCCTGAGAGAAACTTGCCCCTATTCCATTTCAGATCAGAGCCCCACCCCAACCTCCTTCTGTATTTCAAGACAAGCCTTGGCTCTAACATTAAATTTTCTAATAATCTTTTTCTTTTCAGTGTGTATGCTTTGTATTTCTTTTGCCCTATTTGCTCTTTTTGAGAGTCAATATTGGGCTAACATGAAATCTCTTCCACCAAAGAAATTAGTTCATTACTTTTCAATTCAGGCTCAGGACAATTCTTAAGACAAAGGCAAAAGGCAACCAGATTCTTTGCAAATGTTACAGGAATGACCTCTAGTCCAGCTGTTTTAAGGTTCTTGCTTCCTTCTGAAGCCCCTTGAGCCTCCACAATCCACAATCCCCACACTACTGTCTTCCAGGCTCCGGCAAGAATGGCCCATTAAGCTCTGCTTACAGCTTTCAACCAGGTTTCCAGTTCAAAGTTCCAAAGTCTTCTACACTCCTCCAAAACTCACATGGTTAGGCCTGTTGAAGCAATATGCCATTCCATGGTCCCAATTTCTCTATTAGTTAGAGTTTTTATTGCTATGATAGGATACCGTGATACGTTGCTATGATAAGCAACTCATAAAGGAAAGCATTTAATTGGAGTTATGGTTTCAGAGGGTTTGTCTATGATGATGGAATAAAAGCTTAGCAATAGATGGTTGGAACAGGAGCTGAGAGCTTATACCTTGATCCATTAGCAAGAGGTAGAGAAGAAGCACACTAGGAATGGTATCATTTGAAACATCAAAGCTCGTCTCCAGTGACGCAGCTCTTTTTTTTTTTTTTTTTTACATATAGACATTAACTTACAACTATTTTTTTATTTTTTTTAATTTTTTTATTTTTTTATTTTTTTTTATTAACTTGAGTATTTCTTATATACATTTCAAGTGTTATTCCCTTTCCCGGTTTCCGGGCAAACATCCCCCTCCCCCCTCCCCTTCCTTATGGGTGTTCCCCTCCCAACCCTCCCCCCATTGCCGCCCTCCCCCCATAGTCTAATTCACTGGGGGTTCAGTCTTAGCAGGACCCAGGGCTTCCCCTTCCACTGGTGCTCTTACTAGGATATTCATTGCTACCTATGGGGTCAGAGTCCAGGGTCAGTCCATGTATAGTCTTTAGGTAGTGGCTTAGTCCCTGGAAGCTCTGGTTGCTTGACATTGTTGTACATATGGGGTCTCGAGCCCCTTCAAGCTCTTCCAGTTCTTTCTCTGATTCCTTCAACGGGGGACCTATTCTCAGTTCAGTGGTTTGCAGCTCTTTATCAAATCCACACCTCCTAGTCCTTCCCTAACAGTTACAACAACCGAGGATCAGGTATTCAAACAGATAAACCTGTGGCGTAGGTTCTCATTCAAACCACCACAATTCTCAAGCCTACAGAGTTCACAATACTTCTCCCTCATAGTTTATGCTCTTGACATCAATTTAGATAATTGTTCGCAGGCCATGATGGTGATCACCCTCTCCTCCCTGTTCTGCTCCAGAGTCCATTGTAATTAGAGTAAATCATCTCCCTGCCTATGGTGGCCTTACATGCAGAGAGACTGTCTCATTATATCACATCATCATCAGAAATGCAAAGGATCCCTGGTTATAGAGAGAGCCACAGAAGTGCCCACTGTGTGCTGTGGCACAGACACTCTCACTGTGTGCTGTGGTTCAGCGTGCATGACACTGCATTTAAGTCCTCTGCTTTGATCTGAACACCCTCCCCAACACACGCACAAAACCTGCTCAAGTCTGACTTTGCTTTCTGTCAGGGGAATCTGATAAAAAGCAAATGTGATGTCTGATAGAAGAGGGGAAGCCTTTCTCAAAAGAGTGACATAAGATCTCTCAGTAGAATGTGAGACACCTGGGGTGAGGAGAGAAAGAATGGATATGTGGTAAAATGGTAAGATTGTAACAGCAATATCAGATTCCACAGATGCCACATCAGGGGCTGAATTTTTTTCTTCTGATTTCATTCATAGAAGAAACAAGTGACACACCCAACCAGGAAGCTTTCTCCTACAGAAGTCTGTCTGTTCTGTGCATTATAGAACATTTTTTTGGTTCTTTTTTTCGGAGCTGGGGATCGAACCCAGGGCCTTGTGCTTCCTAGGCAAGCGCTCTACCACTGAGTTAAATCCCCAACCCCTATAGAACATTTTAAAAGATCTCTGGTCCCTAGCTACTATAAGCCAAGAACACCCCGTCATGATTATGACTGCCCAAAATGGCCCTAGATATTTCCAAATGTCAATCACTCCTCCCCACTCCACACCAGCAACAGGCAACTATTGACCTACAGACTGAGGAGGGAGTAGGGATAGACCTGGGAAAGAATGTATACCAGCCATCTCCTGCGTGTCATCAGAGTGAGGCTGTCTCAACAGTTTCTTGTAGCATACCATTCCAGAGATCCTGCTCCTTCCAGCCTCCTCCCAACGGTGAATATTCCTTTCTTTTGCTGAACCTGTTCCAGTAGTTATGTGCCAGATCACAGAGTCATCTGCCCTTGACAATTGCCCCTTTGATTCCTATGAGGGGGAGGGTGGGCTGTCCTGTCCTGTCTGAAAGGCTCCTCGGTTTTCTGTGATCTCCCTACTGTGTGGATTGCAAAACACAGGAATAGACAGAGCTGAGACAATAGGCAGGCTCATTAGCAAGGCCTTTGAAGTGGGCAAGGAATACAAGGAAGTGCTTCTCGACTCACTTCTCCTCTTCTCCTCATTCTTCCAGTCTCTCTTCCAGAACCCAGTGGTTACAACTGGCAAGGGTTAAAGAGGAAAGACACGTGGCTTCAGGGACTTCCTGTGAGGAACAAAAGCCAAGGGGACAACAGAATAGGCCTTCCCCATGGAGGAGCTGAGAGTTAGGGATTCAAAGCTCATACTACCATGGGGATTGATCAGACAGGAGCCAAACACATAATGTCTGGCATACAGGGCTTGGAGTGCAGCCAGCAATTAAAGAATTAAAGCTTGGGCTACTACCAAACTTCCCTATGATCCCCAGACACAGGTGGTAAGTCTAAGAGTCAAGGAGGAGTCAACATATCGTCTAATCGCAATTCACCAATTCAAGCCCACAGGTGCACAATCACAGCTCACAGTTCTGCCAGCTGCTAACATCCTGGCATGAACAAGAAGTGTCTCACTGTTGGACTGTTCAGAGTGCAGGGGAGAATCATTGGCTGTTGGAATCAGAAAATATAATTGTGATAGCTAGAGTATTAAAAATCTTCTGCTGTTTCTGCTGCTGTTGTGTGTGCATGCCAGTGTGTGTGTGTGTGTGTGTGTGTGTGTGTGCGCGCGCGCGCGCGCACGCGCGTGCACATGTGTACACTTCTTCAAACAAGCTGGAGATTTTTCAGTGCCCATTCTTACCTTTCCTGCTTTTCTGAGATGTATGGATTCCTTCAAGGAGTCCACATGTGCTCCAGGATATATACAATTTTAAAATGTCATTTGTTGTACCCTCCACTTATCTATAAATCCTTTCTATGCAAATGTGAGTATGTAAGTAGAATTGGTCTGAAGGGCTCCTGGCTGCCTGTCAAAACTTTCACTGTGTTTCTCTCCAGCAGCTCTCTGAGAGCAAGACACTGCAGTCAGCTCCTCCTGGGTTGCTGGGAATTCTCGAGGAGGGTACAAAAGGTATGTTGCTACACGAAACATGATGTCTTTCTTCCAGTATGAGCAAGCCTGCTGACAAGAGGTCTAGAAGGAGTTATAAGTTAAAACCTTAAAGCCTATGGGAATGTAAACCCTATAAGTCTCCATGTGAAAGTTGTCACCCATGGTCACAGGGGCATTAATACCAATAGGCAAGAGGTAGAAACAGACTGCTCACAACTGTTGAGCAGTGAGCCAAATGTGGTATGCCCATGCACGGGAACATTACTCAAGCCAGAAAAGAAAGACAATTCTGACAAATGCTGTATAATAGTTGAACTCTGATGTTTATGTACTAATGTTCCACTCATGTGAGGCACCTATAAATGTATAATTCATGGAGATAGGGATTCAGTGAGCTGGGAAAGAGGAATGGGGAGCCAGCATTTAATGAGTTCAGAGTTTCAGTTTGGAAGGATAAAATTTTTCTGGAGATGGTAGTGATGGGTGCTCACCACTAACCTTGTGCTCAGTACCACTCCCATGACATAAATGTCTACTCAACCACAGTTTAAAAACTAAAACTTTAGGGCTGTGTTTTCACACAGCTCTGCCCAGTGTAAAGTCCTCCATGATAGAGTGGAAGTTATCCAGAGTAAGCACTGGAGGGGATGCCATGCAGGTAGTGCCCTGAGGGAGATGAGAGCAGAGTCAAGTGCTGTCAAGTATGTTTCTGGGCCAGAAAAAAACAGCATATACATTGACAATGAGAATCTGCCTTTCTCCAAGATTTCCTAAGGAACAAGTTTCTGATACTCTGGCTTCTTTCTCTTAGATTTTCCCTCCATGGAAACGTAATCATTTCTCTCCTCCTTCCCTGAACCCAGGCTTACAAGTGTTTAGTGAGGATCCTGAGAGAAAGGGTCAGAGTATGAAGAACCATTGATTCCAGTGATCTGAACAGTTACTTTCTGTGTGGAACACACATTAAGATTCAAGTAATAAGTATTGTACACAGACCTCCACACTCCCTTTGTGGAGCCTCAATGGGTGCTATATTGTTACTTATTCTTGTAGCTATATCTAGACAGCCCTTGGTGTCTGTAGGAAATGGGTTTCAGAACCTGAGGATACCAAAATCCATGGGTAGTCAAGTCCCTTATGTAAATTGCTGTTATATTTATATAACATGGACACTCATCTTCCCCCACACTGAAAATCTCATATACTAACTAACAAAGTGTAAATGACGTACAGTTGTTAGGCCTATTGTTTAGAGAACAATGCCAACAAAACTAAACTCATTTGTTCAAAACAGATAAAAGGTGCATTTTTGATATAAGGTTTACAGAATCTAAACATATGAAAACTAAAAGCATTGACTATATACTCAAACATACAAGCACATACATGCACCTAAACACACACATACACACTAACACACATGTACCCAAACACATACATGTACACACACTTGCACATACATGTGCACACACAAACATGTACATACACAAACATGCCCACAAACACATGTGTGCACCTGAACACACACACATACACACACATAGGCACACATACATATGACCCGAACACATACACATGTACACACACTTGTACATACACTTGCACACACATGCATATACACGTACACACAAATAGACACACATGTGTGCACCTGAACACACACACACATACACATGTATATACACACACAGACAAGCTGTCCTCAGCCACCATGTCCCTATCCTCCTCAGTCCTTCATTAGCTTTCCCAACCTCACCAGCTTTAAGAGAAAGGCTGATGACGTATCCTGCAATTTGAGTTTACCTGGTACATTCTCAGGACAAGATTGAGGTTATTCATGCTTGGCAGGAATCCCACATGGATGCAGTGGAGGAGCCCTTTCCGTGCCCATCCTGTGATGCTGTGACATGACTCCAGGGTTAAGCAGTCTTCCTTCTTCCTTCACAATAAACACCCTTATGTTTTTCTGATACGCCTCTTGTGAATTACTTCAAGAATGGCAAATTCCCCAACTTTCGTCTATTGCTCAAACATTAGTTTTAGTACCTGCTGATGGGTCCTAAATGAATTATATATTAATAATCAGGTTGCTGAGTAGAGATTTTTCTACTTCCTTAAACTCTGACAGGTGCCATTCTTCTATAGAGAACTTTGGCCTTCACCCCCCCACACACACACATATGTATGTAGATATAGATAAAGATATAAGTATGAATTTATTTAGGTGCATTCAGCAAGCTATATGGGCTGTCATTTAGTCAGTATGCTACAGCCTGCTTTGGCCATTAGTTTGGTGCCTATATCCTTCCCATGTGCCCCCACCTGGAATACTCTAATTTCTGGTGAAAACATTCCCAGCCCTACATAGAGTAATCTTATCCACACTTGGAAGCAAGCAGCCATTTCTCCAAGGCACATCATCAGGCACCTTCATGATTGCCTGAGCATCAGAGAATCCTCCTCTGTGTAGCATGGACCATTCTCCAAGGCCATACACTTGGACAGCATGCTGCTGAGGGTGGAGACAATTGATATTTGTATATCGTAGCAATGAAAGATGTGGCACCAAGACTAGGTGATGAGTTTCCACTCTCGTCATCAATTTAAAGGACCTCCACAGTACATATCCAAGTCCAGAAAACCTCCAGACCCATTTTATTCAATACATTTACTTATTTTCTAGGGCCCCTGCATGTAACCATGATTGTCAGTTCCTCAGCATCCCTTGCTGTTCTCCTCCCTACCCTTCTGAGCTGCCCACCAGTGAATCTCAGGGCCTGTGACTTCCCTCACCTGGATTGTCTCGTTGAACTCTTCAAATATATATTTTTAAATTTAATTATAAATTTAAATTATTATGAACAGTGAGTCTGTATATGTATGGTGTGTGTGTGTGTGTGTGTGTGTGTGTGTGTGTGTGTGAGAGAGAGAGAGAGAGAGAGAGAGAGAGAGAGAGAGAGAGAGAGAGAGAAAGAGAGAGAGAGAGAGAGAGAGATTTGGATTCAGGGGGTGCATACAGGTGCCATGACCTGAGTGTGAAGGTAGGAGAGTAAGTTTCTAGCTTCAGGTCTCTCCTTCCACCATGGAATGCTGGAATCAAGCTCAGATTATCAGGGCTTGAGCTGCAAACAGCTTTACCTGCTGACTCATCTCTTTGGCCACTGATAGGCATTTTTAAACAAAGTAAAAGAAAGAATGGGAGGGAAAAATTTTAATTCGAGCACAGTGACTGTGTTTCCAATATATATATATAATATATATATATGATATATATATTATATATATGTATTTCACTTTGTACACATGAAAAGTAGGAAAAGCATAGACCTAAATGAAAGGAGTCCGAGGTGAGAAGATCCTTCAGGGGATTGTCTGTAAACCACTCCCCCTCTCACAGACAACATTTTGTTAGATTAAGTTATTGCTTCTAGTAATTTTCCACATCGACTACTGAAACTAAAATAAACAGAATTTTCCGATTTTTGGATTGTTTGGCAGTAACCATAAAATTGGTCAAAGATTTATTATTAACTTATCAGGGGGAAAGTCTTTTCTGCTTTCAGTGTATGACTGGGCTGAGCAGAATGGAGGAGGCCCCACTCAAGTAACAAATAAACCCTGCAAATTTTGACATAACACCTCTCATTCCTTTTATTGCCACAGCTGAATGTAGGGTGAGCGGTCATTCTACTTACAGCTTGGCACGTGGCCTGCACTGTTGGGGGGAAGGAAAAAAAATGCAGGTGTCATCCCAGGGCCTCCAGCTGAAAGTGACAGGGACATTCTTGTCCTTATCTCAGAGGCCCACAAGCGTTTCAAAAGTGGGAGAAGCACAGGGGTCTCTGGTGATCAGCAGCAGCTTCTTCTGGCGTTGTCATTGCCCAGTTCCAAGAATGTTGAAATGAGAGGTTCAGCTTGAAAGAATCTGTCTCAGCCATAATTCATACCCTTAAACTCCTCTGAGGAGATGTGATCAGCATTCGTTTCTTTAGAATGTGAGTGCAGTTTTGTATATTTTTAAACTTTACAACTTTTCTTGTTGACTTGGACACATCTATATTATTTTAATTTTTCCCCACCCACATTTGTGGCTAGTTGAACAAACGTACATTCAGCTGGACTTCTTTACGTCAACGGTGTCTGCCCACTCTTTTCACAATGCACATGGCGATGTCGTCTCCACCCGTGTTGGGCTGCAGTCACACATATCCTGGGACATATGCAGCCCTGGATTGGACAATCCTGTATGGGTTTTTGGTAAGTTATACTGATGAGACCTTTGGAACCTTATCAACAAAATTCTCCTTTTTGTTGATCATAGGCTAGGTCAGGAATGCCTCAAGCCTGTATGTTTCTTATCCAGCCTGTTGTATCATAAGGGGCCCTTCAAAGGGTCTCTTGGGGTGGACACAAGATGGGACTAGCAGGGTTCATACACTAGTGTGACTCTCCCCTAATATGTGTCCTGAGTTCAGTCACCAAAAAGAAGACACTCAGGCCCAAAAGTGGTTGTCATTCCCCACCCCCATCTCCACCCCAAACTACCTTTCCTGGTGGCGTGCGACCTTGCCGTGCCCTGTTCTTTAAAGGTCTGAGTCACCACTGTGGCAAAAGGAGTCAGAGAGCTCCTTGTAGACACACGGGAACAGATAGCACCTTTTAAAAGCCACTGAATCAATGTCAATTGTAGCTTAGGGCATGTCAGGGCTGTAGGAACAGAATAAAATTCTATAGGGTGTGAACCAGGCACAGAACAATAGAAAGAGAGGTTGTGTGTTTGGGATTAATAAGAAAAATCATGGGCTTTATTTATAGTGGCGATGTGCCAGCTCGTGGGCTGCAGCTAGGTGTGTGAGGCCCTTTGTTGTGGAGGCCAGCATGGCAGTATGTAGGAAGAACCTTCTTCCTTTGCCCAGGAAAGGCAGCAAGGGTGAGAGAAAGTCAGTGCTTTGTGCTGTTTTGCATTTCCTCCTGTGGTGAAAGCAACAAGACTTGCCCAGAGTCCTGGCTAGTGCCATAACTTCCAACACCACCAGCCAAAGCTCTCAGAGAGGGTCAAAGGCCTGGGAAAGACCTGGCGCCCAATCTCATGCCATTCTGAAACACAGTGATTCCCGGATGATTGAACAAGGGAGATCTGAAGCTCTACTCTGTACTTCACAGACCACAGCCACAGCTAATAGAAAGAGAGCTCCAAGTATCCTCGCCTCACCACCACCAGCAGATAAAAGGCAAGACAATTGGTTAAATACAGCATCAAAGCTAGGTCTTCACATTACTCTGCTTCTCTGTGACTTCTGCGCTTACTTGCTCTAAAGTAGATGCCACAAGATCCAGTCTCTCTTGGATCCAGGTCAGAGGCAATTGAAAGGCCATCAGGAAGTAGGGTGGAGGCTCTTCAGGTATGAAGAGGCAGAATAAACTTTGAGCTCCCACATATTGGCATCTTGCACAGCACACCCAGGATGGTCATGTTCTATTACTTTTTGGAAAAGCCAGGAGCCCTGAATGCTGGAAGTTTTCTAACTGTGTTTGCATTGGCAGCAGATTTAGCTTGCATTTCAGTTATGTACCTGTGAACAGCATTTGGTCTACAGGTCACGACCTTCACCGTGTGGCATTTCTGGAACAATTCCAGGGACAGAATCTGAGGGTAGAGGAGTAGAAGGCAAAGGTGGGCTTCAAGCAGCACTAGAGCAGGGGCGAACTTTGAAAAAGGTAAGGCCTGATAAAGAAGAAGAGGCTGTCCCCTCTAGAGAGGTCTGAAGGGAAGGTATGTGCTAAAGTGAAGGGGGCACCCAGAAGGCAGTGGCAGGCAGATCACCGTGAGTTCAGGGCCAGAGTGATCTATAGAAGAAGTTTCAGGTCAGCCAGGGATATATAATGAGACCTTGTCTCAAAACAAAACAAAAATAAACAAATAAGAAAACAAAATTAAAAGGGGGGTTAAACTGAGGAGCAATTACTGGGCGTGGCTGAATATATAACCTAAAGTTTCTGGACAGTCAATGAAAGTAAGAACCAAACTAACTGAAGAAACAGACAAACAAAACAAAGAAGTAAAGACAAAATGGAGAGGCAGTATAATGACACAAACCCCCCAGGCATCGTTACCACATGCCATATAGAGAGTTCTACACAAAACCTGAGAGGTGGGTGAAGCCATTTAACCCTCACAATCCTGGGAGGTCCTCATCCAGTTCCTCTCACATTAGAGATGAAGAAACGGTCTAAAACTGCGTAGGATCACTCACTGCCTAAGATCATGGCACACAGTAGATTCCCCCTCTGCTCTATCTTTTCAGGCTATTTTTCTTTCTGCCTGCTGAGTCTCAAAACCAGAAGTGAGAGAACACAAGATGGGCTCATCTTGTCTTATCAATGCCCCCTTGCCAGGGGATTTTAATTAGGAAAGGGTCTGCCTCGCTAGATCCTGTTATCTAAGCTGGGTAAACCAATCTTGATCAGAAAAGCAGGGGACAACATTGTATCAGTGTCACACTCCCCATGAGCGCTCTCTCAGAACTTGCTCAATCAAGTGTAACAGCTATAAGCCACGGTCCTTACCCACCAGTAAATGGAGGAAATAAATTCAGATAAAAGAAAAAGACCAAGGGCAGTGTCTCCCCCAGAAGAAGAGGCAGAAAGATGGTGAGTTCCAAACCAGTCTGGGTGACATAGTGAGATTCTGTCCCAATAAACCCAAATAAACAAGATGGAAAAGAAAAGAAAGAAAAATATCAATACTCCAGGCCTATCCGGAATAGACAGAGATGAACTACATGGGAACTTGGGGTGTACATGCCAGACAGTGAGTCTCAGAAAACAACCAGCCCTGTTCTCTCCTCAAAACAGCCACAAGCACCTATAATTTCCAAAGGAGAATCTCCTTACTATTCCCATAGGCTGAATGATAGAACACACTAGAGGGGGTTAGGGGGCGAGGGTGTGGGTGCTCCTGACCTCTGCTCACATCTCTCGAGCCTCCGTTCTTATAAACTTCTCTTGCCTTTCTGTCACAGTCTAGGATGTAGCAGGTTTGGAGAATCAAAGCTCCCATACCCAGACCTCCCCATCAGCTTTGTGGTGCACACTTCAGGTGGAATAAATTTAAAAAAGAGGGCGGCAGGGAGTTAAAATAAAAACCCATAATATCCCGCAAAGGCACATACTTTAGTGCCATTTTTATGAAGTAGGAACACGTGGGTAAAGCTTGCCTGATGTTTCCTGGCCAGCAGTCAGTTCAAAAGGAACAGGCCCGGGCGTGCCATCAGCAGCAGACACTCTATTCACTCTGGCGTTATTAAATAACAATTTATAATGATTTATACATTTAATTTACATGGCTGCCCTTAGAAATCTAGTTGCACAACAGCCCTGCCATCCTCTGATGTGCTGGCTAGAAACAGGACAGTGGAAGCAATTGGTTCTCAGGAGGGTTTCTGTATAGGCAAAGTAGGAGGCCTGGTGGTTCAGGACCTCTGGGGAGCCCAGAGCACCCTGAAATGTCAGAGCCCTGAAGTTGGAAGTTCCATAGACTCAAGAACTCATAGGCTTAGGAGGCCCAGCTTGGTGCATTCTGAAGACAGGGGCTGGTCACAAATCAGCCTGACTTCCAAAACTTTTGTTTTCATGACACCCATACAGTGAGAATGGCCAAGTCCACTGCACACTAAAGTTGACATGGCTGCTTGGGAGGCAGGGTGTATGACAGTACGTTGACATTTTGAGCTATAAAAAAAAAACAACAAAAAAAAGAAAAACAAAAACAAAAAACTAGAGAGGCTGGAAGAATATCAGGTAGAGTACATACAACTCACCAGCATTTCCCTGTCCTTAGCTGGAATCATCTCAGGCACTGATTTTTGTTTGCTGGAAGCTGCAGTTGGGACCACTAATTCCAGAGTTCCTACCCAGACAGCATGTCAGTCTCCAGCCAAGAACCAAACTGCAAAGTATCTTATCCTCCTGATGGACAAGGCTAGTCTGAGTAGTGAAGAACAGATTCTCTCAAAGGTTGAATGCCCTGGGATGCACAGTGTTCAACCTGTTTATTATAATGAGAGGAACAGATCCAGCATGCTCATTTGGCCATCGACTTGAAGAAAAATGAACATTAGCACGTTGTGTGAGTGAATCTCAGGAGTGGATGGGGTGCTCATGTGTATAGAGTAAAATATGAACGTGTGTATCTCATTATACAGGTGTTTTAGATATGGAGTGTGTGTTGCATGGGTGTACTGTATGGGGATTATATGGTCATATATCACGTACTGATGGGAGTGTGTAAGGCATGAATGTAATTTAGGATCCACATGACTCTTGGGCATGTGTGGCACACATGCGGTTAATGATGTGTGTATATGTGAGTATGATATGTTTCTGGTGCGTGCTCCCCATATGTGGGGCCATTTCTGTGTGTGTGGCACATGTGGGATATGTGTTGTATATAGCAGCATGTTTGTGGTATCTGTACAGTGTGTATCCTATGTGTGGAGTGTGAACCATGGATACACAGTATGTGGGGTGTGTGGCATGTTATAGCATGCTTGTGGTATGTGTGTAATGGCCTGTGTGGGAATGACTTATCAAGTTGTCAGTTCATCAGCAAGCAGACCTCTCTTTCGGGTCAGGGTTCAGTAGATGCTGACAGCTGGGAGAGCTGGGAGAGGAAGACAATAGAAGGTGAAGTCACTGAGCGAGCACAGGTTGACTCATTGGTGAAAATGTCTCCAAAGACAACATGCTTGAAAAGGTAAACCATGGGATCTGAGAGGGATAGCCTTGCTTTATGAATTCTTTTACTCTCCTTTAATTTTAGTGACAACTGCTATGCACACAGTTCTGAAGAGTGCTCTATCAACTATGACAGAGGCCCCACCAGGTATCCAGTTCACCCAGCTTTGGATTCAAGGTCTACCCCTGACTGATTCTCTTCCATTCCTTTGGAACAGATCAGGGCAGGTCCCTATGAGCATAGCATGGAGGTAGTGGTGTCAGTGTTTCTGTCGAGGGGTCGGGGGTTGGGGGTCGGGGGTCGGGGAAGGTCATGAAGGTCATGGAGGAGGTCTAGCATAGAAGTGTAGACACATCGTATAGTGAAGGGGATTTATTGTAAGGCTGGACACTAGGACAAAAACACTGCAGGAATTGCAGCAGGCAAGTCCTCAGAAAGCTCCCTGGGAAGCATTCTAATCAGAACCAGTTTCCTCCCTCTTCATGCTCAGCAAATGCTTTCTAGTCTCTAACACTCTTCCTCTGGCCTGAGTAGATTCCTCAGAGATATACCAAGATGCTTATTATGCTCCTCCATAATCAGCTACTTGATAAATTGTGTTAATTTCTAAAGACAGCTTTAACCAGCATCAGGAATTTAATTTTCCAAAATTTTTCCTGTTTGGACTATGAGAGCAGAGGGCCTTTCTCTTGGTCTGATCCACTAAGAAGGGTTCCTGCTGCTCAAAGGATTAGCTCAACTAACCTACAGGTCTGCTACCATAGTCAGTCCAATTCTGGCTGGTGGGTCTGAACCTCATCTCTGCCAAACCTGGATGGAAATCCCTGGGTACTCAGTGGGGATATGGGAGGGTCTTCAGTCATTTTGCATTCTGATTCATGCTCCTCCATATCACAGAATTGAACTTGTTCATATCATTGCAGCCTCCTGTCTCCCCACACACACATGCACACACACATGCACACGCGCACACACACGCACGCTGACAGCTTTGAACTTCCCCAGAATGTATGCTGCTCCAGAGTCTCTCTAAAGAAAGGATACTGTGTCTTTTTAGCTTCCTTCCAAAAAGGGCCCAAGGAAGGCCATCGTCATATATTCTGTTGACACGCTCCTGATGGGAGGTTGCTATGTCTCCCTGGGCTCCATTTTTTTAAAGCAGGTGTTCGATAGGCCCAGAACAGGCAGGTGTTATGGGACTTGTCTTTCTATTCAGCCTTTTCTGCCACTATTTTGGTTTCTAGAGTGGCTTACTGATGATCCACTCTTTGTTCTTGATGATCCTCTCTTCCCCATTCCTAGCAGAGCCTCAGCACCCATCTACAGCTAGTAAAAACTGCCAACACCCCATCTCCATTCCACAAAAGTCACATATGTTGCCATGAGGATGTGCTTGGGCCATGCTGGCTTAAAACTCAGGTATCAGATTCTGGGAACATCTGTGGTACCAGATACACTGACACAACGTGGTTAGCCATTCTGCTCCTATTTTCCTGAGCGTTTAGTCATGCCTGTGCATAAAGGTAAAGCACTCAAATAGAACTGTATCAGGGGGGATGTGGTGAGGGCAGTGGTCCTTGACCACAGGACTCCAGAGGAATCATGTGACACCGAAGAGAGCATGACTAGACCCAGAAACCATCGGGAACTGTCCCCTCTCCTCTTGTGCTGACCACAGTTTTACACTCCACCAAGACCAGAGATCAAATGTGCTAGGACCTTTTGGATATTAAGTCAATGACCCCAGAGGCTCAAGAAATTTATCTCACCCAACAGCTCGATTTCCACACCCAGCCAAGCAAAGGGTTCCAGTTCACACTTTGTTCCTGTGCCTATTCAGAGCCACTGATGCCAGCCTCTGAGGAGACTGAGGACTTGAGCTCAGTGTGACTTTAGGGATCCACAGTCCATTGAGCAGCTAGGAGCCAGGGAGGTAAACAGACAGCACACAGACCATCAGAGGAGCCACAATAATGTGATAGACAGACAAAGCAGCCACACTCTTCAGTCCACTGAGGCAGAGAAGAATTCTGATGTGCTCCTATTGGCAGAGCATAACATCTGGGACGAGGAAGAGCCCTTCCAACAGTGGCTACACAGTTGGGTCTAACCCAGTACATAATGCTTACTAGCTGGCGTGTAGGTGAGCTAAGATGTGGATATTGGCAGATTAGCAAATGCTGATCTAGACTTTCAAGTTGTCACCATAGCCAGGGAAAGGAGAGGCATAATGGGAATCTATTCAAGGAAGCTACATTCTAACCTTCCCTGAGGGGAACCTTAAGACAGTATTTCTTCCTGTCTATTGGGAACAGACCCTTGGTGGCTTCAGTAAGCTAGGGCATTACCGTCCAATTAGGAGCTTGACTGTGAGAGGCAATTTCTGTTTTTTTGGGGCCTCATTGACCTAAAAAAACACCCCATGGCACATCATCCCCATACAAAACCAAAGCTGGTCCACAGTCAGGAGTCTATGAATGGAAAAAGAGCTTGAAAGGAGGGCTCAGTGGGTAAAGACGCTTGTCTCCAAGTTTGAGAGCCTAAATTCAATCCCTTGAGCTTCCATGGAGGAAGAAGAGAACTCACTCCAGCAAATTGTCTTCTGTCTTCCACATGCAGTTTTTCCTTGCTATGGGTGTATATATGTCTGGTGAGGACTCTTCCTCTCCCTGCTTCTCCCCACTGTACAGTCTATTTCCGAAGTTCTTCACTTAGCATTTTCATACTGTGAGCTTCTCACTCAAGACTCGTCTTCCAAGACACAAAGACATGTGGCAGATGATGGTTCTCCTAGTTCTTCACAATGTATGGTAAGGTTCCTGGTTCCTTCTCTGTTCCTATATCCATTTCCATACCTCTCTCGGGTTCCTCTATATCTTTTCAAAACTTAATCTGAAGCCCTACTGTGTCACTTGGTTATATGTCTTCCTTTACCTCCAAGCCTGTTCTCACCAGACCCACCTATGACTTCCCAACTTAGCTCTTATCCACTAATAAGCAATACCTATGAGCCTGTGCTCATATAACGTCTGTACCAGCACATCCCTCTGGGCACAGGTATGAATATCCCAGGTGACTGTTACAGCATTAAGTCAAGCCATTGTCTCAAGAATCCACCATTTTTCTCTCGGTGTTCTTGGCCAATATGTTCACTTTGGCAACATTTTTTTCTGTTGGCATGTAGGCTATCATGTAATGATGAAAACTATAAAAATTATTTTTAAAAAAGGGTTCCCGTCCCCCAACAGCCCACCCTTTATCCTCCCTTGTCTTTTGGCATTGATGTTGCCTGGCATCCTTGCCATCCACTACATTGGACAAGTCTGATGTTTCTGGCAGTGGCTCATTGTGTAAGAGAGCTGGCGCTCAGTTCTCATTCTCCATGCTCTCCCACTGGTGTTTGAAGTGGCTGGTTACCTACTTCTTAGAATCCCTTATCTGTGTTACATGTACACATAAATGTGCCTGTGTATGTGCTAACATGAACACAACATGAAGCTTATCCTTGTTACATAGTTTGCGTGGAGGTCTAAGGCACCTATTTCTACAAATAGATCTAGGCATGACCTGAGCTCTGAGGTGACTGGAGTCAGTTAAATTGATCTCATGGACTCCAGGAACCCCATACTTTTAGACTAAGTAGAATCACAACACAGGACCTTTGAGGGTACACCCTCTTCTGGGATTTTGATGATGTCAGGTGTGGTCCTCACCATCTAGCTACTTCCAGCCTGACTGCATGACCATAATCAATTCTGGACTGTGGCTCAAGAGAACGTGCTCCACTCTAGGAACCTGAAATTTGGAATTTCTAGTTAACTACAAATATTCACTGATTCAGTTCTGTCAAGGGGCCAGCGAGCAAACATATATGAAAGTTCTTCAGTGTGTCTGACCTCAGGATAAAGAACATGAGTATGGGTTTGTTTAAATGTAACCTTTGATTCACAAAGAAATAATGAGAACATTTTTAGCCATTTCCTAAGACTGCTGTCTGACCAACTGACTTCCTGGGGCATGCTCATCAACAGACATGAGATGGGCTGCCCAAGAAGAACTCTGGATGTCCTCAGCTCTGCAAGTCAGGATGACTCAACAGAATAGATAAGAAACATACAGAGGGTGTAGAAACGAGACACAAGTGAGTGCTTTGCTGAGAATGGATAGATTGGGTCATGTTACTACATAAGCAAAGAAGGCTAGAGTTATGAGTAAATATGGCTTGCACTCTGACCTCTGACCACTGTCAGAGTGGGTCATAAGAGCTGAATATCCAGGAACTGAATTTGGATCTCTTTCTCTCCTTCCTTCCCTCTCTCCTTCCCTCCTTCCTTCCCTTCTTCCCTCCCTCCCTTCTTCCCTCCTTCCCTCTCTCTTTCCTCCCCCTCTCTCCCTCCCCTCACTCTCTGTGTGTGTGTGTGTGTGTGTGTGTGTGTGTGTGGTTATTGAAGAAAGTAAACCTCTATATTTTGTGACTTCTGTACCCTTTTGTTTTCTCTGTTCTTTGCCTCAAAGGATGTAGAATGAGACCCTTACCAGAGACCAAGCAGATCCTAATACATTTAGCTGTTCTTGGACCATCTAACCTCCAGAACCTAAAGCCAAAATCAACTCATTTTTCTTGAGAATTACTCAGTCTCTCAGGTACTTCATTATAGCAACCAGAAGCACTAAGAGCATAGTCTACAAAGGAATACCAGAAAATGGACAGAAGCCATCATGAAGCCAGAGGTGAGGGTCTTGGGGGAAAGGGTGGGGAACTCAGCTACTTCCTTCCTCCTGCTCTTGTGCCAGCCCCTGGCCCACAGCTTCCCCGAGTATCTCTAGGAACAGTTCTTTTTACTGTGGGCTGGTTGAGTTTAACCTTGAAAACCAAACAAACTCTGTCCAAGACAAGCATTAAATTTGTCTTGGCAGTACCTCATAGATGAGGCGTGTGAATGTTGGTTAATTTGTTTAAATCCACCCTTTTATTCCCAAAGCATGTGAGTCCCCTCTTTAGCACTTTCCCAAGACTGGCGTGCAACTGAGTGGCTTCCAGGTACACTCCTGTCAACACTAAGAAGAAGAGGTGTATGTACAGAACATGGAGAAAGACGATGTGAGCCTTCAGGACCATTCGGTTCCCAGACTCCTGGTTATATAAAATGGCAAAGGCAATGCGAATATGGTGCAGCTACCAAATTCCTTCTCTGCCAAAACCAGCATCTGGTCAGGTCACTACTGAGAGTTGGGACTTGAAAGTATTCATTAGCTCTCTCCTTTTCCCTTCATCTTTGATTTGAGTAATGTGAGTCTACTTGCCAATTTATGAAACACTTTAAATATAAACTCGTGAGCTAGGGTGGATTCTTCATGGATGCGAAGATTCTGTTTTCTCTTGTTCTTCTATAGTTGAGAAGGCTGGGGCTTGGATTCATGGAGAATGTGCTTTGTGGTCCAGAAAGTCCCAAGGCAATAGGCTTAGGGGCAGTAGGGAGGAAGTTCAGCTACCTGGTATAGGACAGGGCTCCAGCTGTCACTGCCACCCATGCCTCAGAACTACTGGGTACATGACAAAAATAGAATTAGAACAGAGGGAGGGGACATGGGCTTCCTGGGAGCTTTGTACCCATTGCACTGGTCAGGCTTCACCCAGAAAAGCTCCTATCAAAGCACATTAGAGTGAATCGAACTCTTGTTAATTTAGACAAAACATTTAAATTAAGGGCAATGAATACTTTCCACCGCACTGGCTGAATGATAAAGTTTTGTCCGAAGGGAGCTGCATCTGCTTGACTTGCAACCCTCTGGCTATTCTGAGATCCACTGCAGGGCTGAGTCTCTGAGATAGATACAATGTAGCTGATGGAATCTGAAGACTTATTAACCTTCCCTCTCTAGATCTTTCCAGTTGCATTTCCAGGTTTATTCTGAAAAGAAGAAAGTATCACCAACATCTTTCATACAAGCTTTCTAGTGTTTTCTTCTTTGAGACTACACCTGTATTTGAGTTGAGTTCACAAGATTGGTAAGATAGGTAGGCCCACCTCGAGTCTAATGATTGTATCAACAGGAACTATTCCTTTAACCAACACTTCCAGCTTCTCAGACAAGCAGCAGACTCTTCCTCCTGCTCCCCATTCCTCAGATCCTGGCAGGCACAGCTGCAGTTCAGCCAGCACTGCAGAGGGACCTATGTAGAAAGTAAACAATGACACCAAGTCACAAAAGCCTCCTAGCGCTAGGTGCACACCTCATTCCAATATTACTGAGAACTCAAGAATAGAAGAACTGTTTGCGTCCCCCTTGCCTTCAAAGGAGAAGAAGTTCAATCAAAAAGTAGATTATTAGCTTGCCTGTAGCTAATAGTGAATGATTAGCAATGAAGCAACTGGAAAACAGAGACAGGAAAAATTCTAACTTTCCATACATGTACTGAGAGCCACAGACTAGTTCTCTAAGTAGTTGGGATTCACTTTACCTGGGTGAGGATGAAAAAAAAAAAAAGGTACCCGTGTAAGAGAGAAAAGCACTTTATTAAATGCACTCCAGGACGACGAGGGCCAAGATGCTGGCAGCAGATTCCTGGGGCTCCCCAGGTGTGCACAGACTTACTCTGTGCTCCTGCGCCCCACAGCATTTATATAAGTTAAGAGCAGGACTGAATGCGGATCAGATCTGGAGCTCTGTCCTTCACGCGTGGCAAGCACAGGCCTCGCTACAGTGAGACACTCATGGCCAGATGCGAGAAAGCCATCCCGTCTTGAGAACAGGAGCACTGTTCAGGGTCAGGCTAGGTGGACTTTGCTCTTCGTGTGATATTTGAAGGCAGAAAGCTCGCCCTTTAGAATCTGGGCAGGACATGTTTCTAAGTTTGCGTTCGTGACGGAAAAAAAATGAGTCCATCCCTTGCGCCTGGAGATGGCAAGAACTAAGTACTGAGCGCTCCGCTGACAGGACGAGGGCCTGGCGTGGAGAGGAGTGGAATGCAATGCAGAGCCTTGCAGACAAAATCTGGAGTCCCTGACAAATAGACTACCTGGAGTTAGGTGTACAGTGTGATTGTTTGCTGCAGCACACCTCCTGATGGTATCATCACAGGCAATCTCGCTCACCATCTAGTTACTCTTCTGTCCGTTTGTTTACAGTGAGAACACTTCAGCGGATGCCAAGCACATAATTCAGCATCATTAACTGGTTGCCATGCGGCGCATCTGCTCTCTTGTGCTTCCTTAGCTGAGAGCCACAAGTCCTTGCCTTTTGACCAGCATCTCCGCTTTGTTCCAACTGCAGCCCTGGCACTAGCGCTGCACTCCCAGTTCTACTCTATGGATTTGACATTTCGGTTTACACATGTGAGTGAGGCCACGCAGTATTTGTCTTCCCTGTTTCTGTTGTATCTTCTGGGTTTATCCACATTATTGCAAACAACAGGATTCCCTTTTTGTTGCTGAGTAGTATTGCAGTGTGTGTGTGTGTGTGTGTGTGTGTATCTTTGTGTTTGTGTGTGTGTATGCACGTGTGGTGTGTGTATGTGTATAAACACATTATAATTTATTGTTTTATGCATGCATGTGTGCACAGGAAAGTCAGGAATGCTTTCCTGTTCCTTTGTGTCAGGGTCTCCTATTGGTCTGGAGTTCACCGATGAAGCCTGCTTGGCTTCGACGGTGACCTCCAGAGAGCCTCCTGGCTCCTGGCCCCTGGTGCTGGGATTGCTAAGACCATAGCAGACATTTTGATTTGTATTCTGAGGCTCTAATCCAGCTTTTCATGCTTATAGGGCAAGTACCTCAGTAACCGAGCCATCCCCTCCATTATATTATAATCTTTAATTGTCATTACTCCATCTGTGCACAACAAGGTTGTTCCATACCCTGGTTATTGCAAGGGCCTTCCACACACAACAGAGGATCCCTTGGCAGCCATGTGTTGCTCCCCTTCCCTTAGAAGGGACGAAACGTAGGGATTTGGTATTACCTACAGTGCTTCAATTCTAATTAATGAAGTACCCTGCTCTTTGGTCATAAAGACACAATCTTTTTTTTTTCTTTCTTTTTTTTTTAAAAGACTGTATTGCTCCTGAAATACAGGTCCGAGGGTTGGGGGCGGGCGTTGAAGGTGACTGTATGGAAAGTTTTCTCACTTCGGCCTCCATGGATTCCTTGTCACACACTAATGTGCTTAAGGCTCTGTTCCAGCCTGGTGCCCAGGGTGTGGATCTCTGCAGATCCTGCTTCTCCTGTTTTACTGTCTTGAAAACACTCCCCAAGTGGACAGAGGGAACGCTAGCCTGTCCCAGGCCTCACAGAAAGAGAATTTCTCAGAAGGTTGAGCCCACGAAGTATTTACCAAGAGGACTGAACTTGGATAAATACCATGGGATACAGCAAATCAAAAGTACATATTTAGTGATTTGGGGACAAAAGTATTCAAAATGTGAAAGAAATATAAATAATTTACCCAGTCTCCTATAAAAGCAACTACAAAACATGAAGTTCACCAGTTCATTTTCCTAAATGGATGATGCCATTCCAAACTTTCCATGAAATGCAAAGGTTAATCTTTCAGATTATGTACAGTTTTACATGTAACTATTAATAGTTATGTACTTACACACACTCACACACACACTCACACACATTCACACACATTTACACCCGCACACACTCACATATATTCACACACATTTACACCCACACTCACATACACACACTCACCCACAGATACACACACACTCACACACAGATACACACACTCACATGGACACATGAAGATGCACACAGACTCACACACACTCATACACAGATATACACACAGATACACACACACACTCACACCCAAATGCACAGACTCACATAGATAAACATTCTCTCATACACACAGATACACTCATACACACACAGATACACTCACACACACACTCTCACACACACAGATACACTCTCACACACACACTTGCACACACAGATACACACACACACACACACACACACACACACACCAATTGTAGTAATTTGTTCCTCCAGAAGGATGCACTTGTAAAGTGTTCTAAGGGATGTCTGCTCTTCAGCTGCCTCTTGCTGGTCTATTGCACCCTTGCTAACCCGTTCTGTTCTAGCACTCTCTCACAAACACCCAGTACTTCTGGGAACACTGAGGCTAGCTACTGTCAGAAGCCAGGCCGGCCAATCATACCCCATGAAAACGCAGTTCATGAACACTGGACAGGCCTGGAAAGGACTATTGGAAAAGGCCCAGAACTTTATCACAGTTACACACCCTGTGCTATTTCCATGATACATACATTACATATACCAGAAATGTTTGCCCAGCAGGGACTGCAAAACCAACTACCGATCAAGAATGTCTTATCTTATATCGTGTTAGCTTGCTGAAGAAAAGCATAGAAAATATTTTTCCTGTGTCCTGATTTAGAACATGCTGATAAAGTATAATCAAAGAGAAAGATAAACAATTCATGTCACGAAGGTGCCGGGTAGGAGACCCAGATGGGAGATGTGCATAAGAATCAAGTGCAAGGAAGAGAGGGACAGTAAGGACGGAACTAATCTTTGTGACTATAACCTCCCCCCAGTGGTGAACTGACTGGCATCACTGCCCAAGTGTAGCCAGATTGCCAAAGGTCCTCTCTAGAATTAAAGCTTGCTCTGGGTGAAATCTATTGACTGACATTGGAAATGCCACCCCCAACGTACTGCTTATGTAAGAGGAGGGTCAGCCACTGAGGGTAAAGGAGACTGACCCAAATCCACTGGGACAAATAGCCACCTCCCTGGCTGTGTTTTCCCTGGCCTTGCCTGACTACCCTTAAGGAGGCTTACCTTGGAGGCAAGGGCAGAATGTAGCTTGCACTGTGCATGTCCTAAGCTAAGTTGGCATGAAATGTGGTTGGCTCTCCACTAGAACCCAAGCAAAGCCTTTCCATATCCCCACCTACCCCCGGCCTCCAGGAAGTACCTCAAAGGAGACAAGTACCTGATAGATATAATGCTGAACTCTCCTTTCGTCTGAAATGCACCATTTTAAACTGCCACGCTGTTCCTCAGCTATTTCTGGCTGTCAAAGGCTCTGTTTGTTCACGGAGGCTAAGGCAGGGACCCCAGGACCCTGTTCTATGGCAATGGTGACCACAAGCAGTAGTTTATCCCCACACCCTCAGAAACAGGTAGCTGGCTCTACCTAGGCTGCATTTGTGGACTGATACTTGAGTCCCAAAGGTCGTTACCTTGAGTTTCTATTTCGAACTTTCAGCCTGCGAAACTAAAAGATACCGAGATCTAAGATACTAGGGCAAAGGGAAGCAGGTAAAAAGGGAGGGGGAGGGACTAATATTTACCTCCATTATCATGAAGAGATTAGTCTGCCTTCTGGTACACTTGATCTAGGTGATGGTGATTGGTGATTGCTCAAGTGTTTAACCTTTTTTTTTTAAATTGCAAATGCCAGCACAAACCAGTTTTGAACACACTTGCCTTAAAACTTCTCTGCCATTTGAAAATTCTGACCAAGAGATGCCAAGTCCTGGCTGGCAAGAAGAGCCAGCGTTTGTGGAACTATTAGGGTAGATTAAATGAAGCCTAATAGCACTTAGCACTTCAAAGCACATGGGGCCATTAACTAATTAATCCCCACCATTCCCCCTTCAGGTACATAAACAGCTATTATCTTTCCCCTTACGGTTGGGTAGATGAGGCATCTTCCTGGCCCCAGATGAAATCGGGGTTTAGCGTGGATGAAGGCAGACTTTTTTTTTTTAACTCCCTGCTTGTTGCACACTCAACCCTTCCTGGACACTAATTTCTTCCAGAGATTGGTGGACAGCTTTTTAGTTAGAATTTCAAAGATTTGGAATTCACCCCACATGGCTGTTTCTGACAAACCTAAGAGATGCTGTCTAAAGCTGTAACTAATTGGAAAGCTGGAGAGGCAGAGCAACCGGCTAAGGAGTGTCACTGAGTTAGAGTTTCATCCGGACTTCTCCGCATCTGTTCAGAATGCTTTCAAAACGGTGCAGTGCACAGGATGGTTTCACTGCGCGCCCACCTCAATCTCTCTAGCGAAGCGCCACACTCTATCCTTCCCCAGAACGCGCAGAGGTCCCACTGCCCTACTCCACAGAGTGAGCAGCTGATGCTGCCATCAGAGGGCAAGATCAGAATGGCGCAGCTACCACAAGCAACGCACTCTGCCGAATTATTAACTGCCTAGTAAATCCGGGGTGTGAACACCGACTGTTGTAAATCTGTAACCTTTCACAGCCCTGCTATGTCTTTCGTGCTGACTGGTGAATTTCTCCGAAATCCTTGCGGAGATGGCAAGTCTTTCAAGGGTGTTTAGTCAGAGAGTGAACCTGCGGGGACCCCTTTGAGCCAATAAGGTGTCAGGTAGGAGATCTGAAGCCAGAGGGAGCAGCAGGAACTAGCAGCAGGCACTTGTGTGCTAGACAGGTGCAGGGCAGCACGCTGTGGGCCTCAAGGCTTGAACTCTGTACCGAGCCATGGGAGAAAGGGAGCTGGAAGTCAGCGGCAGGTATCCTCGTGCTCGGAACCCCTCCTCCTGCTGTTCAGAGCCCCTCTTCCTGCTGTACAAGCTGGCTTCACAATTCTTCTGCTTCTAGGTTCTTTTGTGAAATTTTCTTTTTTTTTTTTAATTTTTTTTTTGAAACCCATAGTTCACGCCCCAGAGACACACATGCTTCTAAGGCTGAGTTTCCTGTATGCCCAAGCTTCCCACAGTGCCACCCCTAATCTCTTTGGAATCTGTAATTCATTCCACATGGTTCATGAACTTTGGTTTTCCTTTTCCCTTGTGTCTCTCCTGACACATGAGGGTTCCTGTACACCAACCATCTTGACTTATGGCCATTTTTGTAGGTGTGTCTAGACTTTTGATACTGTGACATGACATGGTCATCTACAAAGTTCATTCTCAAAAGCCACACAATTGAGATATTTTAGATTAAAACAAGAATTTCACAATGTTGAAATAACTTTGTGGTTTTGTGTTGTGCTGAATTCATAGATATCCTGAGATGCCTGATGTTCATGGCCATGGGTTGGACACATCAGCCAGAGACCCCAAGACTAAATAAGAGAGATGAAAGTTCCGATAGAAGAGATGATTCGACAGTTAAGAGCGCTTGGTGTACAGTATGAAGACCAGAATCCAGATCCCAGCACCCATGAAATAAGCCAGGTATCTAGAGACTACATATGCATGTGCTTATACTCACATACACATAGATGTATGCACATATAACATATAATAAACAAGTAATATAACATTTTTTTCTTTTTTTTATTATTATTTTTTTTATTAACTTGAGTATTTCTTATATACATTTCAAGTGTTATTCCCTTTCCCGGTTTCCGGGCAAACATCCCCCTCCCCCCTCCCCTTCCTTATGGGTGTCCCCCTCCCAACCCTCCCCCCATTGCCGCCCTCCCCCCATAGTCTAGTTAACTGGGGGTTCAGTCTTAGCAGGACCCAGGGCTTCCCCTTCCACTGGTGCTCTTACTAGGATATTCATTGCTACCTATGGGGTCAGAGTCCAGGGTCAGTCCATGTATAGTATTTAGGTAGTGGCTTAGTCCCTGGAAGCTCTGGTTGCTTGACATTGTTGTACTTTTGGGGTCTCGAGCCCCTTCAAGCTCTTCCAGTTCTTTCTCTGATTCCTTCAACGGGGGACCTATTCTCAGTTCAGTGGTTTGCTGCTGGCATTCGCCTCTGTATTTGCTGTATTCTGGCTGTGTCTCTCAGGAGCGATCTACATCCGGCTCCTGTCGGTCTGCACTTCTTTGCTTCATCCATCTTGTCCAATTGGGTGGCTGTATATGTATGGGCCACCTGTGGGGCAGGCTCTGAATGGGTGTTCCTTCAGTCTCTGTTTTAATCTTTGCCTCTCCCTTCCCAGCCAAGGGTATTCTTTTTCCTCATTTAAAGAAGGAGTGAAGCATTCACATTTTGATCATCCGTCTTGAGTTTCGTTTGTTCTAGGGATCTAGGGTAATTCAAGCATTTGGGCTAATAGCCACTTATCAATGAGTGCATACCATGTATGTCTTTCTGTGATTGGGTTAGCTCACTCAGGATGATATTTTCCAGTTCCAACCATTTGCCTACGAATTTCATAAACTCGTTGTTTTTGATAGCTGAGTAATATTCCATTGTGTAGATGTACCACATTTTCTGTATCCATTCCTCTGTTGAAGGGCATCTGGGTTCTTTCCATTTTCTGGCTATTATAAATAAGGCTGCGATGAACATAGTGGAGCACGTGTCTCTTTTATATGTTGGGGCATCTTTTGGGTATATGCCCAAGAGAGGTATAGCTGGATCCTCAGGCAGTTCAATGTCCAATTTTCTGAGGATCCTCCAGACTGATTTCCAGAATGGTTTTACCAGTCTGCAATCCCACCAACAATGGAGGAGTGTTCCTCTTTCTCCACATCCTCGCCAGCATCTGCTGTCACCTGAGTTTTTGATCTTAGCCATTCTCACTGGTGTGAGGTGAAATCTCAGGGTTGTTTTGATTTGCATTTCCCTTATGACTAAAGATGTTGAACATTTCTTTAGGTGTTTCTCAGCCATTCGGCATTCCTCAGCTGTGAATTCTTTGTTTAGCTCTGAACCCCATTTTTTAATAGGGTTATTTGTTTCCCTGCGGTCTAACTTCTTGAGTTCTTTGTATATTTTGGATATAAGGCCTCTATCTGTTGTAGGATTGGTAAAGATCTTTTCCCAATCTGTTGGTTGCCATTTTGTCCTAACCACAGTGTCCTTTGCCTTACAGAAGCTTTGGAGTTTTATGAGATCCCATTTGTCGATTCTTGATCTTAGAGCATAAGCCATTGGTGTTTTGTTCAGGAAATTTTTTCCAGTGCCCATGTGTTCCAGATGCTTCCCTAGTTTTTCTTCTATTAGTTTGAGTGTGTCTGGTTTGATGTGGAGGTCCTTGATCCACTTGGACTTAAGCTTTGTACAGGGTGATAAGCATGGATCGATCTGCATTCTTCTACATGTTGCCCTCCAGTTGAACCAGCACCATTTGCTGAAAATGCTATCTTTTTATTTTCATTTTGTTTCATTTTGAGCTTCGCTCCGATGAAGTCCCTAAACTCTCTTCCAGGAAAAGTGCTGGAAAGTGGATTGAACTGTCTCATGGGGGAAAAAATGATAAAAACCAGGGGATTTAAGCACGGAGCACCAAAGCTAGTCGCATACTCAAACAAGAACAGTCATGAAGGCCAGGATTAAACAACCACAACCCCCCATGACTTCATCTGTAGGGGAGGTGTAGTATAGAGACCTCTGGGTCACATGGAAGGACAGAGCAGAGCAGGCTTTGCATTTAGTGAGTGCTTGTAACTCTCAGGAGCATGAGCTACAGAGAAGCTTTCCTCATCTCTCGGCCCAGGAGGAGTGTCTGAAGGCAGGGGCAACTCTTGTTCCAGTTTTAGAATGAGGTAGCAGAGGAGCTGGGGCTCAGTGGCAAAGGGCATGCTCTACTTTTGCAGAGGACCCAAGTTCGAGTCCCAGAACCAGCTACAGGTAGCTGACAACCACCTGTCTTTCGGCTACAGTGGTCCAGTGCCCACTTCTGGTCTACACAGGTACCTGTGCTCATATGCAAATACACCCCCTACACACACACACACACACACACACACACACACACACACACACACACACACCAGAGGGTGGGGCACACAAAGAGAATAAAACACATCTTCAAAATGAACACTTGATCCGATGTTTTACTACTGAAACTGTGTAGATTCATATAAAATAAATGATTTTAAAGTACTTAGGGAAAGGGTCTAGAATTAAATAATGCATTCACCCATTCCCATCTCTCAGCTGTCCCATTTGATCTATGTAATTTCATCAAACAGTTAGGCAAATAGGAATAAAGGGGGAAGTCCTTGGTCTAAAAACCATTGCTGCAAACACCTCATGGGGTGTGCTCTTTAAAGTTTAAAAAAATATATATAAAGAAAGGAAGGAAGGAAGGAAGGAGGGAAGGAAGGAAGAGAGAGAGAGAGAGAGAGAGAGAGAAAGAAGGAAAGAAAAGAAAGAAAACCCAGAACAAGCCGTTTGAGTCCCCTGGACCTCCTGCACCTGCCTAAGGTGACTGCAAACTCAAATAAAGATCCCAGAGGCTCTGTGAGGCTACAGCCATCATGTAAGGGTGGGGGTGGGTTTTTTTCTGGGATTAATTCCAGCTTCTTGGGCCATTTTCCAACAGTGATAGGCATGCTTTGCTTTGTGTGAGATTGGTGATTGGGCTTCTGTTGGTGTGGGTGTGTTCCCAAAGTGTGTATGTACTAACAGAGACTCAGAACCCACAGATACAGTTCACAGGAGTCAACTCATTAAGCAACCTTGTGACCACTTAGAAATGGCTTCACTGTTGTTGGGGGCAGGGCGGTAATGGGGGGAGGATGGGGAGGGGAACACTCATAAGGAAGGGGAGGGGAAGAGGTTTGGGGGATGTTGGCCCGGAAACCAGGAAAGGGAATAACATTCGAAATGTAAATAAGAAATACTCAAGTTAATTAAAAAAAAAAAGAAATGGCTTCACTGTGATCTGAAACTTTCAGCCCTATTGCTTATGATTATACGCCATGCCAGACCATACACAGCTCAGAAAACCCAAACTGCCACAGACTGTCCCTGTATGTCCGTGTCCTACATTGTCACATAACACCACGGAAGAGTCATGTGAAATGCACTGTAACTAATGTAGGCATAGAATTTGTTTGCCGTTGGGCATCTGAGTTTCCTCTACACAAAGCTCCCCGAAGTACACAAAGCTCTGTGGAGCTGGAGTGTGTAGTCTTGATTGGCACACCCTCTAGCACTGTGGCACTTGTCTTCTGGTGATATGTCCTGGAGAAGTGGAGGCCATTAAGATTTTTCACATTGCCATCTCCCAAACCATAGGAAGTGGCTGCAAAGGAGGATAGCCTGGCCCTCAGGTAAAGGTTCCTTTAAAAAGCATCTCTGTAGTGCCTGCTGTTCCCACCCTTTGTAGTTACACAATAAACTCCTCCACCCTCCGGTCCTCATGGAGTCCTAACAAGGACCTGCTCACTTCAGTTTCCTTTTTTAATTTTATAATTCTTAGTTTCATGCAATGCATTTTGATCATATTCACCCAAAGCTTTTCATCCTTACTCTCAAATTCAGGCTCAAATTCATCCCACTGAAACTTTTATTTTTAAATAATCCTTGAACTCCAAATGTATGGTGTTCATGAACTCCTTAATGTGGAACCATCCAGGGGAGTGTTGCCCTACCAGGACCACACCCTTAAAGAGAACTGACCCACCCACCCCCACCCTCACCCCCATACCCACCCCCAACCCCGGAACCAGGAAGCCATTGACTGTTCACAGCTCCTCAGTTAGGGGTCAGGGCTCATGAACCTCTTCCCACTCCATGCTGGAATGCTGACTGGCTTGATCTTGCGAAGGTCTTGTGCAGGCAGCCACAGCCAATGTGAGTTAGTGAAAGCAGTGGTCTATCATGTCTGGAACATGGTTTTGCTGCAATCCTCCCTGCCCTCTGGCTCTCACAACTGCCCTCACTCCCAGTGCACAATGGTCTCTGGGGTTTGGGAAGAGGATGTGACACAGATGACCCATTTGTGGCAGAGCATTCCACCTACACTCAATCTCTGTATTCTCTCCGGTTGTGAGTCTCTGTGTTAATCACAAATGGGATCTGAGCCTTGGCAAGAGGATTATGTATGACTTATGTGTGGCTGAGCAGTCCACTGCACAAATACATTTATCTGATGTGGTTCAGGAGCTGTGCTGATCTGAGGGTATAGAAATGAAAATCTAGAAGGCAGACCATTTAGCAGAATAGTAGTAGTTCACGCCTGGAGTCTGTGAGCATGGGAATTTTATTTTATTCCTAAAATACCTCTCTGGCCTACAGTTAACCTTTGTCTTAGTCAGTCTTTTATTGCTGTGAAGAGACACCATGACCATGTCAACTCTTAAAAAGGAAAGCATTTAATAGGGGCTGGCTTACAGTTCAGAGGTCCAGTCCATTATCATCATGGTAAGAAACATGACATCATGAAGACAGACATGGTGCTAGAGGTGCTGAGAGTTCTACATCTGAATTTGCAGGCAGCAGAGAGAGAGAAGCCTCTGGTCCTGGCTTGAGCTTTTAAAGCCTCAAAATCCACTCTCTGTGACACACTCCTTCCAACAAGGCCACATCTATTCCAACAAGACCCTTCATCCTGATCTCTTCAACTAATACCACTCCCTATGAGTCTATGGGAGCCATCTTAATTCAGACCACCACAACCTTGTAACTCACAGTGAGTGATTCTAGCTCTTCTGTGTTTGCATAATCTACTTCCACAACGCTGGTCACACTGTTGTCAGGAAGCTGCAAGTCCAGAGGGTGTCAACCATGTGTTGGCAGGAGGCTTCTCTGCTGGAGGACCACAGCCCTTTTCTGCATTGCTCACTTTGCTATGAAGTGGGATGCACAGATCTCAATGCCTACCTCACTCAGCTCCCATCCCTAGCTGGCCCACATCCAGAGGTCAAGCAGCAGCCCCTCACTCCCTTACCCATCCCCACCTCTTACAGCATCATTTTCTTGCAACCCCAAATCTATGTCCAGAACGACATAGCATTTTCCTCAGTGCTTAGCAGAGTTGTTGTTATCTGTTGTTATTCCTAGAATCATAGACCTTTCCTGGAAAACATTTTTTTTGAAAGCCAGAGTGGCAACTTCTTTGACCTTTGACCTCTCTTTTCTCTGAAGTTTATTCAAGAGTGAACTCAGGGCCATTTCCCCTTCTGAACTCATGAAGTGCTTCACCAGCACTGCAGAATCACAGAGACAAGATTCAGGCCAGTAGCCACACTGGAGACTTGCCATGCTATTGACAGGCAGTTCAGCAGCACTAGGGAGCTGAGGCAGGAGCATTTCAGCTTGTTAGATATTTCAAAATGCAAGCTATGTGGATCGCCTATGGAGGATCAGTCCTCTACAGTTCTGTCTCCTACAGGGAAGAGGTGGGATGGACATCCAAACCCTAAACCCCATGCAGCACCAGTTCCAAACTAAGATCTATGACTCCTTATGTCGACAAACCAAGTCTTGCTTCCTTTCGCTTCCATGCCCTTTCCCCCAAAGCTAATAGAGCAGCATTATCAAAAGTAATCCTACAGATGGGTTCTTCTGAATCTCAGATATACTTGGAAGCAGGGTCAGCTCTTCAGACTTGTTTCAGCAAAGTTCCCTGGGGCAGCCCTCCCTTGCCTCCCTCCTGATTCTCTATGCCCAACACCACCCATGCAGTCCTGTGTTCCTATATATTCATCTACTTCTCCAAGTAACTGCGAGACAAACTGACCAGAATTCTCTAAGCTGTACTGTGTTCTCATCCATACCTTTAAAAACTCATTAGATGTCTTCATTCCAGGAACCTCCAGTAAAATGAAGGTGGATTTTTAGAAAAATTCCCATCCCCAAGAACCTTTTGCTCAAGTGGCTAGTCAGGAAGACTGCCCCATCTGTTGAAGACAGCTCACCTCTTCAGAACCGTGCTCTGTTCCAGCTGAGGTCCTTTCTAATCCCCATGCTTCCCTAGAAGTTGAACCAGTGACCCACTTGACAGATGAACTTGGGCCTCGAGAAGAATATGGAAACAGTGGTGAGTTATTCCTGCTGTTCTTCATTTCGACCACACTCCAAGCAGATTTCCCAGGGTGAAACTTCACCAGCTTTTTCTCCCCAGCTTTCTACATGAACGCATTCTTTGTTGCCAGGGTTTCAGCTGAGGTCACCAGTTGTCCCTCTTGATGATTCCTTAGGACCTAGGTCTCTTGAGTCCTCAGCACAGCACCAGATCAATGTGTTAGAGTCAGAAGTGAACTTCCGACCTGGTATTCCTTCCTGGGCCCTTGTTTCACTTTGTGTCTTTGCAACTTCTGACCCTCTATCATCTGTAGGGAGGAGGCCACTCCAAGGCGCCAAGATGACTCAAGGTTTGTTCCCTGACTTGGTCTCACTTTACCATTGTATTTGCTGACAAGCCTATGCAATGCTAACTTAAGCAGCTGGATGGAAAAGCCTGACTAAAGTAAACAGGGCAGTGTGGATGCGTAAAGTGATATAAAGTCAAGATGATACAGTGAAAACAAACCGTGACGCTGTTACTTCTTTTCAAGCCAGTTCTGGATCTTTCAGCGAGTGAGGTCTATCAGGTACCTAACTGTTTGCCCTGTCTTAAGCATCGTAGTTTTAGTGACGATGCAAAATTCATTTATGTATCTTTCCTGACCAGTCATTGTGCAAGTTTGGTTCTCAAGATCAAGGTTAATTTTGATTTGTAAATATGTCTAATGTCGTTTCAGCCCTGATAACCCTGATCTTTGTAGAGCGTTCATCTCTCACCCTGTCTGCTCTCCCTGTGACACACCTGGTGAGAAGTGCTACAGGGAATGTGGACTATGTACAGTGCATGTCAGTCATCCAGCATTTTTCCAGTACCATCCTCCTTCACCCCAGAATCATGGCTTGCAGACTCTTGTTAACAAGAGGCTGAACTCAGGACTCCCTATACATTTGGAGCAGATTGTAACTTGGTCTTCACATGGCCCCCTAACAATTAGAACAGGGGCTGTCTCTAATCTGTTGCCTGTCATTAGATCCCCTTCCCCTAATTGGACTACCTGGTTGGGTCTCAGTGGGAGAGGATGCACTTAGTCCTTAGTCCTGTTTTAACTTGATGTCCCAGAGTGGGGTGGTACCCAAGGAGGGCTTCTCTTTCTTTGAGAAGAAGGGGAGGGGATAATGGGGCTAGGGACTTATAAGGGTGGGACTGAGAGAAGAGAAAAGAGGGGAACCTGTGACCAGGATCTAAAGTGGATAAACAAAATAATTAATGAAAAAAATCCCTTCTACAAATGAGGGAATACACCACAGGAAGCATAGGTCACCCTAGGTCTTATATTTGGTACATGATATGTGCTGGACTCGAACCCAGAATGCTCAGCCCAGAGCCCGTATCATTATCTTTTAATTTTCCTTTTTGTACAGGTAATATTCCCACTGTGAGACTCATGTTTCTTTTCTGCCTGTTTTCCACTCACTCCTGACCAAGGCTCGACAGCACAGATGACAACTCCCATCATTCTTGAACACTGAGTTTTAATGTAAATGAAAATACATGCAAACATGCACTCATGCTGTCCCCGCGCTGACACACTTTGCTTTTCACTGTGGACAACCCAAGCTACTATCATTGCTTTAGGTTGAGTGCCAGAACTTGAGGATAAGACCCCATCACTGAAGACCACACACTTTAGCCATAAGACTTGGACAAATCGAGCTGGAAGACGCTTCCCAGTGGCTAGCTCTCATAGTGTCACAGTCATGGGTGTTGTGCAAGCCTTTTGGCCAGAAAAGCCATCAACAGTCTTACCCATCTGTAAATCCTGCAATAAAGGAAGCACTTCCCCTCATCAGAGGAACTTCTTTCTAAAGAGACAGAGAAGCACCGCTGGAATAAGAGACCGGAATATCCCCCAAGAGGGAAATCTATAGCACAACCCTGCACCCAAAGGGAGAGTCAGTGTTTGTCATGGATGAACTCCCTCCTAGGTTGCTCATGCTAAGTGGTTAGTCAGCCCTACACCCGTGTGTGTAAGAGCAGCACTAACCAGATTCAGATTACATAGAGAGGATATAATGTATTATGTATAATAATTCTATAAAATCCTATACTATACCATATAATAATTGTAGAAGAGGACTTGAATTCGAGAGGGAGATGGGGAGACACAGGGTGAGGAGGGAGGGATAGGTATAATAAAATTCATTGTATTCAAGTATGAAATCCTAAAAAATAAAATAAAATAAAATAAAATAAAAAGAATGGAGAAATGACGCATTTTGGAAAAGCTGAGGATGCAGCTTGGCTGAGAGCATTTGCCCACCACTCAGACAGCCCTGGGTTTCACAGTTAGTGCCACATAAGCCAGGCATGGTGGCACATACCCTGGAATTCCAGCACTTAGGAGTTAGAGGCAGGAAGATCAGAAGTTCAAGGTCATTCTATTCCCCTACATGGTGAGATGAAGGCAATCCTGGGCTACAGGAAACTATCTCAAGAACAGAATCTCATGCTCTTTCCAAGCTGAATCTTTTACACTTCTTTTGTCTCGCATCTGATACAATTTAACTAATTTCCTGTTTACCGGTAATTGGATTGTTTCTGCTTGTAACCTGTCGCTGCTGCTGCTGATTCCTCCATTAATATCAGAACCAGCATTTCCAGGCTTCCGGCATAGACTAAGGACTGGTGGCTCTCCAGGAATCCTTCTAGATTTTGAACCAAGATTGAAGCTCATGAGGCACCTAGCACTGAGCAACTGGAGACCTCACCAATGTGAGGAAGCCACTGTGGGGTACTGCAGCTGCCGAGACACCCACTCCCATACACTAAGTGACTGCTGGGTTCTGAGCTTTCCTGGTAGGAGATAGCAGTTGTTACAATTTCAACATGAGCCTATTTCTTAAGTTACATATGAGTGTATGTATATACATATCTACATATACATATACCTGTGTGTATATCCATTTATATGTATGTGTATTATATATGTGCATGCATCTGTATGTTTATTGTATTTTATTCCTCTAATTAACCCTGAGCAATGCAATGTTCTCATTGAATTCACATTATCACTTGTCATGAATGAGGTTGAGAGTGTTTTTCTTCATTAAGCTCTGGGTATCATGAGTGAGTTTCATAAAAAATGCAGATGCAGGACCTATTCTTCAAACCTCTCATATGCACTGAACTAATGAGTGGCCTTTTAAATCACGAGACAGAAAAAAGAGAAAGTCAAAGGTTTATTAGTGTTAGCTCTGTCAATATATCAAAATGCCCTAGATAGTTAATTTATAAAGAAAAACAGTTTGTCTTGGCTGACAGTGGTTCCTGTCCAGGATCGCCTGGCCCTACTGGTTTGGGCCTGTAGGACAGCATAGTGTAGTGGGAGCAGGCAGAGCAAAGTTACTCACCTAATTAGCAAGAGGAAAGAGAGAGGAAGAGACTATAGTCCCAAAATCCCCTCAGAATGCTTCCCAGTAACCTGGCCCAAAGATCCACATCCTAACTGCTGCACTGCACTGCCTTGGGACAATGCCTTTAACATGTAGGCTTTTCAGACATTCACATCCAAACCACAGCTTTTTTTTCTTCTGCCTATTTCCTGGTAGGTAGGCTGTTTCCTTAGTGCCTAGATAGCTCAAAAACTGCATTTTAAAAAGGGGCTAACATATCCAGCATCCCACAGATCATCTTAGAAACACACATTGGCCTGTCGCCCATCCCTGTTCTCACACTTAGCCTGTCGCACACAGAGTTCAGAAGAGTCATTTGACTTCACCTTCCTAATGTGTGTTTAATACAGATTCAATATCTAGACCCTCTCCCTTCCTCTGTTCCACAAATTCTAATCTATTCTCTGTTTGCAAGGACTGACTGGAATCTGCAAAACATTTGATCTAAATGATCTGGTCTATGGAAGAGGTCGGCTATTGGGGAGCCCCAGAAGGAACCAGGACAAGGTCTCCTCAATTCAGCTCCATGGGTAATCACGTGATACCTTCACCAGGTTTGGGTCTCTGCAGTTGCTGTGGTTAGTTGGTGACAAGCAGCTGACAGAATCAAGAGATGGTCTGAAAAGACTCCAGCCAGCCTCACCTGTGAAAGTCATATCTACTGCTTATGGGGAAAGAGCAAGAATGTGGACATAAGGCTTTGGGGAACCCCCCACCACATCTCTGGGACTCACAGAGCCCACCTGTGGGTAGCAATCAAAATCTCCAATGTGCCTGGGGCCTCTGGCAAATGTAGTCAGAGCTGGATTTCACCAGCTTCCCCCTTCTAGTGCTGTGAGTACTCTAAGTGGCATGACACTTCCTTATTTGAGTCTGGAATTTATTGTCCTTTAAACTTATTGGATAATGTGGTACAGTTGCCCAATTAAAAGAGAGGCTCAGTGCACCCATTGTAATTCTATTACAGCAGTGTTTGATGTAAGATATCCTGTGGCTGTTCTTGGAGGCACACTCACAAGCCCACGTAGACCACCTCTGTTTCTACAGAATGCAGGACTGGGTCCATTTAGTGTCTGAAGATGAAGGTGCAGCTCCTGTGTGACTCACAGGCTGGCAGCCAGCTTCACTGTGTGTAAGATGGGGACAGCATGTTGGCTAAGGGTAAACAGCAGCAAAGTGGAATTTTAGAACTTAGTAGAAAACATAGAAACTGATAGCATCCACTAACAAACACTGCAATCAACCCAACCATGGCAAACATAGGACAGTATTTCTTCCTTTTACATCCCCATATCCACAGCCTTTAGACTTGAAGAACTCACTGATCTCAGAAAAGGAGGTTCCTTTCCTGAGACTTGATTCCACATCAAGTTGTAGCCTGAAACCAACCAAAATATGCTCTGGGGATAACAGACTCTGAGAAGTCCTTTCTTGGGTTTTATCCCAAAGGCCTCAAGACATAAGCTTCACCAAACTCCAGCCACTCTATTCCCCTGCCACTGTGCTGGGGATAGAAGCCAGGGATCTAACAAACACTGAAACAGTGAGCTCACGCTAAGCCTGTTCTATGGTTTCCTTTGGAGACAGGATCTGACTACATTGCTCAGCTGGTAATCGACCTACTCTGTAGCTCACATTCAAGGCTTTGAGCCTGTGATCCTCCTCTTCTGGCCTTAGTTTCCTCAGTAGTTGGGATTGCAGGGCCATGACACCAGGCCTGTGACAGATGTCAAAATCTGGTCTCCAATACTCTATTGCCCTCACCCTGTGCTCTTCCTGCCCCTCTCTTCTCTGTACCTCAGTCACTCAGGATAACCTTCTTTTCTGCATATGCCATGCTTCTCCCTGAAAGGAACTCTCAGCACCTCATAGGGCCTAACTGTTTGTGGATTAAGATCTTCCTCTGGTGCCTGTCACTCTTTCCAAGACTTTAAATGGGATTTCTCCTCATAGTAAGCACTTCATTCAGTCTTTGGTGTTTAGAATCCCCTGCCAGACTGTGAGGTCTATGAAGGCAGAGTCAGCTGTGTTCTTCCTACCATCCCCTAGGATGAAGCTGTGAGGACCACTCTGGCCTGGGTCATTTCTTATTCATGTGTATCTCTATTGTCTAAGTAATGCAACTGTCAAATAACTGTTTGCTGGGGGAATAGAGGATGAATCAACGAAGTAGTTATTGGGAAAATGTTCACAAAATTTACCATTAAAATACTGAATCGAAGCATAGATGTACTCTTATCACCACTGATATTACATTCAGGATACAACTACACACACACACACACACACACACACACACACACACACACCTGTTTGGTTTATAACTTAAGAAAACTAAAGAAATGAAATGTTTCCCACTGCATCCTAAAGACTGATAGACTCCTGTACTGGATTTCAGTTCAAAAGATTTCATGGCATGGCTCCTGTTGTTGTTGTTGTTTTAATTCTTTACTTCTTATAGCCATAGTAATACAGGACCTACAAGCAAAACCCTCATGGTCAGGAGGTTAAAAAGAATAATGAGAAACACACACACACACACACACACACACACACACACACACACACACACCACATACACACAGCATCCAAATAATCTACCCCATTTAACACAATTTCATACTTGGTTCTCATAAATCTCATACAACTAGATAGGGGTTAAGTTCAGATTCTACATGCACACATAAACCAACAAATTTCCTCCTCCACACAGGCTTGGGCATACCAACATACATACATATCCCCACCCTATGTGTAACTGTCACGCCACACTCACCCTTCAGAGGTTCTTACTTTGAGCCCCACCTCAATCCCTTCTCTACCCATGCTCCACCAACCAGTTCAGCCCAACATGGAGCTATTTGCCCTGTGCTAAAATTATTTTATTTTTGAACAAGGAGGATTCAAAAGTCATGTCAGTTCTTAGAACTAGTTCCAGTGAAAGCTTGTATAAGGGTCAGCTCTGCCCCGGGTCACTGCCTCTTGGCTTCTCTCAGAGGTTACAGATGGAAGCCACTCTAGGCCTTTGAACAGTTCTGCTCTAACAGACACTCTGCTAACCCACCCCTATCCTGTCTTACTCCTCAAATGGGAGGGTTACCCTATACGGTTCTCCCGTTACACAGACTGACTTACCAGTCACTGACAGATCAGTGTGTCTGTATCAGTTATGTGTCTCACTGCTATGAGAAAACACCTGGCAAAAGCAACTTGAAGGATTTATTTTGGCTCAGAGTTCAAGGGTACGGCCTTATCATTGCAGAAAGGTCACAGCAGAAGGAGCTTGAGAAGACTTGTTTCATTGTGTCTACAGTAGGTAGCAGAGAGAATCAAGAAATGAATGTGCCCTGCCCCTAGAGGCATTGCAGACGTGACTGCTGTGTCACATGTATGTCAGTAGGTGGTACAGCAGAGAGAATCTATCTATGCTTAGTGTACCTGACATTCCCTGAAAAAAGTGAGTCTGAGATGACCACTAAGAACCAGCCATACCCAGAGGGGCTCCCAGGATTGGAAGCAAGCCAGAGCTAGAAGAACCCCACCTGGGACTACAGGTTCCGGGAGGAAGTAAGCCTAAGACCCTCTCAAGGTGAGTCTGACAATCACCAGACTGGAACCATGGGGGTCAGACAGAGGGCTAGCCTGAGACAAACAGCAATCTGGCAGCACAAAGGCCTTAACAGTACCATAACACTTAGTGGGGCATAGCACTCCTGAGCCCACTCCTGAGGTGACACTCAGACCCTGGCACCACTGAGAGGAGCAAGTAAGTGGTGGGAAAATAAAGAGAAAAAGAAACAGAAGGATGTGTAAACAATGAAGGGAGGCAGATCTGGACACTTGAGAGTAATGAGGAACAGCCTGTTGTGAGTAGCTGGTGACATCATCTCAGACCGTGGAGGTAGGGAGTGTGACTTTGGGTCCATGGTCCTGCAGTGACAGAGGTCTGTTACCGCCAAAGGCCAGGTGGACTTCCTTGGTCTGGATTGACACCTGGGACATGTTGATAACTGAGGGCTGTGCAAAACTGGCCCCACTCCTCACCTGGACATCTTGGAGAAGTGGCCCTGCTCTTCTGTCAACAAGTGCAGTACTCATGAGAGAGAGAGCACACGCACACACACACACACACACACACACACACACACACGTGGCAGGTAGAAGAGTTGGCCTCAACAGGGTTGTGAGAGCAGAAGAGCTGGCCCTGCCCCTCACCAGCTACAACACTAGGGAGAGCAGGCCCTGCACTTCACCTGGGCAACACAGTAGATCTGACCTGGGATGTGGGGGTTACAGGTGAGCTGGCCCTCAGCATGAGTATGGACGAGCTAGCCCTGCCTCTTGTCTGCTGTGTGGTGGTGGCATTAGTGAGGAAGAGCTCTCCTCACCTCCCTTTTGCCCGCATCTCTGGTGGTGGGCTGGAAATCTGGCCCAGTGGGGTCCTGAGAACATGAGAGTGGTCCCTGCCCCTTACATACTGCAGCACTCAGGAGAGCAGGCCCTGCACCTTACCCAAGCAGCATAGTAGAGCTGACCCTGGTGGAAGGGATGTGGGTGAACCGGCCTAGAGGGTTTGAGCATGGGAGAGCTAGCCCTCTGCCTCTTGTCTGCCCTACCTCATGAAAGCAGGAGTACTAGCCCTGCTGCAGCACTTGGGAAAGTGGGCCCTGTTCCTCACCTGGGCAGCACAATAGAGCTGGACCTTCATGTGGGGCTTGTAGGCGAACCAGCACTGAGGGCATGAGCACAGGAGGTCTGGCCCTGCCTCTTGTCTTCTGGGTGGTGGCGTACCTTTGTGCTCTCCCTTCTCCCTTCCCTCAATGGCAGACTGGAAAGCTGGCCCCAGGGTCATGAGAGTGGAAGAAATAGCCATGTCCCTCACCGGCTTCAATACACAGGAAAGTGGGCCCTGTACCTCATCTTGGTAGAGCTGGCCCTGGTTGTGGGGCTGAGCTGACGTGGGAGAGCTGGCAGGCTGGTCATCTCAGATACCTCTCAGGTAGGGCTTTGAATTGGCCTGTCCCAACATCTACCCCATTGATTAACTGCTGGGATGCATGAAGGCGCCTGTCCTACAGATCCAAAACTACAGGATCTCCATGACACAGGGCAACAACAGATGAGCTGAGAGAAGTCCCAGCGAGGATTCAGTATTGATACAGTAGCAGAAGATGGAGACCAATGAGCCATCGCAATGAACCTTTGCAAGCAAAGAAGTGTGAAAAAAGGTAATACTGTGGGACACACTGTAGCACACTACAACTTCCAGAATGAGATTTTTTTCTCTCTTCAGGGAAGAGGTTGCAAGGGTGTGAGGGGAGATGGAGATTAGTGGGATTGGATTGCATGATGTGAAATTCACAAAGAATCAACAAAACTTAAAAAAAAAAAAGAGAGAAATGAATGTTCAGGATTGGCTCACTCCTTTTTATCCAACCAGGAATCTAGCCCATAGAATGGAGTCTCTCATAGTTAAGATAAGTCTTCACATTTTAGTTAGCCCAATCTAGACATCACAGGCAAAACCATCAGCTAACCCAATCTAGATCACTCCTCACAGGCATGCCCAAAGCCTTGTCTCAGCTGCTTGTAATCTGTCTAGTCAACAATCATTATCAACTATCAGAAGTCCTCTCAGAATTTCCCAGAGCATTATATTTTTTCCTTTGAATGATGTTTTTTAATTCATTTTTCCGTACAATATATTTCGACCGTATTCTTCCATGCCCAACTCCTCCCAGATTTCTCCCACTTCCTTATCCACCCAACTTCATGCTCTATCTCTGTCTCAAAACAAAAATCAAAACAAACCAACCAACAAAACAAATAGACAAACAACTCGGTAAGATTAAACATACACACACACACACACACACCAAACAAGACCCCAAAATTCACAAAACAAAACAAATGAATGACAAGAACAACAATAAAGCAAAATAAGCAACAAACAAAAATATAGGCAAACACAGTCCACTTTGCATTGGTCATCAGCTCCTGAGCATGGGGCAGAGAGGCCCACAGGCCATCCCCTGGGCACACTTCATGGAAGAGACCTGAAGTATAGCTGTGCACAGGAGATTTCAGAGAAGGACCTCCAGCTCACACAATGCAAGACACCTGGTGATCAGAGAACTAAAACTGCCACTCCTGGCTGACACAGCCCAACACACCATTCTTCAAAATGGAGGGCAAATACCAGAAGCTTCATTTTTACAAAGCACCTACCACTATAGTCACCTATATAGAGGCTCATCAGCCCTGTATGGTCTACATTACTGTATTGTGACAGGCCAAAATGACAGAGATCCCAGGACTGCCAAACATTATTGTAGAGGCCCAAAGATCAGCCACCACCATGTGAATTCATTTTTAAGAAGTTTCCATCTGTTCTCAGAGTCCCTGATTCTGTTCCAGGCAGGGCTGGGTGTCACCATTCTATGACCAGATGTGGGGGAAGTGTTAAGGTGGGCATGGAAGTATGCGTCCCCACAGAGCTGCTACAAATATTTCAGATCATCTTTTCCTCTTAGGCACAGGGAGATGTGAGCCTCTAGCCTTTGTTAATTCTCTTGGTGGAAGGAAGAGGTCAAGAGAAGAGAGTGTGTAAAGGAGGTTGGGGTGGGCACCCCAGAGTCAAGGCCAATCAATGGTATGACCCATTGAGCTGTGTCTGACCCAAGGAGCCTGTCTGCCATGGGCTACACACCTCTGTAGGGTAGTGTCATAGAGAACAGGAAGTCCAGTAGACTAAGTCCATGGAAGGAACTCCTCAGCTTCATAAAGCTTAGTCCCTCAAATGTAGCAATCTTCTCACACTAACAGTGTCCATGTTGCCACCACTCTAAGATACTAAATTACAGAAATAAACAAGTCATAAGTCTGAGGATTTATCACAATATAATTTTACTTTAGTGATTTTTGTTTATCTCTTCTGAGTTAGAAGTCAAGCCATATCCTAGCCATGCAGGCACAGGGAGTGTAGGTATATAGGATGTGAAGGGCTCAATACTCCTTGGAAGTTTGTGTACCCACTAGAGTCTAGGGCCCTATCCCACATGGATGAAAAGATATCTGTAACAGTCACACACTGGAGTCTGCTGCATGTTGGGGTGTACTAGGCACTTCTTATGACAGTGTCCTTCAATCTCAGTCTCCCTGACCCATCCCCTCTCCCTTCTCAGGTTCTTTCAGCCTGCTGCCCCCTGATCCTTCCCCCCTCCGCCCCTGCATACCTGTGGCCTCCTGCACAACGCCTTTGACTTCCTGTGTGCTGATTCCTTTGCTGCTTTGCTGGGTTGTTTTTATTTATTTTTTATTTGTTTGTTTGTTTCCTTTTTAAGTGTTTACTTTTAGCCACCATCTCAGGTCACTGTATCTAAAATTACCCCACGTCCTGCACAGTCGTCTCCATAGCATGTAAAGTTTATACCAGCCTGCTCATGCCAATTGGCAGGTATTGATGCTGCATCAGAAACTGTGGCTCATCTGGAGGTGACCTGGTGGGTCTGGAAGACAGATCAGCTTCTTGGAAGCATCACACCCTTTGACATGAGGGGTCTAAGCACTGGGAGTTGGTCATACACAGGGTCCTAGCACCAGATCACTGAAACTATCCGAAGCTGACTCAAGTTTGCTGACCTCTTTCACTTATTTTCTACTCTCTAACCAGAGCAAAGGGTCTGTCTGTTTGTTCATTGCCAGTCTCCATTACCTGGGAACAGAGCTGACGCTCAGAAAGCTTTGGGTACCTGAGTACCATCAGTGGCAGTTCAGTCCCTATCTCTCTGGGTTGCCACTGCTGTTCCTGTGTGTCTAGTAAGTAAAGGACATGTCCAAAGTCACATGGTGTTTCAGTAGATCTGGCTGTGATAGCTGCCAACAGATGCCATGCTGTCTTAATCAGTTCCCTAGGCCCTCTAGTTCTAAAAGCCACACTAATCAGCTACTGTCCAGATGTGGACAGTACAGCCAGGAGGAGGTGGGAGCAAGGAAGGAACTTTGGCTTACCCAGTATAGACCATGTTTATAGCCCTGGCAGGAAGGGTTGCAGCATTAAGCATTGCTGCCTAGAATGGTTATGGTAGTATATTCTGCATATTGACTTTTGGACAATGTACAGTCACCCAGAATTGTCAATTGCTCATAAGCACTGTCTTTTGAGGGTTTCCCTACAGAGATTCAATTTTGTGGGCAGATTGGGCCACATAACCCTTGGCATTGTAAGGACAGACATCCAGTTTATACCCAGACAATGATGTTCTAGGAGCAGTTTTTCAAAAGACAGACAATCTAGACCTTTCCACTGTCCTAGGGCCCTAGGGCCCAGAATTTCCTTCTGATGTTGGGGATCACCCTATACTCCACACACCATGCTTTGCCACTGACATTTTCTTCTGGTTCCATAGGTTCTTCCAGGCCCAAGTAGCTACACCATTTACATTGCACCCTGGACATGGCTGCATGAAGTACCCATAGTTCTTCGTACTCTGCACCAACCTGGGGGCTCTGCTTGCAGAGTAGGGCTCATCCAAGCTTCCTGCCCACATCCTTGCTCCCCATCCTCACTTAGCTTTGCTGATTTCAGGAGCCACAGGCACACGCAGCTCCAAGTCACTCACGTCATGGTGGTTGGGCGTTGTATCACGTTCGAGACTTCATAGAGTCACTAGGGATACTGGGGATCAGTAAAAGGCTGTAGTTTGTCCTCATGGGCTCCAGCCTGTCTTCCTTCTTCTTCACTTCATTTCCATCTTTTTTGCTGGATTCAGACCTACATCAGGTATAAAATAGCTTGACCCAGACTATTGTTCTATTTCCTCTGCTACAGAAGTCCTCACTCTTGTTATATGACGTTCACGGTGTTTCTGCTTCTCTGATTGAAGCCAAGCTGGTGTGCCCCCACATCTTTGTAGGGTTTAACTCCCACCTTCTGGAGCATATGTTGAGGCAATGCCCCTTGGCTCAATTGCCACTTCCTGATAACCTGGTGTTAGGAACACGCTATTGTCAATGTAGTGGACCAGCGTGGCATACAGTGGCCATCTAGCAGTTTCAGATCGTTTTGAGCTGGGTCATGGCCACACAGAGGAAATTAACATAACTATGAATGAGACTGCTGTCTGCTGCATATAAATATAGCATTGTCCAGAACATTGACTACATGCAATAAACCTGAGGCCACAGGCTTTGACCAAGTGGTAGGAATTCAGTTGCAGTTATTACTTGAGTCTGAAGTGGTCTCCCAACATATGCCAAGATCTAGCTCATTCGTGAGTACCAAACTGTGAGTTAAGTGGGGCCGATGATGGCGATCACCCCCTTGCACAATTCATGCGGCACTAATCTAAATCTTCAGGGAGGCAATGTTATCTAATGGTTCCTTTCCCAATGGCCATTCTAGAAACTTCCAGGAGGTTTTCCATTGTTTCTTAGACCAGAAGCAGGGGGGAAAGTGCAAAGTTACTCAAGCAAGCATTGCTACCACTTTTTACACGCTTGAAACAAAAGAAATAATTGTTATGTTCTCCAGACCCTGTCTTGCCACTGGGAGTCAGCCCAAACCTGGGCCAAGACTTTATTCCCTCCCTTTCCCATGGGGCTCCACTCTAACACAAAAGTTGAGATGACTTTTCTAGTGCAGCCTTACCTTCATCACCTTAAGGCCTGGGCTCAACACTTCCTAAAAAGTGAGTAGGATTTGTCTTTCTGCTGAGGTGGTTCTTAAGTAAATGGCCATACGTTCACTTGGGGTTTAGGGTGTGGCAGGGGAGGGGGCAGATAGGTGAGTCTCTTAGTGAGGGTAATGCTTTCCCTCTAGGATGTTCTTTTCTTCTATGGTGCATAAAGTTTCATATAGGAAGCTCTGTGACATATTGCCACTGTGGTTTCCAGCTATCTGAATGAAAGCCAGTTGTCCTCCGCCATCTTGAAGTCTAGTCTGGCACTCCCAGGCTGAGTCAGCATGGGTTATTACCTTGTACAGCTGACTGGACAAACTCCTCAGATCCAGGCAAGAACAAGCCTTTTCCCTCAGCAGCTTGAGCTATTGTGTACCTCATTCCCAGTTATTTATCCAGTCATCCTGAAGGACGGTAGAGGCAGATCCCAAGTGGAGCATATACAGTACTACAAGCCATGGGCTTATGGACTGCCTTCAATCAAATAAGAGAACACTAGACTTTCACTGCCTATTTCTGATGGCCTGGAAAATTGAGAAAAATCTGAAATATCAAGGGTTATACATTAATCAACATAGGTGAGGAACAAGTCAGTAGTTTGTCTTTTTCTAACTATGGGTCTTGGTTGACTCTTAGCATTTTGTTGAATATCACTGTTTGCATACCATAGCATAAAATTCACTTAGCTCATCTATGCCTTACTGATGTAACTTACTTACTTATATAACTTAGTGTGAATCCCATACAGCGTTTTTAATATACCTACATGATCAGGAGTAGAACTTTATATATGTGATATCATGGCTGGATCAAAAGGTTTCAAAGTAAGGATAATTTAAATTTTATACTTTCAGGTAAAAGATGCTCCACCCACAGTACAATGGGGTCTTCTAATCACAGCACAAGGTAGCTCCTATTTTATATCTTCCATAAGAGAAAAAACAGTTATAGAATTTCCACCATAGTGGGAGAACTACCTTACCTTCATAAACTCAGTCTCCAAGGCAAGTTGTACTACAAATGAAATGGTTTACCCTCCAGTGGACATGGAAAATATATCTGTAATTTCAATGCTATTCAATTAACTAAAGTTGTCCTACTTTTTTACATACAGTTGGTCAAGCCACACTATAACTTAACATTTCACCGAAAGTATCGTGAAAATCGCTTTCAAAGCTTACACTTTTCTCCCGCACAGTTGTGTTGCTTATGACTTTGCCAATCTTTTCCTCTTTACAGCACTGGCACCTTGAAGGATCATAAAACAAAAATTACTAAATATTTATCTTAGATATTTGGCCCATGTATGTATAATACTGCTGTAAATACTTATTTTAGATGTCAGTTATCGTCAATAGTGTCTGTGAAGTTTCTAACTGACAACTTCTTAATCTTCAGAAGTCAAAGTAGCATCTTCTCATTTAAGTTGGGTTGTGACATTTTCCTTTCAATTCTGATGTTAACCTTCACAAATGATAGTATATTAACACAGTTTTCATTTATGTCTATTTGGTATAAAATGAATAAATTCTCTCTTCCAAAATGTTACATTGTTAGTAAATGAATACCATGCTGTGCCTATCTAGGTAATATGAAACAACATAAACAAGTTGAAATTAATAGAGAGACTCTGCCTTGTTAAGGTTACTATTGCTCTAATAAAACAGCATGACCAGAGCAACTTGGGAAGAAAGTTTATCTGTTTGACTCTTCTGTCGCTGTTCACTGAAGGCAGTCAGAACAGGAACTCAAATATGGCCGGCACCTAGGGGCATAAGCTGATGAAGAGGTCATGGAGGAGTGTTGTTCAGAAGTTTGCCCCAAGACTTGCTTAGCCCACTTTCTTACTGAAGCCCATCTTCAGCCCTAGAGTGGCCCCACCCACAATGGGATGAGCAACCACTTATTAGGAAAATGCCCCACAGGCTTGCCTGCAGCCTGATTTTAGGGAGGCTTTTTCTCAATTAAGGCTCCCTCCTCTGAGATGACTCTAACTTGTGCTGCATGGACCTAAAACTAACCAGGACAGACGCAGCAATGCCCCCCCATCCCACCCATATGCCAGCATTTGAATAGCTGGCTAAACTGAAAACTTGGAAAACAACAACAACTGATATTACAGTGCATCTCAATTACACAAGACTCCTTGGTAGTAAAAAGCTCATCAAAGCGCTGCCCCAAGGCAAGGCACAGTAAATGAACAGAAAGGAGGAGCGACTGAGAACAAACCCAAGAAGTAAGAGCTTGCAGCCCGTGTTAGGAGCACAGAAGAGAACCTCTTCAGGGATGGAGTTAGAGCAGGGGGCACCAGCGGAAGGGGGAGGTTTGTTGTTTGGTTTTTGGGTTTTGTTTGAGGGCTTTTGGAAGTTTTTGTTTGGTTTTGTTTTGATTTTTGGTTTTTGGTTTTAGTTTTTGAGGTTTGGTTTTTCTTTTCTTCTTTTCTCATTTGAAAAGGATGCCTCAACTTCCTGGGGTCAGTTACAGTAAAGTAAAAGCCCAGAACTGAGAGCTTGAGATCATCATGTCAAAGCAAGACAACATGGTTCTCGCTGCTCAGAAGCCCTCTAATGGGTGCAGCTTAACAGCAGTTGCTAAGAGCAATGCCAGTCAGCCAGCCATTGTGCAGCAGGAGACATGCTGAGACTTGCAGTCTGAGCTCCTCTGGCTACTTTATATAGAAGCCACTAAGCCACTGAGGGTTTCAGAGGCAAAAGAATTTACCCCTCATTTGTGATCAAACCAGAAATCAAATAAACATTCTCAACACTAATTATTTTATCTTTTCTCCCTCCCGCCTCTGATGACAACTTCTTAAAAAATTAATCAAAGTAGCCAATAGTTAACTGACGCAGAATTGCTCGTACTTATGGGGTCATGTTTTGGAATATAGTACAGTGTATGTCTGAACCCTCAAATATTTATTATGTCATGTATGGTGAAAACACTCAAAACCCTTTCTAGCTTTTAAAACCCACATCAAGTGTTATGTGTAGACATCTTGTGCTGTAGCACATGGGGACACATTTTCCTCCATTGTGAAAGCAGTGACCAGTGATCAGCTTCTCCCCACCTCTGAGGATCTCCTAAGAGCTTTGGGGTGCAGGGCTTACGGAGGCACAGGGGTAGTGGGCAGGGCTCAGCACTAAGGTTTCCTTGTATGGTTTTATCAGATCACAGCAACTCTTCAGTAAGCTGAGAAACAGAAAGCCAGGAAACCCTTTCACCTCTCCTTTGTGTATTATTTTTACTTTATAAATGCTGAAAGTTGACAAAGAAGATTCTAGAAAAGGAAGCAGAACACGATGACAAAAGAGAGAAGGGGAAGAGCAAGAAGGGTGTGAGGAACACCTTACCATCTCAAAGAGAGAAGACGGCTCAAACTCTTTTGGAGCTGATTACTCAAGGAGGAAGACAAGCTCAGTATGGAAATCTACTCCACACAGGAGGCACCATGTATGGTTACTTTGGTAACCACTGTAGTGAGGCACTGGCATGTGGCTGGGCCTGGACTGTGTCTTCCTGGTTTCTCCAGATGTTGGAAACAGCAGTATGTGAGCCGTGATGTGCCTGCCAGAGCACTTTCTGGACTCCAGAGTTTTGAAGGGTGAGCACTGTGGCTCCTGCTAAGCTAACAAGCCTCCACTTACATTTTAAGGTTATGCGTGTGAAAATGTAGGGGTATTGTAGAGACTTCCTTTTTACATCTTCACAGAAGAGCCTCTGAAAATTCTGGACTGGCAAAGGTGTCGTCATCCTAGGGACAGAAGTCAGTCTGCACTCTCACTTCTCCTGTCTCAATGATAAATGTATAGCCCTTCACCTTCTGGCCACTCATCTGATGCTGTAAATCTGTTTTGCTGAGATGGTGCCTGAGATTGTTTGAATAAAATGGCCCCTATAGACTCACGTATTTGAATGCTTAGGGCGTAGCACTATTTGTTGGAGTAGGTATGACCTTGTTGAAGGAAGTGTGTCACTAAGGATGGGCTCTGATGTTTCAAAAGCCCAAGCCAGGCCCAGCGGCTCTTTTTTTCCTGCTGCCTGCCAAGTTGTAGAACTCTCAGCTACTTCTCCAGCCTTGGGTCTGTGATGCTGTGTGTCCTGCTGTGTCGACAATGGACTAAACCTCTGACACTGTAAGCCAGCCCCAATTAAATGCATTCTTTCCTAAGAGTTGCCTTGGTCTTGGTCTTGGTCTCTCCACAGCAATAGGACACTGGGTGCCAAGTCACAAAACTACTGCAGTGGTGGTACTCTGCTATGAATTAGGGCATATTCACACCACATGAGCTCTGACCATGACATTCAGTTTTCATGGACTGCTTCTGAAAGCCACTCACAAACACACCAGGTGTCCAGTCCTTTAGCCTCATTCACAAGTACTGAAACTAAAACCCAGAGTCAGGGTCCTCAAGTAACATTCTGGGGACAGTCCACATCTGTCTGATTCTGGTATGGTAATGGCTAATTCTTATGTCAACTTTAGGGTCATGTGAGGAGAAGAAATCTTAATTGAGAAGATGCCACCATATGACTGGCCTGTGGGAAAGTCTGTAGGGCATTTTCTTATTTGATGACTAAAATGGCAGGGCCCAGCCTACTGTGCTTGGTGCCACCTCTAGGCAGGTAGTCCTGGGTGGCATAAGAAAGCAGGATGAGCAAGCTATGGAGAGCAAATGGTAAGCAGTATCCTTCTAGGGCCTCTGCATCAGCTCCTGCACCAGGCCCCTGTCCCGAGTTCATGACCTAACATCCTTGGATGATAGACTGGGATGTAGAAGAAGTAAAATTAACTCTTTGTGCCCCCGGTATCTTGTGGTCATGGTGCTTGATCACAGCAGTGGAAACCCTAACTAAGACAGAGGCCAGGCTTTGAACAGATCATGGTTGACTCTTCGATATACATGTATCCTGACTGAAAAACTTATCAGCTGAACAAGGAGGCCTAAAACAAGCAGACAAGTCATCCATCTGGTAGACTGGAGGGACCTGGGTAGCCGGTGCAATGGTAACCACAGCGGTTTCACTTACCCTTTGATTTATTCCGTAGTTATACACTGAGAACAGTCTGTCCACCCGTGTCCTCCATACATGAATAAGACAGACCCACTTCCTACCTCATACTTAAGTACAAGGGAAAGTGAAACTTTCAGTAACTGAGCAGTCTAGGTTGGTGTCTTTGTCCCCCTTCTCCTCTGCCTTAAACTATCTTCACTTTCTTTCTGTGGTTTGGGGGGTTAGGCTCAGACCTATGTGCACACCAGGCAAATCTTCTATCACTGAGCCACTCCTCTAGTCCTGCTGCCCTGCCTATCTTTGTTTCTAACAGGCTTCCATATATGGCCATGGTCCAAAGGTATAAATAAGACTCAATGCCTATTCACCCATCCAACCGATCTTTTCTCAGTCTACATCATATTAACATATTTGTGCTGAAAGTGACCTTAGAGATCATTCAGAGGCTCCTATTTATTTTACAAGTGAGGAACTCAAAGGCTCACAGAGGTGACCTCACACAGACGGGGCAGACAGTGACGCTCCTCCCATCCCCCAACATCTGACTGTATTTGTGCCACTGGGTGATGACTTCCAAAGCACATATTTTACTCTCATTGCCCTCTAGACTTCTCTCTGGAAAAGACATGTGGAAAGCCTCCTTAGACTATATTTCTAGTTCTCTAGAGCCCATGAGCCCACTGCCTTTCAGCTAGCACACTAGAGAGGGATTGCCACCATAAAAGACAAAATATAATAAAACAATGGTCTAAAGGCCAGAAAATGGCCAGGTCAGTAAGTCCAGACAGAGACAGGAAGACATGAATGCAAGAGTTCCTTTATAAAGTATATTCCTGGGGGATTATTTCCTGGGGGATGGATCAGCAAAGCTGACTCACCATCCCTCCTTCTATCAGATGAACAGCAACAAAACTGGGCTTAAATACCCTCAGTAAGAAAACAAACAGCAACAACAAAGTGTGTAGCAGCCCGACACCCCAGACTGAGTAAATAATAAAGTTGGGTTGTGTGGTTCATGATCGTAGTGACTGGAAAGTCCAAAGAGGCACATTGCTGGCATCTGGCAAAGAGTCACTCTGCAGCACAGGCCAGACAAGTGGGTGTGTATACAATTTTTTTTTTGCTTCTAAGATACCTAACCTATTACCATGACATCGGCATGAATGTTCTCTGAGCATGGTGACCCTCGTCCTCTACTAACCACGACATCACCACATCTGTTAAAGTTCTTCCAAATTTTAGCAGTGTTCCAGTGGAGACAGCACATGAACCTTGGAAGACAAGCCCGAGGTAAGCCACAGCCAAAAGTTCATACAAAGAAGACACAAGCAGTGTTAAGGACTCCCATTCAACCTCTGGCATAAATGGTTCAAAGACATATCACAAATTATGGGGAAGATTCAATAAAACTTGGTGACAACAAGACACAAGATGAAAGTTTAGGTTCCAGGCCTCCAGCACAAGTACTCATTAAACACCGCAGTTTAACCAGTTAAAGGAAGGCCTTCACCTCCTCTCCCCACACAAAGGTGATACAGGAAGGGATTATTCAAAGGTACTTCTTGACTGTACATAGCGTACATATCAGGTCACCTAAGGAGGAGACCTTGTAATACCACTACCCAGCCTCAAACACCCTTCAGGTTAATTACTGACCTCAGGGTCTGGTATGGTTAGTTAAATAAAGTAGGTTTAATTCAGACATTCAAGAGAAGATTCAAGTGCTTCTGCTAGTTGTTTCCCAAGTGGTAGCAAAAGTGCCCAAGATGACCCACTTACCACTGTTTAGTTAAACTTTCTACAGTTGGGGTAAAAACACCATGACCAAAACCAACTTGCGGGAGAAAAGGTTCATTTCATTTATGCTTTCTTATCACACAGTCGTCATCAAAGGAAGTTAGGACAGGAACTCAAGACAGGCACTGAGACAGAAGCTATGTAGGAACACTGCGTACTGACTAGTTTCTCATAGCTTGCTCTGCCTGCTTTCTACTACCATCAGGACCACCTTCCCAGGAATGGTAGAACCCACAATGGGCACATGAATCAAGAAAATGTCTTACAACCTTGCCTACTGGCCACTCTTATGAAGGTATTTTCTCATTAAGATTCTGTCCCCACCCCACAAAACATCTAGGTTTGTGTCAAGTTGACACAAGCCAACCAGCATGCCTGTTTTGGGGGTGTCAGTCCATGATTTCTGCTTAGACTTTTGCTTTAGGCCTGCAACAGGCCAGAATGTCATGGAGGGAGTAGGTGGTAAAGGAGGCCACTCACTTCATGATGGGCAATGGGTGAGGAAGGAATGAGGAGATGGCAGAGTCCCTCCAATGACCTGACTTCCTGCAGCTCAGCTCTATAACCTAAAGGTTCTATCCCTTTAAAATAACATCTCAGGCTGGGGACATGGGCCTTTCAGGAACAGCTGAGACCCAAACTAACAGCACTTATCTAGTTTCTGTAGATTAATTGTTCAGAAGTGAGAAATCAGTGAGTCTCTACAGTATTTGAGCTTGACAATAGTTCCCCATCAAGGAGGATCTAGATTCCTTTGGGAATCCATGCCCTGACGTTTGCAAGCCATAGTTTATTGCTTCTTCTCTGGGCTGCCCTCTGTTGAAAGATAAATTACAGGGGAATCAAAACAACAGTCACCCTCAGCAGATCAGTCTTTTTTGAATAATACCTCATCTTTTAACACCCCTCTTTGAAAGTGAATTTCTGCTGATGGGGTCTTACTGTGAGATACTAAGATAGCACGCATAGCCCTAAAACTATGCAAAGCAAGGTCTTGACTCTATAAACCCCAGACATATTTATTTTCCCTGGGCCAATAGCATAGTCTTGGGCAGAAGCCAATTCTATACCAGAGGCATGCAGTAGACTGAGGCATGAAGTCCAGGATAACAGACCATGGGAAGTGGAAGGACAATGAGAGCCTGTCTAGACAGACCCCTTTGGTGGACAAAGGACTCCCTTGACCCAGAGAAGCTGAAGGTGTGCTGGGAGGTTTAAGGAAAGAGCTCCTAACTCCCAACCGCAGAGGACTTTTGCTTCTCGGGTCACATGGTCAAGAGGCCTGAAACTGGTGCTGAACCAAGAGAAAGGAGAGCACAAAGTACAATGATGGCTGTCCTCCTAAATGTGCATGTTTTCTGTGACACCATTTTCTTTGCCTTTATCCTTAAATAACTCACACTAGCCTGGTTTAAATTCTCACCAGGTGGTGCTGGAGGTGAAGTGCAAAGGAATAACCCTTTGTGTGTCTGCTAGGAAATCGAAATAGGATATGAAACCATCAGACTCTGCCTCGCTGTTCGCTTTTGCTATTTAAAACAAACAAACAAAAGGAACTGAGAAAACTACAGCTTGAGAGTAACGTGCAAAATTCACCGTCCTAAGAATGACTGAGGAGCGAGCAAAGCAAAGAGAAAGCAAAGAAAAAGGCTGTCAGCTTGTGAGCATCTGGGCCAGTTCTCCCTCTCTGATGGGCCCCCAGTTCTTGGTCCTCAGAAGTCCACTGCTCAGGAGGCCCTGGGGAAGGAGCTAAGAATTGCTTGTTGTGACTCCATCAGTTAGTTACCTTCTAGCCAGCACAAAGCTTTGTCCACAGCACTAGGCCTGTTGCTCTCGGCTATACAGGCCTGTTTCCAGACAATGAACTGTTGTCTTCTGGGATGCCCTGCCAGGACCACCTGCAGACAATGTTTATAAACCCTGGCAGGGACTGATTGATCTCACAATGGGACTGTGTAACATAAACACCCCATTATTCTATAAAAGAATATGTCCAACACCACCTAGATCTTCTAAGAATAGGCTTGGGGAATTACAATGTGCACCAGCCACTCAAGGAGAAACAGAGTCCTTCCTTTGAAGCAATATTAGCATTAGCATTAACTTTATGCAGGGGCAGAGTGGCACTTTTAACCTCTCTAGAAACCAGGGTTCTAAACTGGAGCAGAACTCAGAACTCTGAATTTCCTAGCTTGAGGGTTCTTGGAGTGTCGTGACTCAGTGTCTGTCTGTGTTTCTCTGTATGTGCCTGGGTGTGTGCATGCTGTGTGCAAGTGTCTGCATACGTGTGACCATCAGCGGTTTGCTTAGTTGAACATTCATTTTAAAAGGGCACACCCAGAGGAATTTTATGAGGTGACATGCTGGAATGTTGATGTTAGGAAAAGAATTTTTTTTTTTTTACTTTTTTTTTTTCCCACGGGCTTATAATTTTTTATTAACTTGAGTATTTCTTATATACATTTCGAGTGTTATTCCCTTTCCCGGTTTCCGGGCAAACATCCCCCTCCCCCCTCCCCTTCCTTATGGGTGTTCCCCTCCCAACCCTCCCCCCATTGCCGCCCTCCCCCCATAGACTAGTTCACTGGGGGTTCAGTCTTAGCAGGACCCAGGGCTTCCCCTTCCACTGGTGCTCTTACTAGGATATTCATTGCTACCTATGGGGTCAGAGTCCAGGGTCAGTCCATGTATAGTCTTTAGGTAGTGGCTTAGTCCCTGGAAGCTCTGGTTGCTTGGCATTGTTGTACTTTTGGGGTCTCGAGCCCCTTCAAGCTCTTCCGGTTCTTTCTCTGATTCCTTCAATAGGGGACCTATTCTCAGTTCAGTGGTTTGCTGCTGGCATTCGCCTCTATATTTGCTGTATTCTGGCTGTGTCTCTCAGGAGCGATCTACATCCGGCTCCTGTCGGTCTGCACTTCTTTGCTTCATCCATCTTGTCTAATTGGGTGGCTGTATATGAATGGGCCACATGTGGGGCAGGCTCTGAATGGGTGTTCCTTCAGTCTCTGTTTTAATCTTTGCCTCTCCCTTCCCTGCCAAGAGTATTCTTTTTCCTCATTTAAAGAAGGAGTGAAGCATTCACATTTTGATCATCCGTCTTGAGTTTCGTTTGTTCTAGGGATCTAGGGTAATTCAAGCATTTGGGCTAATAGCCACTTATCAATGAGTGCATACCATGTATGTCTTTCTGTGATTGGGTTAGCTCACTCAGGATGATATTTTCCAGTTCCAACCATTTGCCTACGAATTTCATAAACTCGTTGTTTTTGATAGCTGAGTAATATTCCATTGTGTAGATGTACCACATTTTCTGTATCCATTCCTCTGTTGAAGGGCATCTGGGTTCTTTCCATTTTCTGGCTATTATAAATAAGGCTGCGATGAACGTAGTGGAGCACGTGTCTCTTTTATATGTTGAGGCATCTTTTGGGTATATGCCCAAGAGAGGTATAGCTGGATCCTCAGGCAGTTCAATGTCCAATTTTCTGAGGAACCTCCAGACTGATTTCCAGAATGGTTTTACCAGTCTGCAATCCCACCAACAATGGAGGAAAAGAATTTTTTAAAAATTTCATAATAGCAAGTGGGTGAAGCCAAATTTGAGGAGGGGAAAAGGCAGAAAAGGGAGAAAGGGTATCAGCCTGTGATTGACAGACATAATCACACATGACAACAACAAAAACAACAACAAAACAATAGCACCCAATAAACAATAGCTTCTCACTCCATGGCACACCCTGGCAGAGTTCATTTCTCAGGAAATTTCTCAGTTGCTTTTAATGTAACCAACTTGGTGCTAATCAGTCGTCAAGTGTTAAAAAAATGAATAAATAAAGTCATCTGTTGTAGATGCTATTTGTATTTGGAAACAAGAGATCATTTCTAAGCCCAATAGATATTTTCTAAAACAAACAAATTTGGGATTAATTTTAAGCCAATTTCTTTCTTGAAGGGGCCAGAAAGCAGGCCACAATGCCTGTGTCCTGGCTGCTTCCAGAGATGTCTTTCTAGCAGAGGTGAGGTGAGTGAAGTTCTCCCTTCCCTGGATGCAAACAGACTTCACATCGCATCAAGATTTATGACCACCGGGGCTGCCTGTGGGAACTTGTAGGAACTCAGCTGCAAAGCGTGTTTCTGTTGTCACCATAACATAACTACCTGAGGTGATTACACACCCGAGAGGAAAAATAAACAGTGAACAAGACCTCACCTCACAGGGCATCAAGGATACTGAATATTTACTGAGGATGTCAAGGTGAGACGCACACATGCAGGCAGACTCCAGTCACAGCCCCCCCACTGGAAAAATCTCTTTTCTCTTGCCTCAAAGGTATAAAAATAGGTAAACATTTTTAAGAAGTCAGTTTTAAAACGAGAGAGCGAGAACTTAATAACCAATGTAGACTGTGAAGTAAATGCCACACTGAGATTAGATTATTGGAAATGGACTTTGGCTTGGACTCAGCTGGTCTATCCATAATTTATGCAAACCATGACTGAACACCAGACAAAAACAAGTTACAGAAGGAAAGGCTTATTTTGCCTCACAGTCTCTGAGCCCATCACTGCTGGGAAGGGACTGCGGTAGCACGGTTTATGGTGGAGGGAGGTGACAGAGGTTGTTCACATCCCAGCAGACAGAGAGAAGAGAGAACAGCAGGAACTGGCCACTGTCATCCTCCCAGGCCCAGCCCAAGTCACCTACTTGTACTAGCAAGGCCCCAACTCCTGAAGGTTCCACAGATCTGGAAAACAGAACCACATCTAGGGAACAAGGGTTTAAAACTTGAGCAGGGTATGGAGGCAGGGTCAGGATGCATCTTAGCTGCAAAACCATAGCAGCCGGTGATTCACTGAATGTGCTTCTGGGGAGTCTCAGAAAGCTGCCGAGCTGCTGCCATGTTGTGGGATAATCTGGCTATGTCTGTGGGCATTGTCTACACTCATGTCTCTTTTAAAGACAGAATATGCTAAAGTTGATGGTGTAGCCAAGGATGAGGGAGAGCATTCTCTGAGGCAGCAATGAGAAGAGGCAAGCTGTCATCTCGGAAACACATGCAAACCATACTTGCTAGGATGGCGGAGGAGAAAGGCAAGAAGAGGGAAGGGAGTCTTCTGTAGATGGATACCTCAGGTATGGGGATACCCTGGTGGGGAAATGTAGCCTTTCTATCTTGTATCACAGAGCCTTGTTCCATGCCTAAAACATAAAAAGATTTCTTTAAGTACCTGTTGAGTGACTCATGTACAAGTGGACAAATGCAAGGGAGTCAAGCAGGGTGGGAATCATGAGGAATACGGAAGTTCTAGTCAGCATAGTAGATAGAACACAGTTGAAGAGCACACAAGGTAACACAAGGCTCAGAGGACACAAGAAAGTGGAGGTGTCTTCCTTGACCTACATACCAAGTGTTTCTCAGGAAGCCTGCCCACAATACATGCCTGTACAAGGTACAGCCTCAGGCATCAGGTCCTGTTTAATGGAGCAATCGCATCCAGTAGGCCAGGCTCACCAGGCTAAAGAAGGGAAGTCCACTGAATGCCTGACTGGGTAGTGGGATGGGGCACATTCAAACTATTCTCAAGAACCTGAACTGAGAAACAGTAAGTAGCCAACAGTGAGATTGTAGCAAAAATTATATGGAGATACCATATACAGGCCAGCCTGCGAGCATTCCAGGGTGTAGAGGAAGTGTGCACTATGAGCAAACCAAGTATCCTGTTCCACTTGTCACACTGCTATGACAGAATGAAATAGTTTATAAAGGAAAGACATTATGCTGGCCAAGGCACAGGAGGCTGTAAAGTCCAGAAGGATGGAGCTTGTATCTAATGAGCTTCTGCCAAGGGTCTTGGCTGTTTCATGGCTGGAAGCCTAAGGACAAATATGTATTGAAGAAAAAAGCCTAATTTTCATAACTGATTATTCTGAGGCTCCTTCCCCAAACTCCAATGCCTTTCCAGTTCCTAACTGTCACACTGAGGAATTAGGGTTCAAATATACAAACTTTGAGGGAACACACTCAAACCATCACACTGAGTAGATTATGAGCAAAGATATAATAGTAAGTAAATTGTTGTAGTAGGAAAGATATAGGATCCCACTATGAACGGTGGGACTAGTTAAAGCACGACAGTAGTGGTAATCTGCAGGAATGGAGCCAAAGCCCTGCTGAAGAGTCTTTTAGAGCCATCCCAGTACTAAGTGGCCTTCCAGATTCAGTTAAAATAAAGTGAATGTTGGAAAATATGGGGCTGTGGGCAGGTTGGGAAAATGGAAAAACTCAGCACAGTTTATCAGCAGAGAGCCTCTGTCACAGAAGGTCAGTGTGGTGCTGGTGAAGCACCTGTGTTTCTCATTCCCTTTTCTGCGGCTTCCCCAGGCCCACATTTTGCTGACTTGTAGAACATCATTGGACTACATTACCCAGGTTCTTCTGTTTTCCACTGTCTTGTAGTTTGACCAATAGGAAGCTTTGCTGAGAGATGTGTTGGTGGGAGAACCTCCCCACATCCCTCTCTAAACTAGGCAGCATCTGCATCTCCTTAGAATCAAAGTGAACTGATTACTAGTTACAGTTCATTGGAAACTAAAGCTGAGAGGTTAGAAACAAACACTGGCTGAGCCCTGCAGTTGGAGGAGACAGTTACTCACACATACTTTGGTAGAAATACCCATTGCACCACTGCATACAAGGAGGGAAATAAATACAGCCATATCCAAGACAGGCCAGGAGCTCGTTGGCTTCAGCAATTTGAAATCCAAGGGCCAAGAGGCTGCAGATGGAGATTTATTCAATCTTGCAACTTCTCGTAATAAAAAGTTTAGATCCACAAATTCAATTGACATAGAAAAATCAGAGCATGTTGCTATTCACCACTAGAGGAAATCTTAAATGAGCCAAGCTACGTAGTCTAGGAAACACAGGTTATTTGTGGTGACATGAAAGAAACAAATCCTGGTTGCATTTGTAAAATGAAGCCGCAGATGATGTGTGAGATGTCTGCAATCTTTTTGTTGTTTCTTTTCCCATTTTGTTTAAAAATCTGAATCTACTGCAAGCAGATATTTCTCTGCCCAGCCCTCTTCAGTGCTGTGACTCCCATGGGCTCAGGGCTAGGCCCAGCTAAACCATGACAACCACACCAGTACAGAGACAAATAAGGGGACTCACTCTTACTGGGCCACAGTCAGTGGGGAAGCATAGTTCCAGAGTGTCTAAAGCATCCTTAGTGAAGTACAGTTCCTGATGGTCAATGGCTGTAAGAGGAGGACAAGGAGAATTGTGATTGGTGCAATTTGAATCCTTAACTGACAGCTATTGGACTCTCCCTTGATTTTGAGCAGACGGACTGTCAATCAAACAACCAGTCAGACTAGCTTTTGGCCAACACCAGCTACTTTGAGTGCTCTACAATGCCTTGAAGCAGCTATCCAACGATCATACATGCTTGTTCTTACTCCCAAAGGTACAGCTTCAACTAGAACGGTTTCACCTTGTACCAGGCCCTTTGCTTTTAAGGGTCTCTGCAAACTGTCACCCTCTAGGCTGGAAGTAGCCTCCTCAAGTGCCCTAACAGAGGGGTTGCAGTGATTGTCATCAAAAACAACAATGCTTCAGCCGACGCAAGCAAATTTGCAGCAACTGGTACAAATATCCTTTCTCAAGCTGTAGGAGCAGGCTGTTCTGGTATTTCAACGTTCAACCCCAGGGAAGGCTTCTCTTGAGTGCTCTTCTGAACTGACAACATGAAGAGGGAGTTAGTAGAGGCAGCACTGTGGCATTGACCGCTGAACAATCATTGGTCAGAACTCAAAAGTATCTGGTTCCTTGATGGTTGAAGAAGAGGAAGTGATGATTAATTCAATAGAATGGCCAGACTAGGAAGAAGAAGGGCAGTGGAAGCAAAGAAAAGACAGAGAGCAGAGGCTGTAGGATAGAAGATGCCAAGAGCCAAAGGAGTGAGACTATAGGATCTTAATGTCTGTCCTTCAGGGTCAAGAATCTCTAACATCCAGTCCCTAAAGGATCTAATGCTAGTTCTTGTCAAAGGTTGGGGAATCTTGATAGCCCTGCCTAGAAGCTAAAAGCTAGCAAGCTGCTGCCAAGATCTAAGGAGTTCCAACTCCCTAGGCCAACACCAAAGCTGCAACACATGCGGGGCTACTGAAGACCTGCATGAGAGCTGGGGCACCCGAGGACGAAATCTCCTGTTGCTCCTACCTGTCTGCGGCTGTCTCTATGATGAAACTCAGGGGACATCATTGCTGCAAAGACAATCACTTGCCAATATGCTCCCTGGGGGAAAACAAAATGACTCTGGCCAGCTGATTGGAAATAATACCAGTCTCTGGAATAAAAATCCCAATGGGGACCAAACCCACTCCTCTGGAACATGAGGTTCCTAAGACATCTTTTTGTTTTTCTTTCTGATTCAGAAAGCTAGAAAGAATCTGTTATGATTTATTTGAATATAGGATAGTCTATCTGAAGCACATATTAGAATTTAATCTTCATTATGATTGTAATATTCTAAGGTAAATCTGAACAGAATCCTGAAGTGATGATTGGAGCTCTTCCCTTAAGAGTGGCTCA